>NW_027472580.1:33922716-35122716 GCF_030347505.1 Rhynchophorus ferrugineus | reverse complement strand
ATGTCGTCGTGGTGGTCCTTTATAGCCAGGAGCCGCATGGTACCAATCCATCGGCGTTGTCAACCTTTTAAATCGCTGTAGGTGAACGCTTGGTGGTCTAAAGGGTTGTAACGATCGCTACAACCTTATTAAATCTCTACTTACGTATTTTATATTCAACTTAACTATTACTAACTAATCACTTTGAAGTCGGTGCCAAGCCCAAACAATACAAAAATAATAATGTAATTTTATGACTTATACAAAAAAATTAAATTACCAACAAAACATTTAAATTAATATATCTGTTTGGGTTCAGCACCGACTTCAAAGTAATCAGTTGGTAGTAGTTAAAATGATATTGTAATAGATACGTAGGTGTAGTAGTATAGTAGAATATATACGTGGACTAGATAGGTTAAATAAAACTTAAGGTTATATTTTAAAATGAAGTCGGTTCAATTTTTTTGTTGGAAATATTTTATAATATTTTATGTACTACCCGTTTATTTTCACGTTCACTTATCGCCATTTGCCAGATTAGACGCCAGGTAGATCGCTTGTGCCGAATAAGAAAAGCCATGGTTTTTCTTCGACGGGGGCCGTAAATTTCCGGGAATAATTGGCCTCGCGCCGGAACGACGGCAGCAGTTTATCATACGGAGGAATATGTAATGATCCCGCGACGGCGCGCCCCAGATCCAGATATATTTATGGCGACCATATGTTGCCCGGACCCGTTCGGAATTTCCTTTCTAATTTCTCGCCGGTAAGAAGCGCTCGATTGGCAGGGGGGTAGACGCCGGGAAGAGGGTGTTGCTGCCAGAGAGGGAGCGACGTCGCGAAAGACGCGTCCAGGTGAGGGGGTGAAGATATTGAACAAAAACCCTTTCCTCCCCTCTGATAGGACTGAATATTTATAAGGTCGGGGCGGAATAGCCTGCAAATTAATACACCAGGTACATTGGAATTCAATTAGTGGGGTGAATTTGGAAATTTTGTATGGAATTAATAATTTTCTTCGCGGGAATAAGATAATCCGACGACCTTTTGTCATTTAAATCTTTAGTAGTACTTCGAATGTTCGGTCACTAACTTAATTCAAAATGTGGTTAAAACTCCGGCAAGTTTTTTAATAGAGTATATCCTCAATTTTCTTTTATTCATTTAGTCTACAATAGATTTAGAAGTTTTACACAGCAGCCTCAGGAATATCGCCAGGGTAGTAATATTGGATAGTAATAGGCACGTTTGGTTGCCGTCTGGGCATCATTTACTGGGATTCTTAATTCAATGTAAAAGTTGCAGTATTATAGTATTTTTAAGGTTAAGTTCCTTTCCATCCTGTGCAATTGAATTTCTCAATCTGAGGCGACTATGAGTGATTAGTACTTGACGGAGTACGTTTGAATTGAATAAGCGTTCATAGTATATTTTCTTTACTTCAAATAATTGTTTTTCATTCTACAAGTGTTAATGGAACTGATTCTTTTTTTTTTATAAAAGTCGCTACCTAAGCGTGTAAGTATTCGTCCCACTTGAATTTTCTGAAAAGGGAACCAGCAAATAAGTCCACCTGTTCAAGAAATTAATGTTCACTGATCTTTAATTTTCGCAGAATGGGTGTACCCAAAGGGAGTTGTTTACAATCACGAAGGTTCTTTTACGACATCCAAGGTCTATATTAGTGAGCTCTGTTAATGATGGGGTCTTTGTTATCATAATGCTCTTAGTTGTGAGCAAGTTAAAATAGCTCTGATTGGCGTTAGTAACTGTCGAATCAAAATAATCAAAACAGTCGATAGCCCCAAACACTCGATCTAGTTGAAAACTAGCGACTGAAAATAGCAATTCAATCAAATGCACGCTTCAGTTGTTTTTGTATTCTTGGCAGCAGATGGAAATATACGAATTCCTTCGCGTCAAGTGGCAGTGCGAAAACAGGAGTTGTATAATTATCCCCAATATGTTTCATCGTACTTTAATATTTGGCAAGTAACAATGATATAAAATAATACAAGTAATTGGTTTATTTTTGCCTCATTCCAACATAGCATACGAATTTTTTTTCAACCATGACACAAGTAAGACGGAGATGTTCATATTGCTCTTTAAGAAAGAAAATTAAAGAGTTAATTGCTATATTATGTTATGTTCAAAAGACCAATTTCATATTGAATGATGTAAAATTATTTTTGTATTCCATATATTTAACTGGATTGTAAAGTGGAATGGAGTAATAATCACTGAATATGTATTGTCTCTATCAATCTCTATCAACTATTTAACTACTGCACAGTTTTCTAGGATACAATAACAATTTTATTTATAATTTATCTCGAATATTTTAAAACTATTCATTGAAATTTCAATAAAATGAATTTTGACATTCAAAAGTCCTAAACAAACATCGAAAGGCTTGACAAAGGCTTAGAAAATCAAATAATTCAATAAAAAATATCTAATATTGCCATAACTTAAATGATGTCAAAATTATTTTACTATTTGTTAATGAAAATGTTATTCTTTATATCCTATTACAATAATAAATAATCTTGAAAAATAGAGCACATTACATATAAATCTATATAAACATAAATTCGGTATATTATTTTTAAGGTATCAGATAGGACAGAAAGCCAGAACGTAAAAACCAGTCGAATGAAACTAGTCAGTCTGAAAATAGTGACTGAAGTACTCGACTGGAATAGATGATAACAAAAAGTAGTTAAATTAGTTGGACCAAAAATAGGGACTGAAAGTAGTCGACCGAAACAGTCAATAGTAACAGATTAATTGAAAAGTCCCCGGTCTACTATAGTAAAATATATTTTTATGGCAGAATTGGTATATTTTATTCAACATAATTCCGTTCAAGGGTGATACACTGATTATAGCGACCCTCCGGCTTCGATACTATTTTTGTAGTACGATTTGTCCTTTGCTTCAAAATAGGCCTCAGTTTCGTCGATCATCCATTCCTTCGACGAACATTTCTTCCCAGCGAGCGCGCTTTTGAGATCAGAGAACAGGAAATATTCGCTGGTGGCCAGATCTGGATAAGATGGACGAGGAAGCAATTCGAAGCCCAATTCATGAATTTTTGACACGGTGCATTGTCTTGGTGAAGCAACACTTACTTTTTCTTCAAATTCGGCCGTTTTCAGCGATTTCGTCCTTCAAACGGTCCAATAACGCTATGTAAAAACTCTTGATAGTCCTTCCTTTTTCAAAGTAGTCAATGAAAATTATTCCATGCGCATCCCAAAATACAGACGCGCGTTTTCCCACGTGTTGGAGCGGTTTTATCGCGTGCAGTCACCTCGGAATACTATCAATTGGACTTCGGAGTGAAATGATGGAGCCATGTTTCATCATCTTCAAACACTGCTCCGAAACATTAAGTTGTCGTTGTTTTTGATTTCTGAAAAGTGAGCTCACGCGAACCCACCCCCCAGCACAAAGCTTTCTCATACCCAAATATTCGTGTATGATATGATGTACACGTTCAGTTGATATTTTTAGTTTATCTGCTATTTTATTCAATTTCAATTTACGGTCATTCAAAATCACTTTGTATTATCCTCAAAATGTTTCAAAATTAAATGTTTTCGTCGGTAAGAACCTCTTTTGGGGGTCCACTGCGTTCACCATCTTCGGTTCTCATTTCACCTCGTCTAAACTTAGCATACTTGATGGTTGATTTTCCTGGGATAGTGTCCGGAAACTCCACATCAAGCCAAGTTTTTGCTTCAACTGTATTTTTTCGCTTCAAAAAGCTATATCTTATCACGAATTTCCTTTTTATCCATTTTTTTTTTCATAATAGCAATAGTTGCGTCACTCAAAATGCTACAATTCCAGTTGTCAATTTTATACACGCACCTTTTGACGGTTAGGGCTAACTAAAAAACATATGGGTTTAATTCTAGTAATGCCATATATGTGTCAGGCCAGAGACTTTTCAATTGATCTGTTAAAAAATAGTCAATTTTTCTAGTCGTTTTCTGCAGAAATTAATAAACAGCGTAGAACAATAGCACGCGAGTATGTGAGGAAACAATTGAAGTTAAGTATAGGTAAATCAAAAATAGCATATTCAATAAATACAGCAGGGAAAGCATAAAATATTTCAGTGAAGGGGGTCTATTGTATCTTTTGCTGATTTAGAAACATCTCGTTTAGTGCTAAGAACATTCAAATATACAAAATATATCATTATTCATTTAATTATCCACTAAATTTATTTAATTGTTATTGACGATTGTAGGTAATTATTTATACAGGGTTTACTATCTCGTATAAAAGTAATCTTAAGAATTTTCAAGAAACATCGGTCACAATACATATATATATATATATATATATATATATATATATATATATATATATTTCATAACTTCTTCATGTTTTGTATTCTGATTGGTTTATTGATTAATTGCTATAATGATTTAGAAACCTGTTACCATTTTGGGGATTTAATAACACATTGAAAGGAATGAACAAAAAGGGACCTGCGTAATTTGAACCACCTTCTCCGAGTAAAAACAAACACAATTATAAAAAGGTTGGATCATAAATAAGTCAAATTAGAAAAAAATTGGAAAATGATGAATGTGAAATCATAATCAAATAAATTATCAAAAAACTAAGATATTTCTTGAAAACCAAGTCAGCTATGCTACTAGTGAGTTTCTTCACTGCATGAATTGCACTTCAATTTCACATATGAAGAAGTAATTTGTGAAATAAACCCAAAAAGCTCTAAATTCTCATGGTTTCTATCTCTTACTTGGAGATTTACACATTTTTGTAAATTGAGTCGATTTCCATATATATACAATTTTCAATATATCAAATAATGTTGATAGCTACTAAAAAGTTTACATCTATTAATGCTGCCAATTGTTTTTTCGGAATATGACATAAGGATTATTTTCAATATCTTATTCAATTAAACCACAGTGGCTTCTCTCCTGTATTGGTGTGTTAAATTTGATTTTGGAAGTGTTTCAATAATCAAACAGCAGCTTTCGATAGTTGTTTTATAAATATATAAAAGCAGGTCTTCTTGCAAATGTCGGTTTGTTGAAATATAATCGTTTTTTTTTACCCTTCAGAATAAAAGCTTTGTATTTTGCAAATATTTGCAGTTCATATCGACTTACCGCCCTGCAATATTCCTGGATGTCTCACAAGCTTTTGATCGGATTTGGCATTTGGGATTAATCTGTAAGATGAGCAAACTGTTACCGCGTAATTATTGTCAATTGCTGGAGTCATATTTATTCGGAAGAAAATTTAGAGTACGCACGAAATGGCCTTCTCGACATTTAAAAATATATCGGCTGGAGTTCCACAAGGTAGCATCTTAGGACCTCTCCTGTATCTGCTCTACACTGCTGACATTCCAACAACAAAAGAAATACTTCTTGGAACCTTTGCTGATGACAAAAGATATATATCTGCCTAGGGCAATAGAAAAAGTGCAAGTGGCAGTCAACAAAATCTACAAATGGACAAAAGATTGGAAAATTCAACTTAATAGCTCCAAATCTGTCCACGTTAATTTTGCACTAAGGCGAAATAACAAAAACTTAATTATATCACTCAATGGATGCCCGATTCCTCAAGCAGAATCAGCAAAATACCTTGGAATCCATCTTGACTGTAGATTAAATTGGAAGCATCACGTTAGACAAAAAGCAAAACACATTAGAACTATACTGGTTAGTCGGAAGATACTCTCAACTTGACCTAAAATCAAAGAGGTTGAACTATAATACAATTATAAAGCCAATTTGGACCTATGGGGTGCAAAAATAGGGGTTGCACTAAAAATTCAAATCAGTTAGTCATACAGCGCTGTCAAAACAAGGTTCTTCGATTGATTACCAATGCCTATCGCTATGTAACCAATGAAGAACTGCACGATGACCTGGAAATCAAATGGAATTGCGAAGTTGTGCAGGATTTCGCCTTGAAACACGAAAGAAGATTACTAAATCACACTAACGTGGAAGCAATACAACTGCTGGACAGCGCGCAGGATGTCAGGAGATTGAAACGAACAAAACCATACGAACTTGTGTGAACATTTAGTGTGTATTATTAGTGTAAACTATAGCTATAAGTTAATAATTAATAAATAATTATAATTTTATAATTGAAGAATACATACTGATGTATTTTCTCGCACTGGTCTTGCTTGTTAATTAATCCAAGCACATAGGAAAAGTAGTAATACATTAATTGTAATAATAATAATAATTAAGATTGTACTAAGCGTATCTAATAAAGATGTTATAAAAAAATATATCGACTTACCAATCGGTGGACCTAATGCCAAGGACCGTAGTTCACTTTATGTCGTGTCATTTTATATCATATCCAAAAAAACCCCAGTTAAAATAAGACTCCAAAATATAAAAAAGAAACGTCTTTTATAATGTTTATATTATTTTTTATTATATATATTTTAAAGTCTCCTTTTACTAACTAGCGGTTTATCTGGACTGAGCTAAAGCTTAAGTTGGGCTCCGAACCACGGTCCTCGGCATTAGGCCTACCGGCTGACCAACTTTAGAAATCGTCGCAGAAGACATCGGATCTTACCCAGCTTGGTTACTGGTGTGACTGCGATCATCTTCCTTGTCGGATTTTACACTCTTGCCTAGGACAATTACAAAAATTAAACAATCACAAACATAAATTTACGAGCATACCGCAGCAGGATTCGAATAGGCGGCTATCGCAACAGTAGGAGAACCGTCCTGTCGCTTTTATCTCTACGCAATCAAGCCGGCTATATTTATTTTAGAAATTCTTAATAATTACTGATACGTTAATATGTTTCAACACACGTATATGCAAATATTTGAGATATTGTAATGTTTTTTGGTTTACTTTGGCCCATTTAACGTTAGAAGATTATTTACAAATAATCTAACGCTAAAGTAAATCCTATAGAGAATGTAACAGTATCTCTTCGCGAGCTTATAAAGCAAGTGGCAAAATTTCGTCTAGACTCGAAATTCGATTTTTAAAGCGTGGTAATTGACACCGGAGTCAGATTTCGTTGGTGAGAAAAGGGGGAGGAGGGGGTCGGTTACGATACAGTGTTGTGCGGTAACATTAGACACCGCTGAAAGAAGCCATACGGCGACGGGGAAGGTGTCTGGGCCGAGGTGTTAACGAACGAAGTGTGTCGTTTTGTTTCTTCCGGTCGATGAGCGGTGACATTAACGGCACTTTCGGGGAGTGGCTTGACGGATATCGGCGGTGCTGATATCACCACTATATTTTCAGGGATTTTGTTACAAGTTCTTAAATATCAATATGTCCAAGTCATTTTCGGTTTAACGGGCTTAATTTTTGATAGGTTGTAAGAGAGAAATCTCATAACTATGCGAAGTGAAACGGTTATTAATACGGGAGCAGAAAAATAAGAACATAACCATATGCGTCATCACTAAATATAAATTTCGGGTCTTTAATTATTCAAATATTTCTATAAACTCTTTCTCCAGATATTGTCACTTTTTCCTTATTAATGTTGATTTCACTAAAACTAGTTATAGTTATGACCTATTTCACCAGGTTTTAGAAATTCATAGGCAAAATACATCTTTAACATTCCGTTTATTTGTTAGCTAGATTAAAATCGGAAATTTTAACATATGTTAACTAACACAATTAATCCATAGCATAGGTATATTATCACCATACGCATATTATAGAATTCATATACAAAATTTAGCTCGAAATTTGCCATGTTCAAAATGCTTCTGTATAGTGATATCATGCTATGGCTTCTGGCGCGTATACCATTCCGTAGTAGCGATGTTTTGATAAATCCACTTTAATCGTAAGTTCGTGCGTGATGAGGTAACAATGTCAACGATAAAGATGTTACAGTAAAAATTAGTTGACTTTTGATTCCAAGTTCTATATTCTATTCAAAGTTATTTTGTACATACGTCATCTAAATTTCTGACGTCAAAACGTCGCAATGTTGACGCATCAACTCGGAATTTTATTTCAGATGGGTTTTGCTATACAACAAAATTCTAATTTAAATAAAATAATTTAACAAAAACGTTATCAAATATAGTTTAACATTATAGTACATCTAAAACTACAGTTTATACAGTTTAGTATACGGCCGCAATAGTTTATAGGTTGGTGTTATAACCTGCTATCACTATTGTTTTGAAGAATCTTGAATATGTCTGACAACTGGGTGACTTTGGCAGGCACAATCATTTACGTGTTCAAACTAATCAGACAGCATTGTGTCTCGTTTTAACTAGAATAAAATAAGAAGGAAAATATTGTCTGATTCTGAAACGAATTTACAAATGGCGGCAGGCAATATATTAAACATCTTGATGCCGTATGTACAAAAAAACTTTAAATAGAATATATATTACTTGTAAATAATTAAATTATATTATCACTAGAAGATTATTAAATGTTATTTCTGCCAAGGTATGTTCGAGACTCCAGTTGATGGAAAGAAAAATCTGCCTGTTTGACCGAAAACTGGTTTGATGACCATTTGACTCCCAAATGCATTTTTCTTGCTCGATAGAAAGCGTACTCCCATATATTCTGGGAGGTTTGGATACTTAAGTTCAGAAGATCTTCCCGATTGTTTATTGTCGCAAATGGGAATTTCCATCTTAATTATCGTGACAAATTATATAATACTAATAAATACAATAACCGACTGTCCCTAGATTTTGTAATGAACATGTATTTGTTCGATAAATTATCTTATTATCTTAGGAATGTATATTTTATAGATACTAACGTAAAAACAAACTTGTACACATATGATTAAGAATAAAACAGATTTGAGACGAAATTTAACAATAAATACATTTTTTCGGATGATGAGTTGGATGACATATTCCTATCACCTCTCCAGGAAATTGAGTTTTATTAACATTTCTAGTAAAAGTATATAAGTATTTGGATCCAGCTTTAGAAAGAAGTGGTCTTCTTCTTCATGGAAAAATGAATATCCAAGTATATAATATATAATACAACCCGCCACATATAGGAAGCTACCTTCTTGTTTCAAACTAACAACCATCTTTAAAATGTCTGTAGTCTGTAGCAGTACACAAATCAATTACTTACCATAGCAATAATGCCATCTGACAAGTGAGATGGACTTGTGTCCTCCTTATACAAACCAGAAAATGAAATGATGCCCTAGAGACTCATAGCGCCTTATTTCATCGATAGGGCTCCAATAAAATGGTTTAACTTAATAGCAAATTGAACAGGGATAAAGATCAAGAATAGTCACCTCGCAAAACAAAGTGCAACACTAGATCAAATGGAAAAATGTTATGGATGTAGGTTATTAGATGTTATGATTAGAAGCAATATTACAGCTATACCGTAATGTTTTTTGAAATCCATGCTTTAGGTGACTGCTAGTTCAGAATATTTAAAAGAAGTGATTTCAATTCGAGAGATAGGGATCTTATATATTTATACTAAACGAAATAATAATAATATTCAAAAACATCTGAAAATTACATAATTAAAATAATATACCAAATTCATGGGAAACGACTTTAAATTGTACATATAACATGATTAATAGACATATAAAAATATATATTACAGTCCTAGGCGTTTTTTATACTAAAGACTCTAGCGGAATAGCTTGAGTTAAGACATATTAGTGATACAATACAAAAAAATGTTTCATTCTGTTATAACAAAGGACTGGACTTACGGCTGTCTTTTTGATAATTTTTAGTCGAAGTTCTTGGGCTTCAACATTTTCATATTCATATATAGATTTTCTATTCTATTTAATAGGTTTCAGTAATTGATCTAGCAGTTTTGGACGTTCCATGATTAGTAGTCTGTGTAGAAAAAAGTTAAAATCATTGAATTTGAATCACCGGCTCACCTAGTATTTGTATGAAAGAATACTAAATGATTTAAAGGAATGAAATTATTTTTTATTATTTTAAACATTTGTTAAGTGCTCTTATTATACGCAAAAATTAAATTTTACATTTACTGCGATCATTTTTTGTTAAATAAATCTACAGTTTCATAGCGATGTCTTCGGCATAATGAAAAATCAATTATATTCGCAGAAATAGTCACGCTTATAGCAGAAACTCAATATTAGAGGACATGTTTCGCTATTAGTTTACGCTCGACGTTGTATTGTTGGAACGGTTGGGGTATCGGGGGGCAACATATAATTGCACGGGATGAACAAAAGGTCTGTCCCCGCCCCCTCCCCCATTTACACCAGTCCCGATAATACGCCATTGTTCCGAGTCGGGCCGTTTCGCCCAACAATCCCATCGATATCAGCCGGAGACGCTCAAATGATTTATTCATAACTTCGTTAATTAGAAAACTGGCTACTATTGTTTTTGCCACAATGATCGAATCGCTCTCCAGAGGGAAATACACCGATTTCTGTTGATTATTAATTAATAATCGATACGGAAAATACAAGATAATAAAAAATATTAAAAGCTTTTCGGTTGAGTAAAAACACACACTATGAACTTCCGAAAGTACAGAAAATATTTGTTCAAATATTGTTCAAAAACTTATATCACAAAACACGGGGACATAAAATATTTTTGAGTAAAAACATAGAACCGACTTCAAAAAATAAATAATGAGTCAACAGTTATATTAATTTGGGTTTTTTTATTGGTAATTTAATTATTGTATATGTCACAAAATTCTATTTTTTTTTTGGACTCGGCACCGACTTCAAGGTCAACGATTACTAATACATATTTTATTTTAAAATGTCTTGTTAAAATGTTTTTGTGTTTAAAATATCCGTTTATTATGATTATTTTTTAATTTTTAGTTATTTATTTTTTAAGTCGGTTCCGTTTTCTTGCTAAAAATGTGTATTCTTTTTTTCTCCTTTTAGTGTTAGATATTTACTCAAAAAAATAGGGTATTTATTTAATTTAATATTACAATGGGTGGAGCAAGTAAAGATGCAGTCCGTATGAGAAAACTAAGAATAAAGAAACAGTGATTGAAGATAAAGAACGCTTCAAGCCCCGTGGTCCCTTATCCAGCCTAGGTGATTTAACAAATGTTTTCCTTAGGAGGAAGGTGATACTACATTTTTCTAAAATCGAGTATTTTAATGGATCGGACATTTTAATGTGTTAAAGTAAAATTACCGTATAAAAATAAACACTTGGGTACGAAGAACAACTGGCAGGTGTGAAAAGGGAGTGCAGGAACGCAGAGCGCAGAGTGTTGTACAGACATAATGCTTGGGCTCGAAACCATTAAAACATTTTCACTTTCATCAGTAGGGAAATGTGTTAGTAATCATGTATATTGCAATTATTTTGATTATTGTTCTTTATACGGACGAATCAAATTAAACCCACCATTGTTCCACAATTATTTCATGCTTCTGTTTTTAATTCAACACTAGTTTTTAATTCAACACTATCCATTAATATAATTCAACAGAATAAATATATAAATGTAACATTTGTGCAGGAATCTTTTAATATATGACGATAGAATATATATGACGATAGAACGTACATGATAATCGAATAATTAGTAATCTACATATATAGAATATACATATACGAGCCACATACATATATATTTATAGTTGGCTAGCAAGTTTATGACAAAATGAACATGGTATCCCATCCAATGCCGACCCTTGAGCAAAAGTTGTCACTGCCACAATACTCTTAATGAACGATCTAACCTCTAAACGTTTAAATTAACACATTTTTAAAATAATTACTATGATGTGTCATTCAGTTTTAGAAACCTGGTACTTTATTATGTTATTTAACTTTACTCTACGTTAAGTCCCTTTTTCCCCATATCCCCGTCATAGTGGATGATTGAAAGGGTGATTGTTAGGTGATTTGAAAATGCATTTTAAAATAATCGTTATTTAAATATGAGTGTAACAAACATATAATTAATGAAAGGTTGTTAAACATTTTTATGACAGTTATTAAACTACGAAAAGTAAATTTTAATCTTATCACATGTAAAAAACGTTAAACCTTCCAATAGTTTGAGTATAGTTTCTCGTTCTAGTTACTATGTTATAATTAAAGGGGCAATTAAGTTAAAATTCTATTGGCTTCACGCATAAAATTAACCATTGAATATAGAAAAACTGGATGATTAGATAAACTGACAGGAAAGAAGAAAATATGGCGTAAACAACAGAATGAAAATTTGACTACTATTCACGCGGGAATGGGAAAAAGCTGTACGAATATTACAGCTATGAATCATGCTCAGATTAACTTGCAGATTATTCAGTTAAATTTGCAGAGCTTTGGATAAAGAAAGGGGAATGAGAAAAATACATTCATAAGAGGTCAGAGCTTATTTTGGTCCCCTAAGAGCAGTTCGTCTGATTTAAATTTTTAACTAAACTCGTTTAACTTAATGTGGAAGTAATTTGGTTTTTAATTAAACAGCGAGAGGACGGAAAAGAATATTTTGATAGGTTTTGCTTAATCTTTTTATTCTCATAAGTTATACAAATTTGAAAGACTCTTTTACATAGGGTTCATTTACTTAATTATATAAAATTTTATTATATTATCTTTGTAGCAATTAACCAAATTATTGGTGTAAATAAGCATTTTGGTGTAACTGGCAGTAATTATTTTATTACAAATATATTTCAAAGGTACATTAAAAAAACTAGAAGACAAGAGGACTGCTGGTTTGACTGGTAATACATTTATTAACTTATGAATAATTTATTAAGTTATCAAGTTATTATGTAGAGTTGAAAATAAAAACTCAATTTCCTATAGAACAATTTACTTTTTAACTAATAAAAATACATCTTTCTTTTTTCAGTAATCAAGAATCAGTCAAGTTCTATACTACATTTCTCTCAAAGGAACGATCAAAGGTGGTCGTTACATCGTCTGAGCAGTTTAGAGTTGTAGTAACGTTTCTCTAAGTATCAACTTTACCTTCATTCGCCGGTTTGCTTTTTATGATCTTCTGAATTTCATTTTTTCTTTCTAAATATTTATTTATAAAGTGTATTTCCAGATTTAAACAGTCCATAGCCGAAAACATCGTTTATAATAGCCATAAGATCGAATCTGCGCTATTCGTTATTTTTCATAATACAGATATTTCATAATTCTAATAATTCGTAGCTATGGGACTTGGAACAACTTCAGTCCGCCTTTGGGAATCTCACAGCCTAAATTGCGATGTTTTTGTTCAAAATATATTAAATCGAATACAGCAAAATACACGTTGCGGATGTTAAGAAACGTTTGGCTTAAAATTTAATTTTCTTCTACTTTCATTAAAACAAATTTGACGAAAGAAAGTGGCGACTTGTTGAATCAGTACAAAAATCAATTTTGATCCAGTTCTATTTTAACATACGCGAAACTAAATTCTAACTACTTCACTCATCACTTCAGATTGCCACAAGTTGCTTTTTTACGACGAAAGCCATATCAGTCACGCTATATGGGTACGGTCAACTATGACGAGGTGTAAAGTGCATTAGTTATTTTTTGAGTGAATATTTTTGTAACAAAGAAGCTCTTATGTCGCTGTGAATATTATTTCAATAACAAGAATTCCTGTAAATATAACATTTTATTTTATGTTGGCTAGTACGAAACATCCTCCAACAAGCGCTATGATTCCTGTATTAGAAGTCTATCCAGATTAGATTCAGTAGTCCATGAATTAATTTTTTTATAATATTTTTATACTTTGACTTTCTGTTCAGTAACTTTTACCAAATCGGTAGAGTGGATTGTTTTTTATGAACCTCTTTATCCAGGCATTTTTGTTTAATTTAGAATTTTTAAAATACTTGTTATTTTATATTTTCGATTCACTAACATAATTCTGTTCCAGAATAACTTACTCTAATGCTCCTATAACCTTTAAATATACTTTTTGTATAACGATTTGTTTTTGATCACTTTGGATGACTTCCACTAGCTGCTGTCAGTGGAAGCCATCCAAGGCTGATCTGTTTACAAACCTTTTTTTGGGTAATGTGGTGTATTAATGTTTTATCTATTATTGTACATCGAAGCAAAAAAACATTTTAACTCACTAAAAAGCCTAAAAAAGCACTCTAATCCTGCGAGAATTATTTTCCAACCATTGTAAAGAGTTCAAAATTTGGAATACTGGCTGTATTTGGAAGAATTTTTGCACTAATAAAAATTATTAAAACCGTTAATATGAAATGAAATAATTTCATTTTTATTTTGATCAACCATCTATGATTATACAATGAGATCTTCGTCTTTATTGATTGGCCAAAATGGCGAAAAGCGTCTTTTTTATATAATAATGGCATGGAATATATATTATAATTCAGACTTCAGTCGAAAACTTAAAGATCGCTTGGTGAATGTATTCCTACAGTCCACTTCACATAACTTTAAATCCTTAAAATGTTTTGATATGTTCAACTTAACTAAACTAGTTCAAAGTTTTTAACTTCATTCTCCATGCAAGTCTACTGTTGTTAAATAATTAAAAAAAACTTAAACTTAACCCTTAAACTCTGTTAAATTGGACCCTATATTTGCTTTCGTATAATATCTGGAGTCACAATTAATTGAAACTTAATTTTCCATATATAACGATTCTGTATTATATATAGTCCCTTGATGATGTCCTATTGATGTATTATATATAGTCCGATAAATATCACAAACATTTTAAAAACTTCATAGATTTTCATATTATCCTTTTTTAAAAAATAATATTTTAAAATAATATGTTTAAAAATAGAAGAGGATTTAGTTCAACAAGTGAATGCAAAACGAGGCAGAATGTGGTTAATGAAATTATTGATAAATAAACTATAAATAATTTTAATTTGATCTCTACAGTAGAATAACGGTTTTACCCCGAATTTAAATATTAAGTATTTTCCGAGTTGTGTTATGCACATATATTGTTCTTTAAGAGGGTTTGGTTGTTTTTGTTAAAATTTAACTTAATGTCATTATAAAGTAATAAAATTAAAAGCTGATATTATATAATACCCCTATTTTATTGCATGTCTAAGGTTTGAACCTAAACTTGTCCTCTGGATCAATGTGTACAATCGCGGCTGCCCGTAAAACGATTTTCAAAACTTTTTTATTTTCTAAAACTATGTTAATTAAAATCATCAGTGTTAGTACACTAACACAGGAAAACACACTGAATACAAGTTTAAATTCAGCATATCTGTTAATAATATTTCATATCCCTAATGCAGAATCTCAATGGTACTTATTAAGCTGTTTTATAAAGCCATTGTTTGATTTCAGAAGATAATCAAAATTGTTTCGCTAAACATCTACAACTTGTAGGCTAATAGGAATGGCTTAATGATGGCTAACTTCTATGGTTTGTAAATTAGTAGTATTCATAAATAAAATCTACCGACAGTGGTGCCATGTGCGTATTAGGATGAAGTTATATATGCGCTATCTCATACATCGTTATTAATTTCCGACTATTTTAATTTATTTGAATCCAATTCTGCGGTTGTTTATTGTTTAGTTTTGGGATCGGTTTTATTATCTTTCCCTTTTTTACTCATGTTTTTGTAAGAGGCCGATATCTATAAACGGATGTAATTCATTCCGCAATATTATAGGACGTCCATTTTTACGAGCCTAACCACCAACATCCCAGCCAGCGTTGGAAGATCCGAAATCGAAAAATCGCTCCCTATTGCCATTTATTTCCGATAGAGAGATGTTTTTCCGTTTTCCGCCTTTAGGCTGAGAGTCGACCGCCACCGACCTCCTTTCCTCCCTCCTCTGCCGACCGTTTTTCCATCGCCCAACTTGTCGATGTCCGTGTCCGAAACAAAAGAAGTATCACAAAGGCCGGAAATTAAGTCGTTTAGAGGAAAAGCCGGCATCCAGCGGGCTTTTATAAAAATGTATGTGTGTGTGGGATACTTTTTCTCTTTTTACCGGATACGTTCGATGTTTTGACCATATATCCATTATCTGACCTGAGTCTGACAAGTCGCGACGCGACGAGCTGACAACACTCAACACTAGGGTGAGGAAAGATATTTTTTCTCATTTTGATTATTATTATTCCTCTCTTTTCGGATTTCGCTGCTTCTTTCTGTTCTAACGACCGTCGCTACCTCCGTCAACTCCCTTCCCCTCGCCAGACACTCGCGCTCTGTCGATCTTGTGGAAAATTCAGTCGGATGGCTTCGCTGAATGAAAAATTTCCCGATTTCGGGCGCCGCGTGCGAATTTTCCGCGCTAAATCCGCCGGAAAAGTCGGAAGAGCGAATGTTAAATTCAAATTTGATCAGATGGAGGTATTGATTATGTATATCTGCCCTCCTCCTTGCCACCAGTCACCCCGCTCGGCGCGGAATAAAGCGACGGTAGAAGCTCCGCATATATTATGACGATTTTTTTACTTTCGTTTTGATTTGAAGGCAGTTCGTGTAACATGTCCCTTAAAGTGGGTCAGAAATGATGCAGCGTCACCGTTTCGAAAGCCCGAGGTGTTGAATTAATAATAGACTTTGCTGTAGTCGAGTCAGCAGAACCGTAAAAAATGAAATAATAAAGTTACGTTTCGAATTTATTAAAGATTAAACATGCCGATATAACCAGATGTGAACAGTGGTTAAAATATTTGGTACGAATTTTATAATATGACATTGTCAGTATCAGGATGAATCTGTGAATTGAAGCCAATGTATCTCTGGGTTTAGTTTTGGGAAATGTAACCACTGAACCAATTTTGCGTGCCAATTAATTAATTCTTATTAATTTAAATTGAACTACCTCATGATTTGTCCTCCACATCATCGATATTTATAAATTAGAGTAAGGACTGTGAATTAATTTTGATGTTATTTTGTCTTTATTGTGAACAATTGTATAATTTATTATATTTGAGTATGTTTATTAAACAACTATGTTATTGAGCTATTGAGCTACAGCACTACTTACTGATTACCGGTGAAGCTTCCGATAATGCTCAATCATATTCAACAAAAAATGTTTAGAGGAAAGCTTTAAACTTCCTCTAGTGCTATTTCGTTCACCTATTGTTCATGTTCATAATTGAGATAATGTTCGATTACTTGAATTAGATGGTCCAAAAATCTAATTGTCCATTATTTTTAATACATTTTCGGTATATCTTACCGTCTTGAATAAACATCAGAGAATACATATATAAAAATAATTCAATATTTCAATTTCAATATTTCATATTATTTAAGTATATTTATTATAATATATTTCAATTATTTAAAAAAAGAAAACATTATTAATTTTGATCCGTTTTTTTTCAGTTATTTTGACTGGCCATTAATGAGAGTTGAGATATTGTAATAAGGTATTATTGCATCCCTTTTAGAGGAAAACGGAGCCACCTGGAGGCGTGAAATTTGACACGGTTAGGCTTATATCGAGGAAGATTTTTTAGATCAGATCGGTGACACAAAATATATAAACACATATTTTAGGCTTTGGCCGACGCGCTACCTAGACCTCACCCTTACAAGGTTGATTATTCGTCATTTATAGGGTACGTAAATCAACTATAGACGCGTAATATTTAATTTTAAAAACTTGCAACGTTTTATCACAAAATACTGCCCCAAAATACAGCAATTTTGAATCACAAGAGAAATCGTTAAATATTATTAAAAATAAGTTAATCACGTAAAACTACATTTACAATATTTGTAGAGACAAAATTCATTATATGTCCGATTTGTCGGAAGGTATATATAGCTGTAAAAGAAATACCCGATATTTGCAAACAATTCATCCAACAAAGATTAACAAAATTCGAGAATAATCTCTAATTTTACATTATATTATTTTATTCTGATGAGAATCGTCTGCCCTCATTCACTACATTTACAATATTTGTAGAGACAAAATTCATTATATGTCCGATTTGTCGGAAGGTATATATAGCTGTAAAAGAAATACCCGATATTTGCAAACAATTCATCCAACAAAGATTAACAAAATTCGAGAATAATCTCTAATTTTACATTATATTATTTTATTCTGATGTCGGCTTTTGATTTAATTTGATGTTTGGTGAACAAAAAACAACTACAAAAAATTGATATGGTTCCGGAGTATATCATTCTAAACGTGATTAGGATTTTATCAGTGAATTTACCTTTATTATTTATCTGTTTCTCCAGTAAATACATTTCCTAACAAGGAACTAAACAAATGTTGAAAGTAATAAAAGCGTCAATTTGTAACTCGAGAGTTAAAATGAATATTGAAAATAATATTAACAATTATAAAATAGCTTCATAAAGTTTTAATTCCTCATTTATTGATGAATTATTAATTCCCACGAGGAATATAAGACAAAGTGGAATGCAATAGATAAACGCAAGCCATAGAATACAAACTGAAGAGCCGGTGAGAACGAATAAAGGAATAAATTATCAAAAAACAATGCCATTTTATTAAAAAATTTAGGTAAAAAATTGTTTATTAATATCATCCTGATGTATTTATTGTTTTTGCGATATATATTTGGTGTGAGAAATATGGATAAAACATAAAGACTCTATGAATCCATAAATGAATGATTTATTATTAAGCAGTTTGCATAGATATAGAACAAACAGAAGGAAATATGAATTATTAACTGTACATTTGTAAATATTTTAAAGCATTGATAAATATTAAGATGTTTAATGATTAATGTAATGAGATATGTGAGTATTTGAGACATTTTATTATTTGAAATTTGCATGAATTATTTTGATTATTTAATTTTAGATAATTTTAGATTATTTAATTTTTCCCAATTTTAGAAAAAAATAGTTCTATTTAGTGACTGTCAATACATTCCTTTAATTTACATTGTTAAATTGTAAAAAATTAATTACCTAATAGTGTTACTTACATTATAATATATATAACAGGTCAATTGAGACGTCCCCGGCCCGACATATAGATGGCGCTACTAGAATTAATTCATATAGTTATGATTAATCCAAAAGATGCGTGTATAAATTTAACTGTCGGATCATTAGTTTGTGAATTATAGCATTTTGAATGAAGGAACTTCAAACTAGAACTAGAAAAATAGATAAAAAACATTTCGCGTGTTGACAAAATATTGCTTCTCGAAGGGAAAAAATACAATTGAAGCAAAAATTTGGATTGATGCCGAGTTTCCAGACACTACCCTAGGAAAATCGACCATCAATGATTGGTATGCTAAGTTTAGACGTGGTGAATTGAGCACCGAAGACGGCGACGAAAACATTAAAAAAATCCACAAAATGATTTTGAATGACCGTAAATTGAAATTGAATGAAATAGCATACACTCTAAAAATATCAACTGAACGTGTATATCACATCATTCACGAATATTCGGGTATGCGAAAGCACTGTGCAAAGTGGGTACCGCGCGAACTCACTCAATCATCGAGTTGATGATTCGGAGCAGTGCTTGCAGATGATCAAGCGTAGTAAACCCGAGTTTTTGCGTCGATATGTGAGAATGGATGAAACATGGCTCCATCATTGCACTCCGAAGTTCAATGGATAGTCATCCAAGCGGACTGCCACCCGTTCCAAAGCGTGGGCAATCGCAAGAGTCGGTTGGTAAGGTAATGGCGTCTGTATTTTGGTATGCTCATGAAATAATATTCATTGACTACCTTGAAAAAGGAAGGATCATCATCAGCGTCTATTACATAGCATTATTGGACCGTTTGAAGGACGAAATTGCCGAAAAACGGCCGCATTAGAAGAAAAAGAAAGTTCTGTTTCATCAAGATAATGCACCGTGTCAAAAATCCTTTACTTCCTCATCTGCCGTAATCTCCAGATCTGCCCCCAACGACTCTTTCCTGTTCTAAGATCTCAAAACAATGCTCGCTGTGAAGAAATGTTCGTTGAATGAAGAGGTGATCTCATTTATGAAGAGATGAGGATGAAAAGAAGAAGAGAAACTGAGGCCTATTTTGAAACGAAGGACAAATGGTACTACAAAAATGGTATCGAATATTTGGAAGGTCCCTATAATCAGTGTATCACCCTTGAAGGGAATTATGTGGAATAAAAAACTAATTTTGCCAAAAAATGTGTTTTACAAAGGTAGGCCGGGGACTTTTCAATTGATCTGTTAAATATATCTTATTATATAAATTATTATGCATATAATATATATGCTAAAGTCAAATATCAGTTTCATAATTGTGTTATTCACATAATCTCCGTTGTAAAATAAAAGCATGTATCATTTAATCTATTAATCGGTATTTACCCATGTTCGTGTAGATCATGTATTCTTAAATTTGGTGCACTGAATTAGTTTCAGTTCTGAAAATAATCTTACTTATAATCCTTTTTTATAATGGCCAATCATGTAGCAATTTAAATTTATCAATACTTAGTTTATTATTGAAACTTAACGAAAAGATTTAAATTTAACCCATTTAAAAGAGTTCAGTGAGTGTTAGTTTTTGAGAAGGTTATTTTAATATGTTTTAATAAACACACATTTATTATTTAAAATAATATTATATATCAAATCAATTTCTGATTTTATTTTGAAAATGCTGTGTAAACAAGTTTTAATAACTTATCATTTTTAAATTATTCCTTCCTCTATTACCTGAGAAACATGACTAACTTAAAAAATTGAAAATGGTTGAATTTCGGCGAATTACAATAAAACTAAATTTAAATATTATATAGCCGTAGGATTATAACTGCGGTAAATACTTAATACTAAAACATATACATCCAAAATTCACGTTAGTAACCATCCATCTGGCTAAAAAAGCCCCGAACGTCGGCGGCACAATAATCGTAAAAATCCAAAACCGCTCGCCGAACTGTGAACGGCGAGGATCCTCTTTGCTACGTAGATCAATCACGCCGAAGATTTTCCCTTCAGTTTTCCGCAATTTCATTTCGCAAATAACGTTACATCAAAGCTCCCCTCGCGCCGATCTTCTTTCGCCGGCCGGTCGCGAACGCCCACCCCAATAACCGAAATCGGATTCCGACGGCCTCGTCGAACCCGAAAGGGTTCTTAAAATTATACCGCCAAGAAAACGAGAAAAAAATTGATCAAACATCATTGTAATTGGCGCTCGAGTTCGGACCGCCACAATGTACTTCGATAGGGTGGCGAGGATGGAGGGAGGGAGGGGTAGGGGGCCGTTGGGGTTGTTTCTTTCGTTTCGAGCGTCGCCGAGAATCGATATCGTGAGGAGGGAAGATTAAAAGGGAGAGCTACTTGAAAGGAAGCCGGAGAGAAGTCGGGACTCGCCTTTGTTCCGTCCGATATCAAACGCATTAGTGTTTGTGAAATTTAAAAAATTGGATCTCCCGTCCAATTATGTTGACCACGATCTCATTTGCGAAAGTGCCGAGACAACACTAATATCTCACATTGAGAAAAATATTTATTATTTTCCGACCTAGCGTAGATATAGTGTATTCAAAACAGTTTTCGCACACACGTCATCAATATGTGACTGAAAATATTTTATTTCACCTCTTCACATCATACTAGGCATTATTAAGAACTCTGTCAAGGCACCGAGTCGCGAATGACCTTCTTTCCAGTACTTAACCAAGTTGTTTCCAAAACTGTTATTCACAAAAATCAAAGAAGGAATATTAGTCGGACCTGATACTCTAAATCTAATGGCTGACGTCAAGTTTTAAAATGTTAAATGCCTGAAGAAGCAGCAGCATAAGCAAGTCTCCGGATGATAAAGTAATCCAATAAGTAACCGGGTTAGAAGCAAGTAATTTACAATTTGTTGCAAAGTTACCACAAGATTGGAACTCGAATATCCCTCAATATAAATTTTCTGTATTCACTATGAATGATAACTATTCTCTAGTTCTTGATCAGGCTCCAAGGATAAAAATTGTTTAATAAGTTGTATTCTCCTATGGATATTATAAAACCTTTTCGATAGTTCCTTAGTGTAACTACCTAGTTGTGTTATTGGTCAGCCTGTCAGAGACCGACGCTAACTTATATTTGTCTTAATTGCTCACAGCTGACAATTTCAACTAGACTGGGATGTAAATAAGCACCCATTATACTATTCTACTAATTCCTTAATTACTCTCATTATACTGAAGTATATCAAGGCCATGATTTTAAATAAATCTTCTCATCTCGAACTCTTGGGCGTGAATATTTTGGGGAATGCTTTCTGGCTGCCACTGCTACGGGTATACAACTCCACATTAGAATATATTGTATTTTCCAAGAACCTTGTCCAATCAATGGATCATCGATAGACGATTCTAATACACGACAGCAATAAATATTCCCAAGAAGAAAACCTGCAGCACTTCATCAAGAGTGGCCCTTAATCCATCAAGACTTAAGACAAACAAATTATTCAAGTTAGTGTTGAAAATGATCTTACTAACGTTGCAATTACCCAATGAATTAATTTTAAAAATTGAATGAGTTTTAAAACATGATAATATTGTGCGTTAAGGTCTTTTATTAGTGACTTTCGGTTGTGACTTCAAATTTATACTAAACAGAATGAATATAGCCAAATTATTAAAAAAACATAAATTATATAACGTAAATCTATATGGTTAAAACACTTTATGATAAAACATTTTATGATGACCAAAAATCCAAGTTATTTCCTAATGCTGTTTTAACAAAGTATTTAAACTATATTATAGTTAATATTTCGTTGTAATTTAATTTCACAATTTTGCCAGATGAGCCAACACAGTAAATTTTTCTTCGGTGGATGTTTGAATTTAATTTCTTTCAATTAGTAATGTTTCAGGTCATGATTTCTAAAAGGAATCTTCAGTAACTTTTTTAAAAATCTTGCTTCTTTTAAAAAGGGTTAATTCATTTCTGATTATCTGAAATCATACACATACCCCGTGTAGAAGTCGAAGATGTAGTTTCCTAGTTAAATTTAGCATGATTCACTTCATTGTAGATAGTTAATTGAAAAAATCGTCAACTCAATAAATGCTAAATATTGTGAGTGGTCTAATTGCTCCGATGTCTAATTATAGGTAACTTAAATGTATAGAAGTGAAAGATAGTGACATCTGATCATTGTCGTTACTAAATTAGCTCAACGCTACAAAACAGGAATGTCTTCTCGGCCATATGTGAGACAACACATACATATATTATATAATGCTAATGCTTACTATCTCAAGCATGTGCAATGACAATTCTAATTAAAACTACATGATTGGTGAATGAGTTCGTCTGTTTTATAATAGATACAAACCATTTCGATTTGGATTGCCGTTCAACAAGTCTTTTCTTTGTATAAAACAAAGAGAGTCTAATAGTGTTTCTGTGCCTAAAACCCTATCCCATTTTATAACTGGCGCAGTCAGTACGATTCCAAGAAGATCATAAGCTTTCGCTGTTTTTAATTCATTCGATTAACCGGAATGAGATTAATGATAAAGAAAAGAGGACAGGTCGACGTTGGATTGGCAACCACTGTGGCACTTCCTTGGTGTTATTAAGCGGATTTCGGGCAAAATTATCGCAGTTGAAGCTGTAAGGTCAACAAAATTAGCGCTCAAAGATGATCAGTCATAAACTATTTCAAGTAAGAAACACAAATTTTCAAAATTTCAAAATTCAAATTCAAAAAGAAACAAAATTTTTTCCCAGCGAGCATTCCTTTGGGGTCTAAGAATAGGAAATCGTCGCTGAGGGCCAGATCTGGAGAATACGTGGATGTCCACTTCATGGATTTTTGCCATCGTTTTCACTGACTTTCTTCAAATGCGGCTGTTTCCGGTGATTTCGTTCCTCAAACGGTCCAATAACTCAATGTAATAGTAGCTGTTGATGGTCCTTCCCTTTTCAAGTGAGTCAATGAAAATTATTCCATGCGCATTATTCCTTTTTAACCGTCTGTTGAGTTTTCCCAAGCTTTGGAGCGGGTTGATCCTGTGCAGTCCACTCGGATGACTGTAGATTGGACTTCGAAGTGAAATGATGAAGCCATCTTTCATCCAATGTCACAAATTGACGCAAAAACTCGGGTTAATTACGCTTGATCATCTTCAAACCCTTCTTACCCAGTCTGGTTACGTACGTGACTGAAATCATTTTCCTTGTGGGATTTTGAGTGAGATTTAATGTGTTTTCTAATATATAAAAAACTTCAAATTCGCCTTGAATCGCCTTTCAACAGCCCGTCTCTCTCGTCTCTGTGTTTAAACATTTCTTAATTTTCGATTTCGAAATAGTCAATAGTGTTGAGGCTATTACCTAATAAAATATAATAGTATTAGTTCAAGATGTTCTATGATATAATGCGAAGAACTATAAACACCGAGAGTGATTTGATGTGATAAAAGACGGAGGGCCGTAAACGTCGAAGAGGCCGCAACAGAACAATAAAGAGTGGAACTGGATGCGGATGCGGCGGCAATTCGTTCGGGCGCGGTGATTGAACCTCGGTAGCAAAATCGGCAAGCGGGCGGCGGGCAGGGACCGCCACCCACAACGTTATAGCGCCCCGGGGGTACGATCAGGCCGACCATCCGTGCACCGACCAATTGGAGATATCGTTCCCCCAGGTGTTTTCCGCTTCGCCATCGCGTAAGACGGCCGATATATTAACTTATTTTTTACCCGGCGGGTCTCTACTATGGGCGATCTCGCACCCTCGCCGCTCTCCCCCTAGCCCTTCCCCACGTCGGTCATGTCTTTTTATTATTACGACTATTCGGTCGGAAGTCGTGGAAAGGGCGCAAAACATCCCAAAAATACGTACACAGGCGCGATATAAAGGCCGAATGAAAAAGCTCATTCTCTCGCTTGTCCGACGAGAGAACACCTTCGTTCAACTAATACATTTTTTTCTGCGTACCGCAACCCGTAAAATTGTCTCTAATAAATTCTCGCCTCATCTCCGAGGGACAAAGTATTATCTTTTGACCGGTCGGGATGTATTCTGGGATTATTCGAGGAAATTGTTAGTATCCTTTTAATTTTATATCTGTTTTATGTTTCGTTTTTGCGGTATTGTTATTAGTGTATCATTTGGGTTGATTTTGAACGAACATTATATATTAACTGTCTATAAAATATATTTATCCTAAGTCTGAAACATCGACTAAAAGAACATACTAATAAATCAATATTTATATATTTTTTTAAATATGTTTTTCCAACTAAGTTTTATCTCACTTTTGCCAACTAGAGTTTATCTGGATTTGGCCTACTGTTCAACGTGGGCTCCGAACTACAGTCCTCGGAATTAAGCCTACCAACTGGCGCGAGTTACCAACTTAGAAATCATCACAGGAATAATCCGGTCTTACCTAACCTGGTTACGGGCGTGGCTGGAATCATTTCCCTTGTGGGGTTTTGCACTATTGCCCAAGGGGAATCTTAAAAGTTAAACAATCACAAACATAAATTTACGACCATGCCATAGCAAGATTCGAATACGCGACTATCGCAACAGTAGGAGGACCATCTTGTCGTCTTTACTCCTGCTCCAACCAAACCGGCTATTTATAATATTATTATCATTAAGTAATACATTTATTTGTAAAAATGTGCATAATATCAGGGATTTTAATTTTTGGCTTATACATGTTTGGAGAATTATATGGCTCGATGAATGGCGGTAAAACGAAATGAAACATTTATGGCTACATATGTGACCGTTACTTATTGACGATATAAAAGTATAGAAATAACAATAGATAAAAGAGAGCGACGCTGGATTTACCTAAGGACCAGGCTTGGGACGAGGATTGTGGCACGTCTGAACCGAACGCTGACCAGTGACTGAATCATTCAAAGTACCCTTTAATAATATCCCAAATAAACGTCTGTATGTTGCCAGCCGCTATTGATTGAAATCGAGTATCGACTGCCTAGTACTTGACTACTTTTTACTATCGACTGCTTTAGTCGCTATTTTTGGTTCGACTGATTTTGTTACTATTTACAACCGACTGTTTTAGCCGTGTCTTTTAGTTACTATTTTTGATTCTACTAGTTTCATTCGACTGATTTTTAACGTTCTGGGTCTGTCGTTCTAGCCGCGACCTTGACAAAAAAGTACCCAATTTATGCTTACATAGATTTATATGTAATATATATAGTTTTATGATTTTTTTGGTAGTTTTCTTGTAAATAACAATATATTGTACATTAATATAGCAGCATTTTGGAACGATATTTTTCAAGATTGTTAATATAATAGGACAAAAAGGCTAAAATTGTGCATGATAAATAGTAAAATACTTTTGACTGTTCTTATGACAATACTAGGTCATATTTAGATTATTCTCTCTATTTTATTTAAAACATATTTCCGTTCAATAATAAATAAAGCATTTACTTTATTTAAAAAATCTCTAGTAGTTATTGTGTGATCATTTTTAATTATGTCATGAATTATTTTTTTCCCATGATTGGGTATATGCATAAGTTCCATTGTATTGTTTATATTTATTATAGTATATTATTTGAAAATAACAATTAAAATACTAAAATATGATAGGACATTTGTGGGGTATTATTCCATTTTATAGAAAAAATCCATGCCTTTTTACTTCGTTTAAACATTAATTCCATGTTAACAGTATTCAGTAATCATTTTTCATGTTCTTTTTTAATTTTAGTACGTGAAAATATATCTCCGTCCCGCTTATACTATCGTTGGAAAATATAAGCACATATAAAATTAACTGCTCCAAGCAATTATCTCTCTCACAATTCATATAGGAAAGGGTTCGTACATTATCGTCTGATATCATGAATGACCATGTTTGGACTTCTTTTAGTGGATAATTCCTAACACTACTAGTTGTTAAAATATGTTGTTCTAATAATTCTTTGCATGAAATTGTAGTTTCTTGTTTAATATTATTGAGTAATTCAGTGTACAGAGCTGCTAAGTTTTATCAATAATCATTTAATTTGAGTTAAATATATCTGTTACCCAGCCCATTAAGCACATTTAGAATTTTATTGTGATCCTGCTGCGTCATATCCATTTCCACACATTTCCGTGTTTTATTTCAATTAGTGATAGCCCTGAGGCAGAAGCTGGACCACATAATGTTAAATTAAATGATGTTCCTCTTATATTAGTGTAAAAGGACTATTTTAAAAACGATATGAAACTTGTTTTCACAGTTTTTCATAATAAAACCAGAAATGTGTGTTTACATACACAATAAATACATTACATACATATACATATACGTACAATAAATACATTACATACATTACATACAATACAATTTACGTACATAATAAATGTACATCAAAACATATTAAAATATATGCAAACTATCTCAAGAAGTAATACTGACTAACATGTTTTAAATTACTTTTGATTAAATCTTTCAATAGTCAAAAAAGTAACAAAAAGGGAGGCAAAATATTCGCTAAGCCGATGATAAAGAATGCCTGGAGGACCAAAAAATTTCGAAGACAATGAATTGAAGACTTCTTGGATGAAAACGCATATGCATATTCTACTCCAATTATCTGAAAAGGATATTTCAAACTGCTTCAACATCTCTTTTTTTGTTAGGTTTTACTGCTTGTCAGTAAAAAAGGGTTTTCTGTGGGGTATTACGAATGATGACGATAAACGGAAGGTGGAGTGCCTGACGAGTTAGCAAAACTGAATAAAACAATTATTGCAGGTGGCTACTGGCTCACTTTAAGCATATTGAACCATAGTTTTTGCAAAAAGACCAGCAATACCAAGTAAAAGACAAAAAATAATCCTGTTGCATGACCATTCTCGACTACAGGTTACAAGAATTGTGAAAGATGCATTATTGTAGTCAGAATGGGAAATTCTTCCGCACCCAGCCTACTTACCAGATATAGTGCCTTCTGAGTAGCACTTGTTCAGATTGATGTGGCGTGGCTTGGTTGGCACTTGATTTCAAAATATTGAAGAAGGGCGAAAATAGGTTGACGCTAATCTAACATATTTCCTTCGACACGGTATCGATGTACTGCTAAATAGACGAGAATAATTTGCAGAAAAAAGTATAGGATATATTTTGATTCATACATGTTGTACCGACTTTTCTCAATAAATGCCATTTACCATCAATCAAAACTGCACAATAATTATTAATAGCTCACTTCTGATTATTATTATTTAGTGAACTAAAGTGACGCACAAATAATAATCATAAGTGAAGAGATTTTGGTTTTCTCAATAAATACTATATTAAAATGCTCTATATGATACTTATAATTAACCAAAACTGCACAATTATTATTTATACCTCACTTTATGAAAGGCTATCTCCGATATGTAAAGTTGTAAGGAAATCTTGCACGTCTTTATCTGTATTCTACATATTTACACCTAATACCTTTAACGCCGGCACGGTTGGTGCAGTGGTAAAGGCAACAGGACAGGCCTCCTGCTGTGCGTTAGTGACGAGTTCGGATTCTGCTAAGGCATGGTCGTAAATTTATATTTTTGATAATTTAATTTTTCTGATTCTCCTTACTGCAGAATTCGAGAGGGAAAATAATCCCAGTCACGCCAGTAGCAAGGCTGCGTAAGACCGGATGTATTTTGGGATGGTACCTAAGTTGGCCAGTCAGTAGGCTTAAATACCTCGGACCGTGGTTTGGAGCACACGTTAAACAGTAGGTCCATTCAACATAAACCCTAGTTCATGTTTTTTGTGAAAACTTATTTGCGATTTGTCTGTCTCAATAAATATTATTTCTATGAATACTAAAATTTCAGTGTAATATTTTTAAAATACTTTGAAATGTAAAAGTTATTATTTATTTTATTACAGCTTAAATACTTAACAAATATTAAAGCTTTCGCTTTGTCACATTAATATAACTTGAAATGGAAGTATATCAAATTAAATAATTATATATTTGAAACTTTAATTCATAATCCATATAATTAATTGTACTAAAAACGCCATTTGCTGAAATAAAATATGATTGAGGGTTTTACCTAATAATAAATAATACAACGGCAGGCCGTTACAGTAACGTTTTAATAACATTAAAGTTTAATAATAAAGGGCTTTTAATTTTTTTTACTTTATAGCTTGAAAATGAAACAATCCTTGCTTGCAATATTACCACGTATAGTCTCTTCAAAGTAGCACCGAACTTAAATCATCTCAATTTAAGACGTCAAAATCGGCACAATGTTGCCGTATTTAATTATGACTTTTAGTTTATTTTAGCTTTTATGTATTACAACATTGTAATGAAAATAAAATAACGAAATAAAAATATTATAAAATGTTTTTTATTTTAACATTATAGTTTACTGTTCATTGCTACTTATATAATAGAATAGAATATATATACTAATTTGTAAACAGTAAAGGGGCTGTTATAATGTAATAATGTGAGGAGCACTCACGCGGTCAGAATATACATTAAAAATCATCGTGGCCCGAGAGATTCGGCTACTTTTGGAACTATTCGTATATTTATCGTTGCAATCTACTCGTCGCCAGCCGAAATGTCAAAAGTCGATGTTGCCAAATTTACAGCTAGGCTATTTGCTTTATGAATTTATATTATTTTATAAAAATAATATATTTAACAAGACTTTCTGGCATTAACTTTTATATTTTGTCTTGAAACAAAAAATAATAATAGATTAAATACGTTTTTTACTATTTAGTACAATACATAGTTCTTGCTTTTTATTTGGCAACACTCAGGCTGCTGCAAGCTAAGCGTTCCTCATAAGAAATGGCGATAAACGGTATTGCTATGATTTAATGTTACATATCTGTTTAACTATTAAAGAGTTTGATATGGCATTTTAAAAATTATATTGTGATGTTCCTTTTTATTTAAAAAGAAGGCCTTTTAGTTTAATGTTTCAGCGTTTTTCAGGTTTACAAATATGGAGAGTCAAAGGTAAGTTTAGTTTCAGTTGTTACAAATAGGATAAATTAATTAAATGACTTAAATTTTGCAGTGAAAGTATATTAATATGTCAAGTTTGTAGTATGACAGAGTATGACAGTAGTAGCAAGAGAAAGAAAGTTGTCACCACGAGCTTGCTATACAACTAAAGCCGATAACAAGAAGGATGATCTGCCTTCTCTGTGTCTCCAATTTAATGATTTTAGTATCCATACATACTGAATTTAGGAAGCATCTTTGTCGGATTCAAAATATAGATGTTAATCTAATCCATATTTTGAGAATTTGTAAGGATTTGAAATATGGAAACCACAGGACGATGAAAAAGAATTGCTTAAAGAATTTCTCAGAAACAAGAAGTCAAGAAGCTTATATACCACTGTATAAGAAGTTATTATCAAGGTACTATTTTCCATAAAACTATCGAAATGATTATTATCTTACGAATGGATTTTGGGGAGGGTACACAAGTAGGGTACAGGAGAGTTACAGGCAAAAAAATTATTTGAGTCTGTCTCTATAAGTCTTTTTTTGTTAAGAATGTTATAAGACTCAATATTGAAGCAAATACAAGTGGCCAATATGATCCCAGAATAATATTCAAAAATTGAATTTTGAGAAGATAATAGGGAATTATATATTTAAGTAATGTTAATTAATCGTCCATATATAGGCATTGCGGAAGTGCTGGAAAATATTACATAACATTAATACTGAAAAGGTAACTATTTAGAAAAGGATCATACTTGCTACAGCTGTATAATTTGTTGATAAGGATAAGTAATGTGCCAAAGAAAAAAGCAGAAATAAAAGAAATAAAAGAAAATAAAGAATATATATATATATATATATATATATATATATATACATAGATTTGTAGTATTGTATATTCAAATATATGGTAATTTAGTAAATAGTTAATAGCATAGTTAAGGTTCATGTTTTATATCTTCTTATTTATAATTTAAAATTAATAGTATATTTTAAAATATATAAATGAATATAACATAAATATTTAGTATTATGCTGTATTTTTCTTTTAATCTCCTCTAAAATGATTCGTAAATTAATGTCATGTGCTTACTGTTTTTTTTTAATAGTCATTTTTACTATATACACATATGTATGGGATATATAGCTTAATATAAAACTTAATATAAACTTAATATAAAACTTATGAACATTACCCTTTAATTTAATAACTAATACGGAGTATATTTTACGCCTCGAAGACTATAAAACGATGACGATATCAGAAGTTTCCTTAGCCGGTTTATTTTATTTATTGTCTTTTTAATACTCTATTATATTATTACCACATATAAATCAAAATTATGTTATTTGTTAAATTAAAATTCAATTGATAATGTCGCTTCTGATCAACCGAAATAAATGCGAGGATAAATGGATATTTAAAGTAAATGAAACAATGTGGGGTTGAATAATGGTATTTCCATCATCCATATTCACCAAACACTGCTCAGGTTCAACTATATTGGGGCACGATCGGAGTAAAAAAAAACATGATAAGAAAAGTCTGCTAATACTCTCACATCAATTATCTCTCATCAATTATGCTATTTCAAATTAATCTACCTGCTCATGAGGGCCTTTCTTGTAACGCAGAATCCGATCAACCAGTAATATATATCTGCGTCTAGGACAGAAAAGTTGGCGAGTACTTCAAAATTGTCTCTACCAACGCATTATACAGATATTAATAGCTTTTTTACAAACAGAGCTATGTCAAAATCACACAGTTTTTATTTATAGTCGATATGATTTTATCATGACAGGCTTTTGCTCTTACAACCTCTATTTGAAGTATTATACTATAATTAGTTTTATAGAATATTAATTATATATATTCAGGGTATTTAGTTAGATTGTTATTTATTGGCAAAAAAAATATGGAAAATACAGTAGACAATTGGTAAAAAGAATTCGGAAAGGAAGCGGTTTTACTTCAAGACGAGGCTTGGGCAGTAGATGATGACTGAGACCGAAAGTATGCTTCAATAATATCCCAGATAAACGTATCGGGGTTACCAGATATTTGTTATCCTTTACTAGCCAAGGCTGCTGACACCCCGCACGTGTTCAATATCTGGGATAGTACTTATGGGAATACCGGGCCAACGAATTCATTCAACAATTCGTTGGCTTTCGATGAAACGTTCATATAGAATTTGTTGTTGGGAGAAAACGTTCGTTGGGCGTGAATCCGTATTTTTTAACGACGTTGCCGATAATACTGTTTATACCCAGCGCCCACACCGCATTTGTCGATTCCAATCATTTCTTTTACCGATACTCTATCAACAAACAAATTGTTAACAACCTTCGTTGGCCGTTGTCAAAACGTCCAAACAGAACTAAAAATATCCCACAAATCAATTCGTTGTCGTTCGCTGGCCTGGTCTGTACGCAGCATAACATATAAAATTCAACATGCCTCAAGGTCGCTATATATATTTATAATATGATATTATTATACTACAACTAGAACTATATATAAATTCTACCAGATTAATCTAAAACACTTTAACAATAACCAACGCTGTGTACAATTTTTCACAGTAAAGCCGTGAATTGTAATCCCTATGGACCGATAATGTTAGCGGTCGCATGCACTATCCTATTTAATTGTGTTAAACAGTATTTTAATTTGGTTCCTATTTTGAACAATTACATTTGAAATTTACTAACCATTATAGACGTAATAACATTAATATTTTTTCTTTCACGTTGCGCTAATAGCGAAAACTGACAAAATATGACGCTGCGGAATCAATTGAATTAGTTGAGCACATTAAGCGCCATTGCGAACAGAGTAAATAATTGTATTAAATTTAGCTGGAATCCCAAAGCGCGAAGCGAAATATGTAATTGAAAAATTCCGATTTCATTTTGTAATAACACTCGCGAACGCGATTCCTGAAAATGAATTAGTGACGACGACGCCGGTCATCATCAATGCTAGCGTTGGGATCTATCGACTGAAAATAGTCGAAGCAGTCGATAATCAAAAAATTAGCGCCTGAAAATAGTTCGATTGTTTTTTTTTAATTCATGATGTCAGACGAAGATGTACGAATCCTTACCTGTATACGAACGAATACTTATTCCTGAGATAATTGCTTGATGCAGTTAATTTTATATGTGTTTATATGTTCCAACGGTAGTATTCCTTCACCTACTAACTTCAAACAAGAAAAGGAAAAAATAATCACTGAAAACTGTTAGCAGGTAACTAATAATTTCATTTTAAAGGAAGTGGAATTACTTTTACATTCGAATGTACTGTGGATCTGTAAAAATGAATTTTTCTATCGAATGGAATAATACCCCACAAATGTTTTATCGTATTTTAATATGTTATTTGCTATTTTTAAAAAATATACCATCATAAATATAGACAATACAATAGAACTTAAACAAAACCTAAAAACTAAATATGTACAATAACCATAAATACTAAATGAAAATTAGATAAACATATGCCTAATCATATGAAAAAAAAACAATAATCCATGACATAATTAAAAATAATCGCACAATAGCTATTAGACCTTTTTTAAATAACGTAAATGCTTTATTTATTTCTGAACGGAAATATGTTTTAACTAAGATTTTACCCTATTACGTTAACAATCTTGAAAAATATTGTTCCAAAATGCTGCTATATTAATATACAATGAAGTATTAATATATCGGGAGAAGGAGTTATATACCGCCTGGTATCTGGTGACGTGATGTGACAAGTAATATATTGATATTATTAGAAACTCATTTACATTAGGATAGGATTAAATCACCAAAGTTCTATTCCCTTTTGCTTTAATAAGTCGCTATCTTTTTCTAAGTAATATAAAATATATAGGTAATGCCTGGAAGTTATTAATAACCCCTTTTATATTTTATTTCAAAAATCTAATTACTTCGGATCACAGTAATAGAGTTGCAAATGTCGTATCTACTTTAGAGAAAGAAGCTGACACTGGACAATAGTATTATAATTAAGTTTCAAATAAAAAAAAAATAATTTATTCTGTCAAATAGTCAGGAATGTTCGATGATATCTGTATGACAATCCAGTCCAAATAAATTCTAGTTAATACGAAGAGAACTGACTAATATAACAATAACAATTATAAACGTAACAATAAAAATTATGAAGAATTCAGTAAAATGCATATTCGGATATAGATAAGTTCAAATTAAATTTTAGGAAAAAAAAATAGAAGCATTAAAAACTTTAAAAAATTAGTAAACCTCTCACCTCTCACCTCTCATCATTGTAGTATGTTATCTTGAAATTGGTTCATAAAATGTCTGAATAAAATTAATATAATGTATTCCCATTTTTCTTGATAAATGGATATAAAATTGTAGTTCCTCTACTCTCGTGATTACACCGCATACAATGGATATTGGTCATAAAATTCTTCTTCCACCAAAATGAAAAATTTCATACAGACAGTGAGCAAACTTATGTTATGTATCTATTCTGCAATATACTTATTGTTTAAAATGTAAGATAACTACTGAAATTAAAGAACAGTAATACTTGTGAAATAAGAAGCAAATATGTTATTTAAAAAATTATGTATTTCGTCTTCTTCAAAATAATTCCTCGTTGATCTGTATTATAATTTAATGACTTTATTATTAGTTATCTTGCTATAATGAAATAGATACTTTGTTTATGTATGAATAATGTAATCTAAGCAGCTGGAAGCTGAATATTAATTTCTCATGTACGGTTTGTATAACTTAATTCACTTCTAGATCTCCGAGTCATCAATTTGTCGTTGTTTTTGGTCAAAAGTGAGCTCGCACGGCACCCACTTTGTACAGAGCTTTCTCATACCCAAATATTCCCGAATGTTATGATGTATACGTTCAGTTGATATCTCTAGAGTGCCTGCTATTTTATTAAATTTCAATTTACGGTAATTCAAAATCATTTTGTTGAATTTTTTAATGTTTTCGTCGGTAACAACCTCTTTTGGGCGTCTATTGCGCTCACGGTCTTCGGTGTTCATTTGCATGTCTAAACTTAGCATACCAATACTTGATGGTTGATTTTCCCGGGACAGTGTCCGGAAACTCGGTATCAAACCAAGTTTTTGCTTCAACTGTATTTTTTCCGTTCAAAAAGTAATATTTTGTCAACACGCGAAATTCCTTTTTATCCATTATCTTCACAACAACAAAAGTTAAAATAAAAAATATATCATTATCAAATTTTACCGCCATTCAATACTAATAGAATTATTGTTTCAAATATTCAATACTTTGACTAATTTAATTCATTCTGTTATCCATCAGAGAATTCATATAATTGGTTAATATTTTAATTTGAATTTGTTTTTTTATGTTACAATAGGCGTACAATAGGTACGCTGTTAATGCAAATTACACGTATTTGTTCAAAAATAGCAGTTAGTTGAGGTAATATAAAAGTTCGTGCATTTAGTTGATTAAATGTATCTAAAGTTTTTAAAGTTTTAAACTTAAGACTTATGCGGTCTCACATATCTGAACTATTGGCTTGCGGATTGGAGCTGAGTTTATTAACTATAACTAGCCGACGCTTCCCAATTGCCCCTAATCAAATTATATTATTTAAGCAACTGCCTGTTACAGCTAAGAGATCAATCGATAAGGGCCTTGCTTATGTTTATAAATATAAAAACTCTCTCGATGTTTTCCTTTAAGCTAATCTATTAATGTTACTAAAACTTCGACTTTATTGAATTATACATCGCTAGCGTTATATCGAAAGTTGTTTGCTTGTTCTAAAAAAAAATAGTACAGTCGGCGATACAAAATGACAGAAGAAGAAAGTCTTAAAGAGGAAAATACGTAAGACCTGAAGATTTAAATATGTTCGAACATAAACCAAACTGCCTATATCTAGATGCCTTACTCATCATCACAGCACAGTAATATAGAAAAATAACGATATTTCGATATTTTTCGCCGATTTGTCCATATATTTTGGCCCGATATAAAGTAATAGTTGTAGAGAGTATCGAATTTTGTGTTTTAAAAATGTTAATATGAAAAATCTATGGTTTGTGAAATTAAATATCGAACGTAGGTTTTAGGATTTCTCACTACCTGTCATCAAAATAATATTGTGCGGAAACCTAGAGTTGAAGTGAAGGTATATCGATATTGTTAAAATAATTTAGTATACAGCAACTAGTATACAGTTCACAATAAACTTTAATCCAACTTAACCTATTAACAAACAACTACAACTAAGCTATTTTCCACTGAATCACTTAGTGTTCAAACATTTGCAAGATCCGGAGATTTTTTCAGTTTTGAGGCGTCTCAATAATATTATGTATATTTAGAAGTCTGAACGCTTCCATATTGACGTGGTTCTGGAGTCTTCCTTGATGGGAATCGGTAATTCTCCTTAAACAGTCCACGACCATATAAATTTCTAAGTCGCGATGGAGGTTGCAAATGCGTTCACACTAAGGAATATTCACAATACACTTCAGCACCTTATTTTGGAACCTCTTAATCAGATTAAAATAAAGCATCGATATTTTATCGTTTTCCGACATATCGATGTTTTTTTAGAAATATCGAAGCCAATATATCAATACTTTTCTCTGCCGCCGACGTCCCTAATAAGATAAACACAGTAATTTCCATAATCAGTTTCATCCGTTAACAATCGCGTGGTATAACATGTATACGGTCAAATGCAACGATGGAGGAAATATTTGATACAAACTGGTGCAAAAAAACTTCATTGTCACTTTAACGTCATTGGTACTTATAAGGAGAAAGCATTGATAATGATAAACAAAGAAAGAAACTGACCACCTTATGCACAAATGTCTTTCCTCAAATGTCAGTTTTTCTTTTTTGAGACCAGAAGGTAGCGATGGAATATATTTTGGTAGCACATATTTTCAATTTTATTATTTCTTTAAGTCTATTTATATATATCAAAATCTCTTTCTTATCAACCAGGGTTTATCTGGACTGGATCAACTGTTTAATGGGGGCTCCGAAGTACGGTCCTCGGCATTAAGCCTACTGACTGGCGAGTGACCAAAGTAGAAATCATCCCAGAAGTTATCCTTTTTTACCCAATCTGGTTACTGGTATAACTGGGGCCATTTCCCTTACCGAATTTTGCACTCTTCCTAGGTCAGTCACAAATATAAAACAATCACTAACAAAAATTTACGATCATGCCCCAACAGAATTCGAACACACGACTATCATAACACTAGGTGGACCGTCCTGTCACCTTAAGCATTGCACCAACCAAACTGGCTCAATTTTATTTTGAATAAACTTTTTATAAAATAAAATTCTTTCGACTCCATTAAGGTATCCAAAATCTTGAATAAATGACAAGAATGGAAGATAGGCAATAATAAGTATCGAGTAAACGGTATGCTATCGTCATCCTTTCCGCGGCTAAACGATGTACCTCAAGACTCCAGCATCAACCCAACTCTGTTTTTAATTGCCTTTAACCCCATCAAAGAAATTATACCAAAACAAATTAAAGTACGCTTCTTTGCAGATGATGTTGTTATCTATAATACTAATCAGGATGACAAGATGAGTCAATATTTATTTCAAAATGGGTGGACACAAATTACCTTAGGTTCTCTCCCTTAGGTTTAACATTAGTAATAAACCTGAGCATACATTCTTAGGAATTATATTGGACTCACGTCTTAGCTGGCTTCCACACATCAGATATATAAAGAATAGATACCTGGCTGACATCAACCTCGTTCGATCCCTTACCAACTTTCATTGAGGTGCCCATAGAACTACCTTATTGAACATTTATAGTGCGCTGACGTAGAGTAGCTTAATTATCGCTGCCAGTGCTTAATTTGCGAAGCGGAGATTTCTTCTTCAAATTCTCGACCAGAACTTTTGTTGCTAAAGTATGCAGGTTCTTTAAGATTCAAACCAAGACTATTTAAATATGGACTATTTTTTCCCACCAGCTGCATTGATAGGGAGAATATATAAAGGGTCTTGCCATTACTTCCAGAGCATTTGTAATCGCACATCATTAGAGATTCCTACTGCCTATAGCTTTATAAATAGAATTCCTTCCTTGTAGAATGCGCATATGGCCATTGATCTCTCGACGAGGTTTTTTCCCAAAGATGGTCTCAGTTCTCTTAGCGCACGCTTCCTCTTTAAACAAATTATTTCCGAAAAATGTTTTAATCATCTCTTGATGTACACAGATGGATGGTGATCCACTCTCTCGATGGTGATTGTAACTAACCCCATGAGCTTCCTAGACAGTTCCTGGGTCAGTATAAACACATTATCCACTGATAATGTGCATCTAAGAGTTAAACACTATTATTTTCGATAGCGGCAAGTATATCACTTGCATGTGGGTTCCATCTCACATTGAAATTGAGGGTAACATGAGAGCTGAATCTTGCGGGAAGGCGGGAATGCTCGCTTTCAGAGAACTTTCTTCATTGCAACATAGACCTAAATTTACATTATACGGCTCAAAGAATAGATCAATTAAATTGGGATTTGAAGGCTAATAATAAACTATGTGAACTAAAAAAAAAAGAATTTTATCAGAACCCGCAAGTTGATTCCTGAGTTTCTTCTTAAGTGAGAAACCACACCCATCTGCAGTAAGTGCAGATCAACGCTGATCATCGCACACATCGGTCGAGTACAGTGGGTACACTCTCCAGAGGCCAGAGGCCTAGAGGCTTAGGGGGATCCAAGGAACAACATTTGCAGTTGAGCGGATGACGAATTGCCTGGTAACCATCAGAATGCTCCAGTATATATACTGTGTATGGTGTATTTTAAACAGTCCATATGTTACGCTTTATATTTTATCGTGTTACTAGTTTTTAAATTATTTATTTGTGTCTACATTTACAAGTATTCCTGCATTTTATTTATAGAAAACGTTAGTTTATATTAGCATATCTTGCCTCTTACACTATTTATTCTGTTTTCTCTAACATTATATTGCACTAGGTCCTAAATTGCCTATGAGGCCTTTAATAAATTAATTAATTAAACGCTACAACGTACTCGAATTATAATTCAACAATTTAATATTTTCAAATTTAAAAACATTGTTTAAAAAATACTTTAAATTTGCATTAAGGATAAATGCCGAATCCCTTCATTTATCAACCATTCATTATTCCGTTTACATGTAACATTTTAGCAATAATTTAAAAACAGGTTTTACTCCGAACTCCTTTCTTTGAACGGACGTATATCGCTCGTATTTTTAAATGCGACGATATAAATGAATCGTGCGATTTCTAGCTCCAATTTCTCACACTGATCACGTTCCTTTCAAAAGTGAAACATTCGATTTAGACGACGTTCGCTCATACAATTTGCCAAAGCTGACGGTTTTATGATAGCGTCGACTTTTCGTCCAGAATGATTTATTGACATTTGAAGAGCACCCACGTTACGAACGTCGCATGTCCCCTCGCCTCACCTCACCACCCACGAAACGCCACACTCCCACCCACCCCAAATACACACACCCGCTCCGGAAAGATGAGTGGGAAAAATCAAATTTTCATCCCGGTAATTGGTTTATTTTGACGGGCTCGTTTCGATCTCCCCCGCGCCGCGCCGCACTTGCTCGGTATCGCGCCTTCTGTGCCGGGCTTAACATATCGATTGGCAGAGCTACAGGACAGTAATTCTCAATTTTATCCGACCCACTTGATACACCTTCGGCGTGTTGGCGATGGAGAGCGGTCGCAATCTAATTGATGGAAACTGGATGGGATTGGCGCCAATTTTCTTTTCGCGGGATTTTAATCAATTTCTCGTGTGTCACCGGGGACACCGCGAGCTTAATTCGGTTCGGAAATGAAGCGAGACTCGAAAAGCGCTTTGTTTGGACAAATCGTGAACACAACAATGGTGTTTTTTCGTTGTGAGTGAACTGATTTATATCCTGCTGATGTAGGATAATGAAATAGGTCAAATGATATGAAAGTGTACTTTTATCTCAAATATCATTAGACTCTATTCTAAACAGCAATGAATCCACATGATCTGACTTGATGACGCAATGTTGTCGCATCAAATTTGAGTTTTAGTATATTTTGACTTAAACAAAAATTTTATATAATATTTATTTTAACATTATGGAACATCTAATGCATCATATCATTATTAAGTTAAAACTACAATTAGTTATACAATAATTTATAGGTTAGAGTTATTTTATTGTATTTACGTTGTACTTTTTTCCACATATAGTAGACGTAGAGCCCTAGGCGATTTTCTTTTATATAGTGATATCCCCCGAAGGCCTAATCCACCTAATTAACAATAGTATATCTGTGTAATGTATATTATTTTTATTAGAGAGCACCTTTTACGCTTAGTTCTTGTTTCCCTCGATGAAATGTTTTCTTGTAAAGTTATTTTGATATTACTGTATTTCTCGTTAGTTTGTTCGGTTGATACCGGTGTACATGTTTTTTGATAAAACTATTATTATATATATTACAACATTATTTCTCTCCTCATACATTTTAACAAAACTTTCATGTCTGTTATATTCTAAACAGAAACACATATGCACTTAAAGCTTCCACACTCTAAAACCCAATTTCCTACATTTAAAGTGTATTAATTATGTAATGATATTTAGTAGTCCTTATTCCAGCAATGCATAAACCAACATTCATAAAATGTTATTAAGCTGTTTATTTCCAATATATTAAAAACTTGCTCACGATTCCACCATTTGTCAATTTCTTCTTCAATGTGTCTGATCGAGCTCATCCAAACCGAAGCTGTTATTGTCGACAATGCTTCTTTCAATAAATCCAGAGTATTGATTATCTGGTTTGATTATCTTTCGCGATCTGAATGTCTATTATAATAGTGCGATACCCCATATCAACTAAATTGAATTAAATATGCAGGGATAGGAAGGAAGGCATAATAATATCTGTGGTCATAATGTTCAGCAATTCGATCTACCACGTATCTTTTCTCAATTTATATTTACCAAGTAAAAATTTTAGATAGTTCATTCTTTAATATGGTTTCCTCAAAGCTTATTTTATGTATTTTAAGTCATTAATTAATTGCAGCCTTTGTTGATGCATTTGTTGGGATCTTATTCACCTTGGGTTACTATAATATGGTGCATTGTCCATAACAATAACTGATGGTTCCTCCAAGTTCTTTAAAAGCTGATTTTAAAACCACTACAAAAACAAGTTATTGTTCATTTCCCTTACTAATTCTACACAATAAAACCATTTCTGTTTCCAGCATGATGTCTGCAAAGAACTATTAATAAATGTTATGACTAACAAAACTTAATCGGTAGTTACTCCAATATTTACCATCTTCCATCAACTCTTATTGTCTTTACACTATATTAATTATCAGCCTGCCAAGAGTGACCCAATGTCCCATTCTGAAATATCCATATTTCCTCTAAATATTTTGGTGAATTTAAGATTATATAGTTTTTTTTAAAGATATATTAGTGCAGCTGCAACACGCAAAAAATATTTTAAATAAAAACCGTGGCAATTAATATTTAAGAGTCGATATGCTTATCTTTCTAGCACGTTGTACTGGTAAGAGAGACCTCCAGTATCTCGTTTCTGTTCGAAATAACTGATTACAAACGCAATCAATTTTTGACTCTGACTGTAAAGGTTTCGGCATTTTAAACCAGGGTAATGATAAGCGGCAATTTTGAATTTATTAAAACAAAGTGTTAAAACAACGCTTTCCAGTTTATTAACCGTAATTATAATATTTTGAAGAATTTTTCAGACGTTCCCGCACGTCCAACAGACCACTTTTGCAAGCTATCTATGTCTTTGTATATAGAATAAAATGAGAAGGAAAATATTGTCTGACTGTAAAACGAATTTGCAACTTTCGACAGCTACAAATTAATGACGTGCGTTACTACTGTTTTGAATAGATTATATATGACGATAGGCATAAAGCGAAACAGATCAGGTTTAAAATGAAAGTACTATACTTGTTAGTCGGAGATACTCCCAGCTTAACTCATAATCAATTTTAAAGCCTATTTGAACTTATAGAGTGCAAATATGTGGTAGCACTAAGACATCTGGCAAAAAACATCTGTCTTCTATATTCTACATTCCCTATTCTAAAAATTTTTCTGGGATTAATTATCAGTGCTTATCAGTATATAACCAACAAAGAACTAGTCTTAATGTTTAGTTGTACGAGAGAAAAGGAGGTTGTAAATTAAATGTAAACAAGTTGCTTATTTATATTAATAATATAAAATTATATACATTTGTAAATGTTTAATCAATACGTTATGGTGAACAGAATTATGAATTAGATGGGAATGATTTATTAAATCATATACCTGGTTTTGCGTAACACTAAATCATCGGACCCAACTGATTATTATACGAAATCTACTGTTTTTCTTCATTCTGATTCTGAGAATACTATCGTCTCTTAACATTTTACTTTTCCTGATATCTACTGTCCTTGTCAAATGTTTCTTGTATTAGTTACATTTTCTTGCAAATTCTCATACTTGTTGTCGATGCACCGTGTTTCGTTGCTGAAACTGCTCCCTTGGGTTCTCGGTGGTTGTGGTGGAGAAGGCTATTCCAGAAAACCCTTTTCTGTATCACGATTTTTTCTGTATATCGGGGTGGGAAAGACTCTTCCCCCTAGGAACTTCTCACGCCGACAAAACACGTGCGTTTCGAATTCTTAAGGAATTCTCGAAAATGCCATAATCTTAGACCTTTTTGGTGTTTATGGTTATAGGCGCCTGACATGAACCTCCGCCATGCTTCTTCTAGCGTCCGTACTTAAACCCCATTATCTGAAACACTCGACTACGAGCCGATAGGATATCCCTTTTGTTGGATACGTATGTTCTGTTTAATCGGTGCCTTCCTTGGTTGGCTTAGTTTCAACAGACAAACAATGCTAATGCTTTATGTTGTCTCAAGTCAGAATTCTTTTCCCATGTCACAAGTATTATGAAAAACAGACAAATGGTCTCATAAATTAGACTTCTAAACTATACAATAGAAAAAATAATACAGTTTCCGTAAACATAAATTTAAACGACTTCCTTAAATATAAATAAATTGCGTCGCAACACTTAATTTGGGAAATCCACAGTTTTTACCAAAACGGTTGATGGTTAATGCCAGAATCCGTTCGTCTCCACACCATTTGCGTTCGGGTATAATCGTAATTGCCCTTCGGGTATTCTCGTAAACCCTCTACGATTCTATTTTACTCGTCGCGTAAACGCCATTTTCGACGCTGCATCTTCGTTAAAAACATATTTACGTTGAGTTGACAGATAACAATTTAGCTTTAAAAATGGAAGCCCAAAAGTAAGTACACTTTGATTTTATTTGAATAACTCGAATAAATTTATTGAAATAAACATTACATTTATAGAGAGAATTTAGATTGTGAATTCTGCAAGAAAACATGTTCGTCATTATCATCAATAAAAACCCATATATGAAGTGTTAGCTCTTGATGAACCTTCTAGCAGTAAACTTGCTTACAAGAAACAATTAAGAAAAATCATAGATAGTCAGTCTAACATCCAAATTGGAAATGGCTCAGCTGTTAGTAATATGGTAATTATATAGTTAGTAATTAAATATTATAATATACTTAATGTCCTTATTTATTCAAGATTACCAGTCATGAATCAGAAGACGAAAAAATCAGCAGAAGATAGGAAGAAGTAATATGAAGGTATGTCACTAAAAGTTCTTAAAAATTTACATTGTGGATCTTGCAGGTAAAATGGTATCTCCAGTCATTGCGCAAGGCTTGATTCCAATGAATGCAATGAGTATTTAGATGATGTTGAGCGTGATACTATAAAGTTCTCCATAAATAAAACCGGAGGAATATCAAAAAAAAAAACAAGAAAAACGGACAAGCAAACCTATTTCCCAACTAAACAGTATTATTAAATATTTTTTAAATCCCAATAAAATTTTACAATTCAACATGTGTTTTTATCGTTTTTTATTATTACTGTTATTAAAAATTTGCAAATCTTACGTTATATATATATATATATATATATATATATATATATATATATATATATATATATATATATATATATATATATATTGTTACCATAATTAAACAATGATCTGTGTTTATGTGTATGAACATATTTAAATAAAATAAAATAAATATATTTGTCACATACATTTGTTTATATTGAAATCTACCAGTTTAGTCAGTTTCAATAAATTACTTTTACAACTGAATTAATTCATAACATTCTTCAATAAAATTTTTAAATTCATATTTTTTAATTAAAAAGTAATATCATTCAAACATGATTAATATTTAATTAGATTAGTAGGTAATACCCACTAGTAAACACGCAACATACAATAATGCCACGGCCACGAGTATACCCGAAGGACAATTACGATTATAAACGAACGCACATGGTGTGGAGACTAACGGCTGCTGTTGCCATGTGGTTGTCCCATGAACTGAACACAGTCCTGGTAACATAAACGTGTCAAATAATTCGCTTATGTCAATGCAGCAGGATTATTTACAATTGGCTGCAACTTTTCTGGCTTCAAAAATATTAGTCTTCTATTTTTTAGATCGCTTTCTATAATTTTGATCCATGTCTTAATTGGAGTTCTTCGTAACGTTGCATTTTCTCCTCATCCGTGTACTGATTGTCGCAGCTCGATCGAATAACTTCATTTCTAATACAATATCCTTAGACTTTTTCTTAATCATCGCGTTTCAAAGATTTGAAGCTTACATAGGTGAGACTCTTTCTTCACTACTGCCACTATATGCCAATAAGATATTATCAAAAAAATTAGAAATAAAATAGTTCTCAGTGAACCACTTTTATTATTTCATGAAAATAAAGTAGTCTAAGTTTAAAAAATATTAATTTAATTAAGATCTTGTTAATTAACAAAATGTTTCATAACAATATTTTTAAATTTATTTAAGCAACAAATGATGAAAACACGAATTCGTGGTAAAATGAATAAGGACGTTTTTATATGTTCTTGTTAAATTAGAACGACAAATCTCAAATAGAACAATAAGAAGCTTTTCAAAGTAAACTATACGACGAAACTTTTCAATACGCCTTAGCTATTTCGCGAAATGTACAACTTCTAAGCAGATTCCGACGTAATTTTAATTCAAATTAAAGATGGGCCGTTGTTCGCGAGACAGGAAATTATGACAAAAGCGAACCAAATTGAGAAATATTAAACTTGCAGTATCGGGTATAGTTTGAGTTACAATTGAGTTAATCTTCAGTGCGCACGAGATATATTCACTATTATTCTTTGCTTGTATAGCGTCGTTGTTATATCTTGTTACACAGAAATTCTTATTTTATCAGTTACTTTAAAAAAAATTAGATCATGTGTCTATTGTATTTTATTCGTTTGGGCTCGTTTTGATGAGGTATTGATCTATATAATAATAGGCTAAAGTAATATTTTGCCTTATAATAAGTAATAGTAATATTGAGTGCACGTATAAGTATAAGATATAGTGTAATTAATTTTTAAGAAGATATTCATAAATTAAAATGATTATATAATATGAACTAAATACAAAAATTACATGAAATCAATACCACATATATTCAGGCAACCTATGCTTGTAAATTAGGGATGTCGACCATGGAAAAAAATAAGGATATTTTGATCTATCGTTATTTCCAAAATAAAATCAATATATACAACACAAAGGAATTAGGAGTCTAGTTATAATGTTCAATACCCGCTATATGTTAAGTTCGAACATTTCCGAACACTAAAAGATCAAGTCGTAATGTAGCCCAAATCAGACAAACAATCACCCAAACAACCAACAGAGGATGGGACCTCTTATAGACCAGAAAACCAATATGTAAAATAATAGAGAAAATCGTTCTGAATAGAATAAAGGATCGCTTAAACAATACAGACCCCGGTCTACTTAAATTCCTAGAAGACCATGTAATAATCGAACAACTACATAGCACTGTGAACTGTAGACGTCATCATTTGATTGTTGAAAAATGAACTTTATTGCCGTCTTTTTGGACATACGTCAAACTTTTGACAAACTGTGGCATGATGGACTGACAATAAAATTAAAATGGACGCCTCCATGTTCACATTACCTCTCTGCATATCTCAATCGAAAGAAGTGCATCATTAAGTTTAATAATTATTCTGCTTCCGCGCAATAAGCTCGGATATCCCACTGGAACGGTGTTAAACCTGATTTACATCGTGTACCTTCCAACTACTCAGTACATAATGGAAGCAAATCGAGGAACCATGATAAATAGTATAACCAACTGAGAATAAAGGCAAACCAAATCAAATTGACTCATGTTAGTTAAACTCTGAGAAATCTGCCCATTGCTAAAATTATACAATAAAAACATTCCATAGGAGATCCATGCAAAAAGTATTTAACATTACTTGGATCGTAGGTTAACTTGGCAAAAACACATCTGGACCAAGTGTAAACCGCTTGATAGCAGATTCAGTAGAATTAATTAGTTAACAGGCCTCCACTACTACTTAAGAAATGAGAGCAAAATTAATGTGTACAAACCCATCTTCAAGCCAATCAGGACATACGACAAGCAATATAAAAATATTGGAAAGGTTCCAGAGCAAGTATTTAAGGAACATACTCAATATTCTTCAAAGCATGAATAGCAAATACATGTATCTCGATTTTGGTGGGCGCTCTATAAAGTGGCAAATGATGCGTTATAGTATAAAATATCAGGAATACGTATACAAAAGCACTCGAGATTGAAGATCCAGAAGTATTTGCGTAGTTGTGGTCTTAGAAGTGTAGTGTTGAAGAGGGTCACTCTGGAGTAATCGATGAAAAAGATCCCCGATTATTGAAAGATAAAGATTAAAGCACCAAAACCTAGCCCAGATTTATTATAATTATTATTTTTCAAGTTTTTAGTAAATCGGTTAATACTTAATTCCAAATGGTTATCCGATGAATGGTCTTCAATTTTTTTAGATCGCTTTCTATAATTTTAATCCATGTCTTCATTGAAGCTAAGCTTCGTAACGCCTTGCATCCAAAAGGTTGATTTCATCACAGACTGCGCTTCCACAAAGGTTCCAGAGCAAGTATTTAAGGAACATACTCAATATTCTTCAAAGCATGAATAACAAATACATGTATCTCGATTTTGGTGGGCGCTCTATAAAGTAGCAAATGATACGTTATAGTATAAAATATCAGGAATACGTCGCGAAAGCACTCGAGATTGAAGATCCAGAAGTATTTGCGTGGTTGTGGTCTTAGAAGTGTAGTGTTGAAGAGGGTCACTCTGGAGTAATCGGTGAAAAAAATCCCGGATTATTGAAAGATAAAGATTAAAGCACCAAAGCCTAGCCCAGATTTATTATAATTATTATTTTTTAAGTTTTTAGTAAATCGGTTAATACTTAATTCCAAATAGTTATCCGATGAATGGTCTTCAATTTTTTTAGATCGCTTTCTATAATTTTAATCCATGTCTTCATTGAAGCTAAGCTTCGTAACGCCTTGCATCCAAAAGGTTGATTTCATCACAGACTGCGCTTCCACGAAGGTTCCAGAGCAAGTATTTAAGGAACATGCTCAATATTCTTCAAAGCATGGATAACAAATACATGTATCTCGGTTGTCGTACTGTAAAGTAGAAAATAATGCGTTATAGTATAAAATATCAGGAATACGTAGACAAAAGCACGCGAGGCTCAAGATATGTGATATTCCCAGTCTCAACAACATATTCATGTAGAAAAATGGTAGTTGCGCCGACAGGTTGAACCTCTCTCATTAAAACAAATACAGCAACAAACATTATAGAGGATGGACAACACAGTGGCTTATTGTTCTGAAATAAATTGTAATGGTGTACAGCAGAGAAGGGACGGTTTTTCTTAATTATTAAGGGAAGTATCGATTGAGGAACCCCTAAAATATTTGAATGGTACAAATCATACATATATTTTAGTATACTCAAATTGATGTTCTCTATATAAAATGTTCCATTATATACATGATATTAATAAATAAAAAGATTCAGCAAGGTGTAAATCTATATATATATATATATATCATGTATATAATGGAACATTTTATATATAGAGAACATCAATTTAGAATAGAATAGTAAAAGCTATTTCTAAACGGAATTTTAAAACAAAGACATATACACAACGCTATGTTATATTTAATGCGGAAAAACAAAATGGAAATGTTATAACGACCTTAATGGCCCGTGCTCTTTATTTAAAATTTAAATCCGTCCATCAGCGCGGGTCCAACGTTTACCTTTATTTAAAACAACACAAATGTTCTAATCACATAACCATTAATCAGATAGAGAGAATAATAGAGGTATAACGGTGAAATTAGATTTCCCTGGATGTGACGTCGTTGAGCCAGTCAATTCTTCTAAATATAATGGATATAGATCTTAGAAATTGGAAAGAGGTAGGTGACTAAATGTACTATACTAGTTTATTTAATATATTTTATTATAACTACGAAATACTATCAAAATTAAACTAATAAAATTGACCTAAATTGATGATATCGATAGTTTTGACGTCTAACAAAGTACTAAAATATTAACGTTATTATTGAAATCCATATTGTTAAAATACTCAGTATTCATGTATTACTTGATCCTCGTTGTAATATGATTAATAAACTGCATTTCTTCTGTCAATTATATTTGATACGCATAAAGATGTAAATATTTTTAGCAATATGCAATAGACAGCATCAGAAATGTTTAACTCTCAAGTAGAACGTCTTGTAATGTACACATTCTATAATATATAGACATATATATCACATTTCATTTAACTGTTGAAAATTGCAAATCATAATACCTATAATATGGTGTATCGAATCTAAAATCTATATATACGAAACCTCTGTTATTTTAAAGACACACAAAAGGAAAAATATGGGCTTGGGCAAAATCGGTCGAGCTGTTTATACAAAACGATTAAATAACTCAAAACTAGATAAAAATATGTAGAGGAGGCTTCAAACGTTACACTACAATAATTCAAGTTACATAATTAATATAAAACTGGCTTACAAGTAATTTCAGTTTCTCCTAAGATATGGCTTTAAAGCCGTGTATCTGTAGACCAAATAGATACAGCCCATAGATAAATAAGATTAATAATTAATTATGTTATTAACTGGATATTCCATAAGGCGATTTTTGTCATATTTTGTTTTTTTATTTTTATTTTTATTTTTTAAAATTTTTAATAAAATTGCATTGGCCTTTATTTATTAATTCCTTTTTTAACCCTTAAAACAGTAGATAACATATTTTATTATTACTTATTTTTATGTCATATTTTTCCTGTGCATATATTTATTTATTTCAAGCCAGTATTTTATGTAATATTCTCGAATCACTCCCCCTAAGATATGTTAGCTCATTTTTAATTTATGGTATACGGTTTTAGTTAATCTAGTGCTTTTTACTTTTCCTTGTGTCGCTTGTGTAAGTTTTAATCCCGCCATCCGGTGCTCCTATTTTCATAAAAAAGAGAGGTAAAGTTTTCGCTAAGCCGATTAATATAGTATACAATATTAAGATAATATGTATTTATGGATCTACGACATATTTTATGTCATACAAATTATTATTTAATTGTGGATGCTTTTTTTTAACTTGTAATCCTTATATCGAGACTTCTTAACTCTCAGCCCATGTTATACAGATACATTAACAGTTATAGGAAATAATTGAACGGGTAATAACAATACTATGTTAGATAAAGTACCATGTAATATAAATGTAATTGATCTGATTTTGTTTTAGTAATATCTACAAAGTATTGTTTATTTTGTACTTCTTCGCATTAATTCATCATCTGTCTTGTTTTTTTTTTAGTTCCTTTTGTACCAACATTTCGCTCATTTCGGTTTCTGTTGGTGCTGGATGACTGGATCGATGGAGGCATGAAAGTGTGGTGTTTTAATACTCTACTGTACCATTGCATGATGTAATATGGAAAATTAGCAAATCATTTAAACAGCCAGCTTTGCTGCCGCAGTGGTACCGAAAACAGTATTTCCCACGTTAAAATGTAGGTCCAGTCCTAGCTGGTAAAAAGCAGACACTAAAATATAACAAAGAAAGCATTTAAATAACAAAAAAACAGAATAACGTCAAATTGGGCGCATCCACCTTTTCCCCGCCGTTCAGGTGACTGTAACACGATTTTCCTCTTTCAGCTCTCGTCATTTTTTCACACTCACCCACATCCCTCCCGCTCTCTCTCTTTCCCGTGCTCATCGACAATTTCACCGTCTGCCGAACTACCCCCATTACAGGGGGGCTCGTTAAAAATTTATCAAAGCCCCATCGGTTTCCGGTCGTTTTTCCGCCAGGTATTATTGCGCATCTATAATGCATCAGGGTCGTCGAAGTAATGGCGCCGGGAAAAAGAACTGCGACACTTTTGTTTTATCCGTCTCGTTCATACTTTATTATCTGGCTGAGGGGGGCCAACTCGTCCTGATTTATGTTCAAGTGTTCGCTAGCAATTTTTTCGTTGGTTCTTTTGCATCTCGCCATTTTTGTATAAACATATAAAAAACAATATGTTAAGAGTGTTGACTTGCAAAGGAGGGAAAACTATGTTGTAAATGAAATACAATTTGTTTTCTTTCTTTGCGTAAATTAATCCACAAAGACGTAATTGGTTATTTAATTGAATAATGTACAAATTACATAAAATGAAAGATGTTAAATCGATACGTGGTGAAAAGAATTATGAATTGGATGAAAATAACTTACCAATAGTTTGTTTGGCTTAGCATTATACTGATTCCATCATCGCACTCAACAGATGATTATACGCACGACATAAAAATTCTTCTGTTCCGATTTTGATTCTTTGACTTTGTTGTTTTCTTCAATTATTTTTTTCCTACTCTAGTTAGTCTCGACACTTCTTGATTATTCTGACTATTCCTTTTGTTCTTAATTCTGTCTAATTCTATTATTCTAGCTTATTCTGTTTGACCGTTCTTTTTCTCCTATTTCTTATTTCTTTTTTCTGGTTGAATCTTCCGGTTAATCTTGCTTTTTCATTGTAGATGCACTGTCTTTTTATTGTGCTTTAGAACTCTCCTTCCGTATACTTGATAGTGGATAGAAGGTTGTTTCAAGAAACCCTTTCATGTACCCCGATACGTTCAAATTGTCGGAGCTAGGAAGACTCTTCCAGCTAGACCTTCTTACGCAGATGGAACAAGTTGGCGATGTACTCTTAAGGAATGCTCAGATATTGTTATATTTAGAGATCGTACACCGGTTCTTTACGGCTGGTACCTGCATACCCCATTATCCGAAGCACTCGATAACAAGCCAATTCTATATGCCTTTTATTAGACATTAGCTAGTTTCATTCATTTTAAGTGAAAATAAAAATTTGTAAGTAAAAATATTATTAAATCAGATACATTTAGCAAAACGAAAATGAATAACAATAGCATCGAACTCTGCCCATAATATACTCAGCCGGTTTCAAAATAACCTCCTCCCATGGTGATGCACAAATTTAAACGTGGCTTAAATTTTCCGGCAAAGGGGTCGTAGGACTTCTGGAGACAATCAATCCGATTCTCGACACAGCGATTGCTTGAGCGACTCCAAACATTTGTGGCGTGTAACTCAAGCACAGACCTTAAGCGGACTACATGCTGTTATCCGTCGGGTTGTATGGACTCGGCACCAATTTTGCATCGAATTTGCTTTATGGGCCATAGCGGGTTCCTGTTGGATAGCCCAGTTTGCATAGCCGAAGTGTTGCAGAGCCCACGGTACCAATCAAGTACGACAGTTTCGAGAATGTCGCGACGCTACACTTCTTTTTGACTTAATTTTGATATCTTGGTCCACTTTTGCGCTTGCTCAACTGTGGAGAATTTCCCGGCCGCGAAGAGGATGCGATCCCATCGCTCAGCGGCGGCCCGCCGCTCTACTTGTCGACAACTTTCGAGCCGTGCCCGCTTGTTCTCATATATGAAGAGCTTAACTTATTGGAACTTGTACGTCTTGGCGTTGACCTTGTTGTAGGCTTGTTATATGAATTTTCTAATATAGGAAAAGGTATTGGTTAATTGGTAGAAAATCGCAATTATCTGTTCATAATATATTGATATTATACAAGTCAATTTGAAACCTGTATGGACCTACGGAATTCAATTATGGGGACATTCAACGAAAACTAATATAAATACAATACAAAGTTTTCCGGAGCAAAGTCTTGAGAAATATTGTAGATACACCGAGATAATAGAGTACTGATTACAAACGCCGAGACCTTCAGATATTGACTGTCACTCAGGAAATCAAGATAATTGCAAGACAGATATGAGAACAAACACCAATCTCATGTCAATATCAAAGTAATACAACTCTTGGATAATACCAGAACAAAACACAGACTAAAAATATCAATCCGATTAATCTTGTGTAGTGTAGTAATGAGATGCATTTAATAGAAAAACAGCAGTGTTAATACTTAAAGATTATTACTCAGAGGCTAAGATAGGGCCGATGAGTCTTCCTAGATATATACCTAGATTCAAGTTATTGTGAAGCCAAATTGTAGGTTAGTCGACAATGACTAGGAACAATGTAATAAATAAATTTGAAAAAAGTATTAATTTTTAATAATTTAATTGATTAAAGATTAGTTATTATACGCTTCCATATATTCCATGTACTAGAATGGTATGAAAATTATTGGGAATAATTTTAATATATTAATAGTTTAATATATTAAAATATGAGTAAATAGTAGAATAGTTTTAATATATTAACTAACATATTTTTTTTAATTTCTTTGGCAATATGAACATTTGTGGTCGGACGTTGCTATAGAAGAGGATTATTTTGCATCTCTTCCTTGCTATAGATGATGTACGGTATCAATGTGATCTGTTCTCTTAAACAAAATCATAATATTCTATGCCTGAAATTATCTTAATTTATCGCTTGTTATAATACGGAACTAAAAATTATTTTTCTTTGCATGGCAAGAAATGAAAGTGCGATGCTGAAATGGTATTTTCACTCAATTCATGTGGCAACCGTTTTTGTATATATTGCAGATTTTCCATTACAAACGTCTAAAAACAGTTTATTCACGAAGTGCTAAGGTCTCTGGAAGATTATTGATAATTAAAGCTACCTTTTCATCCTATTAATATTGCAATTCATTACCTTAAAATATTGGTTGGTCCTCCAGGTCCTTCTTTTCGATTAGCAACCAAAGCTATAAATATCGTAAATACTATGTTTCGATTTTCTCTATATCCCGAATAACTCAAACTTACTATATAGAAAACAAAGTTTGTTTTTCATAGTATTTTATTAATATAATGATATAAAAAGGAGGGTATGAAAATAGGACAATAAATAAGGATGTGGTGAAACCGTTACCTATTTTTACGTCGTTAAAAAACGTCAAGCGAAATTTATTCTCATGAAGTTCGTAATTATAATTGTTACGTAACCGACGAAAACAACCATTCGTCCCAGTCGTTGTGATCCAGAAAGTTGTCAGAAAAGTTTACCGCGATTTTCTAAGAGAAATACGTTCTAGAATATATAGGACATGCACCAGTTACACTAATAGCGACTAGAAGACGCGGTAAATACGACGATGACGATAAACATTTGATTTAGTGTTCCGTGTTTCTGGCTTTAAGAGAAACCGACTAAGTTTCTCGGTATTATTTTCTCGCGACTTGCCACGATCTGATATCTGCCGACGAATTACCACATTTTCCGTTCAAATAAGCTATTTTTATTCGCGTTGGGATGAATACTCCCATCCCTTGTCGACGTTTCGACAAGTGCACTCTCATTATCCGATCAGCATATGAATGGGGCACCTTTCGTCTCTCTCCCCGGCAACTTTTCTTTTGTCTGACGCCGTCCCATCTCTCCGGACCAGGCGATCGCGTCCAGAATTCGAATGGCATACTTTCGATATTAATGCGAATTTTTATCACCTATTTTACGACGCCCTTCCGTCGCGATGTATACGGCACAATTACTATTCCGGAGAGGTAGGGAATGGATTAAGGAACGAGCGGGAGCACCTCTTTGTTCTCAGGCAATAAACTTGCGGTCGATTTGGACGATCGATGTTTAAATCGACTTGAGGAAAAGTTAAAGTTTAGACATTTTTATGCTAACAGCTTACAGGGCTTATGCTTCTAGTAAAACTGGGCCATTCGGTGAGCTTCGGTGAACGTCAAGAATTTATTACGAAAATGGCGAATTAATTTTTCTGCATTTTAATTCAATTATATAGTGAAAGTAATGTATTAGATTCTTTTATGTCTGTTTATTTGCGATAAAAATTACAGTTTTCCAAAATCAAAACTTACTAAAATCTTTTAGGAACCTATGGTGATATTACTCCGTCTTATCCAAAACTGTCATTTTTGCTTTTAATGATTTAAATGTGGTTATTTTGATGTCAGTAATAACGGACAAGAGGACAAGAAAGGCCAAAGACAATTAATTGCAAAACTTATTGAGCGACAATCGACACACTCAAAAACTTTCATATTGTTTTCCACATGTTTACATACGATGGAAAAGGTCCAAAAAAGGAAAAAACAAAAGAAATACTATTTGGAACATTTTCTGACGATACAATTATTATAGCAAAAAATATATCTCTGCCTAGGGCGAAATAACCTAGATTGCGAAAATTCAACTTAATACCACCAAATCTGTCCACGTTAACTTTGGTTTGCGGCGAAATAATAAAAACTTAATTATATCACTTAATGGATGCTCGATCCCTCAAGCACAATCAGCTAAATACCTTGGAATCCATCTTGACGGTAGATTAAATTGGAAACATCACGTTAGACAAAAGAGTTAGTCGGAAGATACACTCAATTTGATCTAAAATCAAAGAGGTTGGTCTATAATACAATTATAAAGTCAATTTGGACCTATGGGGTGCAAATATGGAGTTGTACTAAAAATTCAAATCAACTAGTCTTACAATGCTGTCAAAACAAGGTTCTTCGATTGATTACCAATGCCTATCGCTACGTAACTAATGAAGAAATGCAAGATGACCTGGAAATCAAATCGATTTGCGAAGTTATCGAAGATTTCGCATTGAAACACGAAAGAAGGTTACTAAATCATACTAACGTGGAAGCAATACAACTGCTGGACAGTACGCAGGATGTCATGAAGTTGAAGAAAACAAAACCATACGAACTTATATAAAGTGTAAACTATAGCTATAAGTTATTATAATTTAATAATTGAAGAATACATATTGATGTATTTTCTCGCACTCATCTTGCTTATGAATTAAACCAAGTACAAATGAAATGTGGGAATAAATTTATTGTAACTTAAGATTGTATTAAGCGTATCTAATAAAGATTTTATAAAAAATTGCTTTGAAGGAAAAAAGTATAGTCTTCCTTGGCGTATTGTGACTGTGGCTATGAAAAGTGAATCTATTGTGACTGACTATTCTTGGCGATAAAACTTGCTATTTATATGGTGGAAGCAGTACAGTGTATTACGAATTTTTAAGAACGAATCAAACTGTTATTGCAAAATTATATAAACATTAATTGAACAAGTTAAACGATTTGTTTTTGATGAAAAGTCAAGATAAGAAATAGCGTAGATGTTATTGTTTTGCATGGCAATACTGGGCCACAGGTTACATAACGTATAAAGAGTACGCTATCGAAGCTCGAATGGATTCTGTCGGGATGCTTGAAAAGTTCTGTCGCGCCCTGCGTAATCACTACACATACCATCTTTTGGTTTGGCTGACATACGGTTTTGAAATGCTGAGGAAATTCGAAAATGAGTCGAAGCGAATCCAACACCATTTTTTCGACACGGTATCGCCATGTTCTTCGAAAGATGGAAAAATGTAGAAAATGATAAATGTTTGAAAAAATGTGAAAATATTTTGGGTAGCATATATTGTATCAGTTCTTCTATATGTATTGTATCAGTACATATTATGTAAGGGGATGTTTGCCGGTTTTACCCGTCCCTCTATATGTAAGACATTTTTTTTAATATTTATTTTGAAAGAATCTAAAGAAAATAAAAAACACGTTTGGCTTTTTTTACTTTTATTTTCTACTAGCAGGACCCATTTCAACTTCCTTGTAACAATAAAACAAAATCTACCACATCCCCACCAATTCAATCGTCTACATAATGAATGGCTCCCAATATATATGTCTTTTTAAAACAAAAAATAATCAGAACACAATAACCGAATAATTATGGATTAATTTCTGCTACTGTGATACATTTGGGGTGAACCAAAGAGAGTTGACGTACTATAGAAGGAGCATCTCCTTTCTTTCGTCAAGAGGTGTCATATCAGCTTTCATTACATGTTCAGTCATGCTCACTATCTACTGGGCTTATTTGAAATGCTTCCAGGGCTTTTTTGATCAGCAATCTGTATGGTGTCCATTTTATTATTATACACTGAGAAAGAGTAGCATATGAGTTTTAGAAGTGTCCGAGCCTGATAGATGTTCAATAAGAAGAGTCTGTGGGAAACCTAGTTAATCTTAGTTGTGATAATATGTGGAGTAAGCTGATATCAGCGGAATGTTCGGAAGCCAGTAGAAGCGAGATTCAAATATAAACTCTAAAATCTTGTGATCAGGGTTATGCCTTATATTAATTTTAAATGGATAATTTATCTTCCTTTATCTGCAAAACTATTTTGCGAATCAATAGTTAGCAATTGATAATCCACTAGCGATCGCCCTGTGATCGAAATTCAATCGCAATTTATAAGGTTAATCGTGATTTTCTCATAATAGACTAAAGAGAATAACTTGAAAATGATATGTTAATATTACTAAAATTTGTGATATATATATATATATATATATATATATATATATATATATATATATTTGCACACCAACCTTTTATAAACCACATTTTATTAAATCTAATATCCATTAAGTTTTCAACAAAGGTCAACCTCTTTATCCTACTTATATTTCACTTCTGTCCATTCGGGTTGTTCGGAGTTTTTTTCGTGTCCCTCACATGACTCTTCGAAGAACTGTTTCTTAGAAGAATTAGATAATGACGCAAGTTCTGGCGATTCATCAAGGATACTCCTCAAGGCGAGGCGTTAGTTTACTAAACATACTGATTTTATCTTGAGACTTGCTTTCACAGGATAACACAAAACAGACTGCTTACGAGAGCGATAGTTCACGAAATGATGCTAGGAATATTAAGGAGCCTCCTTTTATTACTGCACCCTTAGACTTGTTTATTATGTTTTATTGCAGGTTATTATATATCAATTAAATTGTTTCAAAGGCAGCTTGCGAGTCGTCAATGGTGTCGGCATTCCATAATATTTCAAAAGTATCTTAAGGCCCCTCAAAGCGAGGCGTCAATTCACTAAATATATTGATTTTACCTTGAGACTTGCTTTCGCATTTTAACATAAAACAGACTGCTTATTACAGCGATTGCTTATGTTATGATGCTTGGAAGTTTCCGCAGGCTTCTTTTATTAATGCACCCTTACACTTATTTTTTTTATTGCAGGCAATTATATATCAATTACATTGTTTGAAATACTGCCTAATTCTTCATAATATTTCACGGTTTATAATAGAGTATTAAATATAACTATACATTATAGTAATAGTATTTGTTCTGTAACAAACATTAAAGACTCAATATTTAAAATGATTTTATCAACATTTTTAATATTAATTCATATTATATACTCTGTATGATATTTGACTGTTTTGCCTGTAGTATTTCGGGTTAACTATTATTACTAACATAATGCAATTTAGTTAAATAAATTGAATATTATTTATAGAGAAACATGTGTTTCAATATATTAAACAAACAATAAACAAATTATTATACGTTGAGGAAACAAAAAGTTCTAATTTATTAATCAAATTTTATGGAACATAAGAAAGGTGAGGGTCCGGTCAGCTGAGAATCAGAAATATGTGAACGTGTTTTACTTAAAGGTAAACCACTGGAATCATTCTCAAAGTCTCCAGTAAGTTTAATCTTCTTCATAGAAGAATCTTCTTCACACAACAGTGTGTCCACTCCGAACGCCTCCTTAAGACGCCTCTTCCCTGCCTTAAAAGGCCGACGTGGAACAATACTCAATAATACACTAAGATTGTTCTCATAGAAACCGATAGGCGATTCTCCAGGAATAAAAATCTCACTTTCCGAGAGTGTTTTGCAATTCGGAGGAAAGGTCGTCAAAGACGTTGTTAGCTTGCCAATGGAGATTCCTTCGTGTCCCTCACATGACTCTTCGATGAGTTGTTTCTTAGAAGAATTAGACGATGACGTAAGTTCTGGCGATTCATCAAGGATGTTAGCATTCCCTAAATTTTCAAAGGTATCTTGATGCTCCTCAGAGCAAGGCGTTAGTTCACCAAACATACTGATTTTACCTTGAGACTTGCTTTCACAGGATAACACAAAACAGACTGCTTACGAGAGCGATAGTTCACGAAATGGTGCATGGAAATTTTTGGAGCCTCCTTTTATTAATGCACCCTTGCACTTATTTTTTTTATTGCGGGCAATTATATATCAATTACATTGTTTGAAATACGGCCTAATTCTTCATAATATTTCACGGTTTATAATATAGTATTAAATATAACTATACATTATAGTAATAGTATTTATTCTATAACAAACATTAAAGACTCAATATTTAATATGATTTTATCAATATTTTTAATATTAATTCATATTATATACTCTGTATGATATTTGGCTGTTTTGCCTGTAGTATTTCGTGTTAATTATTATTACTAACATAATGCAATTTAGTTAAATAAATTGAATATTATTTATAGAGAATCATGTGTTTCAATATATTAAAAAAACAATAAACAAATTATTATACGTTAAGAAAACAAACAGTTCTAATTTATTAATCAAATTTTATGGAACATAAGAAAGACGATATTGGAGAGCGTCAATTGTTTCGTCATTTTCTTCATTCAGCTGCATCTTCTTAATAATATCTTGAATTAAATTTATTTGATATTCCCAAATTACTAAATCAGATTTCGTTTTAGCACACAAATATATAATTTTGTTCTCGTCGCCCGACTTAAACTGGAGAAACAGATATTCTGTCATAGTGGTAAAGTCACTTAATTTAGTCACTATCCACCCATACAGTTGGAGAATCACCATCAGTTGTTCCGACAGACAAATTTCTTTCGAGTTCCTCAGGCTATTTTATACTAATAATGGGTCCGGTCAGCTGAGAATCAGAAATATGTGAACGTATTCTACTTAAAGGTAAACTACTGGAATCATTCTCAAAGTCTACAGTAAGTTTAATCTTCTTCATAGAAGAATCTTCTTCACACAACAGTGCGTCCACTCCGAACGCCTCCTTAAGACGCCTCTTCCCTGCCTTAAAAGGCCGACGTGGAACAATACTCAATAATACACTAAAATTGTTCTCATAGAAACCGATAGGCGATTCTCCAGGAATAAAAATCTCACTTTCCGAGAGTGTTTTGCAATTCGGATTAAAGGTCGTCAAAGACGTTGTTAGCTTGCCAATGGAGATTCCTTCGTGTCCCTCACATGACTCTTCGATGAGTTGTTTCTTAGAAGAATTAGACGATGACGTAAGTGCTGGCGATTCATCAAGGATGTTAGCATTCCCTAAATTTTCAAAGGTATCTTGATGCTCCTCAAAGCAAGGCGTTAGTTCACCAAACATACTAATTTTACCTTGAGACTTGCTTTCACAGGATAACACAAAACAGACTGCTTACGAGAGCGATAGTTCACGAAATGGTGCTTGGAAGTTTTCGGAGCCTCCTTTTATTAATGCACCCTTACACTTATTTTTTTTTATTGCTGGCAATTATATATCAATTACATTGTTTGAAATACGGCCTAATTCTTCATAATATTTCACGGTTTATAATATAATATTAAATATAACTATACATTGTAGTAATAGTATTTATTCTGTAACAAACATTAAAGACTAAATACTAATATTTAAAATGATTTTATCAATATTTTTAATATTAATTCATATTATATACTCTGCATGATATTTGGCGGTTTTGCCTGTAGTATTTCGGGTTAAATATTATTACTAACATAATGCAATTTAGTTAAATAAATTGAATATTATTTATAGAGAAACATGTGTTTCAATATATTAAACAAACAATAATCAAATTATTATACGTTGAGGAAACAAAAAGTACTAATTTATTAATTAAATTTTATGGAACATAAGAAAGACGATATTGGAGAGCGTTAATTGTTTCGTCATTTTCTTCATTCAGCTGCATCTTCTTAATAATATCTTGAATTAAATTTATTTGGTTTTCCCAAATTACTAAATCAGATTTCGTTTTAGCACACAAATATATAATGTTGTTGTCGTCGCCCGACTTAAACTTGAGAAACAGAGATTTTGTCATAGTAGTAAAGTCACTTAATTTAGCACAGAAATCAAGATCTTTCAATGAAATAACGCACAGTGCATCAAAATAATATTCATCGTCCGGGGAATATTGAGAGAATGTATGGTCTTTTAAAACACAGTATCTATCCACCCATACAGTTGGAGAATCACCATCAGTTGTTCCGACAGACAAATTTCTTCTGAGTTCCTCAGGCCATTTGATACTATTATTGGGTCCGGTCAGCTGAGAATCAGAAATATTTGAACGTGTTTTACTTAATGATAAACCACTGGAATCATTCTCAAAGTCACCAGTAAGTTTAATCTTCTTCATAGAAGAATCTTCTTCACACAACGGTGCATCCATTCCAAACGCCTCCTTAAGACGCCTCTTCCCTGCCTGAAAATGCCGACGTGGAACAATACTCAATAATACACTAAGATTATTCTCATAGAAACCGATAGGCCATTCTCCAGGAATAAAAATCTCACTTTCCGAGGGTGTTTTGCAGTTCGGAGGAAAGGTCGACACGGACGTCGTTAGCTTGCCATTGGAGATTTCTTCGTGTCCCTCACATGACTCTTCGATGAGTTGTTTCTTAGAAGAATTAGACGATGACGTAAGTTCTGGCGATTCATCAAGGATGTTAGCATTTCCTAAATTTTCAAAGGTATATTGATGCCCCTCAAAGCAAAGCGTTAGTTCACTAAACATACTGATTTTATCTTGAGACTTGCTTTCACAGGATAACACAGAACAGACTGCTTACGAGAGCGATAGTTCACGAAATGATACTTGGAAGTTTCCGGAGCCTCCTTTAATTGCTGCACCCTTAGACTTGTTTATTTTGTTTTATTGCAGGCTATTATATATCAATTATATTGTTTCAAAGGCAGCTTAGCGATTCGTCAATGGTGTCGGCATTCCCTAATATTTCAAAGGTATCTTAAGGCTACTCAAAGCGAGGCGTCAATTCACTAAATATATTGATTTTACTTTGAGACTTGCTTCCGAATTTTAACATAAAACAGACTGCTTACGACAGCGATTGGTTACGATATGATGCTTGGAAGATTCCGGAACCTCCTTTTATTACTGCACCCTTAGACTTGTTTATTTTGTTTTATTGCAGGCTATTATATATCAATTATATTGTTTCAAAGGCAGCTTAGCGATTCGTCAATGGTGTCGGCATTCCCTAATATTTCAAAGGTATCTTAAGGCTACTCAACGCGAGGCGTCAATTAACTAAATACATTGATTTTACTTTGAGACTTGCTTTCGAATTTTAACACAAAACAGACTGCTTACGACAGCGATTGGTTACGATATGATGCTTGGAAGTTTCCCGAGGCTCCTTTTATTAATGCAGCCTTACACTTATTTCTTTTTATTGCAGGCAATTATATATCAATTATACTGTTTGAAATACTGCCTAATTCTTCATAATATTTCACGGTTTATAATAGAGTATTAAATATAACTATACATTATAGTAATAGTATTTGTTCTGTAACAAACATTAAAGACTCAATATTTAAAATGATTTTATCAACATTTTTAATATTAATTCATATTATATACTCTGTATGATATTTGGCTGTTTTGCCTGTAGTATTTCGGGTTAACTATTATTACTAACATAATGCAATTTAGTTAAATAAATTGAATATTATTTATAGAGAAACATGTGTTTCAATATATTAAACAAACAATAAACAAATTATTATACGTTAAGGAAACAAACAGTTCTAATTTATTAATCAAATTTTATGAAACATAAGGAAGACGATATTGGAGAGCGTTAATCGCTTCGTCATTTTCTTCATTCAGCTGCATCTTCTTAATAATATCTTGAATTAAATTTATTTGATTTTCCCAAATTACTAAATCAGATTTCGTTTTAGCACACAAATATATAATTTTGTTCTCGTCGCCCGACTTAAACTTGAGAAACAGATATTCTGTCATAGTGGTAAAGTCACTTAATTTAGCATAGAAAACAAGATCTTTCAATGAAATAACGCACAGTGCATCAAAATAATATTCATCGTCCGGGAAATATTGAGAGAATGTATGGTCTTTTAAAACACAGTATCTATCCACCCATACAGTTGGAGAATCACCATCAGTTGTTCCGACAGACAAATTTCTTCTGAGTTCCTCAGGCCATTTGATACTATTATTGGGTCCGGTCAGCTGAGAATCAGAAATATTTGAACGTGTTTTACTTAAAGATAAACCACTGGAATCATTCTCAAAGTCACCAGTAAGTTTAATCTTCTTCATAGAAGAATCTTCTTCACACAACGGTGCGTCCACTCCGAACGCCTCCTTAAGACGCCTCTTCCCTGCCTTAAAAGGCCGACGTGGAACAATACTCAATAATACACTAAGATTATTCTCATAGAAACCGATAGGCGATTCTCCAGGAATAAAATTCTCACTTTCCGAGAGTGTTTTGCAGTTCGGAGGAAAGGTCGACACGGACGTCGTTAGCTTGCCATTGGAGATTTCTTCGTGTCTCTCACATGACTCTTCGATGAGTTGTTTCGTAGAAGAATTAGGCGATGACGTAAATTCTGGCGATTCTTCAAGGATGTTAGCATTCCCTAAATTTTCAAAGGTATCTTGATGCTCCTCAAAGCAAGGCGTTAGTTCACTAAACATACTGATTTTATCTTGAGACTTGCTTTCACAGAATAACACAAAACAGACTGCTTACGAGAGCGATAGTTCACGAAATGATACTTGGAAGTTTTCGGAGCCTCCTTTTGTTACTGCACCCTTAGACTTGTTTATTTTGCTTTATTGCAGGCTATTATATATCAGTTATATTATTTCAAAGGCAGCTTAGCGATTCGTCAATTGTGTCGGCATTCCCTAATATTTCAAAGGTGTCTTAAGGCTACTCAAAGCGAGGCGTCAATTCACTAAATATATTGATTTTACCTTGAGACTTGCTTTCACAGGATAACACAAAACAGACTGCTTACGAGAGCGATAGTTCACGAAATAATGCTTGAAAGTTTCCGGAGCCTCCTTTTATTACTGCAGCCTTAGACTTGTTTATTTTGTTTTATTGCAGGCTATTATATATCAATTATATTGTTACAAAGGCAGCTTAGCGATTCCTCAATGGTGTCGGCATCCCCTAATATTTCAAAGGTGTCTTAAGGCTACTCAAAGCGAGGCGTCAATTCACTAAATATATTGATTTTACCTTGAGACTTGCTTTCCCATTTTAACACAAAACAGACTGCTTACGAGAGCGATTGTTTACGATATGACGCTTGGAAATTTCCGGAGGCTCCTTTTATTAATGCACCTTTAGACTTATTTTTTTTTTATTGCAGGCTATCATATATCAATTACATTGTTTGAAAAATGGCCTAATTTTCATAATATTTCACGGTTTATAATATAGTAGTAAATATAACAATATATTATAGCAAGAGAATTTATACTGTAATAAACATTAAAGACTAAATACTAATATTTAAAATGATTTTATCAATATATTTATATTATGTACACTGTATATTTAGCTGTTTTGCCTGTAGTATATCGGGTTAAATATTATTACTAACAGAGTGCAATTTAGTTAAATAAATTGAATATTATTTATACAGAAACATGTGTTTCAATATACTAAACAAACAATAAACAAATTATTATACGTTGAGGAAACAAAAAGTTCTAATTTATTAATCAAATTTTATGGAACATAAGAAAGACGATATTGGAGAACGTCAATTGTTGCGTCATTTTCTTCATTCAGCTGTATTTTCTTAATAATATCTTGAATTAAATTTATTTGGTTTTCCCAAATTACTAAATCAGATTTCGTTTTAGCACACAAATATATAATTTTGTTCTCGTCGCCCGACTTAAACTGGAGAAACAGAGATTCTGTCATAGTGGTAAAGTCACTTAATTTAGCACAGAAAACAAGATATTTAATGAAATAACGCACAGTGCATCAAAACAATATTCATCGTCCAGGGAATATTGAGAGAATGTACCGTCTTTTAAAACACAGTATCTATCCACCCATACAGTTGGAGAATCACCATCAGTTGTTCCGACAGACAAATTTCTTCCGAGTTCCTCAGGCCATTTGATATTATTACTGGGTCCGGTCAGCTGAGAATCAGAAATATTTGAACGTGTTTTACTTAATGATAAACCACTGGAATCATTCTCAAAATCACCAGTAAGTTTAATCTTCTTCATAGAAGAATCTTCTTCACACAACGGTGCGTCCACTCCGAGCGCCTCCTTAAGACGCCTCTTCCCTGCCTGAAAAGGCCGACGTGGAACAATACTCAATAATGCACTAAGATTATTCTCATAGAAACCGATAGGCGATTCTCCAGGAATAAAATTCTCACTTTCCGAGAGTGTTTTGCCATTGGAGATTTCTTCGTGTCTCTCACATGACTCTTCGATGAGTTGTTTCTTAGAAGAATTAGACGATGATGTAAATTCTGGCGATTCTTCAAGGATGTTAGCATTCCCTGAATTTTCAAAGGTATCTTGATGCTCCTCAAAGCAAGGCGTTTGTTCACTAAACATACTGATTTTATCTTGAGACTTGCTTTCACAGGATAACACAAAACAGACTGCTTACGAGAGCGATAGTTCACGAAATGATACTTGGAAGTTTTCGGAGACTCCTTTTATTACTGCACCCTTAGACTTGTTTATTTTGTTTCCATTGGCTCCTTTTATTATTGCTCCCTTACACTTATTTTTATTATTGCAGGCAATTATATATCAATTACATTGTTTGAAATACGGCCTAATTCTTCACAATATTTCACGGTTTATAATATAATATTAAATATAACTATACATTATAGTAATAGTATTTGTTCTGTAACAAACATTAAAGACTCAATACTTAAAATGATTTTATCAACATTTTTAATATTAATTCATATTATATACTCTGTATGATATTTGGCTGTTTTGCCTGTAGTATTTCGGGTTAACTATTATTACTAACATAATGCAATTTAGTTAAATAAATTGAATATTATTTAGAGAGAAACATGTGTTTCAATATGTTAAACAAACAATAAACAAATTGTTATACGTTGAGGAAACAAAAAGTTCTAATTTATTAATCAAATTTTATGGAACATAAGAAAGACGATATTGGAGAACATCAATTGTTCCGTCATTTTCCTAACATTAAGGTTCAACAAAGTATTAGTAACTGTGAATTACTATGCCACTAAACATTATAACAAAAATATCATGAGTAAGATTATTTTTAGCACTGCAAGAACTTAAAAGCATCAAATATATGTATATATTATTTTTATTTTCATTCATGTTATAATCATAAACATGGCATTTTAAAGGAAGTAATGCATATTTGCATATTAATGAAAACAATTATAAACACAATTAGGCAGTGTATTTTTTACAATATAGAAATTGACTTCTCTCTTATTAAGTAATTAACTAATATAACTGATAAAATGTTCAAAGAATAAAATGACATATTCTTATATATTTTATTGCATTAATAGTTTAACATGTTTCTTTGTTAATAATTCATAATTTCTTCTATTAGTCATAATTTTTATCTTTTATATATATTTTTTTACCTAAAATATATTTTGAAAAACAAGAAAATGAATCAAAATCAGTCTAAATTGGTGAAAGAATAATTTTTACATACATTTTAAAATAAAATTACATCGTTCTTTATTATTTAATTCATTATCTAATCTTTAAAAGAGTAGCTGTCGTTTTCTGTCAGTAAATTTATTTACTTCAAGCTATCTTGTTATGTAATTAATATTATTTAATCTCCTTATTTCATATAAATAATCATTAAATTGGCGTCTATGGCTTTTTTGGTATTTTAACTCTTGCGTATTTATTACGTGCACAAATTAACGTATTTATTACCTGAAATATTTGTTTACGGCTTTGTTACGAATATTATTTATTAATGAAACATAAAATGGATTAGAAATTAGTACTAATAAAATTTACAGAAAAATCTTAATAAATTTTACATTTACTTACAATTACCTCTAATACAATGAACCTTATCAATTACTACTAGTTCTTAAGCAAGAACAATATTTCTTAGCTATTTTAAGTACCAGATATCAAACTAATTGAAATTAAAAATGGATTGATTGATATTATAAATCTGAAACTGCTGTTTGCTAAAATCTAAATACGTCGTAAAGAGAGCACAGACAATTCTTATTCTGGAATTTTTTAAATCCATAACTCCCTAACTTTCTGTGTATATCGTTTTAAATACAAAACACAAAGGCATGTTTTCAGATTTACAAATGCTTTCCCAGCATTTTACGATACAACGCTGCCAAACTTACGTTACAACATAAAATTCCATGTCTGTAGTCGATATGTGTATAACAGAAACGGCGAATAATATACTCTTTTAGGATTGGAGCTGGCAGTAAGCACCGAATCAGCAAGGTTTGTTATGTTTCACCTATATGACGGCCATTCCTGGGTGCTTGATTTGGGCCTATTTAGTTTTATTGGAATTTATTTATTTTTAGGGAATATTACACAAAAATTTTAGGCTAAAATTATTTTTTCTGTATAAGCGTCAACCGTCGGAAGGGTCTACCATTTGTTCTCATCAGTAGTGCACCCAAGCGTGACAATATAAAATAAGCCTGTTTGGTTGGAGCAGTGGTCAATGCGACAGGACGGTCCTTCTACTGTTGCGATAGTTGGGGGTTCGAATCCTGCTTGCGACTGTACAAAAGATAAAAATGTAAAATCTGAAAAGGAAATGACCCCAATCACGCTAGTAACCAGGCTGCGTAAGACCGGATGTTTGGAATGGTCTCTAATTTTATCACTCATCGATGAGCAGCATAAAACCAACGATAGTGTTTCGGAGCCCAAGTTAATCAGTAGTCCAAATAAACACTAGTTGTTAAATGTAAATTTAATCTAAAAATTAAATAATTCATCAAATATATTACATTTTCATTCAACTGACTATTTACACATGCTTGACGGCTCGAAAAGTTTTATTTAACAACATCGCTACCGAAACGACAAGAGTGTTTAATGTTTCGAATGGGGTGCAGAGGCGAAGGGGGGGTCTATTTCCTTGCCTTCTGGCCCGTCCGTCGAAGTCTATCCAACAATAGAGCGCGCCGGAACCCGGCGGTCTACTTAAGAGAATTTGCTTTTCTAATTTCCGTAATACGTTAAGTGCGCAGGATAAGCCGCGATAAGCCGGCCCTTTACACGGGCCGTGGGGAGGACGACAAAGGGTTGCCGGACCTCTCAGCGGGACGCAAATCTCTCGTCCTTCAGTTAGGCTGAAGAAAATTTCCGGTCGAACGTTTCATGGCTGTCTATTAATAATATTAATTATTGAAACATATATGTAGGTTTTTTCGCTATTTTCGAAAGGATAAAATAGGAAATTGTTAAATGGATTAAAATGGAAAAATAAATAATAAACTAAAAGCTGTTCATAAGATGAATTGGAAGGCTGAACCCTAATTAGCACTTTTTTTGAAATTGTACCTGGTTTTCAAAATAATCAGTAAATTCATTATTTCATTCATTTTCGTATTCATTATTTTGACCATTAACAGCCATTTATTCAATTAAAATGTATAAATCAGAAATGAAAAGAGGTTGAAATGAGTTTTTTATACTCTTTAGCATATCTTTTGCGTATTAAGATCGAACTGTAATCGCTCATCAGGCCTTCGTCCCAAAGTCCCTGATATCGCCCTTCAATTTTGGCTATAGTTGGCTTAGTGTGATCGCTCGTGTCGTCCTGGTAATTAATAATATTGTATTATTAAGATTATTGTAATTCGGTTATTACGATTTTAGGGCCAAGATATTCCCATTCATGCAACTGTGATTTAAGAACTATTCTTTTTGTATCGATAAATTTAAATTATGAATCAAATCACCTACTTCGGTTTGCGAAGAAATGCTTTTTTTCATAAAAAAGTCGCTTACGTTGCTCACCGGTGATGAAGACGAATTTCTTAAGGCAATTTTTGTACTTACTGATACGATACTGCACTATAATTTTTGCATTTATTCCAACGACATTCATCAAGTGACCTCTTGTTCAGATTTGTTTTGCACGCGTTACAAAACAGATTCGATACCTATGAATGTTAGAGCAGGTAACAAACAACCACAAACATAATGAAAACTCCTTGAATCGACTTTGCAATGTTCTCTCTACATTATCATATGTTCGAAAGTACAAAAATAAGTTTCAAATGATATTTTATGCAACATCGTCAACCGACAGGCACAGCCAAGAGCGCAGTGCTGCCACAATTCGCGAATCCGAAAACTAGAACTAATCTTGACACAAGAATTAAATATCTGATTCCACGGCATCAAATTACGTTAAGAATCGTTCTCATCTACTCGAGTCCAAATGTTGACGCAACTTTCTAAACTTGTAAACTTGTGTAATCAATGAACAAACTATATTAAGTGGATGCTTGAAATTTAATAATATTTTCACTTTAAAAATGCATTTATTGGAAAAACTTGATACAACAATTTTTTTCCTGCAGTATTTCCCATCTTCCCGACAACATGACGATACCGTGTTAAAAGAACGATCATGGTTTGGCAGCGATTTAATCATCAATTTGTTTTTACACATCTTCAATATTTCGAAATCGCATGCCAGCCCCTGGTTTACACTTCGATATATCTAGTGAGTACGCTGGCAGCCGAACCTCGATTGACATCTACAGTAATAACTTCATTCTAGTGGAAGACAGTGTGACAGAATTTGCTCCAGGGAGTAGTTTTAGTACGCATACCTGCTGTAGGGACACCAGGTATGCGTACTAAAATTTGATTTTGTTACGTTGCCACTTCTTGTGAATATACATATATATTTCAGGAATATAATATATAGAAAATATACTTGCTTAGATTCAAAAACTTTAAATATCTATATAAATTCAACAAAGCCATCATTCTGATAGGTCTATTGTTGTAAATATAATCTTTTATAATATATTAAAAGTAATATCAAAAATAGTTTACAAAAATATTTTTAATTTCAAAATACTTTTCAATTTTGGAAAAAAACAATATGTGCAATAACAAATACAATTTATTAATTAATAAACATTGCACTACTTATTTTGTCATGAATTAATTATAAACATCCGATAAAAATGTGAAATGATGAAAGTTCCCCAAATGATAGTTATTTGGCAATATTTACAACTAATTGCCATATCCATTATTGCCTACTGTATAAACTATAAGTAATTCTGAACTCCATATATAAAATAAGTGAATAAAAACAATACAAATAGTATATTCGGACCGACAACTTCTTTAAAATGAAAAATTTATTACTAAACTCCGATGTTATAATAGTATAACGGTGAACTAGGAATAAAACACTATAGGGAAATTAAATAATATAAATAATAGCTTTATATTCGATACTAGCTGACCCGACAGACTTCGTCCTGTCAAAAAGATTTGTAATGTGGCAGTTTTTGTGCCTACGTATTTTAAAAAATTCTCCTGAACAGAACCATCACCCTGGTGATAGGGCGTTGTGAATAAAAAATAATTAAATAAAACATATATAAGGATTGAAAAGTAAGTAATCGCTTTATTGTTAATCATGTGAATCATAATTATTATTATTATTATCATTATATTGCTTTGTGGTATACGATGTTTTTTGTTTGATTACCTGGCGCATAGATAAACAAATCTGATGGTTTTCCAACACGGGAACAGGCAACATACAATTGACCATGTGAGAAACATGGGTTTTCTAGATTAATACCACAAACACTTAATGATTGCCCCTGGGACTTGTTTATAGTCATAGCAAAAGCAAGCCGTCAACATGTCTATAGGAAATTTGCCATTACCAATGTCAATGAGTTGTTTAGAGAATATGTTTCCAGATTGGTCATTTTGCAACTCGACACGCATATTCTTGCTTAAATGAAGTACTTTAACATGTTTCCACAAATTGGAGGACTTTAGACATGCATTGAGTTCATCAGCTGGCGTTGATCGTGGAATCACTGGCAATGTTTGACGAAAATCTCCTGCTAATAAAATCATTGCACCACCAAATCGGTTATTATTGCTACGTAGATCTTTTAAGGTTCTGTCTAAAGCCTCCAAAGATTTTTTATGTGCCATCGTGCATTCATCCCAAACAATCAATTTACATTGCTGCAAAACCTTTGCATTGCAGAGTTCTTCGAAACGTTGCAGGTTGGAGTTTCATTGCTTTGCATATTTAATGGCAATTTTAGTGCTGAATGGGCTGTTCGACCACCTTCAAGCAAAGTTGCTGCGATTCCCGACGAAGCGAGTGCAAGTGCAATTTTATTTTGTGAGCGAATTGTTGCTAATATTAATGAAATAAAAAAAGTTTTTCCTGTACCACCAGGTGCATCTAAGAAATAAATCCCTCCAGTTTCATCATTTGTTACTTTCATAAGAGTTTCAAATACATACTTCTGTTGTTCATTTAACAGTGGAAGATTTGTTTGAATTTATTCTTTCAAAGCGTTGAGATCATACAGTCTTTCTCGATGCAACTCTTGGTTAAAAGCGTCATGCATTGGACGATTGGGCGCGGTCAGGCCTAATTGAATTAATAGTTTGTTTGACATTATCAAGCACATGTCCTCAATTGAAATCAATGCTTCATTGTAAATTTCTTCACTGATTTGTATATTTGGATTTCCCATTCTATTCCGTATTTGATACAAAATATCATCACACATATAATCTTTGTACTTCATCCACAAATCAATTGGGTTTGATGGGAAACATGTAGATATGATTATAGAAAACAATGTTCGTATTTGATGAGTGTGTGATGATATTACAGCATCATTGAGAGTTTGATCCCAATGAGCGTCATTTTCAAGCAATTGCAAACGTTGACAGGCTTCTCTGTAGGATCCACACAATTCACCATCAACAGTTCGTAACTGTTGGAATGATGTTGGGCCACGTACATTGACTAATAGCAGTCATAAATAAAAACATTCATCATTGCTTGGATGTACTGAATAAATCCGGCCAATCGCATCGGTGGAATATACATCTGTATATCCTGGAACTGGTTTTCCTTGTTTCCGTCGTATAAATCTCCTTGAGGATTGATTCCAGGTATAATATTTTGGCATTTCAGAATATAGCAATGTTTGTGCGAAATCATCGTTTTGGCATGTCTCAAAAAAACTGGTTAATGTAGTAGATGGTGGCTGAGCAGCTCTTTGTACTGCGTTCTGTGCTGTAAAATACACTCTTTGTCCATTTTCTAAATGCACAGCTAAGTGAACAACAGAAGGGTGTCTCTCATGAATAGGAAAAGAAAATATTCGCCAAACTGCTTCATTACTACTGACATAGCGGCCCTTTTGGTATTGGGTAACTTCATCATTAGAATTCTCTGCACCAATTCCAATCACAGCCATATCACTCCCTTTGGTTACATATTTGCAAATGTATTTAATCGATTTCACTGAATGGCAAGATTCAACGTTGATGTGTGCTTTGAATGTCTTTGATAAAATGGGTGAATATGGAACAATCCAACGATTATCTATTTCAATATCTTGTTGATTTAATTTGACAATTGTTGATTTCCCATTGTCTGCTGTCGATCTGCGACGATACAATGGATAACCGTCATTACCAGTAATTGTTTCCGATATTAATGTCCGTGGATATCGTTTTGAACATTTACCATCCATCATACACGGTGAATTTTGATTAAGAGTTCCACAGGGACCATGTATCATGTTTTTGATAACTACCTCATGCAATCCAGGATCTACTTGTACATTAGGGATTTCAGCTGATATCACTGCATCAACTTCATTTGGCCTTATCTTTTCAACCAACCAAATCAAAATGTGTGCATGTGGCAATCCTCGTTTCTGCCCCTCCACAGAATACATCCAGCAGCGTGTCTCACCAAACACATTATGTTTTACGATGAAATTCATTAAAGATTTCAACTTTTGTCTAAAGACTCTGGCTGTAATATCATGACGATCGATGGATGATTTCCCAGGTAATAACTCCTGCTTAATTTCTATCCATTGCGGATTGCATGTAAATGTGATGAACAAATCTGCTGTACCATAATGACGAACATACGACATGGCATCTTGAGCATATTCGTGCATATGCCGAGGGCTTCCGATGTATGTTGCTGGAAGAATAGTCATCCGACCGACATTCTGTGCATTTCCATCAGTATTAATCGCATCTCGAAGGTGAATATACTCTTCAGATCGGAGTTTGGTTTGATTCAACCTGATGAATGTTAATCTCTCCGTTTCAATTTTAACATACATGTCATCAACATATTTGTGATATAATCGCCGACATTTCAATATGTGATTATCTGCATTTTCCCGAATCATTAGGCGGTATGAATAATAGTTCATTGAACTGACTTTTTTGTTGGTTTCAGAACCTGTAAACAGATTTTGTTTTAATAACATTCAAATATAAAATTAAAATACATAATATAGTGACTGAGATATTATCGCCATAGCTAAACTAATATTTTAGTTACCTGTAATGGGATTTATCATTTTTATTGATAAATCGTAGCCATCTTCACCTTGCCAAAATATAATGGGATATTGCAGTGCATCATATGAGCGGTGTGTTTCCTTTATAGGTTGTAATTGAAAATTCCGACGATGTAAAACAATATCACGGGATTCCAAGTTTTCTCCAACTACAACGATAGCAACTTCATCAATAGTTGGTGCATTAAAACGTCTTGTATGTTGACCTGCAGGTGTTTTATCAGCTCTGATTACAATTTTGTGATTATTGGATGGCATCAGATCCAGGGAAGTTTTAAACAATATAATCAATTGATTGTGTTGATGAAATAAAGTTTGTAATTGTTCTACAATAGACCTTTTTACTAAATTGTTATGTGCACAACGCAGATCAATTTCTTGTGGTGAATTGCCCATAAAATAAATTTGCAGGAATTTGTTGTCGCTATCTGACACTGGTAACAGTGAACCTGCTCTGTGATATATTTGCCCTTGTATCTGTAAATAAAAAAAATATTATGGTGTGGTATAAATTAATGGATTGTCAATGATCAAACTTAAATAATATTTGATCTTAAAAAGTATATATTTAGTTTTAACTAATATCTATCAAATATAAAATATAATAAAAGTGTCACTGAAACTGAATCACCATATAATATGATGACTAAGTGATATATTTCGTAATGATTAAGAAATTGAAGATTAGTAACACATCTTAACTTTGGTGACAGAAAATTTTGTTCGCTAAAATAATTATGAGTAACTGCTATAATACATACCTTGAAAGTTGGCATAAAATTTTCCCGAACTGCATTTGTTGCCCCAAATGAAGTCATTTGAAAGCAATTGTTATATTGTTGGATATGTGTCAAAAAGTGTATAGAATCTGTTCCTATTCCTGAAACCAATGAGTACAATGGTTCTGGTGGTGGATCCAATTGTATCAATTTCACTTTACCATTTGCGCAACACAATCCATTGGCTTCGTTTTTGTATTTTAATGCCTTACAGTGTGAGCAAACCAAGTTCATAGAACCAATAACAACACATTGGTAGTTACTGTAGTCAATTGACACATCGTAACTGAAAGCAGCTGGATTCAAACTTGCGCGATTATTAGTTGAATGTCGCGCTCGCGCTTCACGCGTTTGTGATATCCGAATTCTTTCACGTTCATTTTCGTCGTCACGTTCTTGTGCAGTACGATTAGATCGGTAATTAGCTTGGTTTATAGCATTTCTGGTTCTTCTACCTAAATTGCTTCGTCTTATAGGAGGCATATCAAATATAAATTATTCTTTCACTAATCACGAACTAAACAAACACTAACTAACTAAACACTCTGCACAAAACACGATATACGAATTTGTTTCGTGTATCATTTGACAATTCATCTGTCATCTGTCAAAAGTCATCTGTAACAGACAACTTTTTTTTTTAAATTTGATATGACTTGAACTCAAATCCTTTTAAGCCGTACGAATTGTTTTATTTATTTAAAATTTGAATTAAATTTTAAACAAATAAAAAATTTTAAATAAATAAAACAATTCGTACGGATTAAAAGGATTTGAGTTCAAGTCATATCAAATTTAAAAAAAAAAAGTTGTCTGTTACAGATGACTTTTGACAGATGACAGATGAATTGTCAACTGATACACGAAACAAATTCAAACAAAAAGGGCTATTTTTAGGGTTTTTCCAGCAATAATTCTAATTTTTCTCGCCGTAAAAACCATCCCTGAACTTCAACGAACATTTTAAAAAAAGATTTGGCCAAATTGGTCCAGGCGTTGTTGAGTTATGCGCTTAGGAACATATTTTGCGATTCATTTTTATATATAAGATAAACTAAACCACTAGACATATAGTGCTAGAGATCGCCAACACACAAACTGCCATATCCTGCTGATTGGATTCCACCTCCATTAGTGTAGATGCACCCTTCATCTTCAATCACACCACGCTACAAAAATCTATTGTTTTTTTCTAAGTAGTAAGGATGAATCGGTTATGTTGAAATGATTCGAAATGTCATTTCCAGTCAATTCGTGTGGTAGTCATTTCATTTCGTATTCAAGCCGTTAATTCAGCATCGAATGACTTCATTGAAAAGAAAAACTGACAAATGTGTTTTGACACATATGTTATATCCTAAAAATGTTTATGGACTTCGGAATCAGAATGCCTCAAATGTAACAACTCACTGAAAAGTAATCAATCCCGAAAATGCAGGTTTGAGATATTCATGATTAGAACCTGTGTACACTGAATAACCGAATAGTACTAAAAGGGGACTATCGAATTAAACAATTGGTTTAAGTTGTTTAAAAATTGTTTATATTAATACTTCGCATTTTCACAAATATATATCGTTGATCAAAATACGCACAGCATCTTATTATTATAGTATTTCTAATATGACAGGAAACTTTCACTTTTAGCAAATAATATATTATTTTTTGTATTATAAACCAAATTGCTAATGATTTTGTATGCATTTTTTTATATATATTTTAAAGTCTTCTTTTACCAACTATGGGTTTATCTGGACTGGGCCTAAAGTTTAACGTGGGCTCTGAACCACCATTCTCAGCATTAAGCCTACCGACTGGCAAGTGACGAACTTTAGAAATCATTGCAGAAGACATCCGGTCTTACCCAGCCTGGTTACTGGCGTGACTGGGATCATTTTCCTTGTCGGATTTTACACTCTTGCCTAGAACATTCACAAATTTTAAACAATCACCAACATAAATTTACGACCATGCCCCAACAGGATTCGAACCCGCGGCTATCGCAACAGTAGGAGGACCGTCCCATCGCCTTTACCACTGCGACACCAAGCCGGCCTCTGTATGCATTTTTGCTAGTATGTATAACAGATGTGAATTACTCTTATAGTAAAATAAAGAGAAGCTTGGAATTATCTTTTAAGACAACATTACCGGATCACACTTTGCTCAATCTGTATCCGATATATACTAAATCAAAATGTTAGACAGCCGTGTCCATGAGAACATTTAAACTATATATTCTGATCGATACAGTTAACTCTATAAATAAAGGAATCTCATGCTGAAGAGTTAATTTCCATTATATTCATAAAAATCTGCAACACATGCATACAGTCTGAAAATTAAACACTATTTAAAACTAAAACCGCCGCGATTTTGGGAAAGTTAGCGTATCAAACCTGGTACCTCCGCTTATCGGTCGGCTTTTTTCCTTGTTTTTTTTTCTCTGCGTTCGCCCTATCGAAACTTTCCTTCTTTCTGTCGATTCTCGTGCAATTTTCCGCGCAATTCCCTCTTGATTTATCGGAACTTTTAGCGGTTTCCCGGATTTCAATTAAAACACCGAAAGAGTCGTATTTCTGCATCCAATTCAAGATTATTTTTATTATTCATTTTAATAGTTCAGTCGTAATTTTTCTTTGTTTAAATGATATTTTAGAGACATTTTCCAACTAAGATGTGCTTAGAATAATTACAGTTCTAATTCTAACTTTACAGACATATAGACCTACTACTTATTGTGGACTAGGGATGCAGAAGAAATATTGATATATCGATATATCGATATTTTCTGAAAAAATATCGAAATTCTTGCCCGATATTTTTTCATATTTTTCAAAGTATATTAAATATAATTTTTAAAATCGATACTTAATTTTAACGGTTCTGCTTAAAGGTCTCTTTGTAATTTAGAAAAAAAAATTTTTAGGCTAATATTTCATTATTTTTATATTTTATTTAAAATAACGATCTTCTTGTAATATATCGATATTTTTTTAAAAATACCGAAATATCGATATTTTTTTCCGTAACCAACACCCCTAATGTGGACTCCGAAACACGGTCCTCCGGTCTTACCCAGCCTGGTTACTGGCGTGACTGGGATTATTTTCCTCCTCGGATATTGCACTGTAGTTAATTAAGCAATCACAAACATAAATTTACGACTATGCCACCGCAATATTAGAACCCTATCATCCCGCACATTCGGTTTTACCCAGGTTGGTTACTGGGATTATTTTCCTCCTCGAATTTTATAGTCTAGCTTTTTATACAATCACAACTAGGATTCGAACCTGCAACTATCGCAATTGCAGGGGGACCGTCCTATCGCCTTGATTACTCTGTCAACCAAGCCAGCTCAATCTTAATTGACTGGATAGTAGCAAACTCTAGGCCATTCTAAAAGACATCTAAACTTACCCATATTGGTTTCTGGGGTTACATTTGTTCTTCCTTGAGATATTTTATATTTGCCATAAAGGATATTCGTACCTATAATACCTATCTACAACTACACCCATAGTAAAATGACCACTGCAACAAATTAGTATAATTAAGAATAACAGTTCTAATTAATATTAATAGTGAACCATAATTTTGATAACTCATTCCCAAATTTGTAAGACCACCAAAAGGGTACAGAACTTGCCCGCTAACAAGCAAACATTATATAATTGTAGTTCCTACAAAGAATAAGAGGGAATATTAAGGCCAGATGTATCTATGTAATGTATCTATCTATCAATAAATATAAGAACTAGTAAGAATAAGAACTTATAAGAATTAACAAATTGATATTGAGCTATAACTATTATTTAGATTTATTTGAAAATATTTATAAAATTTAAGCACATGCTATAACATGTAGTCTTTCGATGATTTTACGTATCAATTTTGGGTGATTTTGATTAATAACAGAAACATTTTAAACATTGTCAATAAGTTCGAGGCAATAAAATTGAAATTTGCAACACTGCATTAGGCCTGAAAATATTAATAAAAAAAATACAGATAACAAAGTCTCATATATAATGATGAAGTCAGGGAGAGATATAAGCAAGATACAGAAAGTAGAAGGTTACAACAAAGATAGGTAAAGTAATACTATGGGAGAAGTAAATATATAAGAAAATATCTCAATATCAAATCAGTGAAAAAGTGGAGAGGAAAGAATTTAATTGATTTCTATACCTACAACATATTATACAACAAAAGATATAACAACAAACAATATATCTGATATCTGATAAAACTGAGAAGACGGACCTGTTACATGAAGCAAGAGAAATTAGACCCTAAACATAACATCAACACTATTTAGTGATAGAAAAGGTGTTATTTTAACATTTGTGTTTAACTATTTTATTAAAAAAAAGTAGCGGCTTGTTGAACGGTCATACAAAACGTCACTGAGGTTTTATCTATTACAACATTATAAGAGGTTAAACCCCTATCTCGACATCTCACTCGTTGCAGCAGTCGATATTAACACAAACTCCTGAATCATTGCTGTCGACTGATTTTGGTCTCATGTGTTGATATTCTTAGAATGTCTTTGGATATCTATTGTGTCCTGTATCATTTTGATTTATGCATTACATTAGCTAATGATTTTCTTTTCTCTTAACAAAATCAATACTATATGAAGTCATTATTAATAATAATATATATATATATATATATATATATATATATATATATATATTCATTTATTTATTTATTTATTTCATAACTGACAAATAGATGATGCTCCTCTTGAAATTGATCTTGTTGGACAATCTATAGTCCATCCAAAATAGCAATGAACCCACATATAATATTGAAATTTTACGCATTTTAAATTAATTCATGTTCGATGAATAACAACATTCTAATATAAATAAATAAATAAACAATTATTATTAACTACAGTTAATTAAAAAGTCACAATAATTTGTAGTATTCGACTTGCGTGTCAATTGTAACAATTCTTTGCCACATCCCATAATAATTCGATTTTTATTGAGTATGCAGTGAAAATGATAAAAATGTTACACTCTCTGGTCATATTGTTCAATCACCTGATCTACTATATATCTTTTCACAGGCCTATTTCAAAACAAGTAAATTACATAAAACACAACTAACATTTCATATATATTTACCAAGTGATAATTTGATATAGTTCACTCTTTATCATCTCAATCTCAATCTTCAAAATTTAATTTATGTTTTACAAGACATTCCTTAATTATAACATTTATCGAGCAGTTTTGAATCCTTTTGTTGGGTTCCTGTTTCTAACATGAAGATCAATATATCTACAATCAATTATTAAAAAATACTATAATTTAGAAAACCTAATCAAATGTTATTCTAACTTTTACTTTTTCGATCAACTTCTGTTGTCTCAAAGAGCTGCATATCCCTACTTTCCATTCTAATATTTATCTGTGAAATAATTGTATTAAATTATGTGTATATTAAGAAACTACTGACCGTTTTTTTATACATTTCATACGTTTAATCTTGAATAGAATTAAAATCAAGATATCTTCTTTTTGCTGAATCCATAATTATTTTGGTTTTCTTTAATTTGAGAGATTTTAGCTATCGTATTAGTATGAGCTAATAATCAATGCAGCCGCAACGCAATAAAAATTTCAGCAGATTAATAATTAATAAGCAATACTTAACTCTCTCATACATTGTAAAGGTAAGAAAGCCCCATTACTTCATTCCTGTTCGAAGCTATTGATGAGAGACGTAATCTATTTATGATTGACTATTTATTTGGCCTCGGCATTTTAAACCACTGTAATCAAAAATATTAAGCAGCGATTTAAAATGTATCAAAACAATCAAAGTGCAAAAAAACGTCAATTGGTTTGTAAACTTTTATTATCACTGATATATTGAATAATTTTGCAGACATTTGACAACCAAACATTTTTTTAAGTTGATTCGGTTGTATGTTCGAATGTATCACACATCTCGTATCTCTTTCTTCAGCGTATCTATTTTTAACTGGAATAAAATGAGAAGGAAAATATTGTCTGCTATTCAAACAAATTAACAAACTCTAATAGGCAATACATTAAACAATTTGATGACTTCTGTTTACTACTACTTTGTATGGCTATAGTAGGAAAACAGGGATTAATAAAATTAAACTTGTAGATATATAGTTCTGAAATAGAACTCAGTATTTGTAAGAAAATTTTATATCTCCCTGAACATATCAAGCCAATTAGTTATGGCGACGTAAACGGTGGTTATAAGCTCGGGGGGGTCGAGATAATCAGGACAGTCAATCAGCCGAAACTAGAATATCTGAATATCGAAGTTTACCCTCGGCCGTAAATATTTGATATTTCCATTCAGCGTCAACGGATCTGCCAGCGAGCCTAGCCATTAGCGGGGGGATCCATCATCGTGGAAAGATCCGGGATGGATATCCGGGGAAGCCGGACGGGGGGGATAGGAGGCAGAATAGCCCCGAGATCGAGTTAGTCGGGCCCGAGAGTATTAGCATCGGGCGCCCTAACTGGATTAGTCGGGACGATGGCTGGACCCGCGGCCAGGTTACCACGACGGCGGCACACGGCGTACATGTCAAGTGAAACGTTGATTGAAGGCTCGACCGTGTTATGGCGTCTCCGACAAAATACAATCCGGGGCGGCGATCGATTGCCGAGCCGTCGCACACACCAACACCACACCACCTCCTCCTTCTCCTATTCCTCGACGGTCCCTGCCACGTCGCCCGTCATCCGGCCGGACGTTTCCCGTCCTTTCGTTTTAAGGAAAGTCGACGAAATATTAGGTGGAAAACGGAGCTGCCGGTTGGCGGTGGCCTGTGGAATGTTTCTCAATTTCAATGCGAAATTAAATGAATTTCTTAGGAAATACCACGAGCTGCGGCGCGGAAAATTAGAAGTCTGAATAAAATGTGGCGCTGTTTCCAGCTTAACCGAGAAGTTTACCTATTTTGCCGTCCCATGTAATTTTGGAGTTCTAAGGTATTAAAATTAATAACTAAGGTTCCTCAATAATATCAAATAATCCTCCGTGGTCCTTTTTTATAAACTTATGAACAAAATTTTAATGCAAACCAACATATTTACTGAACTAATTTAAACACATCGTTAATTTAAACAAAACAAAGTTTTGTTATTAAGTGTATTAGTCTAGAGGCATACATTTTACAATAGGCATGAACAAGCAACTTTTCTACAATCCATTTCTTATTACATGTTCATTAGAATAGTTAAAAGGAAACAAAAAGTTTAAAAAAAAATAAAAATCCAAAAAGTTGCAGACTGGCAAACTGGAGGGAAATCTCAAAAAAATGGCGTGCCATTATTGACATCTTTTTAATAATCCGAAAAACCGTATGGTGCCTGTACCGTATATGTTTTTTTTGGCACATTGTGACTATTCCAAAAAACGAGAATTTTAAAAAACGATACAGGCCAATGTGTTGTAGTTTTACTTTTCACGACAATTCAATGATGATATGTTAACCGTCTCGGATATCGTGGTTTCGAGAAAAACGTGAAAAGTTACGTTTATTGGATGCTGCGTCACTAGAACAGTGAACAGTCCAACTCTTACAGCTATATTTTTAAAATCGATTTTTATTAAATGTCTAGACTAGAATACCTCGTTAATTCTTGATTTAGTTCAACTACAACTTTTCTGGATTGCACTTACTGCTTAATGTGGGCTTCAAACTACGGTCTTCGGCATTAAGCCTATCAAGTGACGATTGATTAACTCAGAAATTATCCCAGAAGCTATCCGGTCCTACCCAGCCTGGTTATTGGTGTGATAATGGTATCATTTTCCTTATCCGATTTTGTCCACTCTTCCTTTTCGAACAATCATAATTATAAACAATCACAACTATACATTTATGATCATACCTCAGCTACATTATGAATTTATTTTCTTATGTATTATTTTATCCTTTCAAAACTATATCTTGCATTCTAAGAATCATGTAAATGTCATTTATGTAATTATATTTTTCACTCTTGCTTTTTGAACAATCACAAACAAAATTTTACGACATCTCCCCAGAGGGATTCAAACCCGCGATAATTGTAACTGTAGGAGAACTTTCCTTGACCACTGCGCCAGCCAAGTCAGCTCATCTTCCTTATTTTGAATATTCTTCCTTATTTGAATTTATTTTGTTTATGTAAATCTAAAATAATGCTAGTAAAATTGCTCTTATTATTAATATTTGTTAATATTGTTAATATAATAATTGTGTATATACTTTTACATGAAGATGTTCTACCATACAATAGTTGTGTGGTATATAATGTTTCTATTAAAATAGGAAGTCTTGCCGCACCCAGTGTATTCAGAACACATAGTACCTAAAGTATGGAAAATATTTTATTTTAACTAACATATATTGTACCAATGCAAAATGGCTGAATAGAATTGAATACTGACTGGAACAAAATACCAAACATTTTTAAAAATGATGACCGATGGCGTCACGGCACGGTCTCTATTACCTCCGAACAGCATCAATTGTTTGCTCCAATAGCATATCCTAATGGTAAGATGCCACACGCGGTGATCTTTAATTGACGACCTTTGGTGGCCAAATTATGACGAACGTGCTGCTCAAGGTAGTATCTCACTGATTGGGAATTGATGGCTGAATAATAATCAATATATTAAGTAGACAGCGCCTCAATTTGCTTACATTGACGCCAGTGAAAAATCGTACTCAATAATACAATCAGAATAATCACCGGTATTGTTTCTACCAAGTATGATCCAGCAATCGTCGTTATTTGTCTTTTAAATAAAAAATCAACAAACGAGAAAGTTTGTTTACACTTATTTCAATTATCATATAATTCAAAAACAGAGTAATATAGATAGAAGTTATTCATGTTCACCGAGTTTTCACTTTCGTCGATAACCTATTACACATTTCGGATTCCTTTTAAGCAAGTCATGTAGTCGAATAAATTGTTATCTATAGCAATTTTGTTATATATTGTTTGCTTATATATTTAGAATTTCGTCAAATTTTAGTTTTAGTAGTAAATATAGTTATATATAATAAACAGTATCCACGCTCAGAATAAAATCCTAATATGCATTCATCATCATATAATATTCATATATCATTATGTTAGTCAGAAAGAACAAATCATCAATCAACAAACAAAAATTTCACTTAATTTATATTTTCGAACATGCTTGTTGAGACATCTATAATTTTGACTTCATAATATCCAATATATCCAAAGTAAAAATGAAATCTGTCATCGTTAAGTGCCCTATATTACAAAATATTGAATAAGATGATTATAGCGATACAACTATTTTTTTAGAGTAGTACCATTTATCTTCATATTAGCTTTGGCAACTATCGACTGAAAACAGTCGAAACAGCCAATAGTCGCAAAACAGTCGAAACAGTCGATAGTCAAAAAACTAGCTACTGAAAATAGTAATTATTATTTTCAGTCAAATGCACGGTTCGGTTGTTTTTTTTTTTTTCAATTCGTGATGTCAGACGAAGATGTACGAATCCTTTCCTGTATAAATTGTGTAGATAATTGCTTGGGGCAGTTAATTTTATATGTGTTTATATTTTCTCGCGACAGTATAAGCGAGACGGAGATGTAAATATTCCTTCACATACTAACGTTAAAAAAGGAAAGGAAAAAAATACTTACTGTATATTATTAACATGCAATTAATAACATAATTTTAAAGGATGTAGGATTACAATTATATTTGAGTGTTCTGTTTATCTGCCACAAAGGTTTTATCGTATTTTAAGATATTAGTTGCTCTTTTCAAATAATATACTATAATAAATATAGCCAATACAATAAAACTTAAACAAAACCTAAAAGCAAAAGATGTACTATAACCACACATTTTTATTAAGCCCACAGCCTAAAATTAAACATATACCTAATCATAGAAAAAAACTACTCCATGATATAATTAAAAATGATCGCACTATAACTACTAGAGCTTTTTTAAATAAAATAAATGCTTTATTAACTAGTGAACTGAAATATTTTTTAACAGAAATCGAGGCAGATGACTTATCACAGATCACAGATCATTTATTACTCACAATTTTAATATTTTTATCCTATTATATTAACAATCTTGAAAAATATCATTCCAAAAAGCTACTATATTAATATACAATATATTATTATCCACAATCTAACTACCAAAAAAATCCTAAAACTATATATATTGCATAACATGAATTCGGTACACTTTGTCAAGGTCGCGGTTAGAACGCCAGAGACAGAATATTAAAAATCAGTCGAATGAAACTAGCAGAACCAAAAACTAAAAAGTACACGAATGAAACTGTGATAGTAAAAAGTAGTAAAATCAGTCGAACCAAAAATAGCAACTGAAACAGTGGATATTAAAAAGTAGTCAATGACTAAACAGCCGATTTTCAACTCTAGTCGAAAATTCCCAACGCTACCTCATATTTTTGAGATTGTTCCATTTGGGCATACTTTGGGTTTATACTTGGCCATTATGGGCTTTATGGAAAATATTTTTATAACTATCGACTATTATTCTAAAGAAAAAACTATATGTCTATATGTATACAAAATCCACGTATATAATAGTATACATTCTAAGTAAAAACATGACCTATCCAATTTTTATAAATAAAAATCGGAAAGTTCTTGACAGAAAGACGATATATCATTATTTTTCTTTCTATGTATTCCCTTATACTTCTCAGAATGATTAAGTATTATAACGAACTAATTTTGATTATAATTTAATTACGAAAAGATAGAAATTCCCTAAAAGTACTATTCTTTACATCTGTGCCCAGATACTTAGGCCCAAAGTAAAAACAAACGCTTCATTGAAATGAACAAATGCCTTCACTGCTCAGCATCCTGTTTCAAACAGGTAATTAGTTAAAAGTAGTGACACGTAAATATAGGATGTCGGGAAACATTTTCTCGGAATTGCTTCTAAAATTAAATATCTATAATAATAATAATAAAATTTTTATATAATAATAATATTAATATTTTTTATGTCACAGTAGTCGAAGCGATAGAACCAGTCCTCTGTTGTTATAGGCACAAAATTGAATACCACAGGGCATTGACATAGTTTATGCTTGTTATTTTCTGAGTAACAACTCTTCTAGTTACGCGAATCACCAGGCTGGATAAGTTCGTATATCTTCTCTAACCAGTCTTATTTCCAAAGACTGTAAGTCAGAGTTTAGGCTAAACAGTAAACCTATAAAAGTATATGGTAAACTATAACAAAAAAAAAAGAATCCAAAAATCACTTGTCACTAAATTGCAATAATTTAATTAACGGTTAATATTAAATAATTATATCAGTTGATCGACTAAAACAGTTTTTAGATATTCTGTTAAAGCATTTTACTTGTTAACAAAAATTAATTATACATATTTGATCCCTGCGCTTTGCAAACAAGTAACCGTATCCTAATATCTTAATTATACGACGTACAAGGCACGAGAGTGGTATTGTTCGATGTCGTAAAAGATATGAAGAGCCCTATTCCCATCCAGAAGCCAATTTGTAGTTTACTAAACCGGGTCATTTACACGAATCCTTTTCGGAAGGAACGACCGCATATCTCGTCCGTCGCGAACCTCCGCCTTTCCCCACTTTCTCCAAATCCACCAACAAAACCGGCCCCTCCCCTCCTATCCCGGTCCCTAGACCCTACGGGTTTCGGTAATTAAACAACCACTCGGCAACTATTACTTCCCTCCGTTCCCCGCGGACGGCGGCCTGGCCAACGGTTGCCAGCCTGTCTCCAATTACGTTATTCCTGATTGCCCACCTAGGGACTGGACAATTTTCAAATTTCACTCGGCGACGGAATTTAATTCCGGCCGGAAGTTTGCGCACAGGATGGATGAAGGGAGGTGGGCCCTCTCTATCTCTGTGTGTCCGTCGTGGTTGGACTGCGGTGGGAACTGGTCGGTGAATATTTCGCCTGGGCAGTTGTCCCGGCTTGTTTATTGCAGTTTTATGTTGAATTTGTAGTGGGTTCTGAAAGGACGACGTGGCTGTTTATCGCGGTCGGTGCTTGTCAAGTTCTTATGGTTTAATCGCCCTCTAAAACTATGTTTTAACAGGTTTCGTCAATGTTTCTGTTGAACAACTTTAATTCGATTTTGTTAAGAGTTGTACTCTATACGAAATAAAGTAAAATGCTAGTGGACCTAGTTAAAATAAAATAAAGTTGTTTAAATACAACTCCTCCATTTTCTTTCATAATTTTATATTTCTTAATCCTATTTATTTTTACTATTAATAGATTTTAATAGTTCTTTTTGAATTTTCAAACCTTAATTTTTCATTATTGAAATAACTACTTTAAAACAATGAATCCACTCTTTGATGGCACTAATTTAAACCAAACGGACGTCTTGTGAAGCATGTAGAATTCTACATTTATTAAGTTCTTGCGCACACTTTAACTTATTTGTTAGTACTATTTAACTTTGAGTTCAAGATCTGATGAGGTGATTTCAAGACCTAAATTAACACTGTTTTATTTAGAAATATTCAGTTATTCAATGTATAAAGCGCGAATTATGGAAAAATCAAAATTGTATTGTCATAATTTATTACTGTTTTTGTTTCATTTGAATAAATCTGCTGTCACATCCCATCAAACACAAACACAAAGTCATGACAAATGATCTAGCCTAAGAGTTAATCACGTCGAGGCAATGTACTATAGAAAATGTAAGACTCACTGGGCTAAAACTCAACTCGAACTCTCAAAGAATATTCAGGTAGGTTAGTGCATGATGAATCAAATATTGTTATATTTTTACATTCGATGTGAATGGTCCAAAAGAAATAACTAGTTAGAACCGTTTGAACATCCCGATTTCATTGCTTGCTAGACCAAGAATAATTTTCTGTGGCGTATTGTGACTAGCGATGTTCAGGAGGAGTTCAAGAGGGCCACCTATATCGACACCGATACAATATATTGATGGTCATACAATCTTGCTATATATGTAGTGAAATGAGCAATACGTACTGTGTTATGAGCTGCTAAAATTGATTAAAACTGTTACTGCCCATGTTTGCAGATGACAGTTGAACAAATTAAGTGACATGTTGTTGTAAAAGAGCCTCACAGAGCGAGTAACAGGTGCAAAATTATCCTATTGCATTTGAAAGTGAATGCAATATATAACAAAACAATAACAAAAGTTATAATTAAAATTAAGTTCCTTGGAAATAGTCTCAGTTTCCTTTAAAGGCCTATTACGAATTTTTTTGATTACGAATTTGTTAAATACATTTTAGAAGACCTTCCCCCACGTTCTGTGGTTATTTTGGATATAAGGAGTTACAGCACGAACAAGCGTTACAAGCGTCTACACACGAACCCATCATTCAGTTTATCCCTCATTTAAGACGTACCATCCACACTAGTGTTAAAAAATCCATACTATTTAAGGATGACATTAACTTTCAAGTGATCGACAATCTCGTATTAGTCATTACTTTCATAGAAGTTTCAGCGATTTCAGTCACAGTGACGTAAAACATCTTTTGTTATTTTCAAAAAAATCGATAGCTGGCTTTGTAGCCACTATGTTTAAAGCAACAGGACGATCCCCCTATTGGATGCATGGATGTACTTTATAACTAACTAACTAGGTAAGACTGGGAATTCTGGGATGGCCTTAGAGTTCGTCACTGACCAGTTAAGAAGTAAGTCCATGTCAAAAAAATTTTAATTCGTAAAAAGGGACTTAAAAATTTTATTAAAAAAAAACAAATAAAATAGATGGAGAACTATGTTTGAAACTTGGCAGTAACTTATTAAGGATTTTGGTGGCCTATTTACACTGAGCTACAGACAAATTGTAAATTATCGAAAAATATTGAAAGTTTACAAAACTAACTTAGAAAACTACGAAGAAGATAGCCGTTAAAAGAAATAGTTCTTCATCAAAATAAAATTTGTCGCTTCCTTATGTTGACTTGTTGACTTGTAATATACTTGACTGTACGAATAATAGTCAGTGGCAGTCGCCCAATCGATTCAAAAACAAATAACTCTGGAAAAAACGTCTAAAATTTGGAGGTTTCGAATAAACATTTCAGAGTTTTGTTGATGTTGATGGGGAATATGCTGATAAATAAAAAAAAAATCTGATAAAAAATCTGGGAATGATTTTTTTTGGTAGATGGAGGACTAACCGAGCAATGTGTTAACAGTCCATCCGAATTTTTGAGAGAAGTAATTTGCTACAATAAAGCTACGTTTAACAGAATCTACTATTAAAACGATTATATATAAAATAAATGAAATAAAAAACTAGATATTTTATTAAACAATTGCTGAAATATTTCTGATCATATATAAATAAAGTTGTAGTAATGAATTTACAGCGGCAACACAGTTCTTCAGATTTATACCAGATTGCTTCCTAGCTCTCGTAATCTCCAGGTTGGATTGGGACTCTGAGACAATTTGTTATAAGCAAATTCGTTCAAGCCGCGAAGTTCGAACCCATCGCCTGCAGAATAATCCTGCACGTTTAGTTGGGGTTTATGGCCAAACTTGCAGCGATAAATTGAAATTATAGCGGAAGGAAAAAAGGTCCGGACGGTAAAAAAGAGCCAAGGCAGACTATTTATGAACCGTACCAGCGTATCGCCATTGTTCGTGTAATGAGTGCACGTTCGTAGTCCAACACGGCCGCAAACCAACACGCTTCCCCGCCGATACCTCGCCCTCCCGCCCCCACCATCATTCCACACATGCACACAAACACCAATTACATGTTGCATTTGTGGCGTTTCGCAAAACATTGTTGCAACAGCAATTTGCCGGCGCGTGGTCCTCCCCTTTTTCCCCCCCACCCGTCCTCACGATCGCCGAGAGACGAAAAAGAAAAACGATGCGAGAACGACGGACAGACGAAGACAGAACGATCGATGACGGGGAACGAGGGGAGCGCGGGGGACGAGGACGGCGGCGCGCCTTTTAATGCATAATGTATAAATCCGAAATCAGCGCCGAGAGTTCCGTCTCTCCCTAAACAAAAGTTAATGGCTCATAAAATTTTATCAAGTGCGGACAATTTGCCGGCAAGTGGAAACTAGCGCCATCGGAAAGAGGGGGGTGGCGTGCGAGGGCGGAAGAACGCGAGCGAAAAAACCGAGGTTTCCCTTATTGTTCGGGTGTCGTTTTAAACGAATCATTATCGTCCCGTTGTAGCTCAAAGAGATTCCTATTTTTCTTTCCTCCTTCTGTTCTTCTTTCGAACGAGTTTCATTTGTTTAACAAAGTCGCCAGTTTAGTTTGGTTTTTTTTGTGTAACCCAGATTTTTTTTATGAAAAGGGATTTAAACTCATCAATATCACGATATTATTTTAGCCTTGTAACTGAATAGACAAACTTTTGTTATTCTACCGTTAATTATGCTGATTATTAGAATAATAACTATTAATTTATTTGAAGATTTATGATGAAACATGAATAGACTATGGAAACTTTAGAAATTCCGAATCTATAATACAGCGCGGAAAACCACCTGTGATCTGTAATCTATAGTTAAATAGGATGTTCCGATGCATTAGATATAATTTTGTCTATTTTTAACAAAAGTAAAATGATAATAAAAAATCCTGTTCGAGTTTAAAAGTAATATTACATTTTAACAAACTATACTTGGCAGTATATTTGACATCATATATGACGCCCATTGGATGTTTTATTGGAAACCACATAGTATATAAAGTGTTTTATTTATTAATATATTATTACAATTTTACTGTATGTTCTAGTAACTTAAAATTAGGTACTTATTCAGAAATACACATAGGCCATCACTTAGTCTCTTATAAAATAAAGATTTACAGTTTACATAACAAGGCCAAGATAATACTATAGATTCTGGTCCGATTTTGTAACTCTATGGCAATATTGAACCAGAACCGGGGTTTACGTGGGAGTGGTGTCGTGCTGCGAAACTCTTAATTCCTTCTATGGCAGTTGAAATTCGAAGATCTCGATGTAAGTAATTATTTCTATAGTATCTGTAGTATCCAAAATATCTCTCTATATGTTAATATTATTTCTCGCAGAATATACCCATAACTGAAGTCCATATACGTTTTGGTATCTGCTTGTATAACAGCAACTTATTGTGTTTGGATAATTTAGATTCTCTTCCAAATGACCAATCAGTTTTGGTTCTTTTCTTTCCTTTTTGATGTACTACTTCCAATTCCAGACTCATTCCAAGCTACTTAGTTTTGTTACTCTATGAGATAATTAACTCTCTTTAACTTCATTTCCGGGTACACTTGTTTATATTGTTATTTGCCTGCTGCAATTTTCTAGTTGCTTCTTTGCTGTTGTCTTTAATAGCAAGTATCGTACTCTTAGAAACAAATGATGCCACAGTAATATTTTCTATTTGTCGTATGTTACATGTATAGGTAAAGGTAAACGATAAATAACAGTACTCAAAATACTGCCTCCACAATCTCAAGTTCAATGTATTGCTTCAATAAAATTTTATGAAATTTATACATTACTCCCTTATACCAGACTTTGTTAAAGGTTTGGACTACTTCAAAAAATACAGCTGACTAGATTGTTTTCTCCCAAAGGTTTTTCCAATAATGTCTGGAATTATAAACGTCAAGTGTTAAATGTTTACTCATAAAATCACACTGATGTTTGTTTCAAAATTAAGTTTTACTACTTCATTGAAGACAGGTTTGAGGCTTTTGACATTCATTACATAATAAAGCCATATGGCTTGGAAAGTAATGAACAATTTATTAAACTATTGATTTGACAGATCGCTGTCTATTGTTCTATTGCTATTCTATGCTGTCTATTGCTATGTTCGCTATTAGTCGAACAGTAAATACAAGAAAAGAAAGTAGAATCTATCAATTTCGACTCTCCATTATAATACACATGAAGGAAGAAATATGTTACAGTTAACACTAAAAACCGACTCTACTAAGCACTTATTTTGCCAATACTCATGTATTTCTGAAACCTGGACAGTGTTCCTATCTGGCATCTGTACATTTGAAGCCTACATATTTATCCCCTAGAAGTAATTTAATTATAAAATTAGAAGTCATCCTCAACACTAATTTAGGCTGCAGTTTCCCAGGGTAGGTACTCCTCTATCTGCTCTACACTGCTGATATCCCAACAACAAAGAAACAGTATTTTGAAAATTTTCAGACGACAAAGTTCTATCTAGGACTGCATAAAAGTACAAGTAGCAGTCAATAAGATCTACAAATGGAATAAAGACTGGAAAATATAGCAAAATTGCCCTTGTGAATTTTACGTTGCGGCTAAATGACAAAAAAACTAATTTTATCACAAGTACCTCGGCATATATTTCGACGGTAGGTTAAAATGGAAACATTTTGTTAAATAATAAGCAGAGCAGATTACACTCAAAGTCATGCAACTGTAGTGGTTAGTCGAAAGATACTCTCAGTTTCACCTAAAATCAAGGAGATTGATTTATCAGTCAACCATAAAGCCATTTTGAGCTATGAACTATGTGCAAATATGGGGCTGCGCTAACACATCAAACCAACTGGTAATCCAACGCAGCCAAAACAAAGTTCTGCGATTAATTACCAATATTTGTCATTAGGTAACCAACGAAGAGCTGCACGATAACTTCGAAATCCAATGGATTCACTTTCGTCTTAAAGCATGAAATAAGGTTGCTACATCGCATCAACGTGTAGGCAATACATATTAAATTTAGCTTAAATAGTTTAACATAATGGCACTCGCCCTGCTTGTCAATTACTGTAAATATAGCAGAACCGTAATAATAAATTAATTTGTAAATTAAGATTGTACTAATCATATCTAATATGTCATGTAACATATGAACTAGACATGACTTCCGAATGAAGGGTGGACAAATTCATCAAATACTTCTGCAGAAAAATCGGCGTTTTGAATTAAGGATGTAACAAGAAAATCAAAAGAAGACATGAATCAAGAAGTGAAAATACTAATTCGTCAGTAGCGGTGCCTTAGACTGAAATCTAGTAGACTAGATTATTTCTTAGCAAGTTTAAGTCTGCCTTTAGTGAACTTATACCTTGAAATTCTAGAGTGCCACCTTTCCACCTTTAGTTTGTTTTTGTCCTACTGCTTGAACTGTCGTACTTAAACTATAGCAAGGGATACTTCCAATAACTGCGAAATAATTACCAACTCAACATCTGTATTTGTATCTGTTTTTTATATTATATTTTTAGCTTGGTATAAGTAGGTTGAATCCAGCCAATTTAATTTTAATAGAAGAGGTTAAAGAGAATAAATTTGGTGCTGTCATCGAAATGCCACTCACTGCGGAAGTTATAAATTGTCTATGGTTTAAAACTGGTACTTCTAATTTGCTTTACGGACCCAATGTAATTCTAACATAAACGTGACTCTATTTAACAAATAAACATAAAACCTTATAAATAATAACTTAGAGATACACATAATATTATTATAGAACATATTTACTCCTCTCGTACGTCTACTTTCTAGTCTCACACTCACTTTTTAGAATGATATTTGGCGAAAACTCATTACAAATCACTAATTACAATTTAGTGGAATAGAATGGAAGTGAATCATATTTCAGAAAACGTAATTACATAATATTATTTACCTCAGAAACCGTAATATTACACTTAATTCATTAGTTTTTTTACCCACGGGAAGGGAAAACTAATAAAGATTGGTATTTTTTTTGGCGTGGAGCAATTTTTAGATGTAATCGGGGCGTGTATCCCAGCGCTCAGACAGCTCTCAGGTGAACGATGAATTATTGTTTTTATCAGATCGGACGATATGATGCAACGAAAAAAGTGGGTTCTATATGGCCTTATTATTCTGCGTGCGCTAGTAAATTACTTGGTAATGTATGCATGTCACTGCGTCCTCATAAATTCCATCGGACTGTCAGATTAGGGGGGACTCTGCCGGCACAAAATGGTTCCGTCCGACATTTTTAAACTATGTATTTTGTTGTTGCGAACGATTAGGGCCTAGCTCACTATTTGTTTTTTATGAAAAGTGATAGTTCGGCTCCATAGTCCAGGAACATTTATTTTTACAACATATATTATTTGACTGTATGTATTAAATCAACTTAACGGAACTAAATCAAAGCAAATGTAGATTAAAATTTTAAATTCAAGTGTAAAATGAAAAGTATATTTAAGGGGGTCTTAGAATACACTTTTCATATATTCAAGCTTAATGCTTTAAGAATATGCCCATGGGAAGATTTTTTAAATTTTAAAATATTTTCGGAGATATAGCTGTTTCAGTTACGCGTTAGTCAAACACTCTCGTAACTACCATGAAGCTTTAGAGGGTATTCTAGGCAAGAAACTTGAAAATATCAATATGGTTCTTTTGATTAACGTAGCTCTTTTTTTCGACACTATTGACGTTATATCTGAAGTGCCAATAAATGAATTCTTTTGAAATTTGGTGTGAGCCAAACTATTATTTGCTATTAAAAAAACATTATCTAGTCTATTAATTTTTCGAAAAAACTAGGTTTCACTAGACAACCTGTAGACTTTTATTTATGTTTTATACGTTAATAGATACCTAGTAACAAAATGATTCTATCCATATTGCGTGTTTTTATATTATACTTTATATAAAAGAGTGCCTAAAACTCATGCCTCTAGCCTTGAATATCCCCTAAGGAGAACAAGACAAAATTTCTCTTGTCTTCTCTTCTCTTCAAACGATCGTTTTTGACAATGCAGAAATCAAAATGCATATGATTTATAGCATATGATATGTGACAGATAATTGTAATCATAAACTCAATAGGATGAAATATAGCATGTGCACATGATCATAGGGAACATGGCAAATACAACACACGCGCTTGTACTGCTAACACCAACTATAGTGTACAGTGGTATGGAGTCGACATACATGCAAACTAGCATGCCAGTACAACTAGCGTGTCATGTCATATCCGCTTTAGCATAATTTTCTTGCTTGTAACTATGTAGCGATCCATGTTTTGAATTTCCCGAGTTCATTTTAATTTCGCACTTCGTTTAAGTCTAAACTTGGATACAATAGTTTCGACCAATAGAATAGCATTGATTCTCTTGGAGATTAAGATGAAGGAAATATCCTGAAAGAAGTCCTTTTCCTCATAAATTTTTGTTTTAACCCTACAAGCATAACGTTACTATTTGAATTAAAATCAATTATCATTCATGAAGATGATAAAAATAAAGACAGATAACAGGAATTGCTCTATGAACAGTTATCATATTAATGAATTTTTTTAATATTCAGTTATAAATATAAATATATAATATTAGTCAGAAGCCGTACTGACCCTTGGACGTTGCAAATCTTACTATGTGGCCTCTACGGATGGCAGAACCTATCGAAACAAAGAGACGGTCCTCGCGATAGTTTCATATCATTATTTATCAAGTTTACAAGTAGCAAAATGCTCCAAAGTAAAATAGCCTTAAATATCAAATTATCGAATCACTTTCGATAACTTGCAATTACCCTAAACATTTGGATCGCAATTTATGGGTTTCAGTTTCGTTGAATTGTGTATGACTTTTTATTGAAAGATGAACATAAAAAATATGTTTTTATTACTATAAGCCTAAGATGTCTGGGTTCCACAGCTCTCAATGTTTCATACGTAATCAAAGGTTTTCGAGTATAATTTTTGACTTTGAAGAATGACTTTTGACTTTTGATTAATGAAGTTTAGCTCACACGAAATCTAAACCAACACGAAAACATACATTTATCGAGTATAGAAAATGTTGTTAACTATGGAAACTGAATGGTTGCATATCAAACAGTAAAATATATTAACTGTCGATTTTTGTTTAATTCGGTTGAAGAGTATTTAAAAAATTATTCACTGAACAAAAACCAATTATAGAAAAATTGAATTTCGACGAAGGAACTCTCATATATTCAGTTATTATAATTTCGGAAAAGATAAAAACGTGCGAGTTTGCCAAAAAAGTTTGAAATATTGAAGATTTCGTGCTATTATTCCCAAAAGCTTGCAGATGATAAATATTTTTAATGAACTTGCAACTAAACTGTATACAGAATAGGTATTAGTTCTCTTTTAAGTATCATAATGATTTAAGACATAATGTTATCATATTCAATATGTTTCAAGAATATAACCTTCAAGTATCAGAGATATTGTATAAGCATATCTTATTTTCTTCTCTTCGAGCTTTAAGCCGTGAGTGTCATTTGCAGATAACTTACTTTAGTTCATTAATTTGCAGAAATATACATATTAGGCCGATCAATTGATTTAAAGGCTCTTATATTAAGTAAAACCAACGATCGCCCATGGTTTTGGAAGCTTAAGGACGGTAAAAGCAAAAAGACGTAGTGGAAAGTCGAAATTGTATAAAGTCGTTTAATAGAATTCTCAAATATAAACTAAATCTTCAAGAGAGGTCGCAGCCAATTAAAGTTAATATATTTGGATCAATCATTGAATACAAAATCGTTATAGGAGTAAAAATGCAATCAAGCATGTATTCTGACCATGTTTTCATTTACAATAAACATAGTGATACCGTATCGAAAGATCGATGTTAACTGGACAATGGCCAATTGTCGATTGATTTTCAACATTTAAAAAACTGTATACCACTATATGTGCCTTGCTGATCTCACTATATACACAGTAAGACTTTCCGTTTGGGATCGATGTGGACCCATGCTTTTTGGAAATGCGTTTAGAATTATCGTAGTAGAAAAAAAAAAGTCTTTTTTTTTACCAACAGGAATTATTCCGCGATGTTAAATGGTTTGAAGTGGCATCTTCAGTAATTTCCTATGGACCTATATTGAGGATCTTTCCCATCGTATCTAAATGTCTACAAACAATGTATCAATCAACTGCTAATCTGCCTTAAGTTTCCTTAAAAGTTTAACCTGCTTGTTCGTTCAATAAGTCTTAAATTATTATTTGTCTTATAATAGCTCGCTATTAGAGGTTCGTTTAGGAGGTTCTTTGTTATAGATATTGAAACCACAATTATTAAATGGTTCAAACCCAAACCGATACTTGAGATATGAGGGAGCAGCGTCCCTTTAACTTTCCTTACCTAAAAAAGTACCCAATGGTCTTCAGAAGCATAATTCTTCAAACAAAACCACAATAATAGATATATCTGGTTAAAAACATCTAATGCTAAAACAACTACGAAAAATATAAGAAAATGCTACACTCCCCATATTTACATGACTATCCTTCTGACTATCTCTTGACTCAATAAATTCAAAACTTAAAAATAGAGAATTCGAGCGTCACTATTAATATTTCGGAAATTGGCAACACTGTTGTCATGTGAGTTTATCTGACGGTTAAATCGTAAGTTTTGAGATTTTTTACGATATACTTACTCAGACCATTTCGTCGCACGTAAATTATCACAACAAAAGTACATCAATCAACTTAGTTTAACTAGTGGCGATCAAAAACCACCGTTAATCCCTGGTTTAGTCAATTCAATCGTGATCGTAGTTCGCTGTCCGACGAGTTTAGTGAAGGTTCTCCAAAGTCGGCTGTTGTGCCAGAAAACATCGATGCTGTGTGCGAAATGATTAAGTAAGATGGTCATGTAACCTATTGTGAGATTGAGCATCCCTAAGCATTAGTTCCTCCAGCATATATGCGATTTTACATAACATGAACTTTGTCTGTGCGAAAATTATGTTCGCGTTGGATTCCATACAATTTCAGAATCGCTCAAAAAAAGGCTCGTGTCGATTGGTGCAAAGAAATGCTTAAGAAATTCAATCGCGTTGCTTCGAAAGACATTTGTAAAATCGTGATAGGTGGCAAATCAAGGATATATGCGTATGAGCCCGAAAGTAAGCAGCAGTCGACTGTACGGGTGTTCCAAGATAAACCAAATCCAACAAAAGTTCGTCATATTGCAATAGTGCCTCTAGAGGATCGTAGAACAGTTAATTCTGATGGGTACACAACCATTTATTTGCCAGAAGTCTTCGGTGAAATAAGGAAATCAAACAAGAGACGCCGAATTGTTCTTCATCATGACAATGCGAGCCCTCAAACAAGAGACTATTTGAGCACTCAAAATATCGAATTGATGGGTCATCCGCCCTGCAGCCCTGATTTGGCACCCAATGACTGTTCCCATCCGTGAAGGATAAACTGCGTGGTCAACGATTTTCATCTCCCGAAGAAGCTATTGAAACGTTCAAAAATCATGTTTTGAAGATACCTTCATTTGAAATGGAATAAATGCTTTGAAAAAAAAAGCGTATGCAAAATTGTATCGATCATCGTGGCGAGTACTTTGAAAAACAATAATATATATTTGCAGCTTAACTATTTGTTTTTTTTTCCTATTTCCGAAATATAAATAGTGACCCTCGTAATGGAACAAAATAAACTGTACCATTTTCTCTGAACTAAGCCTAATATTTAAAGAATCTCTAAATGTATTTGTTCACACTACTGAAATGGAAAATAGTTGAGAATATTATCGTGAACGAAAATGGATTTAATCAAATTTCAAATAAGCATGTTTAACAATTTTATTAATCTACTATTCTCAGTAAATGCAGACTTCCAGTATTTTTAACAACAATGAAAACACTTAAATCATACTCGAGAATGATAAAAATGAGTCTCCTACCTAAACTGCTGCTGCCAAACAAAACTATATCCACCAGACAGCTTGAGGAGGAAGAGCTGTCTCACTTCACATTATCCTGATCCCGTTTTCCCCAGTACGCGGGCTTCAACGGCTTGTCGACCGTTTCGCATACTTCCCAGTGCAGTTTTACGAGGGATAAAAATGACTGCGGAAGACGACAGCGAATTTATATTTTCTCGCATAAAATTCGAAAGGAGTCGAATAAAAAAAACGAGCGAGTTGATGGTGGAGAGATGGAGGGGGTGGAGCGAAACAGCAACAGTTCCAGCGCCGGCCGGGCTCGGTGGGACGCTCGTAAAGTACTCCCCGGCCGATTCGCAATTTTCGTTTTTGACGTTTTATTACGCGGCAAGGTAGAGCGGCCCTCTCGGGGGGCGATGAAGGTTGTATAGTTGAAGGATCCTAAAAGTGATTATTGGCGAGGTAGCTTTAAGGGGATGGAGATCGGGACCATTGCCGATATCGATTGGTTTTTGTTTTATATTGTCGACGTGTTGAATTAAATTTAGAAATGCGAGAGTAATTTTTAAATTTCCATTAGGTTAAATGGCTATAATTTGTTTAAAATGTAATCTCATAAAAATCATTCCAAACGACGGGCTTGGAGTGTTAAAAGAAATTTTCATCACAATTCGATTTATTTTCGATTTCGATTTGATGGAGGCACGTGTAAGCGGAATGCTGGTCAGTGACTGAATGATCCAAAATACCCATCTTGCCAGACCTTCGTTATCCTTTACTGGATGTTACTGCTGGCACCCCTGAGGAGTTTAACATTTGGGATAATATTTTCTGGATATTTTTTAGGCTTTCCATGATGTAAAATTGCCTGCCTCAAAGTCGCTAGTTCCTTCCTACTGACTCGATATTATCACAATTAAATTATTATGATAATTCAAAATTTGCTTTGTTTTCACCATTAGTCGATATTTCATCATTTAGTACCTGCAAAATCGAATTTGTTCTGGTCATTCGAATGTTAACTTTCAACATAAAATAACAATGTTCTCCACACTTCCAAAGCTCTGCAGAATCTAGCATCACAATCTCCTTGTTTTTCCAAGCACTACTTTAATTAATCGTACTCTTAGAGGCACCATAATTTAGTCACTGGTTGTTGCTACATCGGCTCTAGTGGGTTGAATGGCTATTGAATTAATGCAACGTTTTGGCATACACTGTGATGACCTTTTCGAACATCTTTCATAACTTTCAGTAACACTTCGCACTTTATTATGTATAAAGTTATGACAATTCCGAACTTCATACAAAAGGAGAAATATGAATTAGAAAAGGCAGATGAATCATCCCCTACATATATTGAAGCAATAGGTTTGTTTAAACTACGATATATCGAACTTAATAACAAAATACGGCTTCTTATTAATTTTTTTTATTTGTTTATACTTCAATTCTTAATAAGTTCTTTCAACGCAAAAATGCAATATTTACTTTTCTAATATGACACAAACAAATACAACGTCGCTTCTGGCCTGAAAAAATATGCGGAAATAAAAATAAATTTTTTCGAAAATAAAACGCTGTTAAAGTTAATTACCTAAACATAATTGTACTTTTAATAGTTTCAGATATATTTAATATTATATTAGTATCGCTTTTAAGGTTAATTTGATTCTTAAACCCCTGTATAATGATAAATTTTGCCAATGTTTGGTATATCCGAAACAATGATCTTTCATTGTAACGTTCCAGCCTATACTATAAATCATCTTATAACAATAAGAATATACCCAGACAATAAATGCACCAAAACGAAACCATTTTACCTTAACAGAGCCTAACAGTTGATCTGAGTTTGTGAATTGTACTATACAAATGAAAAATATTTAAAGGCTTGAAAACTTTCTTCAAATGACTTCGTCAATTCAATAATCCAAATACCAATATTAAATAACTCGTAAACGGATGAAAATGCGGTTATATCTCAAATCATTAATGTTAAGTCGACATGCACAAAATTATTTTGAAAATAAATAAGGAATGTACAATTAAATGATAGTCCCGTGATATATTACGTTACCAACAAGCCATTATAAATTCATGGCAACCATAGAAATGTTTAACAAAGTTTTCCAAAATAATGACTGAAGGTGCTTATTAGCTTATTATTATTAGAAAAAACAGTAATCAAACAGCATTCAAACTATACCATGCCAAATGAGACGAAAACCTCAAATCCAATGATTGAACTGTAATAAATTAAGAAAAAAATTCTTGGAATATATCTTTAAATTCACTTATTTTTTCAGGTATTACGTCATATGTTTTGATATTAAAATTTAGCGTATCTTACGTTCTTCTCCGAAGTGCTAATTCACCACGACTTTGCAGCCGACCGAGACCGACACTAAATAAAGATTGTAAACAACATCATCGAAAGAAAATTAAAGAACATTTGTTCTTGCTACGCATCCCAATATGTCCGGCAGATATGTCATTTGAGATTAAGCACTTTCAGTTTACAGTGCGGTTCGCATTTGCAATAACCACTAACGGAGTGTTTCAGCACATATCGCTCTATGTGAATAAAATTTGTAAAATCCATGCTGCTCACATATGCAACTGTAAGTGATTTTGTGAAGTAGGGATGCCTAAAAAATAACTATATTTCTGTTGATTAATATTCTTCGTTATTTGCTAGATACATTTAAGGAACATAGATTTTTTTAATAGACCTTTAAAATTAAAAAAAAAAAATCTCTCGGTAGTTAATGTTAAACAATCACTCTACATAGTCAAAATTTGGAAATTCCACGCTTCTCAACAAATATTAAAAATATTTTATTATTAAATGATTTGATGATTATATTGAAGAACATTTTAAAATATATCTATAATTTTAATACATTTATAAAATCAATATTTTGGTAATCCTTTTTCGTTTATTTCAATAGCCTGTTATTTTAATAGGTGGCATGTCTTGTGTAGGATATACTGCTATAGCTTGAATGGGAAGTTGCGCGACATTCAGCGGGCTCACCAAATATAGCGACTTTTGAATGCCACTTGTGCAGATCTAAGCATCACAGCTTGGCTGGCACATGATGGCGCACGAGCAATACTGAAGAATTGAGAAAACCCTATGATGGGACTGCTGTTACACCACAATATCCTTCTTTTGTTATAGTATCGTAATATGTGTTCCAGACAAATGGAAAAAATTGCAGAAAATGGTGGAAACTATTTTTATTTATACATAATCCAAAAATTTTTTCTCAATAAATGCTCTTTTAATGTGGGTCAATGATCAAATGATACATGGGAGGATAATAACAGTTGGGGCAAAAGTCCCGCTAGCATTTTGATTAATCGCCATCTTGGTTATGTCACTTTTAGCTGGGATTCACTTTAACCATTGTGTAGTGTAGACGTCTAAATTTTATTATGGATAAATATATGATACAAGAACGAAGAGAAATAGGGACAATATTTATTGAAAATAATCGTTCCATTATTGACACTCAGCGGAAATTGCGTCAAAAATATCCTAATCGTCCTGTGTACGAAAGCAGACAGTCCTCGTTCTGGTAGACAACGGATGTCTCGTAACGTTGAAAATGTGGCTCTGGTAGGCGATAATATTGCAGACTCTCCAAAAACTTCAATTTGGAGACGTGGTTCCCAGTTAGACATTTCTGCACAAATGTTCTCATACAAAATTCAATTAGTCCAAAAATTGCTAGCGAGAGATCCTGATCAACGAGTTGAGTACAGTAATGCAATCCTAAGGCTGTCTGGTGAAATTAAAAATTTTTCGTCTAAGTTGATAATGAGCCATGAAGTCCATTTTCTTCTCAGTTGCCACGTCAGCAAACAAAGCAGTCGGTTTTGGGGAACGCAGAATCCTCAATTAGTTCATGAATCATCATTGCATCCACTAAAAACAACCGTATGGTACGGTATTTATGCTGAAAATATCATAAGACACTATTTTTTTTAAATGACCAAGGTGTTGCAGTTACTGTTACTGCTGAACAGTATCAAGACAGGATTAGAATTTTTTTTGTGCATGAAAAGGAAGAGCAAGGACTAGACGACATGTGGTTTCAGCAAGATGGGGCCACAACACTCACAGCTCCTTCAACAATTCAATTATTGAATGACGTTTTTCCACGAAGACTAATTTTGCAAAGTAGCGTTTAAGCATGCACAGTCAGATCTCCGGATTTAACAGCACCATACCTTTTCTTATAAGGCTTTTTAAAATCAAAAGTTTATGTCAATAAGCCGCAGCGATTCAAAATCTTACAGACAATATTCGTAACAAAATTGAAAAAATTCAGCCTCAGATGTTGCAGGATGTCATGAAACATCATTTAGCTGATATAATTTTTCAATCATAAAGAGAAAAAAAATGTAAAGACCAAATAAATTTTTTATCAAAACCAAACTTACTTATCTTTTCAATGAGCAAAGTTAAAGGTAATCAAAATGGTAGCGGGACTTTTGGCTCATGTTCTACAACAAAATAATCTTATTTTATATCTAGTTATATTATAAGACTCTTTAAATAGTAATTCATAAATGTATAAAGATTTAGGAATGTGGTTTTGTTCAATATTAAGGAAATATTAATCCAACCTAAATTTTAGTGATTACGAAATATTAGTATAAATAAATATATGAAATTATTACACGCCTTCGCAATTACATTATTACGTTCGGAAAATTTAACTTAAAGCTAAGTCAATCAGCAATTTCTCTTCTTTATACGCCAGGTAAAAAAATCCACTAATTCACGAAGGAAACGAGAGCGAAAACAATTCGTCGAAAATACAACTCGAGAACTTGCGTGTTCGACTCGAAAGTTCGGGGGAGGCTGAACATTTCGGTAAATTAAGATTAGCAATAAGGCGAACGTAGTGAAGCATGAATTTTAAATAATGACGGTTTCTCCGGTAATATAATTTGATCGTTTATAAAAGCTGTTTGTGCCCACTCGCCTGCCAGCTTTATTAATGTTCGTAATTATTTTGTTTTACCATAAGAAAAACAATCGATATAAGCCTGCTCATTTTCCTTTATATTGCTTCCATACATACATTTGTAATGTCGTTTTGCTGGTGCGAAATACTACTGTGAAATTAATGTGTGACAAAACTAATTATGTAAAACATTAATTTTTATAAAGATAATTGTATTATTAAACAAAAAAAAACATTATAAATAGCAAAGCCTATGTTACTGTAACTTTTAACTTTGTGCATCAACTTTTGTTCTCTTTAGGCTCTTTATTACCATTTTACTAAGGGTGGGCCAATGTTCCATTTTGAAATATTTATCTCTCATCTAGGTACAAATTGAAACAATAAATCTTGCTTACTTTTATTATATACTTTTCAAAATGGTTGAGTTGCCATTTTTAAAAGTTTCTTTAGACCTCTTACTGGGTTATATTTACATTATTTAAATCCCATGTTTCATAACAGTGTATATACAGTGGGACACTTCCTAGGCTAAAAGTTTATACATTTCATAAATTCCATCTGTATATTGAGGCAATCTTGATCTGTTACCTGCTTTGTTGCGTGCCGCTCTAAAAAATGTTTACAATAAAAGTTAGGTAAAGGAAGTACGGTAGCGCTGTGGAAGTGGTACTGTTACAAGGAGGTAGAGAAAAGAGAGTGAGACGTCATCCTGGTGGTCTTTTATAGCCGGAAACCGCATGGTACCAATCCACCGGCGTTACCAACCTTTGAACTTGTTGTAGGTGAATGTGTGGTAGCCTAAATGGTCGTAGCGATGACATACCGGTTTATCATTAATGTTTGAATGAATAATTTTACATATGACAACGGTGTCAAACGATACCAATAAAAATCGAATTTTTTAGACCGATTCGGTTATAAATTCGGTCACATCATTGTCACTTCATTCTGTCTCTTCTTAACTAAAATTATGCTAATTAGTAAAATGACAAGGAAAAAGCTGTTTCAATGAGTTTGAAATCAATTTTAGGTTTTTACAAACTGAATTCATCCATACATTCGACGGCATCGATGACGTCCATCGACTGTTTTATTGGAACAACTATATATTATTATCTAGGGATATCCAACCTACAGAGTAAAAGCAATTAATTTTTCATTGATCTAACCACTATTCGCTGCCCTCTTTTTTCGTGCAATATTTATATTGATCACTGAAAGCTGCAGTCAAACTGGAGATCCAGTTATGCGTCTTATATTATCTAGAATCGAGGAATTGGACTTTCTCAGTTTAGATGCTCTAAGTATTTAGCTGAAATTGAATGAAATTATTAATTGATGGTATTAAAAATTATGCGATCTCGAAAAGGAAAAGAGCGTTGTATATGATTTCTGGTACGCGTAATTTGATAATATTAACTAGAATGACGGCCACGAAACCCAAATTTTTACCTGTGGCGATGTGAAAAAGAGTTTAGAAACAGAGCTTAGGAGACGAATTGGTATGCAATCTGATGATTTTTTCGTCACTATTCAACAAAACAAACATTTATCATTAAACAAAATTAACATTTTAAGTGTTAGATATAAAATTGTTTTGGAAAATAATAGAATATAAGAGGGTTTACAATTTTACATTTAACTTTGTGTAAGTTAAAATACACATACATCAAAAATATGGTCTGCTGATTAGACAAAGCCAATAAAACCAATTCATAAGTGAAAACATCGGGACTAGAATAATAAGCTGACATGGAAAATCTACCTTCCATACCAATCCATTATGGAAAGAACATCTAAGGAGTAAAACTGACTAATTCGTCATCAAATGTAATCACTATTCCCCTTTTTTGTACATTTTTACTAACCAGTTAAACCTGCGGTCGGGCTAGAAACACAGGTATGTGGCTTTTGTTTTTAAATCTTACAAGTTTCATAATTTACGTGATTTCATAACATTCAATTTTGCGAATTATATTTCGTTGCGATATACAAATATGTGTGCACACTACTAGTAGTATGTTTGTCTAAATAATATTTACATTCTGCTTACATATATTTTCATAATTTTTTCACTTTAAAAAGGGATATACTAAGACAAACTGGTACAATAAATGTTAATCAAGGCGCGTTCCATCACCGTCTACAACTTTTTTGTGCCTTTCCGTACCAAAGAATTATGATCACTTTTGGTTCTTAAAGGTATTCAAAATTGCATAGGCAAATACCGAAACCGTGCATTACCACAACTGCTTTAAATTGGAACTACAACAGTATTCTTCACAAATTTTGAAAAGTGTATCGTACAATTTATCCATCCATATGTCAGCAATGGCTACAATCTGCTACAAAAAGGTCTTCGTCTGAGATATTGAAATAATTCAAAATTGCATGTACACGCTTAGAAACAGTTGAATGGCAAAAAAGTTCCCACATAAGCAACTCGCGGAACTGACAAACATAATTGATTCCATCATGAAGCTGAAACATTTTCCGGCGTCTTGGAAAGACGCGCATATAGCGGTTATTCCCAAGAAATGAGTAAAATTATCTCCACCTGACTACAGGTTCATCAGCCTTCTCAGTGTCATTTTGAAGCTTGCCAAAAGGGCAATGCTCTACGATCCCAACTCTTTCACAAAGGAAAACAACGTGATAACATCATTCCTGACAAACAATTCGGCTTTCGCGCTCACCAGTTATCTATCCATAAGGCCATCCGTCTGGCATTTACAGAAAGAGCTTAATCATGCTGTCAAATGGTTTAAGTTCTGGTGGTTGCAGATTAACCGCTTGAAAGCCCATGCAATAATTTTTCATAAGAAGTGTTTCGCACTGCGCATGTCGCAACTTAAGACCTAGGTCTCCACTTCGACCGACGGTTCGGTTGGTATTCCCAAATCCAGAAATATTCTGTGATAGTAAACTTGCTATCTTCTCGGATCAGCCCTTCTAGCAGACTCATTTCCATCAAATGCTTATTTTACAAGATGTTAATTCGATTTGTATTCCTCTATGGATCTAAAGTCTACTTCAAGTTTGTTACACCCAACTAGGTGAAACAGCTTCAAATTTTCAAAAATAAGCTCGTCAGGAGAATCTTAAATGTTCCATGGTTTGTCAGAAATAATCAAATTCACAGGGAAACTGACACTCCAGAAATCAAGTACTTCATATCTCAATCCTTCCACAAACAACACTCAGCTCAACTTCAAAATGCACTTGTTCACGAGCTGGTGAACATGCTGGGAGCTTAGCACCGCGTCACCGCTAGCCTCACATTTTCAAGGCTGAAACAACCTCACCCGTCGCTGCAGGCGAAATTTTTGCTCCCATGCGACAGCATCTAGTCGTGGGTTAACATTTGATTGATCAATTACTAGACTATCTGAAAATTGGTTCCGTAAATCTTGCAGATCACTGTCAAGGAGTTTTTTGGTTCTTCCAGTAGTCATTTACATCAAAATCGCTACCATTTAAGTTTATTGGAAGCAAAACGACAAATAGAATATGATAGAATGGCGGCATTATAATTAAAATTATCTGAAAGTGTTTGATTGGTTTCGACAGCAAATTTCTTTAAATTATGCAGCAAAAGTAGTGAAAGTCGAAAATTCAATTTCCAAGAGCGTTCCATGGTTGATTAGCATTTGTATACACTAACGCAAAACTACTTTTTTATCTAGGTAGATAATCAGAACCATACATACAAGAACCTAATACATTAAGAATATTAATATTGTAATGACTCTGATGATTTCAAAAGTATTCGAAAATTATATAAAATACAGAACGAAAAACTATTTTTCCGTAGTGTATACACGTGCTATTGTCAAATATTAGACTATTAGCAGGTCCTTTATCGCACATGGTCTGCACGAGGCGCCTAATGGAAAATCCATAGGCTATCGGTCGGCGTTTTGTAGCTTTTATTGTGCGGAGAATCAAGGGGCTTATCCTCACTTATCGGCCGGGAGTAATACGATATCCTGGACCGCAGCGCGCCCATCGTAAAGATGCCCGATTTTCCTGTTGATTAAACTTCAGGGTTTCGGTACCAGGCGTTAAAGAAAAAAGAAGAAGAATGGCGGGAAATATAGCCGACGGCGGCACAATGGAACGATCCGATAACCGGTTCGACTTTTCGTTCTCTACGCCTTCAGCACGGTCGGGCTAAACGAGTTCGTTAATGCTCCTCACTCAATTACGTCTTTTTTATTATTTTCTCTATCGAGCTCCATAAATATGATTTAATTACGAGCCTTAATCGGTATTTTAGCAACAATCACTTGGAAGTTGGAAGTTGATGAGCGATATATTTTCAACGGACTAACGAAAATTTTACTTTCCTTTTATATAAACTGCCTGCAATATATTGAAACATTTTCTATTTTTCGTTATTTCTATATGTTTAGAATAATTAAAATTGATTTTTACAACACATTTTACATTTTATGCGTAAGATATATTGCTTCATGACATCGTGTGAATCATTTATACCGGCTAAAAAGATAAAGTAAAAAGAGATTTACCTTTAAAGGTGACCTTGAAGAATTGATTTACGACGTCTAGTGACCAGATACTACAGCGATCACTTGTTCAAGTCGTTTTATTGGATTGTCTGATTTGGTTACCTAGTTACTATCTGACTATCACTGCACATTTACAGTTTTGAACGTCAATTTTCTATGTCTAAGAAGTGTTTTGTACCCGGGTGTATAGCATCTAAATTGATTAAGTTAAAACCTTCAAATTATCTGGTTAAGAATCAAACAAATTGGTTAATGTTGCTGTGTCTTTCAGATACACTTTTAGTGACGACTTTAAGATTACAGTTCGTTTTATATTATTATATTTATATTTATATAAATATTTCTTTGTATATATGTAGCGACCGCTAAAACCCTTTAGGCTGCCTCTATTACATCTACTTTAAATTCAAAATTTGGCAACGCTGATGGATTGGTACCATGCGGTTGTCGACTATAAAAGACCATCAAGACGACGTCTCTCTCTTGTTTTCTCTACCCATTGTCACATTACCACTCAATAGAGCTTCCGTACTTCCTTAACCTAACAATATCCTGTCAATCCTCCCATCGAACACATGTAGTATTTAACACATGAAATAAACAAGTTTTTATTCAGTCGGTATTTTCTGTTCCCGTGCGAATCCCTTCCACAAAAATAGCGTGAGTGTTTCCGATAAACGACCGCGTCGACAGCCACATATTTCGACCGACAACATTCCTACATATATACAGTTATATTAGTTGAAACTTGTTTTTATGCATATATTGTTAACTTTATTGTTTTAAATCCTTTCGATGTTATTTGAGATTCATATGGAATTTTACTTAATCTCTTTCAAAAATTGAATTTGATTTGTTATTTAAATTATATTAAGCAATAATACGTAAGGACAATCGCGTCTACGCGATAGACTCTGTTTAAAAACCAATCAAGTGGCTTAATAACAAACTCTTTTCTTTTCAGGTGCCTATACTAGATATTTAAACTCACTAATCAGCCGGCTTGAAAACCAAGTGGCTAAGCGGCCAGGAGGGTACTCCTACAGCTGCGATAGTTGCCAGATTGAATCTCTAGAGGACATGGATGTACGTACTTTATGATTGTGGTTGTAAATATTTCTTGGTAACAATTTAAAATATTAGTATCCAAGATGGTTTCAATCCGATGTGATCATGGATGTTATCTATGTTGAACATTGCTTGCAGTAGGTTCAGTTCAAAATACATTTTAATTGTATAAAATTAGTTAAATCTCTATTACTCTATAAATCACACATAAGTTTCCGATCTAACATATTTGTTATTAGACATAGAGTAAAATATATAGAGTAATATACTCTATGGCGATTAGATGACGTTATTTATGACAGATACGTATCAGAATTTCATATCATTGCATTTATAAATTTAAAAGTGCTTTAAATGAAACAACTTTTGTCATATTTAAAACAACAAAAAATCTTATTAAATCTTATATCGATGAAAATGTAGTTTTTTATGATAAAAAATTATGTTTAGGAATTATGTGATGAAGTCAAATAATAATTTATTAAGCATTATGGAGACTGCATCAAGGATAACTTGCATTATGAGATAGTTGGATGAAACACGACACATGAAACGTCCAGTCGCTCAAATAGCTGCCAGCAATCTCTTTTTTGTTAAAAGAGAAAAAAGGGTGTTAGAATATTGATGAACAATGTCCTATTTCTACAAAACATTTTCTTACTTATTTCATAGACACGTTATGTAATGTGTACTCTATTGGTGTACTCTATTTACATCAGTAACTGTTCATTTTTGTCGAATGAAGGTTAAACGGATTACTTACAGCCTGATATGCTGAAATCGATGTTTTATTTGGAAGGCGTAATGAATTTAATATAATTTTCGTAATTTTTAATAGATTCATTTCATTTATAAAACAAAAAAACTGAAGATATATCTATCCATGTTCAATAAATTTATGTTAAATCCATGCTAAATTAATTAGTTAGATGAGAATGGCCCCCCTCTAAGTCAAGCACTTTCGTACGAATTTTTGTTTGATTGTTAGCATATGCAGCATCCATTGGCAACACAGTCTTCTGAATCCGAAATGTTATCTCAAATTAATATTTTTTAATTAAATCATTATCGGTTAATTGACGATTCAACAATTAATCAAATGATAACAACGATTATGACAGAAAGCAAATATTACGATAAAATGAGTGAACAAACAGTATCAACTGTAAGAAGCAAATACTATGAAGATTATAATTACTTATACATATATTTGTTATACAGCACGACTGATACAGAACTGGATATTCTACGAAATTTATGTGATGTGATATAACGAGTAATGTGTTTATATTTTAAAGCTTTTTACTATGTTTTATGTTAGAATACAGTCATTCCAACTCCAAATCTTCAATTTTTATTGAAACAATTTCTAATTAAATTAAAAGTGTTTATTTTCAATGCCAATAATAACGGGCACAGTCGGTAGCATTACGAGATCATAAGGCTGCCTTTTTTTAAATTCATTCACCCATTAACTGGAATCAACTTACTTATCAAGAAAGAAAATAGTTTATCAAGAAAACATAAAAGGTCGGTCATAAATTATTAAATATGTATGCTTTAAAAAACATCACTAGTTCATGGATTCCTGGCATGTTGGCACTAAAGTTGCTGTGAATGAACTAGGAGTACTGGGAATTTTCCAGAGGTTCACACTTCGGGGTATATGACCACCAGAGGCGGATTTCTATCTCACCATTGGAATTTGGGAACACATTGGGAACTAAGACATGGAAAACCATCTCTTACAGGCTATACCAAGGAAATTTGGGTAAAAATATAGAAATTTAGAAGACAATAAAGGAAAGGTACATAATAATAGGATCGGCTACAGAAATAAGTACAGAACAGTATTGTCGCAACATTTGGTGGAGATAGTGGCAACTATTTTCCATTAAAAGAGATAGTGGCAACTATTTTCCATTAAAAAGGTTTATGTAAATTAAAAATTTTTGTTCTAAACATACCCACGTGTTCATAACTTATGTATGTATATCCGAGTACATTAGAGATTATTTACCATCATTATATAAATCCACTGAATCTTTATACAGTTTCCTCAGCTACTTGATACAGTCCAAGAACATTTTCCAAAGCATCCCGCGCCTGAAAGTTTAAATTTAATTTCTAAATTGTCTCCAAGCTGGAAAATTCAAAGACGGCTATGCTGCTCCACAAAAGAAGATACTTTATCAGACGGCGTTACATTAATGTCAACAATGAGGGGCTTTTAAATATATACTCGTTCTCGCCGTCGTACCGAAAATCCTTTTCTTATGCTCGCCTCCCCCTCCTATTTTCAGGAAGGAACTTTTGCTCGGCACGGAGGGTGAGGGTAGCGACGGCGGCGGGTGCCGGAAAGTGTTATATATTTAATATACGTTAATTCGGAAAATTCCCTTTATCTTTATTTCCCTCCCCCACATCTCTGTAATAATATATTTAGGCTATGTATTAAAAAGGGTCTTTTAATAAACCCATCGAAAGACGTTTCGTGTCGACTTGAGAGCGTCGCGACAAACTGAATTCTTCCTCGGAAATGACCATATTTCCCTTTTATATAAGATATATAAAGTTATTACTTGAGTTAATTGAATAACATCAATCTTGATTAATACTGAGAAAAGTATTTTAAATATTTGACCCTACTTATGTTGAATAATGAAGTAAATTTGGAACATAAATTTTATATCTAACATATCACTTACCAAGATTACGTTTTAATAATAACAGGTCAATTGAAAAGTCTACCGGAATTAAATCGAAACGTATTTTAATTAGCCCTAACCCTCAAAAGATGCGTGTATAAATTTGTCAGCTGTTGGATCATTAGCTTGTGAATTATAGCATTTTGAGTGAAGCAACTTTTGTTATTGTGAAAAAATGTATAAAAAGGAATTTCGCGTGTTGATAAATGTTGCTTTTTGAAGGGAAAAATACAGCTGAAGCAAAAACTTGGCTTGCTGTACAGGTTCCGGAAACTGCCCCAGGAAAATTAACCATCAAAAATTGGCATTCTAAGTTTAGACGTGGTGAAGTGAGCACCGAAGACGGTAAATGCAATGGACGGCCAAAAGAGGTTGTTACCGACGAAAACATTAAAAAAAATCACAAAACGATTTTGAATGAGAGTAAATTGAAATCGAATGAAATAGCAGACACTCTAAAGATATTAACTGAACGCGTACATCATATCATTAACGAATATTTGGGTATGAGAAAGCTGTGTGGAAAGTGGGTGCCGCACGAGCTCACTTTTGACTAAAAACAACGCCGAGTTGATGATTCGCAGCAATGTTTGGAAACGATCAAGCGTAATAAACCCAAGTTTTTGCGTCGATATATGACAATGAATGAAATATGGCTCCATCATTTCACTTCGAAATTCAATCGACAGTCGTCCGAGTGGACTGCACACGATAAACTGCTCCAAAGCGTGGGAAAACGCAACAGTCGGCTGGAAAGGTTATGGCGTCTGTATTTAGGGATGCGCATGGAATAATTTTGATAGACTACCTTGAAAAAGGAAGGACCATTAACTGCTACTATTACGTAGCATTATCGGACCGTTTGAAGGACGAAATCGCCAAAAAAAAAACGGTCATTTGAAGAAAAAGAAAGTGCTGCTTCACCAAGACAATACACCATGTCACAAGCCTGTGAAAACGATGGCAAAAATCCGTGAAATGGGCTTCGAATTGCTTCCTCATCCACCGTATTTTCCAGATTTGACCCCAATGACTATTTCCTATTCTCAGATCTCAATAGAATGCTCGCTGGGAAGAAATTTTCGTTGAATGAAAAGGTACTCGCCGAAACTGAGGCCTATTTTGAAGCAAAGCACAAATTGTACTACAAAAATGGTATCGAAAAGTTGGAGGGTTGCTATAATCAGTGTATCACCCTTGAAGGGAATTATGTTGAATAAAAAAAACTAATTTTGCCAAATAAATGTGTTTTACTATGGTAGGCCGGGAACATATCAATTGAACTATTATGTGACACCTTGTTATAAATTTATTTATTAAAACTTGTATATAACTAACCATTAACTTTAATCTCACTTAACCTACTAACAAACAACTAGAGCTAAGATATTTTCCACTGAATGACTTGGTGTTGGAACATTTGTAAGAGCAGAAGGTCTGAACGCTTCCGTATTTATCTGGTTCTGGAGTCTTCTTTGATGGGAATGCGCAAATCTTCTGAAAGTGTCCGTAGCCATATTAATTTGTAGGTCGCGATGGAAATCACAAACGTTTACATATCAAGGCGGATTCACAATAAACTTCAACACCTTATTTTGGAAGCAATGAATCACTTGGACATTGGATTTACTGGCTCAGCCCCACAGCTGAATCCGATAGCTTCACGCTGGTCTCAGTATACGATGATAAAAAATAAGCTTATTAATAGTTTCGAATTTCGGACAAACAACCAATAGATTTTCCTGAACTTGATATTGAGTTTATCGTGTTTCTTTTTTATATTCCTTTTGAACTTGACATCAATGGTCATGATAAGGTATTTTGTTGTGTTAATAAAGACACTTTGTGGCGTAATCCTCTTATTTGTGAATTCATTCAATGTGTGTAAATGTTGCTTTATTTAATTTGACTTGCCATTTTTTAGTTCAGATAGCAACTTTATCAACAAAAAAGTTTGGAGTTGGGCTCTCTACAGACTCTGTTACTGCTAACATTGCCGTATCATCAGTAAAGACAGTAGTTCTATATAATGTTGTGGGGAGAAGCACTATTATTTAATTAATTATTATTTATTTATTTCATTATTTGTTGATGAACAAAGTGAAGACGGGAAGAGAAACGCTGTTTAATTTCTAATTACTTATTTGATATGAAATGATGAACTAGATTACAGACCAGGGATAACGTCATAATGTTCCGGTACTAGGGGAGAGACAGATAGACATAGATATCCTCGCTAGTTAATTTGACACAAAATTATAAAATTTGTTAATAGTATTAACCATAATCATACACTTATTAACAATAAAAAAATACTGATTTTCGGTTTGTTTAGAAATTGCAATGTTTTTAGTGAATTACATTGTTAGTGTCAAAATATCGGACAAAAACAATTCTGAGTACTCAGGCTTAACAATTCCTTGATAAATATCATAAAGAATCGATTTTGAAATATCCATGCCGTGTCTGGACCACACAAATGGAAATAACCACCTTTCTTTAATTTTATTATATGCTTTTAAACACACCGTGTAAATCCCACGTTTCGAAAGAGTCTATGAAGGAATATTCTAAAACCCTCAAAGAGTTACATTTCCAGATTAACAGTTTTCTCTGAAATAATCGTATTATATTATGTTTATATTGAAGAAAGCGATCATTGTTTTAATACAGTTCAGAAATTTGAATTCGTATGGTGCTAACACTAATAAATGGCGAATCTAAGATTATATTGTTTATAATTTTTTAAAACCGTAGCAACTTAATATATAATAGTATCAATACTTATTTCTCTAAAGCATCTACCGACAAGAGGGTATCTGCATTATCTCGTTCCTGTTCTAAGTAACGTATTAGAGACGCAATCTCTTTCTGACTCTGCCTAATGGATTCGGAATTTTTAATCCAAGAAAAAGCGCCAAAACGTTTACCAGTATATAATCAGTAATTATTATCACTAATTTTTTGAAGAATTTTGCAGACGCTTGATAACCAGGCTAATAGTATATACTGATTAGGTTATATAGTCTATTCAAAACAGCAGTGATCCCATGTGATGTCACAATGTTGCCATATATACATTGAGTTTTAGTACATATTGGCTCTGACATATAACAAAATTCTAATCTAAATAAAATAATGAAACAAAAATGTTATCTAATATAATTTATTTCAACATTATAGTACATCAAATGCATATATTGTTGAAGAAATTAAAACTACAATTAATTATTTTTATATTTACATTAAGCTTTTTTCCACAAGAGTATAGCTAGAGTTCTAGGCGAGTTTTTTATGTAGTCGTATAATCCATAACAATAACTGATGGTTCCTCCAAGTTCATTAAAAGCTGATTTTCAAACCACTGCAAAAACAAGTTATGGTTAATCTGGCTAATAATCTGACTATGGGCGGACTTGAATGCTAGAACAATTGATTACCGTTATCAATCAGTTTTTGACTCCGACTGCGGCGATTTGAAATGTTTAAAACAAAGCACTAAAATAACGTTTGTCAGCTTAAAACCCATAATTATAATATTTTGAAGAATTTTATAGACTACAAACGGGCTACTTTTGTAGGCTCATTATTTAAATGTTTGAAGTTGTCAAACAGCGTTCTATCTCTTTTTAAATAGCCTCAGATGAAAAGGAAAATATAGTCTGAATGTAAAACGAATTTACAACTTTTGAAAGGCACATATTGATGACGTCACTACTGTTTTGAATAGACTATATGTTCGGACGCATCAGAGAGCGTACTCTTTTCAGTTAGAAAAAAATGATGCGAATTTACTGTTATTTTAAATAGACTATAATTATAATAAATGTATTATCCACGAGGATTTAATGATAAAAATGGAAATACTTTTTTTTTGCCACCCACACAGTTGAAAAATCATTTTGATTACATTGGCGTAAAAACTTGAATAAAACGTAACGAGCACCTTTACCGAGAAAAATGACTGATGTTCCAGCAATTTGTCATAGAGAATAATGCCGTCCGGCTTTCCCAGAGAGAATTAGTCATGTTCAGGTAAATTAAACCGCAAACTATAAAAGGAGTCGGCTGAATAAAGTGTCCGTCTCGCTCTCCTTCTCTTCCGCTCGAAGGGTCTTTGTCTCTCCTCCCCGCGGCTCCCTAAGGATCAGCTTGGCCATCTTGCTTTCGGCGTTCGGTGCGAGACTATATGTCAACGGGACGGCAGCGACCAAGTTGGGGATTGCTCGCGGCCTTGGGGCTACCGGCGCCCATTTGTCTAAGGGAAATGAACCAGGATTTTAGCTCTATAGCCGGATGGTTTTTTTCATCAACAAATCGAAGTCAGGGTTTAAAAGCAAAAGGGTGAATTGTAAATGTTTCTTTCGTTTTCGTACTTTTCTGTAATAATATTTTTCATGGCATTTTTTCGTTCTTACGTGGGTCAGTCGCAAGATCTTGAAGATTTTATTTAAATTATTTATAAGTTTTTAACAAATGCTTCTCGTATTCATATTCATTATTTTTATCGGTAGTAGAAATGTTATTTTCTATATTATTCACTAAGAAACACCTATATAATCAATATGGATTCAATTATATTGGTTATATTCTTGTTACAAGTTTCTAAATCTAAAATTCAGAAAAACTTTAACATCTATTTAATCTGATAAACATAACAACTGCCATTTATTTTACGGTCATGGGTTTAAAGGCCTGTTCATATATGTAAGAAAGTGTATATTTTATGAATATGATGTATTTTTCTATTAACCTGACATCTTCATACCTAGTTACTTCAACATGTTCAACATGTTATTGTAACACAGTTTAGGAACATTTTACTATACAGTTGTATATTGGATATATATACATGATAATCTTGTATTTGTAAATTGATGATAACTAAATCCTAAATGACTTCGGAACACTAGTTATTATTCACAGCATTCCTTACATATCTCTGTTTGGTTCAGAATTATGATGGCATCAATTCAAAATATAAAACCCAAAACTTTAGACAAAGCAAATCAACAGCCCTTTTATTAAATTGGTTCTAGTTTACGAAATATTCAATAAATTCATTATTTTACTACTTTTAATTTATAAATTCATTAAAAAGTATAACACAGAGATGAACACAGGTTGAAATAAGTCTTTTATACTACTTAGAGCCTATTATGGCTTCGTCTTAAAATTCTTGGTCCCGCCTTGAGATTTTCGCTATATCTTGATCTAGATTCTCTTGGTCGTCGCTCATGCCGCCCAAGAAAAAATCAAAATGTGAATGCACTAGATATAGTTTCGGAGACATTCGAGCTTGTCGAGCTTGAGACTTGTCGTAATTTGGCCACAAAATGTCGATTATGTGCGAGCAATCCAGTGGTTTGTGGCCCCGAATAATTTGTTAAATTTATTTTAAAACGATGCCCATGCTGCTGCTTCATAGGGCTTTAAACATTTTGAAAACCTTGCGTCCATCATTAGTTTTCGAATGTCAGATCTGAGAAATATTCCTTCTTTGATTCTTCTATAACAAAATCCCGTTCATTGCTCGCCGATGCCGAAGACAAAGCTCTTAAAGCATCTTTGCCTTTGTATCTGAACAAATTAGTTTACAAAATAACAAAATATCCATAGTTTGTCAGGCTTTAGATGATTGGGAAATGCAATTTGCATTTACATGGAATTCTTTACAATTTTTTCACATTTATCTAACATATAACATCCACATACGTAACAAAAATACTTTGAATCAATTTTGCAACCTATTCTCTGCATTTTCACACGTTCCGAAGCACAATTACATCACAAAAACATGTTATAAATAATGTTATAAGAGCGCAGTGCTGCCACGATGGGCGAACGCAGAAACTAGAATCACTCTTGACATACAGAGTGAAAATCTGAGTTTAGGGCATCAAATATCGTTAAGCTTCGTTCACATCTACTCGAATCCAAAAGTTCATTAGGATCTGTAAACTTGTACAATTAATTATACTAGCTGAACATGAGCACCTAAAAAAACTATAGTCAAATCATATCACGTTAAATTATGTACCAATATACATCTCGACAACTTTTAATTGAAATATAAGTTTTATCCAAATTATATTTAACAAATTAGATTAACAGAACATCCGCCTTTTCTTTTACATATTTACGTGATGATTTGTTCATCTGTATGAGAAGGTTTACGAATGCGATTTAAAGTTCTTTTAACCAGGGGTATTTAATTGTAAATTATGTTGCTTTAAAAGTCTATACCATTACAGTTTGCAAAGGCCAGACTATAATATACTAGTTCGATATAGATTAATGAAATTCATCTATACACTGACGTTAATTAATTTATAATTGGCTGCTGAAGACTAGTTCATTTTCATAACATTCCTTAATATCATGACTAGATGAAGAATGATGGTGGTAACACGTGTGATCCTATATAACAAAATATACATAAAAATAGCAACTGAAAACATTTAACACACTACTGCTACTCAAATATATGTGTTACATATATATAGAAGAGAGGTATATACTTTTTTCAACATGGGTTCCATATGGTAGTAGAAATGTAAGTGACGAGCTGTGCGGAAACTATGGGCGGACTTGAATGCTAGAACAGTTCTCGACACACGGATTGAAGGTATAAGTTCTGGACATCAAATAACGTTAATAATCATTCTTATTTACTCGGGGCCTAAAGTTCTGGGACCTATACATTTATATAATTAATTATATTTGTTGAACTTTTGCACCTAAAAAAATATTGATAATTCATATCACGTTATGTTATCAATTATGTACCCAAAAACTTAACAATTAACTGACAAATTAAACCAACGCATCAATTTAAACTATGGCATAAAAAGAGGTAATAATGTTTAAAAAAATAAAAATAAACAGTAAATTTAAGGATGACCTATGTTTATTGCCTAAAATTATGATTTTCTGGAAACTAAAATACCTTGAGATTTCGTGATACCATTCAGCAAATCTCGCTCTGCACTCACCGTAATCTAATTTTAAGCTATTAACAACCCTACCTCACCATTATCTTTAACACTGCCTCATGCCCCTTCACGCCAATCAGTCACAATAACTCGCCCAATAGACTGTCATCCGCGAGCAATCGTAGCATTAATAATGTGGTTTCATATTGACTTTCTCACTCCTTACCACCACCTCGTCAATCGCAATTCCGCTCCCTCTCCGCCAACCGCACGTCTATTCGACCCCCCTTCTTAAGTGGCTTCGTCTCTTAGTGAACCGGCAGCAGCCAGCACTTCGACAGTGGCGACGGGGATTCGATCAATGTACCCCGCCAGCTGCCCCGACACCCCTCGCCCGTCGTCGGTGAGGAAAAATGGAGGACTGGATTAGCCGCGGGGACAAAGGGATCTCTCTAAATTTGGGTTTATTTAATTTGCGTCGAGCGTGGAACTCGTTGGGTTGTTTTCCTTGCTTATTTTTCCAATTGATTTAACACCTTCATGGCAACTATGTCAAAAAGTCATATCCGATATACGGGTGTGACCAAATATCTGTGGAAAAATTAGGACTTCTGATAATATTTAACGAACCAATAAATGAAATAATATGAAGCTAGTTGTATTCGGTCAGACTTTGTCCCAGACATGTCTCTAATATATTTATTTTCACAATTATTTGGGTGTATAATATAAAATAAAGACATGACGTATATTATCAAAGATCTTAAATTATAGCTAATATGGTCCCAATAGTTTGCATTTTACTTGTTTTACTATAATTACATTGAACTAGTTTCCAAACCATCTATGGTATAGTCTGAAATTCACAATTGCATATCCAAGATATACGACAAGATATAAGATAGAAGGTATATTTTATTTTCATCAGGGAGTATATTTACCTATTCATGCTTAGTTCTTGTTTCCTTCCTTGCAATTTTTAACCGACTTCAAATAAGGATGAGGTTTTATGTTGACAGTATATTTTTTATGATTGTTCCCCGATTTCTCCATCAATTATGGACTGATTTTCAAAAAAAAAATTATTCCAAAGGGTACACTTCCGAGGTGGTCCCAATGGATCATATCCGATAGTCAGGATCTGATGATGGAACCTGCAGAAATCGAGGGAAACCCTCACATTTCAAAGGGACGTACAATGTCTTAACATATTTTTTATATAAAATAAACACATGTTTGTATATAATGCTGTTGCTGAGCTGATGTGATGGAAGACACAACTCCTCAACGGTTAGGAGTTAGAGAATCTTTCTCGAAATATTAAGGGGATGTACAGACAACTAATTGGATATTTTGTAGTAATTTGCGTAAGCTGATGGTGAAAGCAAAGGCCGAACCGCTCTACCCTTTAAGGGTTTTCGAGGAGTTTTTTGTAAGGGTTTGCTTACTAAAGTCATTCAGTGCAAGAAATGTTCAGCTTGCTTTTCAGGCATTTAATCATATTATATGAGAATCAGTAGAAAAATTACAGGCAACAGACTCTATGGTGTATTCCCGGCAGGAGCAGCGACCTTTTGCTGTTATTCTAGCTTGGTTAAAACATATGTCAAATCACCTAGGCTGGGTAACGGACCCCGGTGCTTGAAGCGTTCCTTCTTGTATAGCTTAGCCTACCAATTCCAATACTACCAATTCCTACTACCTACCAAATACCTAATAGAATAACTGCGTAATTTTTTTGAGTAAATATCTAGCACCAAAAAGTTGAAAATAAAATATCAAAAAGTTGAACCCACATAAAAGATCTAAACAGTAAAAAAACTATCAAACTTAGATTTTAAACATAAAAAAAAACGATTTAATATAAAGTGTGTGCCGCCGTATAAACTAAATAAAAATAAATAAAAACCTTAATATCTTATTAACCAATCTACTATACATATTATACATTCTATTCCATATACACACAATTTAGCTTAATACCTACCTAAACCTATATGACAGGTTAATTGAAAAGTCCCTGGCCTGACACATAGATGACACAAAAAGAATTAAATACAATTCGAGTTTTTGCGTCAGTGTGCTCCATCACTTCACTCAGAAGCCCAATCGACAGCCATCCGAATGAACTGCACACGATGAACACGCTCCAAAGCTTGGGAAAACTCTACAGTTGGCTGGCAAGGTTAAGGCGTCTATATTTTGGGATGCGCATGGAATAATTTTCATTGACTACCTTAAAGAAGGGAGGATCATGAACAGCGACTATTACATAGCGTTATTGGACCGTTTGAAGGACGCAATCGCCGAAAAACGGCCGCATTTGAAGAAAAAGAAAGTGTTGCTTCGCCAAGACAATGCATAGTGTCACAATTCAGTGAAAATGATGGCAAAATCCATGAATTGCGCTTCGAATTGCTTCCTCATCTGCCGTATTCTTCAGATCTGGCCACGAGCGACTATTCTCAGATCTCAAAAGAATGCTCGCTGGGAAGAAATTTTCGTCGAATGAAGAGGTGATCGCCGAAACCGAGGCCTATTTTGAAGCAAAGGACAAATCATACTACAAAAATGGTATAGAAAATTTGGACGGTCACTATAATCAGTTAGGAAATTGTTGGAGGAATTTTTACCAAAAGATTATGTTTTACTATGGAAGGCCGTGGACTTTTCAATTGATCTGTTAAGAAATTAAAAGCAGTATGGTAGTATTTTTATATTGGTAGTAACCAATCGACAAGAACCTGTTTATTGAATAACATGACTACATATATAACCCAATATGAAAAAATATGTTTTCAACGGAATGTATACAAACGTACGTTAGCTTAACTAATGACTAAATATACCAACTTTCCTTTAAGTTACATAACGATCTTGCAGTATCAGTTCATCACAAACTCAGTGTTTACCAGAACAACAACCGATTCTGGTCGAACTACACGAAAGTCATCCCTAAACAAATTACGGCCACGTTCGATATTGGCAAACCACCGATGCACAGTAGTTCTTGATGGTGCTTCATCAGCTAAAGTCGAATTAATTTGATTTGTACACCGATATTAAGCAGAGGTCTATGAAAAGTTTGTTAAAATAACTATTCCTTAAAAATATAATTTCCTGATCAAATAGATAAATCTAGCAAGTAAATCCTACTTATTAAGTTAACAGTCTTTAAATATATATATATATATATATATATATATATATATATATATATATATATATATATATATATATATATACATATATATATATTACTCTTTGTGCATAGGCAATAAGTATTTCTTATGTCTATATTATATTTAAAATCACTTCATTAAGTGATATTCTGTATAAAATATTATCTTAATTAATTAGTCTTATTTTAAAGTCTACATATATCCAGTAATCAGATCAGGTGGTGTTAAACGTTTTAGTCTACGCATTTCACTATCACGTCGTATATTTAGCTGATTAGCAAGTACATTAGGATGCACTGATACTTTTTCGAAGTACTTCACACAAACACGTTGAATTACACTCGTTATAGGTTTTAGAGGAATATCGCATGGTATCACTTTATTTGAAATATAGTACGGACCATCAACAATGGCACGCAACACTTTATTTTGGAACCCTCGAATGATGGATATATTAGATTTGCTAGCGGTACTCCATAGTTGGATTCCATACGACCAAATAGGCTTGGGTATAAACTCATACAGCAACACCTTGTTATCTAATGATAACTTGGATTTGCGTCCGATGAGCCAATACATTTGGTATAATTTCAGTTGAAGTTGTTTTCGTTTAGAGAGTATGTGCTTCTTCCAGGTTAGGCGTCAATCTAAGTGCATACAAAGATATTTAACTTGCTTAGTAATTTAGTCATAACTAGGAGCTTTTTAAATATTAATTTCTCTCATTATTGTTTGTTTAACTTTTTTGGCCGTTAGTTTCTCGTGCGGTAAGTCCTTTTGAAATGGCGAATCCAGAAAGCTAGTAATTTTATTTTCATTATCTTTATGTAGCTGAGACTGGAAATGCTTAAAAACGTTTCTTAAATGTTTTGAGAAAATGTCGGCCTTCACTTTATTGCTTCTAGCCCAATTATTTTCGCTTGTTTTAATAGGTGGGTTTTGTTGCTGGGATCTCTTAAGCTTTCTTGTATCTTTCCACAACGAATAGTCTGTAGCCTCATTTGGTGTCAATTTCTCTAGGTATTCTTGAATGCCTTGGTTTTGTTCATTTTGAATTAGTTCTTTCAGCTCTTTTATTGCCCTATTAAATTTTATTTTATTCTCTTCAGTCCTTTGCTGTTGCCAATTCCGTCGTAACTTTCTTTTTTCTACTATGTTTTTCTGTATTGCACATGATATATGTGTACTTTTTCTTGGTAATATATCATTGTTAGGAGTCGCGGATTATGCTGCCTCCTGTATATTTTTCTTAGTGTTTATCGCTGCTATTTCTATGTCAATTTCAGCTTGTAACGGTAATTTTAGAGGGATGTTTCGGTCAAAGTTTTTTCTAAATGAGGACCAGTTAATTCTATTATTGCACAAGAGGTTTATCTTTGATGGTAATTTTTGAAAAAATGTTACTATTATTGGTGAATGATCAGAAGACAGGTTAAAACATGATTCTGCATGAAACTTTTTTGTATCAATATTTTGTGTAATACAGAAATCTGTAGTACCTGGCTTTTTACTTCTGTCTGAAGACCAATATGTTGGTACACCAGTAGAGATGTGTTGTAAATTATCTGTCTTTATTGCTTTTAGTAGTTCTCTACCTTTTGAGGTTATTATTATTGAACCCCACATTAAATGTTTTGCATTATAATCTCCTCCTGCTATAAATCTATTACCTAGCGTACTGAAGAATTCTTGAAATTGTTCTGCCTTGTTGTTGTGTTTGGGTGGGCAATAAATCGCAGACATTGTTAATGGTCCATGGACTTCCTCTATGGTTATACTGATGGCTTGCAGGTAGTCTTTACGGAATTTTTCTTTTTCGAAATGTTGAATGGGTGAATTGTATGATAAAGTCTATATTTGAAAATTTTCAAATAATTTTTGTCCGTAAAATGTGTTTCGGAAACCATCATAACGTCAATATCTTGTTCAGTTACGAATATTTTTAGTTCCCTGGCATGTTGTTGTAGCCCATTGGCATTCCAGACGGCGATTTTGTAGCTAATAGTTTCAGGCATTAGGCAAGTTTGCTGACGACGGTTGTAATCAGACCAAGCATCCTACTCATTATATTCATTAGTTTGGCCATCATGTTTTCTAATCTAGAAATGTTGCTGCTAGTTTCAGTAGGTTGTGATATGGTTTCTCGATTTTGTGCTGAACCATTTTCAACCATTTCAAGCATAAGTTATGTCTTAGTCATATGGGTAGACTGGTAGCTGTGGATTGTTTTTGTTGCTGTTAATGCCGTTTTTCTTTTAAAGCAGGATAGTTTCTGCTGTAGTTGCTTGTATACTTCGCAACCATTGTAGTTCGCTGGATGATTGCCGTTATAGTTAGCACATTTCACTTTTTCATCGCGAACTTTACGAATACAAGCTCCTGTTTTGTGTTCTCCTGTACATTTTACGCATCTATATGATTTGCAACAGTAAGTCTTCGTGTGCCCGTGTGCTTGACACCTCGTGTATTGTGGTATAATTCTTTTTATATGTGGTGGTTCGCATTTAATAAAATTATTTTCCAATTTGGAATATGAACCGCCTTATTATTTCCATTAGGTTTTAAATCAATACAGAACATCGGCAGAGATAAAAAAAACCCTGTCGTGCGATGTCCTATATTGTGAACATTTACGACCTCGTAGCCTTTTTCAGCTACCTTAATGGTGTTAAAGCCATCGCGTGATGTAATCCTTTTAACACGAATTTAAATGTTCTCTCATATTTTGGCCTGAATGTATGGTATTGGGTGTTTATTTCATATAATTCTTTTACTAGAACTTTGAAGTGCTCCGCTTCGAAGAATTGGATTTTTATTGTTTCATCACTGATTCTTGTTTGTTTCCTCGCGATTTCTTCTTCTGGGCTTCTCAATCGTTTTTTTGTTAATAACTGTTGTCCATTCTGATGGTGGAGTTTGCGTTATTGCTGATTGTTCTAATCTTATATCAAAGTGTGCAGGTGATTTGGTTGATTCGCTGTGATTTACCATTTTTGGATTTTTAATATTTTGTTATATTTACTTCTAGAGGATAAAATAATCAAATATATACATTGTTTATTTCACGCACTTCATTTTTCAATTTCGTATTATTTTTTACACTAGTTTTTGACCAAAAATACTAGAAATTAATTTCAAAAGGACTGTTGTAAAATAAAGGGAAATAATTTTAAAACACTAAGAACAATGAGATGCAGTCTTTTTGTCTGGTTACATATACACGTATTCACTACACTTTAGGTGCGCTGAAAGACGGATAGCCGCATCTGTTATGCGTTTTTAACACCCAATTAAACAACCGTAATAAAATACTGGATTTTTTAAAAAGAAAGTTATCTTTCTAGAGCTTGGAGCGTATTGAAAATGCGTCTTCATCCCACGAAGGTTGGAACCGAGTTGTCCTTTAAATATATAAGCACTAAAGCTAAAATATATACTAAAAAACAATCCACCAAGCTAAAAAGAATAATTTCTTCACATATATTTTAAAATAAAATTACATTTTTCTTTACTTATTGATTCCACCTTTCGATCTTTAAACAAGTAACTGTAGATTTTTATAAATATTAGTAAAAGTTTTTTTGCCTTGCTGGCTTTCGGCTTTCGTTAATCTACTGTTGTCTATTGTCTTCTATGAGACACATAGAAACTAACAACTAAACAACAAAAGGGGAATGAAAATTCTGTGAAGCTATTTTTTAATTGTTAATATTCCTGGCAACATTCATTTTAACACTTGATACACTAATTAAAGTATTCATTATCTGAAATATTCAGTTAGTACATTATTAGAAACTACATTTACCACTAAAATTTGCAGAAATATCTTAATAACTTTTTGAATTACTTCTACTACAATGATATACTATGTCTCCAGAATTATATCGATTGCTATCAGTTCTTAAGCAAGAATAATTTTTCTTAGCTGTTCAGGTAACAAATTATATCAAAAGCTGCTTGCGAATATTCTAAATACCTTGTAAACAAAAAAGACAGACGAATTTTATTGTTACTTTCGAATTTTGTTAATCTATGTTAGGAAATTTTCCTATACGTTGGTATTTTCTTTTTTAGACGTATGTACCTTCGATAAAGCAAACAAATTAATTTTTTCTCTCTACAAAAAAATTAAAATATAACTTTACATGATCCTACTATTATTGCTTAATATTAAATAACTTCGTTTAGTAATGTCTAATGCACTCATTTTCTGTCTTAATATCGTCTCAAATATAAAATATAGTGTTTTGTCTGCCTTTTAAAATTGCTCTACTGGCATTTTGGGGTACACTAGTGCCAGAATTTGATTTTAAAAATTACCTATACGATATAATCTACGGTATCAGAGTTGGAGCTGGTAGCGTTTCGCTTATGCCTAATGAATTCAAGTCCAATCCTGGTTGCTTGATTTGGAGGTATTTTGTTTTACTTATTTTGTAGCATATATTACACAAAAATTTTAGACCTAAAAATAATTCCTTCGTACAAGCTTTAACCTTGCCAAATTGCGCGCTTGCAGGTTCCTCCGATTTTAGGCGCCAATATTGACAGGTGAATGTACGACATTCAAAGAGTTACAGAGAACCGGTCTAAAATGGTTGTTGTAAATGAAACAGTTTGAATATTAAAGGAACCTAAATACTATTAAATAATACTGGAAAATGAAATATGCTCAGTTTCCACTTGTTACAAACATAAATTTACTTATATTGTTGACATAAGAAGTTAAATTCAAATGACTTGAGAATCAGATCATCTAGCATTATGTTAATAGATTATATTATGACAACATGATTTCATAGTGGTAATATCTAAAATATCCTGTGTCAGATATCGATATATAACATTTAAGTATTCAACAATATTTATAAAGGTGCTTACGAAAAATCTATTATGCTATATTTTATTTTATTAACAAAGCGCTGATAAATATATATAAATTAAATATCTTATATTATATAATGGTCTCAATAAACATATCAAATGTATATTATGACAATATATATAAACGTTAAAGCCATCAATAAGTTGGCAAATAAACTGAAAACCTTTAAAATCTCTTAGTATATGAGATACTTATACAAATTGATTTTCCCGACGCTAATATCGCCATCTACTACCCGATATCAGAACTTCTACGACGCAACGCACAGTAATCGCAACATCGTATAGAGGGCGCTTTGACGATCGATACAAATAGTAGGATTCTACTGAATTTATGCCTGAATATTTTTAGCACCTACGTGTCTTCACCGTTGCTTCACAGAGGTCGGTGAAACACAAAGTTGAAGCAAATTCTGTGCCCATAAGTTTATTCTTTGATTACTCTATGGTAGATTATTATTTTAAGGGTACATTTTTAATAGTTATTTTGATACTTGATTAATTTCTGTATATTGGAAGATTCAAGCATTCAGTATTTGGCAGAATAATTTTCAGTATATTGATTTTAATAAGAAAGTGAATTATGAACTAATAATCGAGAAATGTCGAAGGACTTCAGTTTTAACAATTAGCTGTGTAATTCCACTGAACGTTATTAAAAGATCAAAGGAGAACTCAGGCATCGAGTAATTATCGTCGAAGAAGACGGTGAGAATCCTGACGATAAATGGTAAGGCGATGTGACGGGGCGCGAGAGAGGCGAGGGGTCCCACCTCCTCCATTCCCGACCGATCCCGAACACAAAGCTCCGGTTCCGAACTAATTTTCCCGAATCTAAAGTGCAATTCCCTGTCCGGAATGCCCCGCTATAATTAATAGTATATCATTCCGGCCCTTATTATTAGCCCCGATTCCTCCCCGCAGCCGCCGCCGCCACCCGCGGGCCCCCCTCTTCTTCGGCGTCTCCGAAACCCCTTCCACTCGAAATTTATTCCGTTTAAAGTTTAACATTTAATCTGTTCGAGGGCCTCCAACGTTTAAAACGAGGTCTGAACGATGACGATGGTGCGCGAGAGTAGCGGTGGGGGGGAAGCGACGTCTGACAGGTCGAGCGTGGAGGGGAGGGAAGTCTGTCAGTTTTAAATAAGCGCGGAAAAAGCCGCGGGGCTAAGTTTCAAGTTCACGACGAGGAAGAAGTCCGCTGGAGGGCGAATCTGGGGGGTCTGATATAAGTTTGGTGTTTTGTAGCTTTATCGCTGGTGGCCCCGCTTTCATTTTTCCGTCAGCGTTTCGTGATGTTGTGTCAAGAGGGGGGATTAATTTAGTGTCGGGCCCTCTCACTGTCTGTTAAACGGGCGTAATTGCAGTTTCAATGCCGTTTTGATATTATTACTTGGAGTAAAATTAAGCTCTGTTCACCGCAAAAGGGTAAATGGGGAGTGTGCCTTCTTGAAAATTAAAATCACCTTTTAATTTAATATTTAATGAACCGTCTTGTCAGTTTAGCTGCTGCTGTAAAACTAACAATTATTTAAGTTAATAATAATCAATCTTTAAAAAAAAACAATGTTAACCCTATTAAAAAAATTAAGGAAAAACGATTTAAAAGTGTGACGTTTTAACAATTTCTTGTTTAACTCAAATACAAAATTATATGATGAGTAACAGGACATAATTTATACCAAACCAGATACATAATTCAAATAGACCATGTGTCTAGTAAAACAGGCTTAGAAAATAACCTCCAAATATTCCACAATCATGTATTTATGACAAAATAAGTATTAAGTGGTATACTAATAATTTCAAAAATATCCAGGTATATATGATAATCGATTAATGTAAACTGTTAAGCACATTTAAGGATGGATAATATTAAAAATTTGATGGTCTTGTAATAAGTCGTTACACAATCTAAAAGATGGCGCCCCCAGCATCCAAACTCTATTGGAATCAGTAATGCCATCACTCTCTATACGGCTATCATATTTTATTAATATCCATTGCATTATCTTAGTGTTATTTTTAGTTGAAGGTTATTGTGTTTGAGATAGTAATAAAATGTATAAATATTAAGTCTTAGTAGATAAAATATTTTTTAAAATACACCTCTTAACAGTTCAAAGCTGAGGTGATGAACAAAGATGCACTTTATTCTAAATGTATATAATATTCTAAATATTATCTTAATTAATTAGTCTTATTCTAAAGCTTATTTTAAAGTTTATATATGTCCAGTAATCAGATCAGGTGGTGTTAAACGTTTTAGTCTACACACTTCACTATCACGTCGCATATTTAGCTGATTAACGAGTACATTGGGATGCACTGACACTCTTTCGAAGTACTTCACACAAACACGTTAAATTACACTCGTTATAGGTTTTAGAAGAATATCGCGTTTTATCACTTTATTTGAAATATAGTACGGAGTATCAACAATAGCACTCAACACTTTATTTTGGGACCGTTGAATGATATTAGATTTGCTAGCGGTACCCCATAGTTGGATTCCATATGACCAAATAGGCTTGAGTATAGAATCATACAGCAACACCTTGTTATATAATAATAAGTTGGATTTGCGCCCGATGAACCAATACATTTGATATAATTTCAGTCGAAGTTGTTTTTGTTTAGAGAGTATGTGCTTCTTCCAGGTTAGGCGTCGATCTAAGTGCATACCAAGTTATTTAACTTGCTCTGATTGGGGGAGTTGACGATTATTGATATTCACTGGTGGACATGTTCTTCTACGCAGGGTAAACGTTACGTGGGTGGATTTTGTTTCATTGACTTTAATGCGCCATGTCTTCAACCATAATTGTATTTAATCCAGGTGGGTGTGTAAGTTTGTTGATGCTGTGACTGAATCTTCATGGGATCCCAATATTTCTGTGTCGTCTGCGTATGTTGCCACAGTAGTTGTTTTTGTGGTTGGCAGATCGGCCGTATAGAGAAGATTGAGTACTGGACCCAGTACACTACTTTGTAGGACTCCTGGAATATATGGAATTTAATTCGGTCTTAGTAGTCTTAGTAGACAAAAACAATTTTTAAAATACACCCCTTAATAGTTCAATAGTTCAAAGCTGAGGTGATAAACAAAGATGCACGATGTTCTAAATGTCAAGTAAAAGTAATAATTTGTGCAAAAATTATTGCTTATAAACAAAATTAAGACACCCATAAGATGAATTTAAATTTAGCGATACTTACCCTACAACAACAATCTTTCCTTAATAAATCAATGAAATGTAGAAAGAAGCTGGTGTGTTTTTACGCCGACTTATACTTTTATTCAAGTGCACTAAATGGTTGAAGTCACAGACATACTGCATGTAAAGTGTTCTCAATATTGGATGAGAAATTTAGGGTGATCGAATGGGGATACTTTAAGATAAGTTTGGTATCAGTGCGGAATAATAGCAGTGTGGTCACTCCACATGGTACTTTAACACTTTATTAAAGTAATTGTGCGGAGCTCCTATATATGAATATATAACTGTGGACGAAATACAAATACTCGAAATACGAAAACGCTCTCCAGGTAGGGAAGAGTCCAAACTGTGGGTTTGTGTTAAATGCGATGATTTAATACAATACAATTGGTACTACTACATGGTAAAATTGGTACAATATTTGAAAAATCTGTATGAGTAGTTATAGCAGCAGTTAGGTCAATTATTAATGAAAAATAAAAGACATCATCACATAAAGTTTTTAAAATATATGAAAAATTGTGTAGAACTAAACAATATTACATGTAAAAAATATCTAAAATTATTTGTTTTTATTAGCAGCGTATGTATATTTTGATTATATTATTACTTATGATGTATCGCATATTTTCCATGATTTTCTTCCTGAAATATTTGCCATCTTTCTAGACCCCATGTTAGTTTGGAGGGGATCTGGTCGTATATCACTTTCACAGATCTTGAATTAAACCATACTGCATCGATCGATACTAGTGAGTATGTTGAATGTATATCCGTGACTACTCTTGCAACATTGAGCTGAGCGTTGTCAGACAAGAAAATGACCATGCGTCTGCTACTTACTATTGATGCTAGTCTTTTTGCGATATTATGTGTCATTAAATTTGCGCGATTGACGTCGGATGGTATTTCAATGACATTTTATTTCAGTTATAGCAACTAGCAACTTGCAGTACAGTACACCTTGCTGATCCCATACTATGTAGAGCAATACTTTATGTCTGTGAACATTTTGCTTCATTGTGGATGCGTAACGCTCTCCTGGACCAACTCATAACTCCTTGATCTTGGGTTTGTCACAGTTATCGTCAGTCGCAATACGCCATAGGCCACTTTTCTTTTTTGCCTGACAAGCAGTGAAATCATAATGTTGAAATAGCATTTTCAATCAATTCGTGTAGTGGGTCCTTTGTGATCTTTCCCAACGGATTAACATCTAGAAATTATTGATTCATCAAGTGCTAAGCTGTCATCAAGTGATCTGGATTTTCATTCTAAAACTTTTGAAATTATTTGTTTTAGAACTTTTTAGTGCTCCAGTTTCACACTTTCAAATAACTGAAATCAAATCCTAGAGTAGGGTTAAAATGAAGCGGCACCGTCATGTGTTTCTAAGGATTCAGCAGTAAATGTATTCAATCACAATAAAAGTAATATATGTCGAAAATGCATACTTGAGCGTTCCATGATTATTGGTTGTCAGCTGAAAAACTCCATAATACTACATGGAAAATTATTATTGAATATAATGTATGTACTTAAAAATACATTAACTAAAAATAATGCATACATAAAATAAATATTATTAATATCTAATACATTGAATGACTCAGTGATATGAAATGGGAAACAGTTATTTTATGCACAGACATTTCTATAACATCAAAATTAAAAGTTATGTTGTCTAACAAGTTGTTTATGTTAATACTTCATAAAGGTATTGGTGATCAAAGTATATATAATATCTGTACTTGCAAGAGTTTCATTTGATCATTCTCTTATACGTTCTCATATTTATAAAACCCATATTAGCAGTCAGCATGCACAATTAAGGAAACATGTATAGTTGTGGTTAAATTTGAATATTTCAAATAAGTAAACTGGTATATTAATAATTTTTAGAAACTTTTAGAGCTCTCTAATATACATAAAAGCAATTTACCAAACTGAAAGAAGAAACCCTCTTAGAACCATTCAAACATTTTTTTCAAGTTGCGTGTATTTTCTTTCGGATTCGAAAGCTTCGTGATAACTCCCTTACCACTATCACCACCTACCGTCCCTCGACACCGACGACACGTCAAACAAACTCTCGAAAAGTATCTCGCTTTCAAGAGAGTCCCCGACGCTCTTGTGACGCGAAAACAAACAAGTGAGTGCTTCATTTAGACCTTGTACGGCGACAATTTTAACACCTTTTCATACGGATGCAACCCGGCTTCGGGTCTCTTTATTTAACCATCGGGTTTATGAAAGAAACGACCGACGCTTACAAACCCCCCACACATCTATCCTCCTGACCATCGTAGTCTCGACAACGGGTCCGATCCAACAACATCTTGTCGGGATAGACACATTTTTCTCTCTATGTGCGGCGATATTAGTAAAATGTGGGCATCAGTTGTTTCAATGAAAAATCCCCTCCTATTGTTTGACGAGAAAAAAATGTTTTTTGTTAAAATTTAATAAAGGTATTATATGATACTAGATGTGGAAATAATATTGCGGAAATATGTACTACAATTATTTGAAATATAATCAAAATTTACATTAAATCTCATTGGACACCTTTATACCAGTTTCTTTTCAAGAAATATTATTTGTAACAGGTCAATTCGAAAGTTTCCGGCTGGACGCCTAGATGGCACTACTAGAATTAAATCCATATGTTTTTTAGTTCGCCCTAACCAAAAACACCTTTTGTTATTGTGAAAAAAAAAAATGGATAAAAGGTATTTCGCGTATCGATAAAATATTGCTTTTTGAAGAGAAAAATACAGTTGAAGCAAAAACTTAGCTTGATTCCGAGTTTCCGCACACTGCCCCAGGAAAATCAACCATCAGGGATTGGTATGCTAAGTTTAGACGTGGTGAAATGAGCACCGACGACGGTGAACGCAGTGGACGCTCAAAAGAGGTTGTTACCAACGAAAACATTTAAAAAATTCACAAAATGATTATGAATGACCCTAAATTGAAATTGAATGAAATAGCAGACACAGACATATATAAACTGAACGTGTACATCATATCATTCACGAATATTTGGGTATGAGGAAGCTCTCTGCAAAGTGGGTACCACGCGAGTTCACTTTTGACCAAGAGTTTTTGCGTCGATATGTGAGAATGGATGAAACATAACTCCATTATTTATCGACGCGCCAAATTCCTTTTTATCCATTTTTTTCACAATAACAAAAGTTGCTTCACTCAAAATGTTATAATTCACAAATTAATGATCCGACAGCGGTCAAATTTATACACGCATCTTTTGAGGCTTAGGTCTAACTAAAAACATATGGATTTAATTCTAGTAGCGACATCTATGAGTCAGGCCGGGGACTTTTCAATTGACCTGTTAGTTATAATCGTTTTTATTTTTTTCAACGGGCATTTTTCAAATGCCATAGATATTGCTGATAACAGTGAGATAGGTCTATAGAGTTTTCTTTCATTTGGTAGTATTCCAGGTTTTGGGATACTTGTAATTTTAGCCATCTTTCAAACATCTGTGAGATATTTGGATTCACATTTTTCATTGATAAATTTCGTGAGTTTTATAATTTGCTTTCTCCGTAGGTTTTTCGACACTTATCCAGTTATTAAGTCATAGCCTGGTGGTTTCTTTGAATTAATATTTCCTCTATATGATTTATAATAATGATAACGTACAATTTTGCATGAACTTTGAACCGAGATATTTCTTTCTCTCACTCTTGTTCTGAAAGACATGTCCTAGCCCGGTTACCCTTTCCGCACGCATAATCGCTGTATAGAAACTGTTCTAACAGAAACCGGTGGCAGATAGCGGACCCGTAACTTCGGTCTCCGTGACCGAACCGGCGCCCAACCATTACTCACGCTACATAAACCAAACCGAACAAAGTCCGGCGCGCCGAAATCGGTCCTGTTTCCAGCCCGAACCTAATCCGGCCAGCGCCGCTGCCGACGCCGCTTCCAGTCGGATGGGTCGGATACTCGGCCGCTTATTAACGCTGTAATGCCCCGGATAAACGACGATGGAGCCGTTCGTATTAATTAAATTCTCTCCAAAGACGAAACAGAATTATTAGTTCATAGCGCGTGTTTATGCCACCCTCTCCCCTTTTGTTCCCGACTGCCGCCCGGTCGTCTTCCTCCACGTCCCCTTCGACCGGTGCATTGGCCACAACGGCGCTCTTATCCTGAACGATATGTTTAATTAAACGGTTCAAGATTGGCGCTCGAGACGACGGCCCACCAGCGTTATTGTCCGTTAAAGAAGTCTGGAACTTCGATATGAGACAGTAACCGACAGCTTAGGGCTTTACAACATTATGTTCTCTGGTCGTTCGACTCGTAAGTGTTTAAAGTGAACGTCGGTTTTGTCTTGGAACTCTAATAAGTACTACGGCTTTGTTTATGCTTCGTTTTTCGAATTAATTAATCTATAAAATACATTGTATTATTATATATTTGAATAATGTTACTGAAACTATACCTGTGTATATTCCTGAACGCTTTTTGTCTAATGCTGCCACAAGGCAGTACATTTTATACAGTGGCATATATTTCTTTATTCATCTTTATTTATGAATAACAATTTCTGATTTCTTAAAAACCACTTAAATTACATGTTTCTAGTAGGTAGTAACCAGACTAGATAAGGCTGGATATCTTCTGGGACGGTCTGTACGTTGGCCACGTACTAGTCTGTAGGCTTAATGAGAAGGGCTGTGATTCAGATAGAACATTAAGCAGTACGCCCAGTTCAGTTTAAATGTAGGAGTTATGTTTACAGAATGTTGGAAATCTTACTGAAGTTTGTACCATCCGAAAAGGTGCCTCGGGGAACTTTAGACTTCAGTTCCTGCGGAGACGTGGTATGGTCTGGCGTTTGGCGACCCTCAGTCGACGGGTGAGTCATCCCATAGAGACAGTCCATAGAGCAAGGGCCTCATACTTTCACTAGAGGTCAGCCTTTTCTTCTTTTTCTGTTATGTATAGTGAGAACACCACTTGCCCACAAGGTTTCAGGAGAGATATTATCAAGATAGGGAATTATTTCACAATGGGATGTTTTAGAGTGGGACATTTTATAATAGCACTAATTAATAATGTCTTATATTACAGTTATCCATTATTTATATCATTATTAATGAAAAGATATTACTTCATGAAGGAATATTATTTTTAGGATAACTATAATATAAGACATTATATAGAAATTATTTGGATTAAGATTGTAAATGTTTTAGTAGTATATAAACTCTAATAATTGGTTTGATAAGTATTAAGAATTGGCTTGTAAATATTGTACCGTATAAAACAATATAGATGTAGTTATATTTTTTCTCTTTATACCCTCTAGTTAGTTCTGTTAATATAGTTCATCCCATATCCCCTTCGTAGTTTGGGATATCAAACAGATCCAAGAACCACTTGGTACCCATTCAGCAAACGATGTTAATATGAATTGTTGGCTTCCGGATTGGAGCTACGTTCGTTGATTAAAACTAGCCGACAATGTTTGAATAAAATGAACGATAATAGGAGTTTAGTAAGGAAACACAAAGTGAAAACCATTTTCAGACAATGTAGTACAAGGAATAAACTCAGAGAATGGTTATAATATGCAGATCAAAGAACAGTGTATGAGATATTAACATATTGCACAAGGCGTCTTTGAAGCGAAACATCGAGAAGTTCTTGGGTTTCATGAACATCATCCACAGTCACAACAGAAAGAAATCCAATAAGGCAAACTCTATATCTCACACCATATTCTCAGTTTATAGGTGCTAGTAATCAATTCATCGCTGACAGACAATTACTATAATAAAATAACTTGACAAACCGAATATCAAAACTCATCTCCTGAAAGTACAATGCACGCGCCTCTAATCTGCAAAATATATATTAGCAACCATATCTAAAAATAATGAGGAACATATCAATAATCTAAAATTATAGCTTTGAATCGCAATACATTTTGAGTGACACACTTTACATCTTTGATTCTGAATCAGAGGAACTGTTTAATAAGCGCAAAACAGGATCAATATCAAATTAGTTTAATATTCTCAGTTTCCAGTAAGGGAATGATAACGCAACCGTTCTGGTTTCAGACAACGTTACTATCCCATTTTTCAGGTCAGTTTCTATGATGTTGATCCATGTAAGTTTCGGAACAGTAATGCAAAGTTTTCCATTCAGAAGATCGATTTCATTTCATTCAGAAGATCGATTTGTAATCAAATTTTGCGACAATTAACTGGAGACTTATCTCTCGATAGTTTTTACAATATTTACATTATCATTATTGGAAGAATTATTTTTTACACTGACATAAACTCTCCAATGGCTAAAATAACACATCTAGTACTCATTCATCTGTACTAATGTATATACGCAAAATTTTCTTGAGTATTTGAATCAAATCAATTAGCCATTTGTTATGGTCATGGAGCCAAATTCTTTAAAAATCTAATGTGCATCGATTATGACATTACTGATATAGATGCAATGACTTCGAGTATTTATATTGTACTTTCCAGATCGTTCAGACATATATGAGTACTTTCTAGATACCAACTAAAATAAAACTAAGGAATTTAGAAAAGAAGTACCACGGTTCGACATTAATGGAACAAATATAGCACCAAGAGCAAAAGTATATTATACGGAGTTCTCTAGTTGTGTTTATAAAATGCCTGTCATATCCTTTACTATCATCTAATTAACTCATATATCGAGATAGTAATAAACTTTCAATTTTACACAATGTTAAAAGAGTGGCAATGTTGAGCTGTTAATTATATAGGGCTTCTCGGGACAGGTAGCACCAAATGAGTTTGTTTCTATTTATGCAAACCGACTGGAACTAATAAAGGTCTAATGGAAAACGCGGGATTAGACACGCGCTCGCCTAAAATTGGAAAAAAGCGCGCGCCCGCTGAAAAAGGACAATAACGACGACGAATAACAAGCAGCAGCTGATTCCGTATCCCGGGAAAATCCAATCTCGGCTTGGAATTAGGTAAATATTGAAAACTGGATCCGTCCTGCGACGCAACCGAATAATTGAATTCCCGCGTCGATTGCAGACAGCACCAACACAACCGCCGCCTCCACTACCACCACCGCTACCACCTCCTCCAGCAGCAGCCACGATACTCCCTCTTAACTCTCCCCCCCCCTCGTCGGGCTTCTTAATTTGCCATCTTCTAATCCCCTGCCTCAATCTGGGGCAATTAAAACGAGAACAAGTTTATTCGCGAAACTACGCGACATTAAAATTGAAATTCTCTGTTCCACCGTCAGAAATCCCCCGCCGCTACCACCCCCGGCCACGGTCGCAGAGGGCCCGCGTAGCCGGGACTCCAGCTCCGCATTTCGCACTTTAATAACTCAAACGATACAATCTTATTAAGGCGAGAACTGCGGCCGCACAGAGAGCGTTTCCATTCTTCTTCGAACGGAGTTAACGGGCTCGTAAACGTTGTCTAATCTCCCGGAGGAGGATAACGCCTCCACGGCCCCATACACATGGTGCTTCGTCGGGCGGTCCTGCCGCTCCCCTTTCGTCGCCGTTTTTCGAGGTCGGTCGGTCCCGTCGAAGTAGATTTACCGATAGCGACGGGAGTTTCGGGAACGGGACTTTGGAAGAGTCGTCATTTGGGCCGGTTGTGTTTTCTTGGGTTTATATGGCGCGCGGTGTTTTGTTTCTGCGAGGAGGGCGGGAGTTGGGCGAGATTCCATTTAGATAAATCGTCCTGCAGCTTTATGACAAGCTTCGAGCTGGAGATATTCTTTGTTTATATATATATGATATAAAGTGGAATGTTCTTATAACTTTGCTCCTATTTCCTTCCCTCCTTCGTCTCACCCGTGCTGTAAGATTACCACGATTTAGATCCTTGCAGAGAAGGCCGTCGACAACAAAGATATAAGAACACTGACTAAACTGATAATTTTATAGTTTACATAGCGATCTGTGGTTATTTATTTATTCGCTACATAACGTTTTACCAATTTCTTGAAATATATCGATACCCTATTTATAACCTCTCTTTCCAATGGCTACACCTAATTTGCACTTAGTTCTACTACTTAATTCTTAGAAGTAGTCTTAAACTGACTTATGGCCTTCCTATCATCCCTAATAACAAAATTAAATCAAAAATAAGTAAGAGCCCTCGCGTAATCGTATGGCTCAAATAAAGGAAAAGAAATCCGGGATCACTACTTCATATTCATTGATGGTTCACTAGGGGATGATTATCTTGGATCACCATTTACGAACTTGGCAAAAGAGAAACACTTTAGTCTGTCCTTAGTGACGAGTATACTGACTACCGAATTATTGGCCATTTATAAGGAGCTACAAGAAGAAAACCATATATAATATGTAGTAACTACAAACTGAATGAGCTATTAAAAATAAGGACCTAAAAACGACGAAACATAAAGAATATATCAAGGAAAAGTTTATCGGCATATACCCGACTAAAAATAGGGCATTGTAGAATAAACCATGCATTTCTTCTAAAAGGTTTGCTCCTCCGGTTTGCACGTAGTGTACCACAGCTTTAACTGTAAAACAGGTATAAGATTGAGGTTTGGCTTGGGAAGTAGCCTGTCTTGGGCTGGAAAACTTGGATGGATCATTCCTGAAGGATACTGATCTCTACAGGGGAATATTACTCCTACTATGAAGATGGCTCTTACCAATTAGTTATATAATTGTAGTATGTGCAAGGTACTCTGTTTGCATATGTAATTTCTAACCATTTATTTAAACATTTTTATTTTATATCCAAAATTGTAATTGTGCTTGTCTAATTTTATTTATACAATGATATGTTACATATTTTATACTATTTAGTCTTAGTATTATATTTATATAATTCTATTCACATGACAGATTAATTTAAACATTTCACTTTAAAATTCTAGAAATGCACTAGAATCTTCATTATTATGTAACAGCTTTTATGGTTTTGAATTAGAATTATTTGCAATCCACGAGCCAGAAATGCCCATAAGTAACTAATGAATATTAACTTTGGAACTCTGTACATGATGACTAAAATCATCAACAAGGAAACATTGTTAATAATATCCAACTATGGTATTTCCAATAAAATTTAAATCGTCAAGATTTGTTGTTGCCGCTAATTTAGAATTTTTAAGGCTTGTAACCCGTAATTACTATTAGTAATCTTTCGAATAGTTTTGTTGGCATTTGATAATAGTATCGCCCAGTACCAACACAAATGATTTTATAGACTGATCTGACTGTCTTTTTTAACTGGAGTAATGCTAATTAATAAAATGAGAAGGAAGAATCAGCTCCGAATTAAAAAAAAATATACGTTTTTAAAAACTTCATTTGGCAGTATATTTTACACCATCTTGGCGCATATTGGCTGTTTTATTGGTGGGAATATCATATAGACCTTTTGAAACATACATATCGAAATATTAACTTATACATTTTGAAACTACTAAAGCACTAGGATTTTAAATCGTTGTCATGGAAGAAGATGATTATTCCTACAGAGATTTAGAATTAACATATCTAAAATTTCAATGTATTTGTAATAAAATATCTGTGTACCCAAAAACCTAATCTGATATGTTCAACATTCTTAAATCCATAGCCAAGAAATTTTCAAGCAAAATATATACTGAAAAATACTCGAAGCCTATATGTATGAACAAATATAGCGTTATTATTACCGAATATAAGATAAGCAAGAAGTTTTAACATATATGGAATAATCATATCACCATATATATTGGCATCTTATGGAAGGCCATCTCTAGTTAAACATTTGTGCACATTTGTATCCACTATTGTATTGAAAGTCAGAGAAGCGATATCTTCTTTATGATATCGCGGAGCTTAACCGAATTTAATAAGTAATTTTTTATTGGCGTGGAGATAGGAAAATCATAATTCTAATCATAATTTAATCTTAAGATTAGATTTTAAGAAAATATATTGAGCTTCCTAAGTTGTCTAAAATGAGCGATAATGTATAGAGTCGAATACCAAACGAACATTAAAATCAATAATCCTTTTACAAACAAAGCACCCTTTTCATATCCAAAACATTCCCTATAAACCAGTGGAGAGAGAAATTCCTGCTTGTTCTTCTCGATTTGTTACGTCGCGACTTCCTTAATATATCACTTACATAATTTGCATAAAAACTTTTTCGAAATTTGATAGAAGTCCAACAAGACACCTGAGATCATATAGTCGATACCACTAAAGGAAAGTACATTCTATTCAGGTTATACCACATCAATTTGTCAAATCTTTTTATGAAAAAAACAGGATGGATTGCTGAGATCCTTACGGATATTTAAAACTGAAATTTAATAATCCAATGCTAAGTAGATTGAAAAATAAATCTTTTTTTCAATCCATGCCACCCACATTGATTGATTCATTGATTGGATATTGTTATAGCAGCTTAACGCAGCTGAGTATACACCGTAAGGAATATCGCCGGGACATTAGGCGACGGAAACACCGCGACAGAACGAAAAAACCTGATTCCAACAATACCCAAATCAGTATTCCTGCAGCGGCTCGAATAAAAATCCCTTCATCCCCCCAGGATGGTAAAAAGAGAGACGCGCACAAAGACAATCTTAAATATTTTCCTGCCGTTCCATTAGGCAGGTCAACAGTACACAGCTGGTCGGTTCCCAGTTGGCGGTGGCGGTCGGAGGGTCGGGCGGCATCGACGCCGGTCTCATGGTGGAGGTGGAAGATGGTTGGTCGCCGTCGTTTACAGAGTGGGCCATAAAAATTAAAGGCCACTTTTATCGCCCACTCGATATTGTGCCTTTAATGTTTTAATGGTACCCATTAGGCAATTAGTTCGGAAGATTTATGGACAGCTAGAATAAACGATTCGGCAGCTGGAAAAAAAACCATATGTCTATTTCGGCAAGATATACGACTTTGTAAAAATTACGAGCACGTCTTTCTCTCACCTACGGCAATTTTATTTTTACAGTGTTTGTGGACACATTGTATATTTGGGAGGGAAGTCTCTTAAAAGAACATGTTTGTTATCAGTTATTTTTTAAATAAATTTTTAGAATCTCACTGTTACCAACTAGGGGTTTATCAGGACTGAATTGATTTTTCTATATTACAGTTGAATTTTCTTGTTATATTTTATAAACTCGTTTTTACTAGTTAGGGTTTATCTGGACTGGACCTATTGCTTAATTTGGGATCCCATCTATAATTCTCGACAATAAGCCTTCCGACTAGCGAGTGACCATTTAACGTTTTTTTGGGAGTTTGCTCAAAGGGTGCCACGTGGTTATTGGTTGTCTCCGATATCCCAAACCATAAAAGTAATACGGGTTATAATAAATAATGAGGACTAAATATAAGAAAATATTAGATTTCGATATTGACTTAAGAGGTAAATTGAAAAGTCCCCGGCCTACTATAGTAAAACACATTTTTAGGCAAAATTAGTTTTTTTATTCAACATAATTCCTTTAAAGGATGATACACTGATTATAGCGACCCACTAACATTTCCTTACTATTCTTGTTGTAGTATTTGTCTTTTGCTTCATAATAGGACTTAGTTTCGGCGATCACCTATTCATTCGACGAAAATTTCTTCCCAGCGAGCATTCTTTTGGGAACTGAGAACAGAAAATAGTCGCCAGGGGCCAGATCTGGAGAATACTATGGATGAGGAAGAAAATCGAAGGGCAATTCATAGTTTTTTGCCATCGTTTTCACTAACTTGTGACACGTTACATTGTCTTGGTGAAGCAATACATTCCTTTTCTTTTTAAAACGGTCCAATAACGCTATGTAATAGTTGCAGTTGATGGTCCTTCCATTTTCAAGATAATCAATGAAAATTATCCCATGCGCATCCCAAAATACAGACGCCATAAGGTTGCCAGCCGACTATTGCGTTTTCACACGCTTTGGAGTGGGTTCATCGTGTGCAGTCCACTGGGATGACTGTGGATTGGACTTCGGAGTGAAATGATGGAGCCCCGTTTCGTCCATTGTCGAAGATCATTTTCAAACACTGCTCAGAATCATCAACTCGTCGTTGTTTTTGACCAAAAGTGATCTCGAGCGTCATCCACTTTGCACAGAGCTTTCTCATGTCCAAATTCGTGAATGATATGATGTACAGGTTCAGCTGATTGTGATTGTTTCAGATTGTTTCCTATTTCATTCAATTTCAATTTACGGTCATTCAAAATTTTGTCATTTCGTAGATTAATTTTTAAATGTTTTCATCGGTAACAACTTCTTTTGGGCCTCAACTGCATTCACCGTCTTTGGTGCTCATTTCACCACATATAAACTTAACATACCAATCCTTGGTGGTTGATTTTCTGGGGGCAGTGTCCCAAAAATCCGCATCAAGCCAATTTTTTTATTCATTTTATTGTATATTTTTCCTTCAGAAAGCAATATTTTATTAACACGCGAAATTCCTTTTTATCAATTTTTTTTCAATACAAAAGTTGCTTCACTCAAAATGCTATAATTCTCAAACTAATGATCCGACAGCTGTCAAATTTATACACGCATCTTCTGAGGGTTTAGGCTAACTAAAAAACATATGGATTTAATTCTAGTAGCACCATCTATGTGTCAAGCCGAGGACTTTACAATTGACCTGTTATATGATACAAGATTTATGATAATAAAGTAGTTACCTTAACATTAATCAAGCTAATCTCTAGTACTAATTGAGTACTACAAAATATATTCACAATATCAATACAATCCATTTCTATTACTACTCCCTAAAAATGAAAGCTCAAGCTGATATGGATATCTCAAACTAACAATATAATATCCTTGGTTATAATTCTTCTGACAATAATATTCTCGCTGAAAAGTATATCCTTTCAGGAAAAAAAATTATATCCTGAAATAATATCACGTCATGAAACATAAAACATCCTTTTAGGAAAGCCTATGGATAATCGACGTTTTTAGATCACTTACCAGAAAGAAAAGAAAAGGTTTACTTCCGCTGAGGTTTTGATGACTTTAAAATTCCTTCCTCTATGGGACTACCCTTCATTCCACTCATTCTAACCTCCATTCGGGTGAGTTTCACCAATCGGCTGACGCCCAGAGCAAGGCGCGTCTTCGCAGGATCTAACAGGTAGGTATAGGCCTAATAATTAGAACAGTTAAATCTGTTTTAATCGACTGGTTATATGACTCACGCTCTCTTTTATACTGGCTTGATCTTAAAGATCTTTCATACGAAACTGCGTACCTAAATGATAACTTTTACGTCTAAATATGCAACACAAAAATGTATACTGATAAAACTGGGTTTCATCATTATTATATTTCCTTGCACAATCCTATTATTAAGCACTTTATGGTCATAAAGCAGTAATTTATTGGATAAAGCTAGGAACCAAAAAAATAAGATAATAAAGTATTTTTTAAGTTTATGCTTAGTTAATTCCTTTTGTTGTATGTCTTTTAGTTAGTATTAAATGATTCGTATAGAATACAGTCTTTATAAATAAATATTGTTAGTCACTTTAATAAAATTCAGTTATAAATATGCAAACTGAGTTTTTATCTAAGTAACTGGAAAATGCACTGATGCTTTTTCGGAATATTAGGACAACTGTCTGTTGGGATAATGACGTTTTATTAAAAAATCGGATAGAGTAATTTAGACAACAACTAAAACTGTGAAACGGTATGATGTATTTCTATTATATTAATTTTCAATAAGGACGGGTCGCTGTTGAAATGGAATTAACCAAATTGTGTGATACATTTACGAAATTCCTTTTATATTTCAAAGATCCATACCTCCTATGATCGTTCAACTGCGTGTATTTGCGTGATTAGCGATACAAGCGAGTTTAAATCGCACAAAAATGTTATTAAATATTTCATGTCCATCATTCAACTAAATTGTTCAAGGAAGAGGTCGTGGCGTCCGCCGTGTAACACTCAGCACCATCCTGCACTGTCCAAAACAATGTAGTAACGACCAATGATTCCACCGAAACTACTGAAACTGAAAACTACTAACCAACATTAGCTGTGGATATAATGCCACTTGAAACTTCAGTGGATGGCAGAGTTTCACTTAACCGCTATAAATATTTTGGCCCATTTTTTAAGTAACGCTACATGTTACTTAACTGGTTACATGTAGTTAACCGTAAATCCGTTCTTTTAAAAAAATATATATAAAGTTCATCATATGGAAATTTTGTTCAATCTTGCAACTTTCCATGGTGATGTAGAATCAGTGAATTAGAATAATAAACAATAGATTATCCAAATTTAAAAGCTTTATACAAATAGCAATAAAAATGACTCAACCCTATGTTATTAAAATATGACTGCCAAGACAATGTGACAAATAGACATTCTTTTGACCAAGAATAGTATCACTCTTTCACTATTTGCGTAATAATAAATTTGTGCTAATCTCACTAGGATTAAAACATTCTTCTCATAAGATCTTGCATGACGATCTTGAATAAAACAGTACTAATTATTTATTTTGATTAATTAACTTGACCCGTAGTTTTACGTCCATGATGAGACAGCAATATCAAATTATAAGGATGTAATTAATTCTGCATGAAATTCGTTAATAGTTTTATGATACAGATAAATTGTATGAATTTTAGAACGACTTGAAGGTCCTCTTGTGTTGGTGATGCTTGATACATGGAATTTATGATTAATTCCAAACCACATGTTGATGTGTTCTTTAAAATTAGACTAATAATTATACATAGAAATAAGACATAAAATATAAATAATAGACGAAAACATCTTCATCATAATCCTATATATTAAATATTCATAATTTTTACGAAAATAATAAATATGTAGCATATATGTATAATTAAGACATATTTATTCGCTCTGACGAGAGTCCAGAGTATGTATAATTAAAAAAATATTGCAATTACTGCTGAAATTCTGTTAATTTAATATATAAATGTACAGTTTTAAATTAACAGATCAAGATTACATATTCCTTCATATTGGAATAATAAATTATTTTGTTTATTATGATCTTAGTTTTCAAAAAATATTTATTAAATCAAACTAACTTTAAAGTTAATATTAACACTTATACACTTTAAGCAAGTTGGTTTGTTACGCTTTAATTTACTGATTTCCTGTCCATTGGAATTGGAAGTAACTTTGTTATTCGTTCATGCAGGAATTTCTTCGTTGGTTACGTAGCGATAAGCATGGGTAATTAATCTGGAAACTTTGTTTCAGTAGCGTCGCAGTACTAATCGGTTTGATAACCTAGTTCAATCACATACCTTTACACATACCACCCCTTTCACTAGATGCATTTGGTGTTAGATACGTCGAATATGAATCATATTGTTAAATTTGCTTGATATTTAAATAAGGACAAATAATCCTGCACACCTACGGTATATTACTACGCTAGAGAAGACGAAATATAAACAGCGACCACTATCTGTTATATTTAGTTCATGCGTCATCATTCTATATTTAAAGGGTGCCGTCAAACTCCCTCCCCAGATAGCAGCGGGATGATCCATGTCGTGCTCTCCATCATTTATTTACCTCCTCGAGACATAATAAATCAGAGCCGTCCTGTAACCATCGCCCAAACGACGTACTTTACAATTTTTAATAGTCCCCGCGTTGCAAGGGCTGTCACCTTCCGTCCTTATTAATCTTCCGGCCAGCGACTCATTCCTGCTACGATGCCGCCGTCTCCCCCACGCCCCAATCGCGGCGGCAGCGCGCGCGTCACCTGTAACCTTTTATTCGCATTATTGAGATCTTTCCGAGTCGGACGGAATAAAATTAATATAACGAAACGTGTCCCGACGCGGCCGCCCCTGCCGGTCTGCCGAAATAAATGATGCTTGGCCAGGTGGTGGCGGGAGAACGTCGCTATGGATGTGGTTTCGCATTGATCGGAAAATGTTTATGGCTTATTTACGTTGAGTTTCGTAAGTTTTTTTGCGAGTATAATCTTATTGCTTTTTTAGCAATTGACAAATAAATATAAGATATTTTTACTTAATAATTCAAGTTTCATTGTTGGTATTAGGTGTTTGCATATATTCTGATCATCAATATACTACAAAGTTGGTTTAATGGTGAGTACAGACCTGAACATTCGGGGCGAATTTCGTGGGAAATTTGCTTAGTTCCAGTGTTCGCCACAATGATTTTCAACGCTTGGTTCGCACAGAACGCAGTTCCAGGAGCCGCGGATTTGGCCAACAAATTTGTGCGAACGTGGCAAAAATTGGCGGGATTATGAATGACATATGTTTTGGTTTCGAAAGTTCGAGAAATAACCCTGTTTTCCTTGGTAGTTTAATTATTACTATAAAGATGTCTTTGAATGATAAATATGTGTTTTATATATATTAATGATACAATATTTATATTTTACTTGCAGGAATCTTATTATGATATTTGAAATAATATTTAACTTCGATTTCTATTGTGAAAATGGTAATTAAAAAAAAACGTGTCAAAATTATGAATTGTTTTTCTTATCACTCATATTAAAGTCGCTTACCTATGTTATTCTTTAGACAGCAGATATATCACTAGTTTCAAGGTGTTACTTCTTCATTTTTTCCAAGATATGTCTCAAATGTGCTTGTTAGAAACTGTTGGAAGGATACTAACATAATTTCCTCTTATAAGGATTGTAGCTCTTCCATCCAAAACATATTGCACTTGTCAGCTTTTATTTTTTTATACTACTTAGTCATTGTGTATGAAATAATTTAAATCCAGTTGACAAATATTTCATCTTCAAAATAGTAATAAAATATATACAAAATACATCATGCAGTAAATTCAAATCCATACCTGTTTTATAATTTCTGTCCCTATCATTGACGGATGTATTACCTGATGACTCCATTTACACATTTTGTGCCACCAAATAAAGGTAATATTCCTAACTTAAGGTTTTATTATGTCGACCTCATAGTGAAATTTACACATATACATTCTTTTCTCTTGGGACTGAATATATCTTCTGGAGATTTTGGATAATTTTGTAATCATTACAAAATTGTAAATGTTTGAAATCTCTTCACGAATCTATAAATAGTATACTAAAGCCGTATAAACATAAGAGTTTTATGTTATATTCTAACCATAAACTTCGAACGGGTTGAATGTCAATATTATTCTTATTATCTTCCTTATCATAACTTTGTTTATTATGTTACCGGCCATACAATAATTTGATACCCTTTTAAGAACGATGAGACGGTACATATTATTTTAGCAATAAACATTGCTTTTTAGGAAAAGAACACTACACGTACCGTCGAAAAGTGATTCACAAGACATTTTATTTTGGCATGTCATTGTGAAAAGTATGGTTAACAAAAGAACAAAGCAGTTCCGAAGCAAACGATGAAAATCATCAAATGATTTTTGGAGACTAAACTTTCCGAGAAGAACCGAATGCCCCAAGAATTGTTTTCGATCACCGCGAATGGAGAGATTTTCGCCGAATCCATGCCAAATCTTCGCTCGGGTTCTCGCGCAGACCCCGAACGTTCGCTTCATTCAAACCTGTACTAACCAAAATATATTATAATTAAAATATGTTCCCTAATTTTGACACAATTTCTCATTTTGGTGATACCAAATCGTAAATACGATGTTGGTTTTTCAGCGATCCCATCTTCGATCCAATTACACACTTCTTCCATATTTCGTAACTGTTCGTCACCGAAGCCATGCGGGATACTTCACAATTTGCATCTGCAATTACAGTTTGATTCGGTATGAGCACCTCGTAATATGCTACACCTTGCTCATCGCATTATATGCACAAGAGTAATTTCGGTTTGATGTCGATGTTGATGACTCTCCCGAATTACTTGGGGTAGTCGTTATGGATCCAGATACATAAAACCCTTCTTTTTGTCCGATAAGCAGTAAAATAATTCATTTAATATCTTGTAGAAGCCATTTTATCTCGTAAGAACTGGAAACTGCTGAGCTGTCTGAATATTTTTTGAGAATTTAAGCAGGATTTTTGGGCAATAAATATTGTAATTCAGTAGAACTTTTTTGGTCCTGCAAGTCATTGACAAAACACTTTTACGTTGTTCAGTTTAATGAACTTCATTAGCAAATTTCTTCAAGAAAACAACAACAAGTAATACATATCGGAAATGAAATTTTGACCGATCCATGTTTAGCGTCTGTGTTCACTGTATCAATCTATAATATTTTATATTCCATTTATTTATGGAAGCTTCGACACAGTTGTCTCATTTAGAGACTTCAAAATTTCACTTATTCTTAACGAATGCAATCTGTTATTTAGTCCTAGACTTTTTTCACGCATATTAGTCTCATTGCGATCCTAATATGATGTTTTAAGCGAGCTAGATAGTCAGCCCAGAAGGCTATACACTGGGTATTCTGTAATACGAAATTTAAAACGGTTATTTTTTGTAGAGATATGTTAAAACTATCGAATTTAACAGTTAGGTTAGGTTGTCAGAAATATATATGCAGGAATGTATGTTATGTAGATTTTTTGTTAGTTCACTCACTACTATTCGATAAAGGGCAATTTCGCGGTTACAGAAACACGAGTATAGAATAATTATTAATTATTTTATTCAGATGTTAAGTTATATGTGGTCGAGAGAAAGATGGACAGAATAATTAGGGAAGTTCAAGGTCGTTTTAGAAATAGCAGAGGGAATGAAAAGAAACATAAATAACATAAATTTATACATTCACAAGTATTTGGTCCGACTATCTTCTATTTTTGATACTTTGTCTTTGAAGTAGCTTTGCTATTTCACAATAAGCAGTTGTCACTGTAGGCGAGATTTGGGCTATATACTAGGTGGTAAAGCAATTAGAAGCGTGATTCGTTCGATATGTTTCGCTATGGTATTCATGATATAGTGTGGTTTCACAATATCAATGGTGGGTTCGTTAATATACTACTGCTATTCCTGACAATGTATGGTTATAGTTTTGATAAAAGCGTTGTCATTATATTAACTGTACATTCTCTCTTATTTAATTTAAAATTAACTAAATAATATGCAAATGAATTTTGTTATATTTATTTTAATATTCTTTAAAACCATATTTAATTCGTCAAACTCAGAAAAATATGTTTTTTTTTTCTTCAATAAATGTATATTCATTCCAAAAATACTGTATTAAACCATTCCATTATTATCTATTTAGTCATTTGGTATGATAGGGTTCTACTTGCTGCTGTCAGATTGGCTAAAATGCAGATTCAAGATATCCTTTTTATTTTGCTTGAACTGAAATATAGTGATACTATCTAGGAGACCTTTTTAGTCTTAAATCTATCACCAGATTGGTGTGAGTGGCCACTCTTAATGTTCGCAAATAAATTCAACATTCTGGAAAATAATATTTGCTTCCCTAATGAATTGGATTTTTATAATGATACTCAAACTACTCTTTTATACCAACAACATTTTTATATCCATCTATTCATATGAAATTTTTCTATCCGTTACAGCATCTATATCATTTGCTACAACCAGCTGAAATTGTATGAAATATATAATATAACATTAAAAATAACAGGTATGCTTTGGTTGTTAGTACTGTACAAAAATCTCAAAGACCTGTCAAAAATGACATTATGTATATGTCAAACTAGAAAGTTTGAGCGATCTGTTGGTTTTTTGCAAAAAATGCAATGGATTTTATTTTATGTCGAAAGCAGACGACGAAAAATAGAAAAGAACTATTGGCTATTATGAAGATTATATCGCGCTCTGTGTGACAATATATACAAAAAAAAACAAATAGAATTTTTATATCCCATATTTTAATGTTGACTGTTTCCTTTGTCTGGATAAAAAACGACTGGCCTACGATCGATCAACCGTCAATGAAGATCGACGTGTCAATATCGATGGTATATCTGACGGCAAACACACTGGCGTCGCGCTCTCCACTTAATTACCGTCCGTATCCGCGGCAACTTGCATTGACAAGTGTCTGTATCTTCGATAAATTAAATCTCTATCACGGCAACATGGCGTCTCGCGAACCAGACAGCTCTGACACGTACAAGATAGGGTTCAGCTTCGATAATGGCAGCTGCCCCGTGCAATTTTGATGCCGACCCTCGCACCAAGTATATAAAAAGTCTAGCAGGAATAGACGGATATTGTTGCCGAAAATCTTATAGGAAGGAGAGTGTTAAACAAATGATAAAGGCAGCTCATATAAAATTATTTAGTATGGCAGGTACTTAATATTAAACGTTAGCAACGTGTCTAAACATGCTGCAGGTTATTTAGTAAAATACTCTTTATTAAAATTAATAACTATTATTTATTACCAGACAATTAATTCTATTCCAATTAATATGTTTCATATAAAAATGTGGGGAAAACGAAATTTTCGTTTTTTAACACAATAGTCAATAATATATGTGCTGTTTTGGTCAATAGTTTCTTGTCACTATTATGTTAAAACCATAACCGTGTCACTTCAGAAATTTTTAAAATTGGGCGGAAATATTAACCAAACAATTTTCACAGCCCTGTTTAAACTCTATGTATCAAGAGAACTTTTCAGCCAACAGATCAGTGATAGTCGGACATGGCAAGATCTAGATCCCCCCAATTTTTTGGAGCTTTTCCAAGTCCGTTAATATATATGGCTTAACGTGACAGAAGACTATGCTGTTCCTATTGATTAATTTGGATCGCTGTTTTTATTTACCTACTTCAGCCACATTAACTATTGCTAGAAAAGAATATAGTTAGTAATCCGATGATTTGATTCGAGATTTTTACTCCCTCCAAACGCAATGGATTCTTTGAAACGGTCCTTTCGGCTTCGACTACCATTTTTGTTCGAACATTACTGTCACCTCCTAATTTTCAATGAGCATTTCACGCATGAATCGATAGAAAAAGCTAAATTTCCAGCATGAAATAGTTCTTCATGACATATAGTTATGTCTGCAATGAATTATTAATAAATGTTATGACTAACAAAACCTAATCGATAGGTATTCCCACATTAACCTCTTTTCATCAACTTTTGTTATAATTGTATAATGTTATAATCATCTTGCCATGAGTGACCCAGTGTACCATTCTGAAATATTCACGTCTCATCTAAATATACAAATTGATTTAATAATTTTCTCTTAATTTTGTTATGTTTTTAGCAATTGTATTAGCTTTTAAAAGCAATGTCTGCAAGTTCCATTAAATCAATTCGTGGGTTATCTTTGCACTACTTAAATCCTATGTTACCCAACAGTCCATGAAGGGATGTCCATCATCCTAACATCCCTCAAATAGCTGCATATCTTTCAGATATTTATTTATACTTTCAAAACTAAACAATTTTCTCTGAAATAATTGTATTAAATTATGTTTTACCTCCTAATTTTGAATAAGCATTGGGCGCATGAATCGAAAGAAAAATTGATACAAATATATTAATCATAATATCTACCAGCATTTTCTACTTATTTTGGCAACGGTCCGATTCTGTTTTTGAACTTCTTCATGATTTCGAAACCACGCTAAATCGATCTGAACAAGTGGCAATTTAAATTGTTAAAACCAACACCGACAATTGGAATATGATGGAGCAACATCACTATATGTTTCTGAAAATAGTTGATGGACTATGGGAGTAGTTTTCTATAAATCAAGCAATAAAAGTAGTTAATATCGAAAATGTAATTATGAGCGTTCCATTATTAGCATGTAGATAGATACTAAACCAGATGACACAATGAACTTCGTCTCACCTGAAAATATATTGCAAAAATTCTTCGTCAATAATTATGACCATATCTTATGTATCTTCCATATGTTTTTTCAGGTCTGGTAACGATATCATGGTTGTCAGATGACATCCGATTCGATGCTATTTTGAACATTTTGACTAAATCATTTTTCTGATGAAGAGTTGCTTGTACTTCTTATACAATAGTTCCCTTCACTGTTTGACTGTGAGCTCATCGATTATTAATTTCCACATCTTCAGGTATTAAAAAAAGTATTCGCGCATTAAATTTCTGACTAAATAATAACAAAATATATTTACAAATAATGATTTATCATAAATAGTCCTAAAAAACCTAACCTCGTTTATATGAAATATAAATCCTGGTATTATTAATTAACTAATTAATGTTTCTAATCGTAATAATAGTAACCTGCAGTTTTAATCAGTATTCCATACTTTTGGAAAGTCATCCATAAATATATGATAACCAACAACAATCTCGATCGTTGTGACAGTGAAATTATTGATGACTTTGACAGTGACACCTTGCGTGAAAGAACAAAATTATTGTTTTTACTATTTTCCTTGCAATTATTCTATATTTTGTCACCATATAAATCTTCCCTGGACTTCCAGAAATAATTCACAATCAAAATTAGCCAAATTGGTAGAGCAGTTGTCGATTTTTAGCGAGATTAAAGAACAGAAATTCATATAAATTATCCATATAAATTACAGTATATAAATATGTATGGAAGATAGAATATTAAAAACTGTTATTTTGTGTAGATCAATATCAAAAACCAAGAATAAAATAGAATTTAACAGTTAGGTTAGGTTGTTTATTAGTTATTTATATTAACTTTGTTGATCAAAATACATAGAAACACCTATTATGAAGATCCTCATACAGCAACTTAAAATAAATATTTATTACTCTAACATGTCAATGGAAAAGTCCCTGGCCTACCATAATAAAACATATTTTTTTGGCAAAATTAGTCTTTTTATCAAACATAATTCCCTTCAAGGGTGATACACTGATTATAACGACCGTCCAACTTTTTGATACCATTTTTGTAGTACGATTTGTCCTTTGCTTCAAAATAGGCCTCAGTTTCGACGATCACCTCTTCATTCGACGAAAACTTGTGCCCAGCGAACATTCTTTTGAGATCTGAGAACAGGAGATCTGTTCTCGCTGGGGGCTAGATCTGCAGAATATGGTAGATGGATAGATTTTTGCCATTGTTTTCACTGACCATTTTTTGTTACTCGGTGCATTGTCTTTGTGAAGCAGCACTTTCTTTTTATTCAAATGCGGCCGTTTTCGCTGATTTCGCCCTTTAAACGGTTGAATAACGCTATGTAATAGTCGCTGTTGATGGTCGTTCCTTTCTCAAGGTAGTCAATGAAAATTATTTGATGCGCATCCCAAAATACAGACGCCATAACCTTGCCAATCGACGTTTTCCCACGCTTTGGAGTGCATTCATAGTGTGCAGTCCATTCGGATGACTGTCGATTGGACTTCGGAGTGAAATGATAGAGCCATGTTTTATCCAGTGTCACATGTCGACGCAAAAACTCGGGTTTATTACACTAAGAGCTTTCTCATACCCTAATATTCGTGAATGATATGATATACACGTTCAGTTTATATCTTTAAAGTGTCTGCTATTTCATTCAATTGCAATTTACGACCATTCAAAGTCTTTTTGAGGATTTTTAAAATATTTTCATCGGTAACAACTTCTTTTTGGTGTCCACTGCGTTCACCGTCTTCGGTGCTCATGTCACCAAGTCTGAACTTAGCATACTAATCCTTGATGGTTGATTTTCCTGGGGCAGTGTCCGGAAACTCGGTATCGATGGAAGTTTTTAATTCAAATGTACTTTTTCACTTCAAAAAGCAACATTTTATCAACACGCCAAATTCGTTTTTATCCATTTTTTTCACAATAGCAAAAAGTGCTTCACTCAAAATGCTATAATTCACAAACATTTGGATTTAATTCTAGTAGCGCCACCTATGTGTCGGGCCGGGGACTTTTCAATTTGCCTGTTCGAAATTCTAAAATATAACTAACATTATTTATATGTATATGATTTATTGTATATATTATCTCATCAATAATCAATATCTGGAGTAGAATTATTGTTTTTGTCGGTTTCTGTAATCTTACATAAACAAACTCAAATTAAAAATACATATACCTGGCAACTTCGAATTTATTCAAGTATCGCACTAGTAAGAAGATCGCTTCGTCGCCTTAACTAATTGGCAAAATATCTCGATAGTTACTGTACCAAAAACCTCATTCTCCCTTCTGTCGCTAACAAATTTAATATCTCAGACTTTTAAAATGGGATAATCAAATCGAACTAGTAAAAAAGTGGAAATATCCAAGATAAACACGACGATGGAGCGGGCGAAGACGACGGGCCGCATTATAAGAAGGTGTCCCTCTCCGTTAACGACGATACAAATTTATAGAATCATAAACTGTGACGGTTCGGGGGGGTGGTGGGACGCGAGGGGCGGGAGAGGGGCTGCCTGCTCCGAATCGAATAAAATTAGAACGGTAATTGGTTCAACTTCAAAGCTAAAAGCGCATTAAATGGATTTTAAAAGATGAAAATTAAATCTAAAACTTAATGGAAACTAAATGCGCCAAAGGAGGACGTTTTTAGTCCACGGCCGATAACGGCGCTTTAGAAGCGAAGGGAGAAGGAGGAGTAAAGAGACGAAAAAAATTCACTTAAACGCCAGGAGTATTTAAAAATTGTAAAGAGCTACGAGACATAGTGTCGATGCCTAGAGTGGTCTTAAATTCAATATTTCCTCCTAAAACGATGTTCGAAGGCTTCTAGATTTCTTTTATCTTTATAAAGATTGAAACTACTATTACTGCTAATATTGTATTAACAGAGAATTATGCTGATAAATAACTGTTAATAAGATAAAAGAAAATGACTAAACAGATTAACATAGCAAGTTATTTTAAAGACTAATGATTATAAAAGTGTGCATCGACGAAAGGATTCAAATATGATATAACATAAAAATCACCATGAATTCACGGACTACTGAATATTTGTGTAATATTTTGATATGTGACAACGACGACACAAAATCAATGATACAATACTACGACAATGAAATTCTTTAACAATTCAGAAAGCGACTAAAATACATAAAAGACATATTTATCAATTTAACTAAAACCAGCCTTCAAAGAGAATATGTGATACATTACAGATTAATAGATCGATTATAGAATAAGCAGAAGTTATAATCGTAAAAACCTGTATTGTTTGTCCTTTTGATTTGACTAGTCCCAGCCCTGTTCAACCTTTATATAGCTAATTTTTCACTTCACAAACATTTACACACAGCATTTTATGAATATAACACAGCTTTCTCCACCACCGGTTACAGTCCCGACGCCACCCACGACAGACTCCGGCTATTCTGTTTCACCGCAAGAAGGAGTTCCGCGCTTATTGCCTCCTAATCGAAAAAGTCCCTATCCCCTGGCTCTAGAAGGTAATATAATTTGGTCTCCATTTCGACCGCAGGTTCCAATGGTCAGCCCAAATCCAGTGCGTTGTTTGCAAAGGCAATAGCGTGTAGAAAACGACCCTGTATAAAATGCTAGTCCGTTCAGTCTGCCTCTAGGGAGCACAGGTGTACAGGTACGTACCACACCTGTGCTATCCGTATTCTGGGAGACAACTTGCACTACTCCAAGAGTTCCAGTCAAAAAACGCTTGCGCGTTATTCAATGCCCGTGGTTCATGAGGAACGTGAACGCTTACCTCGAATCGGGCATCCCGTTCGCGAAAAGTTTCATGAACATGCTCAGTATAAGGTTCTCCCTTAGCGCCTTTGAAACAACTTGATCAAATCCTTACCCATCCACAAACCCCGGTTGCTTAACCAACTACGAGAATGCCAGGGTTTCTGTCGGCCACAACAAGATAGATCTAGATAATTAAACCATTATTAACTCCATTAGTCCAAAAGCGCCATTTACAAAAAGTATTGGTGGTAGTGTTAAAAACAGCTTAAAGTTACAGTTGATAGAGCATGAAAACATATGGTAACGGGTATATTTCAGCAATATTAATATGTATTAGAAAATTAGATCATTAATGAAACATATTAATGATGAGCAAATGAACCTAATAAGCTAATTTACGAGAATAAAACAAAGAAAGTTCCGCGAATTAAACTTCTGGATAAACGTTTGAAATAAAAAAAAACTACGATGTGACAAAAACTTGACCACTTATTAGAGGTCTCTCAAAAGGCAAAAGGCAAATTTCTCTAGATTAAAGGTATTGGAAACGGTGCAGAAAGAAAGACATTGGCTACAGTATGAATTAAAGGCTATGAAAGACATTGAGTCGCATTTTTTCAAGGAAAACAGCAGCTCCAATAACAGAAAAGAAAGAAATTTTAGCATCGCAGTGTTACTGCAGACAAAAACTGGATCCACTAAGACAATCCCAAGCGAAAAAAGTATAGGGATCATATATTCATAGCTTCAACTATGCGTTTCAGCCAAATAATAAAAGAAAAATGGCATTAAATTCAATAAAGACGTGCAAAGTTAAAGTTACAGAGAAATGGCCGTCCAAAGGTGGGTCAAGAGATTAAAATTTATCTTAAAATGTTAAAATGGGACATCTTACCATACCCACCGAATTCTCCAGTTACCGTTACTTCATATTAAAAAATAACGACCGTTTTCAATGTGTGCTCCTAATAGATTAAATTTAATATTAAAGGAGTCCTGTACACAATAAATAATTGATTTTAGTAATTTTTAAAATATTGAGACAAATATAATTTTATTAAATATAAAGAAAAACTAAACTGAATTTAACAAAAAAAAACTAATATGCAAGTTAATTAATATATCGCATGTATATCGCCTTGATATAATCCTAAATTATTATTAATCAGTTATAATTAGTATAAATCTGTTCAACTACAAATGCCGTATAATAATACCTTTTAAACGTCCCTTGTTTCCCCAACCATATAGTTACAAGTGTCCCGGAGTATACTAAAACGTGTCCCTCACGTGCTGTCTAGTTTAATTCGCATCATAATAGGACTCTAAAATAGTAATAATCCTCAACATAAATGACAGCACATCAAATTTCCCATGAATATTGCCGTATATCAAAACCCACGAAAAAAAACGATATAACGATTATGGCATAATAAGTTTCCCTAGTCCTGAACGATTGCGATAACAATACGACTGTTAATTACGGGATTATATTAAATATTAAAGGATGAAATGTCAGAGTCTACTTGACCCCTACCGACCACTCGCCCCACCACTATCCATTATATATATAAGCACGCCGTTATGTCCCTGATATGTTGACAAAGAATGTCGAGACCTTTATCAAAACGGAGTGATCGGATTGGGAAACGTCAAGTGGGCCCCGCTTGACATTTGTGATTGGGGAAAAATATGAAACGCGAGGAAGGGGGGGAGAGGGAGTCCCTAACAGTACAGAAAAAATGACAAATTACTTAATTCAATTAAACAGGCTGGTCGTCTGTAGTTTCGGGGGAACGACTGTGATATATATCAGTGAATGTCGGAGACATGGGGAAGGGTCGGACAGATACAGTTTCACTCGATTGGATTGTTGAGTAAAGGCACTGAAGCAGTGATAACAACAACTAGTTTTGATCGAGAGCTTTGCTTTTACATTGCCGTTCATCGCCTTTGTCAAACGAACTGTTATACTTGAAGTCCTAGTTCTTTCCTTTGATGTTAATAATAACATTAACTGGTTATATGTTAGTTTTAAAATATTCACTTTAGTAATTAAAGCCTGAAATACTATAGTTGATCCAATAAAACAGCCAAGTTTTGGTTTATTTTGACTATGATATAACAAAATATTAATGTAAATACAATAATGAAACAAAAATAACGTTATAAAATATAACTTTATTTAACATTATACTATATCTAATTCATATATTACTGAATGACCTACATTGATGTGTTAATGAAGGATTAACTACAGTCCATTAAGCAGCGACAATTGTATATCCATTTAATTTATTTTGCTTTCATAAGGAGCATATTTACCTTTTTACGTTTAGTTTTTGTTTGCTACGTTGCTGTGATTCCTTGTCAAGTTATATTCATATCACTATATTTCTCCTTAGTTTTTTTTGTAATTAGCTGTTTACGATATTCTTGATAAAATTGTATTTACTAACTCTCTAAGACATTCTCCATATCTCCAATACAGTTAGTATTAATTCTATCCCCATAAATTCTAACCTGTTGCTCGTGTATATTCTGAATAATAACACAGATATACTCTACAATACAATTTTCAACAGTTATCTTGTATTAAGTAACAGGTCAATTGAAAAGTCTCCAGCCTACCATAGTAAAACACATTTTTTGGCAAAATTAGTTTTGTTTTATTCAACATAATTCCCTTCAAGGGTGATACACTGATTATAGCGACCCTCCAACTTTTCGATGCCATTTTTGTAGTAAGATTTGTACTTTGCTTCAAAATATGCCTCAGTTTCGTCGATCACCTCTTCATTCGACGAAAATTTCTTCACAGCGAGCATTCTTCTGAGATTTGAGAACAGGAAATAGTCGCTGGAAGCCAGAGACACGGTGCATTGTCTTGGTGAAGCAGCACCTTCTTTTTCTTCAAATGCGACCGTTTTTCTCTGATTTCGTCCTTAAAACAGTTCAATAACACTATGTAATAATCGCTGTTGATAGTCCTTCCTTTTTCAAGGTAGTCAATGAGAATTATTCCATGCGCATCCCAAAATACAGACGCCATAACCTTGCCAGGTGACTGGTGTCAAATTTGAACATGCATTTTTTGAGGGTTAGGGCTAACATATGGATTTGTAGGAATATTCGTCGGGTCGGTCGGTCGGTCGAAATGTGTGGCTGCCGCTGCGATTATTTATCAGAACACTCACTACTATTTTTGGAAGGAATTTGCACGGGAACTAAAAACACTGGTTAAATCAAAGTTGTTTATTTTAACTTACGATTGATACATGTGGTCGATGGGAGGATTGACAGGATATTAGGTTAAGGTGAAGGAAGTACGGTAGCGCTGTGGAAGTGGTACTGTTACAGGGGGACGGTGATAAGAAAAGAGAGCGAGACGTCGACGTGATGGCCTTTTATACTCCAGAACTGCATGGTACCAATCCACCGGCGTTGCCAACCTTTGTAGTTGTTGATGGTGAATTGGTGGTGGCGTAAAGGGTCGTGGCTGTCGCCACATAACTCCCCTCCTAGTGGAACAGCCGTGGAACGTACCTATATGTGGTGCAAGTTCCGGAATGCACCCGCAATCACGCAAACAAACGCCCGGGGACTGCTGATGAGATGGGGATCCCAACCTGAGCGAGGAGTTTTACGGGATCAGCTGCCATCGGAGCTGTAGCAGGACGTCGTTCGTCTTGAGGCGTTTAGCTTTGTTTGAGGGTACCTGTAAATGTGTTACGTGTCCCGTTTCGTGTTGCGAGGGTGCTCATGTGTTGCTGGTATACATGATGGGCTTCTGTGGTTTTCGTCCATCAGGCTAGTCTCGTGGGATGTCGTCGACCACGTGATGCTGATGAGTTCCGTTCCTCGTGCTATCCTTCCATGCACGTGTCAAGCACCTGTCGAGTGGCTTATGTTGAGTTGATTTACCTGTTAGGCACTTTGATCACGTCGGGGTCACCAATTGTAGGAATGTTCGTCGGGTCGGTCGGTCGGTCGAAATGTGTGGCTGCCTCTGCGATTATTTATCAGAACACTCACTACTATTTTTGGAAGGAATTTGCACGGGAACTAAAAACACTGGTTAAATCAAAGTTGTTTATTTTAACTTACGATTGATACATGTGGTCGATGGGAGGATTGACAGGATATTAGGTTAAGGTGAAGGAAGTACGGTAGCGCTGTGGAAGTGGTACTGTTACAGGGGGACGGTGATAAGAAAAGAGAGCGAGACGTCGTCGTGATGGCCTTTTATACTCCAGAACTGCATGGTACCAATCCACCGGCGTTGCCAACCTTTGTAGTTGTTGATGGTGAATTGGTGGTGGCGTAAAGGGTCGTGGCGGTCGCCACATATTCAATTCTAGTAGCGCCATCTATGTGTCAGGTCGGATACTGTTCGATTGACCTGTTATATCAGTTATGCATCGGCCTACCATAAAAAGTTTCATTCGGTCACTATCACTTTCTCTATCAGTTCTCATTTCCACCATTTAAAAATATCCATGTTTGTTACCCAATTTGGTTAATTTCACTTGGTTTATTGATGAATTTAATAAATTGGCATTGGCAAACCTGCTCACAGTATTACATTTGGGTAATTCGCATCTATTATGGATGCCAGAATGCACCAGGATCAAAATATTGTTGCAAAATATATGTTCGAATTAGTGGAATTATTTATTCGATGTTTTTGAGATTTTAAAGTACGGATGACTCTTTAGTCATAGAAGATGAGCTATCGATGGAACTTTATATTTTTAAATAAATTCAGACTCTAATAAATTAATTATTAGAGTCTAAATTATTTGTTTATACTCGTATATTTTATGTCACCGATCTGGTTGCTTGATTTTGGCGTTTTTCATTTTATTGGAATATGTTTATTTGTAACGCATGATACCTTAAACTTTACATTTTTCTTCATGGTATAGTTCACCTTATAGAACCATATATTTAAAAATATATTTTAGGTGAGAAACGGGCTTGGCAGTGTATTTGTGGTGGATAACCGGGCATTCCGTTTCAAGCCCCATGAACAGGGTTCACTATTGACCACTAAACTTTTCGCAATATTCAAACAGTTATCCTACATCACAACACAATCCTTCAAAGAATGGCTAATCCTGACTGACTCCCGAAATCTCTCTAATTTATTCAGGAACACAAGTTCTACCATACCTTGATCACCGAGTCACTGTCAATTATCCGTACCCTCTATCTGAGTGGGGATCAGGACAAGTTTACTGTGGATCCCATCTCACGTTGGTATACTGGAAAATGAGCGCGCGGATAGTGCGGCTAAATCGGAAGCCTCCTTTCTCCTCCCCATCACGGATGTTTGTGTCCATACCGATCTTATCTCATTCGTTTCTTGTTTCACAACTAACGAGGTACAAAGTCATTGGTCCTAGGAAGCGAACCACAATAGGCTCTTTGAGGTTAAAGCTGATTTTTTTCTCCTTTCTGTGTGCTATTTCTCTTCGTCGCCATGCCGTAGCTTTGAATCGACTGAGATTGAGCCACTGTCGTTTCTCACATGGTCACTTGATGACTTCGAGTCCGCCTACTCACTATGAGTTTTGTCACCGTGCCCCTATTTCAGTCTACCACATACTGAACAACTATCCACGTCTTACCCAGATTATAACTAAATATGAGCTGCAAAATTTTATTAATGCCTTAACAGGAGAAGATACAGACAGACTTCCAGGTTTTCTATGGGAAATCGATTTTCTTCAAGGAATCTAGCCTAAGCTAAGTTTAGTGTTATCGACCAAATAACCATTATCATTTCGGTTTGGGCACTGATATGTGCTGTCTGGATAGAACCTCTACTTTTTTATGGTTGTATTTGTAGTCCTGTATTTGTGTTCATTTTTAAATTGTATATACACTATTTATACTTTTAGCTCCTCTGTTAGTGTTATTAAAAAATAATGAACATGTATAGTAGTTAAAATGAATCTAACTACATAAATTACATACATAGAGTACATAGGACAAATTGAAGAAATTATGATTTATTAACATTTTAAATCATTGATAATTAATAAGATGTTAACAGTTAATGTAATAAGATATATGACTAAATCACATTTTATTGTTTGAACTTTGGATGAATTACTTTGGTTATTTATACATTTCTAAGTTGTAAAAACATATTACCTAATTAAGTACGTTATAGTTTTAACATACATGCTAAAATAAAATAATTGATATATTTGGTCTCTGTATAAATATAAATACTAACATATATTACTTCATTTATTATTTCATATTTAATGTTTATGACATAATGTAATATTATGTGATGCAGTAATTTAAACTTATTAATACTTTGTTGATTATTGAAATATAATGGAAATAAGACTTAATTAAATGCCATCTAAAAAAGGTTATTGATTGTTAGTTCTTGATGTAGTTATATTAATATGTTTTAATATACAGACATTTATTATTTTAATTAGTCTTATATATCAAATACATTTCTGATCTTATATTGAAAATAGTGGAAAAAGAAGTTAGTTTTAGTAACATATTTTTAAATTATTCCCTTTACTATTTTATGTGAGAAAGATGATTAACTCAATAAATTGTGGTGGAATTTCGACGGGAGGGCGAATACTAGTATTACTTAAAATTATTAGAACAAAAAGCCACAGACAATATGAGAACGTGTAGAAACCCGCAGAGATAGTAGATTTTAGTGGACGCGTAATGAGAAAAGTTAGGGCGGCGAAAAATCGCTACGGAAAAAAAAGAAGTTCATCGCAAACGGCTCCTCCACCTCCGCCTCGAGTTAATTTATATCTTGATAAAGTTTCGGCGAACAGCGCTAAATACATTTATATCACTTCAGTACAGCTTCCGAACTTGAGTCCTACTAATGACTGTTTATTTACTTTACGATTACGACGAGGCTATTCGCGCCGGCTCCGGAGGTGAAATAATGAAACGTAATTTACGCGCGAAAGGGTGCGAAAAAACTGACGTCGAGAGTGGGCGGCGGGTGGCGGCGGTATCGCGCGTGTCTAAAGGGACGAAATTAAACTGATTGTTTACATCGGCACGAATTCATTTGTAATTGATACGCGGCGAAAGTCTTGGGCGATACTTTTAAATGAGATGGAAGTTTGTAACCAAATAATGATTGATTTAATTTCCGAACTTTTATTGCGAAGTTTTAATTAAAATAAAATTTGTTGGTAAAATTCAGTTTTACGTCCTTAAAGCTGTTTTTATATAAGGCATTATGTAAAGTATAGTAAATGGGTGCTTTTTAACATTCGAACTAGTGTTGGGAACTATTGATTGAAATCGAGTATCGACTGCTTAGTACTTGACTACTTTTTACTATCGACTGTTTTAGTTGCTATTTTTGGTTTGACTGATTTTGTTACTATTTACTGTCGACTGTTTCAGTCGTACTTTTTGTTACTATTTTTGGTCCTACTTGTTTCATTCGACTGATTTTTAACGTTCTGGGTCTGTGGTGTTGTTCTAGCCGCGACCTTGACAAAAATGTACCCAATTTAGGCTTGCATAGAATTATATGTAATATAAGTTGTTTTATGATTTTTTTGGTAGTTTGCTTGTAAACAACAATATATTGTATATTAATATGATAGCATTTTGGTACGATATTTTTTAAGATTGTTAATGTAATAGGGTAAAAAGATTAAAATTGGGAATGATAAATAGTAAAACATTTTTATGGCAATAATAGGTAATATTTCGATTACTCTCTCGATTTTTGTTGAAAAATATTTCCGTTCAATAATAAATAAAGCATTATTTCATTCAGATCATTTTTAATTATGTCATGGATTAGCTTTTTTTCTATGATTATGAATATGTTTAATTTTTATATGGTATTTATGGTTATTATACATCTTTAGTCTTTAGTTTTTTTTTTAAAGTTCTATTGTATTGTCTATATTTATAATAGTATACTATTTAAAAATGGCAATTAACACATTAAAATACAATAAAAGATTTGTGGGTTTATTGTTGTGTTATTATTCCTTTCCATAGAAAAACTCTATTCCTTTTTAGAAATTCACAGAACATTCCAATGTGAAAGTAATTCTACTTCGTTTAAAATTAAATTATAGATTTCATGTTATGTATAATTATTATAATAGTATTCAGTATTTTTTCTTCTCTTTTTTAAAGTTAGTTCGTGAAGGAATTTATACATCTCCGTCTTGCTTATAGTACCGTTGGAAAATATAAGCACATATAAAATTAACTGCCCCAAGAAATTATCTCCCCCCTTTCCTCGCTTACAATTTATACAGGAAAGGATTCGTACATCTTCGTCTGACATCACGAATTGAAAAAAACTGTCGAACCTTGCATTTCACTGAAAATAGTAACGACTATCGACTGTTTCGACTGTATTCATTCGATAGTTCCCAACGCTAATTCGAACGTTTCATTTGTTACTAGTTTCAGTCACGAATAGTTCTTATGTTAGTAATAGACTTATATATTAGTTTGAAGGGTTTTTTTAATTAAAAGCTTTATCATAAAAAATGTTCAAGTATTGTGCGTTGATAGTTACTACTCTTTCTCAACTTTCAGGCAATTTACGAATTCTGTCTTGAAATAATTATATGTCTTTTGAGGCTATCCATGAATGAATCTGTTTTATAGTATCGCCATAAGAAGTGAAGTGCTGTTCAGACAAGCCATGACCAGAGAATACAGCGGGTGGGATATGACCTCTCATTTTAATATTTCCTAGTATGTTTATACCAGTTTTGCAACATGTGAGAATGACATTGTTGTGTCATTGCTCGTATTCCGGCTGTTTTTCGTGCAGTTCCCGGCTGAAACAATTTCTATAGTATGTGTATATTATGTAGGGATACCCGTTAATGGTTTCATCGAGTGATGCCATCAAATCCTCGTCCAATTTTTTTAGCCGCCCCGAACGTTCTTTGTCTTCGGTATAAAAATCACCTCTTTTAACATACACGTCAAAATCAATACTGTATATTTATATGTATAAGTGATACATATTTATATATTAATAAAACCAATAACCAACATAATTAGGTACTTTAGAATATAGAAATTACATTAAAGTGATGCTTTTATAATTTATAAATGAAACATATTTATAAACATTAAATGAACTATGGACCTCTGAATATTTGGGACTACAAAGGAAATAATCAATAAATTCTAGGTTGACAAAAGGTTCTAAAAATAAATTGCCATATGGGTACATATTCTATAGCATTAACCGATAAACATTTCAATATTTACCAGCAGTTTAAAATATTTCCTAAATTACTGTTAATAATTCGTAATTTCTTCTGTTTGTCCCACATAGTATAGTTAGCTTTATTTTATCTACATATTTACATCACTTAATTTATGTATTCATATCATTTTTATCTTGTATAAATATTTTTAACATAAAATATATATTGAATATTTTTATATAATTGTTATTTATTATTTTTTTACCTACATTTTAAATTAAAATTGCGTAGTTATCAATCTCTATTCAATATTTAAAACAGTAGCTATTTATTTCAAGCCAGAGTCTGACCATTGCTCTTTAAATAGTCTTCTATGGCTTTCGTTAATCTAATGCTTTCTACTTTTCCTTCTGTCCCACATGAGGACTAAAAACTTACCAACAAATGAGGAATTTAAATTCCACAAACTATTTTATAATTGCTAATATTCGTTACAACATTCATTTTAACACTTGATAGTATTTATTATCTGCAATATTTAATTACTCCTTTAAATATACTGCTTAATAGATTTTACAATTAACTTTAACACAATGATATATTACCTCTCCAGAAACTTATCAATTATTACCAGTTACTATGCAAGAACAATATTTCTTAGATTTTCTGGGTTTAAAGATATCATCTTAATTAATGTTTTTAAAAATTCAACATGGATTGATTAATATTATGAATCTGAAAAAACTGCTTGCAAAAATCTAAATAACATGTAAATAGAGGACAGCAATTTTTGTTTTTCTGGAATTTCATTAATCTCTATTAGGACTAAATTTTCGCATATGTCATGTTTTTCTCTCACAGCTGAATATCGTTAAATCATAACTACTATAACTCTTTATACAGCGCTTTTACAACAATACGGGGATATAGGAAACAAAACCTTAAAGAACACTGGTTAAAATGAATTAAAATCATTTAATAATGTCTTAACTCGCGCACTTTCCGTATTAATCACATAATAAGTGTTGTTTGTTAATATCCTTTCAAATACAAAACGTTAGGACTTCTCCTGCATAGAATAAACCGTAGAAAAGAATAAACTATATGGTCTTCCTTTTCTAACGCCGGTCCATTCTTTTCGAGTCGTTCAGTATGGTGGTTCAGATCAAAACAACAAAAATATCTAGAATATTTAGATTTTGTGTTACATTAATAATTCTATAATAATAATAATTACATTGTTGTGTTATTATTGGTGGTTTAACATATATTGGTTATAAAAATTTTGGCAGAACAAGGGCAAGTAGAGAATATAAGGTTAAATTTTTAAAAGTTATGAAATCCAAACAGCATCAATTTTATTTAGAGTGGGAATTTTAGCTGTCAAATCTCAACTTCAAACACATCATTTTCAACTACCTGGAATAGGCACCAACACATATGCCAAAAAAAAATGCCTTGTTGTGCTGGAAGTAGTCAAGTCATTAATGAGGTTTGTGCATCAAGAATAGTCGTAAAAAACTATAGTAACTGGTAATTTTAAACATGATATATTTTAGTAATTATTTAAATTTTATTTTATAGCTAAGATGTAGCTAGATTTTTTGAGAGTAAAAGTCGAAGAGTGTGAAATTCAAATAAAAAGAAATTTGACAGCATTTTGCTAAGATGTAAGAATAGTATATAATGATACTTTGAAATAATTAAATTTGCTAACAAAAGTAGACTTGGATTAAATGAACTAAATACAAAACTATCAACGACACTCTTATGATCAAATGACAAGGAAAATATAATGCATTATTATACAAGAGTATAGGTAAATAAATTATTGTTTTGTAAAATTAACTGAGAAATTGATTGAAATGTTCTTCAGATTTAAAGTACGATCATCCATTCGTTTTCATGCGTTTTAGGCTAGTAAATGTACAATTTGTTAATTGAAAGCTCGAGATAGTCAATTCGTTAATGAGGTTTGTGGATGAAGAATAGCAGCGATAATATTTGGAGATTTTTAGGAAAATTTTACTGCTTTCATATATAGTGGTGGCTTTTTTTGTCTGATTTTAACTATATTGGTTATGTTTGATCTAAACGATTGGTCTTCTTTATGGTAATGGTGCTTTATGGTTCTTGGAGTTCTTGTAAATTGTTCAAACATGTAAATGTACTAAAATATGGTGTTTTTATAAAAATAGAAAGGCATATAGAAATTATTTTTATTATTTCATTTTATTCAATAATTTTTTTAATAAAATGTTTTGTTTCAGAAAATTTTCAATGTTTATTTCCATCCTTATATACGGTTTCAACATTAAATCAATTCTTTATTATATTTGCGTATTTTTATTTATAAATAATAATAATGATGTATAATATGATGTTTTTATAAAAATAGAATAGCTGGTTATATATTAATTATATTTTTATTATTTCGTTTTATTCAATATTTTTTTAAATAGAATTCCAATGTTTTACCATTTTATTTGTTTCCTGAACCTATTTACCTGCTTCATATACTCGACATTAAATCTAATAATCACGATAAGAAAAATAAGTAAATAAAGCTGTATGTACGAATGAGCCAAACTCGGATTATTCTCTGTTTCAAAATTAAATTAAAAGTCCAATGAACGTAGAGCCTAAAATATTTGTTTAAATATATTTTAGCACCGATCTAGCAGCTATTCCTGATTGTTTGATTTGGGCGTATTTCTTTTTATTTGAATTTAGTTATTTGTCACCCAAATTACACAAATATTTTAGGCCTAAAATTTATTTCTCCGCATAAGCCTTGACCGTGCCTAATTTCACATTTCTCAGAAAATCTGATATATCTGACTTGTAATCTTTAACATCTCAAGTTGCGAACACAAAATTAAATGATATTTTTAATACATCGTAGTACCAAAACTAAGCTATACACAAATATTCAGCTTGTTACCTCTCATTTCGTAGTGAAAGCACTAAATGTGATTATACCCTTTGAAATAACGCGCCAGAAAAAATTTACTAGGGCACTATTGGCTTGGTATCTGATATGTGTGAAATATTTTGAAGGAATATTTTATTCTTATTAACTCAAAATTTTCTTTTAAATGCCTTATACAAATATTAACAATATAAATATCACAAATGAGGAGAATATCTTAAGCAACAAGGAATATTAATCCAATTATTTTAGAACAAACAAAGGCATTCCAATATTATCGCCTTCGCTCTGTAAATATTCGTTCCGTTCCATTGGAAACCTCCAATAAATCAACAACCTCCAATCAGAGAAAACTTACATACAACATATTCCCCCTCTCCTCTAATACTAATAGAAATTGATTTCAAACAAATAGGTTCCCCAGTTTGTTTGCGAGTGTATGCGTGTTAATTCGATGAAACAGCTCAGTAATTTCGCCTCCTTCCTCCTCCCGCGTGTCTAACCCACCATTGCGAAATGCGTAAATATCATATGAAAATTTGAACGTTGATATATATATGATATAAAGGTAAAGGGAACAAATATCTCCATATCCTCTTGTAATTTTATTTGGGGTGGCGGGGGAACGACGTTTTACATATAAATTTCAGAATGTATCGCTGCGGGGATGGGGTGGACTACCCCCTCATCTCCGCCCCGCCGCACTTATGTAGTCGTATTTATCGATTCGGCCTTGTAGTTTGATATTAAATTTTATTTGAACAGACAAGGGTCTTGCTCGATAATGTTAATTTTACGGCGGGATATAAAATAACCGGTCCGGGGAGGTAGCGCGCGGCTTGCCTGTAGAGGGGGCTGCAAGCGGCGCAGTATCAAAACGTAAATATTCGGTATTAGCCGAATCTTGGAGCGAGGGGAAGTAGGGTTGTTTGATATAGGGCTTTTTACCGATCGGATTATTGGTTTACTTAATTCAATTCTCTATTGATTTATCGCAAGGAAATTTAAATATTTTTTTCGTATTCTGATTTTTCTGTTCGTGATTAACGTTTGGCTTGATTACAACGTTTGGCATTACGATGGAGGCTCAATTTAGTAACGTGTGCATTGGATTTAGTAACAATGGATGTTTCCACAATAAATTACTTAATTAAAAATTGGGTTCTAAATGGTCTTGATGTTCTTTTGATGTCCCAGATCGTACTACAAAGATGGGAAAAAGCAAACCATAACAGATTTTTCTGGTGGTAAAGCTTTTTGTTTAATACTATAAAAAGTGATAGAAGAAGTAAACTGACTCATGCATTAACATGATAATTCGCATTTGGTTAATAAAATGTGTGCAGTTGATTATGGTAGTATATAGGTCATAAAAATGTAAAGTGACTTTTAATTTGATAACGATTACGTAATCAAGCGTAGTTCTAAATCTTACAAACACCAGCTTAAAACGGTGAAACGTATATCAAAACATATTCTGTTGCTCCTGTTTTATTCCGATATTTTCATTGGTATTAGGCATAAGTTGTAAACTTTTAAAAACCTTAAGATAAAACATGTAGTCTTACAAAAAGATTATTATATCTATATATTTGTCTGTAAATTGTACATGATGATTAGAAATAGAAAAATACATTAACCATGCTAAATAAACGATCTTTCCGATAATTATTTAATACGATGACAATCTCATATCATTAGCTCGATATTATAGAGATAAAAAGTGTGAGCAAAGCTCTAACTTGATTGAATATAAATTAGATGTTCCATTAAATGTTATCTCTCTAACAACTTGTGAAATATAACATTAGTTAATAAAGTGTGTGCAGTTGATTATGGTAGTATTCGATTTCGTAATCAATCGTAGTTCAAAATCTTACAAACACCAGCTTAAAACGGTGAAACGTATATCAAAACATATTCTGTTGCTCCTGTTTTATTCCGATATTTTCGTTGGTATTAGGCATAAATTGTAAACTTTTAAAAACCTTAAGATAAAACATGTAGTCTTACAAAAAGATTATTATAACTATATATTTGTCTGTAAATTGTGCATGATGATTAGAAATAGAAAAATACATTAACCATGCAAAATAAACGATCTTTCCGATAATTATTTAATACGATGACAATCTCATATCATTAGCTCGATATTATATAGATAAAAAGTGTGAGCAAAGCTGTAACTTGATTGAATATAAATTTGATGTTCCATTAAATGTTATCTCTCTAACAACTTGTGAAATGTAATAATAGGGTAACATCTCTAAAAATCTCTCGACTCTCTATTGGGTTTCGAAGAAATTTTACTGTTTAGAAATCGGGCATAATAGTTTCTGACTCAGTCTCTGGGAATACAAAAGGGGAGTTTGGTTCATGGATTACCTTCAGACTGGTAAAACAATAAACGTGTGTTATTTTTGTAACTTTTTAACTTTTAACGCTCGCAGTAATTGTTTTAATATCCAGCCTATTCGCCGGATTGAGCTCACATTTTTTAAATTTTTTTTGTTACAAATTTTTTTTCGTTGAAAATTTATTTGTGAAAAACCAGTTTCATCATACGGAAATATTACAGCGGCCAGTGCAAGTGCTTCAGTGTTAGGTTCTATAAATTGGAGATATATTTGAGCCGATACATTGAGTTGGATGAAATTTAACCCAATAATAAAGCCATTTTTGCAATAATCAATTCGTATTTTGAAATTTTCAGATATTTTGGTGTCATTTTCATCAACTTTTAAACTAACATAAGACATGGGCTGAAGTAACGAACACATGAATACGAGCCTAACACATATATGCTAGTTTTATTGCTTCCATCGCTTTTTCAGTTACTACTAACCATCAAAATAAAGCTTGGAAAACAATGGATCATAAACAATTTCGTGTTTTAATTCTGCACTTCTTCTTGATGGGAAAAATACCGTTAAAGCCAAGCAATGGCTTGAAAAGTGTTATAAATACTCCGCTCCATTAGAACCACCAATGAGACATTGATTTTGTGACTTCAAATGTGGTCGTGAGACACCAATGATGTAGAACGGAAAGGATGCCCGAATGAAGGGTTAACACGAGAAAACATAAAAAACATCAAATGATCAAAAAGTCAAGTTGCGTTAGTTAGCTATCGTCGTAAGGATATCAAAAAAACTTGCTGGTTTCATATTTCATAAGAATTTTACTATGAGAAAGCTCTGTACAAGGTTAGTGCCGTGTTTCACTGTTGACAAAAAAAAACTTTTAAACAAAAATTTTTTAAATCAACAAACCGGACATTTTGCGTCGATATGTGACTATGAATAAAATATCGATCCATCATTTTTCTCCAGAATCAAAACGATCGTCATAGGAGTAAACAGAAACTGGTGAATCCAGTCCAAATCGCCCGAAAGCACAACAATCGGCTGGAAAGGTTATGGCCCCGGTATTTGGGGAAGTGCGTGGTGTAATATTCATCGACTATCTTGAGAAGGGAAATACCATCAACAGTGAATATTATATAGCGTTATTGAAGCATTTGAAGGCCGGCTCCAAGTGACAACGGACTGTTCGCTGACCCCAAAAAATGCTCACCGGTATGAAATTTCGATCGAATGAAGAGGTTACCGCTGAAATTGAGGCCTATTTTGAGGCAAGAGATAAATCGTTCTACAAAAGTGGTATTGAAATATTAGAGCAGCGCTTTGCGAGCGAGTGTGGCTTTTGATGGAGATAACGTTGATGAAGAAGAAAAACCGCGTTTTCCTTTTTACGGCCGTAACTTTTTCAGCCCATGCCTCACATAGTATTTTTACAGTTTAATAGTGTATGTTGAAATAAATTAAAACGCTTTTCTAAAGACTCGTAAGAGCGTTTGGAACAATGGAATATTGAGTTTTCACCGGCCACCACCGGTATCGTCAACAACAGAATAAAAAAAAACGTAAAAGAAAACGAGAGAAAAAAAGATACCGTATGAATAAATAACAAATATGGAAAGCTAAATTTTCCCGAAAGGGGAAATGTCTGCTTTCTTGTCTCCATATATAACCATTTTCAATTTCCGCGTGTCGCGCGTAAAAAGTGATAACGCCGTTCGTCGACGATATCAGATATGTATATTTTAAAAACAGCCAACTGCCAGGAGAGGTTGTCACTTCGAGTCCCTTTCGATTTCCTACGAGTTTGGAAATAAATGCCATCCCACATTGTGGCGTAGGTTTTGTATGAAGCGTTTTTTGGTTGATTCGAGTGGAAATGGTCAATTCTCCTTTGATTTTTTTCATAGCATAGAACATTTCTAATATGAACCAAAGAATGAAGTATATAATTCAAAACATCTTTTGTTTGTTTATCGTGTTCTTTTTTCTGCTATCGTTTAATAACAAAGAACTTTTTAGAGCCCTCATCCTCTTTCGTACGAAAACTTATATTGCAGCCAGAAATATCGTTTCAATTTTACTTTAGATATTTGTATAATAATGAATTTTGATATATTCAGAAAATGAAATATATCTTTATTTTTATTACAATTATTTGTCAGCCTACTTATTTTCTGATATGATCTTGTGATTATGAAACCAAATGAAGATTTCAATAATTTAAGATGTATTGAGGGAGTCTAAGCATATGACCTATATGGGGTATAGAGAACGACATTTATGTGAAAGTTTGGAATATATGGAATACTTCGGCCAACAAAATCGAGATGTACTATTCCTGGGTCGGATTTAGCATGACGACTGTTTCGAGAAGAAGTAAGACGTAAAGAGAGAGACGTAGTAGTAAGAAGAAGTAGTAGAAGTAGAAGTAAGAGACACGTAAAGTCTACCGTCGACGATAGCTTGCAGCACCTATATTTTATATATAGAATACAGATAAAATTAATAATGAACAACGATAACGAAACTTGTAGATAAAAAAGGTACAGTCGAAGAAACAACTTCCAGCTAATGCACTTGTCTGTACCTCGGTATCGCTCGTAAACAATTTCCCCAATAAACGGCATAAAACGATTGAGCCTACGAAGTATGAATAAAACTGAAAATGAGTCCGATAACTAATAGAATTTGTCAGAGATTTTCTAGTCCTTGACTGAAATATACACTTGTGCTTATGATCATCCATATATATATAGAAGGGCCAGTATGTGCCAGATTTTTTCTGCAATATATATGCACTTTTAGAAAAGGTTTGTTACATGGCTGCTGAAATATTTTATTTCAAGGGAAATAATTGGGAATTGGCTTCAAGAGGTTCAAACCGGTGTACACTAAGCAAATGTATACTCTCTACTGCTTTTAACATAGTAATAAACGCAATTATTCGGAAAGTTTTTATGAACTGACATGATGTTAAATATCTTGCTACAAACTTCTTTACAAATCTGATGATCGTTGAAGATAGCGCTATATTCGCTGATATGGACGTTGATGCTTCTGGCATTCTTCATGATATAGTTTGCACTGTAAAGAATATTCCTTGAGAATTAATGAAGACCAAATTTTTGGTATTAAGTATTTGGGATCAGTAAAAGAGGAGATGAAAATTACATCTACCGCCGAAGTAATAATGGGCCAAGCTATGGTATCTTTTACTATTAAAAGATGGTGTGCATGGAAGACAGCAAATATTGTAACTAAGACTGAAATTCGCATCTTTCGAACCAGTACAGTCCTTCTGCACGTCTTCGAGACTTGGCACTGTTACAGACATTTGCAAGTCTAGCTCTTTGAAATATCTCTCTCAGTGGTTATATTGGAAATCAAATAATTTAAGATGCGACAATCAATGCAAATCCAGCCGCACCAATAGCAATATATTGGTTGAGAAACTGTACTCGTATATAAAATGTCAATTTTATAGATCATAAGTAAGTAAGTGGGTTATTACATTCTTCTGGTGCTTCGTGAAACCTACAACTGGTAAGTAAACAACATGTCGACCAAAGATATCTAAACTTATCCAGTTTGCTTATTAGTATGATTTAAATGGTTAGCTCAGATTTCTTATCAGTTTTTACTGTATAGTCTTGTTTGAAAACAAAAATAATAGTTTATTCTCCGGCATGGTTCGCTTTTCTTATTGCTAATTGGTTTCATTTTAGTTTTTTAACATAATGTATCAATAAGCTAAATAAAAAATGAAGTATCCTATTTCTATTCCTTTTTTCTCCGTTTTTTTATCATTATATGTTTTTGTTTGATTTTACAACAACCATAGTTCTTATTTACCGATTTAGTAAACCGGTAGCGTAATGAACATTAAGCTTTTTTAAAATACTGTGTTAAAACTTACCAAGAAATTCATTTATTTAAAATTTACTCACTCTTACAACTTACTTTTATTATCTCAAGCATTAGCTCTATAAATATTGTATTTATATAAAAATGTTTAGATTTTGTTAAAATATTGAACTGTTAATAAAACTTCGTAGCGTTACGAAAGCACTTTTAAAAGAAGAAGCAAATTTTTTTACGTAGCGTTAGACCTGGAGGCATTTTTCTTATTTAGAACAATAAAAAAAAATGGAGATAAATAGTTTATACATGTTTTAATTAGATATACACTTTTCGAAATATAAGGTCAAAAATTATTTTATATGTAAATCATAAATGGAAACAATACCCGTCAAACTAATTTATGGTAATAGATCATGGTAAAGCAAAATTGTTCATAAGAACCAAAATCTGTTATGGTTTCCTACAAACCTACCTTATTAACTATCTGAAATAATATTAACCTTATTTACTTTAAATTTATACCAAGTTTCACTCTATTGCCTCTATCTGTTTTATATCAAAATATGTCATACTCTTAACCTTAGTCAAAAATACCTTTTTTGAGTTTGTCTAAAAATATTTTCTAATTATGTAGTATAATTTTTTTAACATGCTATCAAATATAATTTATTTGAACATTACAGTATATTTAAAAACTACAGTTAATTATACAGCCACAGTAGTTTATAGGTTAGAGTTGTAACCTCTTACCACTCACTTGCTTTAAAGAATTTTGCATACGTCTGACAACTGGACTTTGACAGGCTCATTTGTTTACGAGTTCGAACTAATCAGACAACATTGTGTCTCTTTTTAACTATGAGAAATAAAATGAATCCCTAACAGCATTCATATTGTACAAGAGGAAATATTATATATTGTTTAATAAATTAACCTTGAGTATTGAACCTAAACTTAGTTTAATGAGCACGCTTAATCGAAATTATTCTAGATTCATACATAGTACCTAATTTCATTATGAAAGAGTTCACTTAATTTTTCCAAGTTATTTCGCATGTAAGGAAACATACACAGTGTTGATGCTGCCAATATATCCTCTTGAAAATAACTTAATATTCAAATAAGAAACAGTTATTCTATTAGTAATGTGATGATAGTCTTTCATTACAAGGCGATCTGTTGTATGGCAAGTTAATTGAATTACTGACTAAGTTAAATTTCATCGTACATCTACTCCTACTGATTTTATTCTATGCACGTGAAATGTTCATTGTTCTCAAATCTTGATACCGCTGGGATTGGAGAGGCTTAAGTAATGATGTTATAAAGTATTAGAAATGTTAATAATAAGAAATAGTAATAAGTTAATATAAAATAAACTGACATTTAGTTAAACATATGTTGTTTTGAGTAACGTTTTTCTATATTCAAGAAAATATAACATATTTATTTTATATAATAATAAACTAATGTAATGAAAAACACCATTCAGTTTAGCACTAATTATAAAAACAAAACAAATGGAAATACTAAAACAAAAACAAGTAATGAACAAGATAATAATAATAATAAGTAATCTCAGATTAATTTAAAAATTGTGTTAAATAGGTCACGAATTTTGGTCGTTCCAATATGTGTCTATATGTCTCTTCACGAATGTATCATGTATATTGAGGCTATAAAGTTAAAAGTTCACTATCTCCCCCTTTCGGAACCTCATGCAAAGAAAGTTGAAGTTCACTTTTGATGCTGCACATTACACATGTCGGCCGAATTTCAATTTCGCCGACACGTCAAAGTTTCGGTCTCTCGTCCGTCCGAGACCAAACCGAGATCCTGATTAAAAGGCTGCAAACGATGGCCCGCCATTCACCTACGCCCCCGACCCGTTCGAAATACGCGGCCCCGCCGCCCCCCCAACAACAACTTCTCATATCGTGCATTCCGTGCAGCTCCTCCAGTCGGTGCCTCTGTCAGTTTGTACTCTTAAATTGTAAAAGTTTAGATTAATCTTACGGCGGGGAGGCGGTTCCCGAGCTAATTTAATCGGAAAATTATTGCTGGTCCTTCGAGATTTATTCGTATAAAATATATGCTCACGTAACGGAGAGGTAGTTGTGCAATTTGCATGGTTTGGTTTGGAGATTTATGATTAAAATGTTTAACAAAACATTAATAAAACATCAGCTATGATTAGCTTTTAAATGATGTTCTTTTATGGTATACTTTGTGGCATTTTTTATAATTTTCAAAATATGAATGAACTGTGAATTAATTTTTCTGTTATTTTCTATGAGTCCTAGTATTTATTCTGAAAAATTAAACTGATACAAAAATAGAAAAGTAGCATCGCCTTCAATGCATAGCCGGTGCTTAGGGAGACTGTCAACTTCTCAACTAATACGTCACTTATATGACTAATATGTGAAAATATTCTTTACTATATTTTTTCACAATTTTGGCCTCGGACAATTCCTAATAGTCTCCTAATTTTTAAATAGCTATCTATGATCCATATTTTTTCGAAGCTGTTCTCTGCACCTACCAACCATAAAGTGTGTTCTAGAAAGACTTCATTAGACCGATCTTTTTATACCATTATAATATACTGTATGTACCAATTGTCGCATCGTAAGTGAATGACTTCATTTTTAATACCATCTTGTATAGAAACATTTAGAATTTACCTTATGCATATAATTTGTGAGACTTCAAGTTTATAGATGTCAGGTTGCAACAGTGTCCAAGCTGTCCAATGCGGATTTCAGTCTTTATTTTAATATTTCCTCGATTCTAAATGCAACATTTTAAAGAAAAGCTTCTTTAGCTTGGTCGATTGAGCTTATTATTTTAGTAATATATGCCACTTTCTTCTCCTGCATTACTGACACTTGATGGCATTTCTTCTTTTGAATCTCAAATTTCTCTTTTCGGCATTTACATTTGATCCGAGAGCTGAATGAAACATATTTACACCAAATAACGAAATACAAATATTTTAATATGCTATATCGATAACAAATGTAGATACCAATTATTATAGTCACTGATCCCCGGTCATAAAATATATTAGAACTACACATCAAACAATCAAAATTAGTTTTTAATTTGTTGCTAATTTGTTGCTAATTTGTTGATTTTCATTAGTATGTACTCTATTGTATTCAGTTGATTTTGTTTTGACTGAAATCCACTATCGACTGTTTAGTAATTGAGTACTTTTTACTATCGACTGTTTCAATCGCTGTTTTTGGTTCGACTGAATTTACTACTTTTTACCAGTGACTGTTTTCAGTCGCTATTTTCGGTCCAACTGATTTTGTTACTAATTACTAACGACTGTTTCAGTCGTGTACTTTTAGTTACTATTTTTGGTTGTACTAGTCTCATTCGACTGATTTTTAACTTTCTTGCTATGCCGCGCAACATAAATAAGTACCCAATTTATGCTTACATAGATTTATATGTAATATATATAATTTTATGATTGTCTTTTTGGTAGTTTGCTTGTAAATAACAATATATTCTATATTAATACAGCAGCATTTTGGAAAGATATGCCTCAAGATTTTTAATGTAATAGGGTAAAAAGATTAAAATTGGGAATGATAAATATTAAAATACTTTTGACTATTTTTATTACAATAGTAGATAATATTTCGATGACTGCCTCAATTTTTGTTAAAAAATATTTCCGTTCAGTAATAAATAAAGCATTTATTTTTTTTTTAAAGCTCTAGTTGTTATTGTGTGATCATTTTTAATTATGTCAAGAATTAGTTTTTTTTCTATGATCTTCTTCTTTACTTCTATTGTATTGTCTATATTTATTATAGTATATTATTTGAAAATAGCAATTAGAATTTTAAAATACGATAAAGCATTTATAATTCCACTTCGTTTAAAATGAAATTATTAAATGAAAGTTAATAGTATTCAGTAATTTTTTTTTCTTTTCTTTTCTAAATTTAGTACGTGAAGGAATATCTACATCTTCAACGGCTTATATTACCGTGGGAAAATTGGACACATCGAACCGTACATTTATTATTTTCAGTCACAGTTTCTAGATTTTTGACTATCGTCTGTTCCGATTGTTTTCAGTCGATAGTTCCCAACGCTAGTTTTTACATATAGACACAGTTGATACTTTAGTCCCATTCTGTAAAGAAAGAAAACAGTGTTAATAGTAAATATGCTTTGAATACGGTACAGTGATTAAAGAAAAAAAGAATAAGTAAAGGAAAAACAACAATGAAATAAAAGGAATGAAATACGTCATACAGATATAAGTAGTAAGCATACCCGAAACAATCACTAAGTGACATATTTATCGATTATAATAAATAATAAACATAACAAAGATCGAAATAGTTATGACAAAAGTAATAAGAAATACCACAAAAGAAAAAGAAATACCGAATAACAAGAAAATATTGAAGAACCTTCAGCAATAATTCAGGAATATCTAAACAATGAAATTGGAGAGATCAAAAAACTATTATAGCCATATCTAACATAAATAAAATTGCATCGATCATTAATGACGAGGGGTGAATATTTGAAGAACTAGAGAGATATGAAAAGGTAAATTAAAGAAAGGCATGGGAAGAACAAGCAAGGGATAATAAGAAGAGCCCAAGGAGACAGAAAAAGACAATAAACGAGAAAAAGAGTTAATCATCACCAAAGGACAACTAATGATGAATATTTGAATAAAGAACCAAGAATAACAAAAATAAATGATGGAAATAACATATGATAAACATATCATAAACAAACGATAAGAGGTTAATAAGAGGTTTGAGAAAAATGGACAAAATATAAATATTTAATATTAACTGGATATACTCCTTAGAACCTAGAAAGCTGCCAACACATTATTTATGAATTCATTCATTTATAATCTCAATCACTCATTCACTAAATATTGACCAACCCGAATTAAAGATAGTTATAAATTATTAGATGTTTTAATTATTATAATCCGTAATTTTAGCGCAGTCTAGTTTATATTTGCAAATGCTGTATATGAAGCGATTAATATATTGTGCATTTTGCTATCGATTCCCCCATACAAACAGAAGATTCCCGTTGGTGCTATGTGAAACGGTGGACTCTCTATCGTATCGATTGGAAAGGTGGGTTTTTGGACCAGGATTCTCGTTTGTACTTTGGACCCGCTCCAAGCGACGGTATATTTATGGCGGCGCATTTCTTCACGTAATAACTTAACCAGAAAATGCCGGTTTGTCCCAGATTTCTCTCTGCGTGTCGGCCGATAAATTTTGTACTTAAACTGCGCGCGGTGGCTGGTTCGAACTTTGCCAAGCGGAATGATTTGCGACCCGTAGCCCAAATGAAAGATGCTTCGGTTTCGTTCTTCTTACGGTGTTGTTATGTTCGTAATACTTCGTTGCATTTTCAGGTCCACCCACTATCAGGTATCGATAATAAACGTATTCTCTTTGTTCAGATGTAAGACAGAAAACAATGTTGTAAATTAAACACCATTTTATTTTCTCTCTTCTTTCAGTAAATTAGTACCCAAAGACGATTAGATTAGATTTATTTATTAAAGGCCCATCAACCTTGAGAGCTTCAGGACCTATGCAATATATAAATTTTAATATTACTTTAACAAACAATATAAAGAACAAAACTAATTTAGGGTAAATGATGTGGCTCGGTGAATGGAGGTAAAACGAAATGAAACAGTGGTGTTTACATTTTGTGACCGTTATTTATTGGCTATATAGAAAAATGGGAAAAATTCAATTAGATAAAACGAATGGCAGCGGTGTTACCTGTTGACGAGGCTTGGGCAGTCGATGGTGGCAGGTCTAAACCAAAGGACGGTTGAGCACTGAATGAATCGAAATACCCTTCAATAACATCCCATATAAACGTCTCGGGGTTGCCAGCTATTCGTTATCAGGTTCTAGTTGGCGCTACTGTCACCCCGCCCGTGTTCAACACCTGGGATTATATTTCTGGGTATTTTGTAGACCGTTATTCCACTATGTAAAATTCGACATGCCCCAAGGTCGCTACACTAAAAAAATACTTAACTTAACATAAGCATGAGAATAATATGGAGTGAACGGTTTATAACTCATTAGTTAACAGCAGTAGTATTCATAATCTATAATATATTTTGGAGTAATCCGATGGCAACCAAATAGTTCATCAGCTGTTCAAGATATTTCTATTGTAGAAGTTATTTCATGGATCCCTTCAGGTCAGAGAGTCGTCTTTGAAGGACATGCCCTTCGCATTCAACTAGAATGTGTTTGATGCTCAGCGGGAATCAACATCTATCACAGATGGGTGGACTTTCTTTTTTGAATAGAAACTCGTGAGTCAGCCTGCAATGGCCTATCCTGAGTCTGGAAAAATAAAACTTGTGACCTTGGTAAACCTCTTCTTTTACCTCCCATAATTTGTTATTGATCATTAAGTCCCAGTTTACTTGATTCATTTTTTAATATAGTGCTGTATGATATGTATTCAGATTCCTTCTCCAGTATAGATAGTTTTCCAATAGTGATCCTTCCCTTTTCCCAGGAAGATGATCGGCTTTTTCGTTACTTTCGATCCCCATATGGGATGGAACCCACATGTATGTAATATTCTTGCCGCTAATTTGTAATGTTCTTCCTTCAATGTTGATGGTCACGCAGCTCCTGTATATTCATTGTTTTCAGATCCGTCAGAGTAAATCTGATTTAAGGTATTTTTCGAAGATCAATTGTTGAGAGATCAGGAGTATTTTATGCATAAATTTACAGAGAGTATGCATTTTCAATGACAAACGAACCCAAATACGAGTTGTTTAACTTAAATTAATAATAAAGAACCTATATATACATTTAAATATTTTAATTCATACGTTATGGGAAAAGGATTATGATTTAGATCGAATGTGCTTACTAAGAACTAAAGTCAAATTTTTTATATTATTGACGTCAATTCCACTATGTTCTATTTTTGATATTTCTTTTGTCTTTCAACATTCTCCTGCTTCTGGTCTTCTGGTTCAATTCTTCACTCACTACATTTTCTTAACAATATATCTCTTAATACTTCTTTCTTCATTGCTGTTAACAATTCTTTTGACATTACTTATTTCAATGCTTGATATTTATGGTTATAAGGGTCATAAGGTTAACTTCTGACGGGCTTCATCTAGAAGCCTCGGTACTCGAAACCCCATTATCCGAAACACTCGACGAGGAACGGGGAATAACACTTTCTTGTTTGGCATGTTATCATCAGACACTCGATACCATGCGACATTATATTTCTTTTCCCACATCATAAATTTTACAAAAATCAGTTAAAGGTGTATTAAATTGGACCCTAGACTATACAATAGAAAAAACATTACTATTAACGTAAACTTAAAATTATAAAACAAGAAAATAATAAACAATTAAAATAGCGTCCCCGTACACAATTTTGTTCTCTTCATTATGAATTTCTTTGGCAATATCGAATTTATAAAATCACAACCTAATTAAACAGCACCAATACTTGATTAAATCATTATTTCTATTCTTAGCATCACTTAGTTACATCACCATCTATTAGTTAATTTGAGAAATATCACAAAATAATAAATGGGCAGCGTTGGATGTCTTGCCTCTTCAATGATTTTCAACATAGTAGTAGATGCAGTTATGCGAAGTAAGCAGAGAGCGACAAGGCTGAAGAATAAACTGAATCGGCCAAGCTGCAGGGGCTTGCGTCTCTGATATGGTAGTTGTGGAAAAGAGGTAAATATTTATCTTTTAGTTAGCCCCAGCCATCAAAAGATGCGTGTATAAATTTGACAGCTGTCGGATTATTAGTTTGTGAATTGTAGCATTTTGAGTGAAGCAACCTTTGTTATTGTGAAAAAAAATCCATAAAAAGGAATTTCGCGTGTTGATAATATATTGCTTTTTGAATCGAAAGAATACAGTTGAAGTAAAAACTTGGCTTGAGTTACTGGACACTACCCCAGGAAAATCAACCATCAAGGTTTGGTATGCTAAGTTTAGACGTGGTGAAATGAGCGACGACAAAAGACGGTGAACTCAGTGGACGCCAATTAAGAAAATCCACAAAATGATTTTGAATGACCGTAAATTGAAATTCAATTAAATTGCAGACACTCTAAAGATATTAATTGAATATATACATGATATCATTCACGAATATTTGTGTATGAGAAAGCTCTGTGCAAAGTGGGTGCCGCATGAGCTCACTTTTGACCAAAAACAATGATGAGTTGATGATTTGGAGCAGTGTTTGAAGACGATAAAGCGTAATAAACCCGAATTTTTGCGTTTACGTATGACAATGGAAGCCCAATCGACAGTCATCCGAGTGTACTGCACACGATGAATCCGCTCGAAAGCGTGGGAAAACGCAACAATCGATACCCAATAATTTTCATTGACTACCTTGAAAAAGGAAGGACCATCAATAGCAAGTATTACACAGCGTTATTGGACAGTTTTAAGGACGAAATAGTCGGAAAACGGGCGCATTTGAAGAAAAATAAAGTGCATCTTCACCAAGATAATGCACCGTGTCACAAGTCAGTGAAAACGATGGCAAAAAGAAAAGTATTGAGCTTCGAATTGTTTCCTCATCCACCGTATTCTCCATATCTGGCCCCCAGTAACTATTTCCTGTTCTCAGATCTAAAAAGTATGCTCGCTGGGAAGAAATTTTCGTCGAATGAAGAGGTGATCGTCGAAACTGAAACCTATTTTGAAGCAAAGTACAAATCGTACTACAAACATGGTCCTGAAGAGTTGGAGGGTCGTTATAATCAGTGTGTTACCTTTGAAGATTGAAAAAAAAAATTTTCTCAAAAAATGTGTTTTACTATGGCAGGCCGGGGACTTTTCAATTGACCTGTGTGTCAATTGCTATTGATTTTGTGCTATCTCTCAGGATCCCCCATATGACCTTACTGCAAAGAACTTGAAAAGACAACAACCTATAGAACGGAATTATGCATACCTGGGAGCGTTTTAGGTTTAAAACAGTTGTTTGACGGCTTTTATTAGAGCAGATGAATGTAATAAATGCCATAATTTTACCAACCATTTTTCTGGTAAACGGGTAAACTGCATTTGCTCAGGAAGTTTAATTGATGACTGAGCAACTCGTAATCATCGCTCGACGAATTTTCACCAGTTTCACCAGTTTCACCAGTTTATAATAATGTAATAAAGCATCGCCTTTATGTCAAAATGAATACACACTACTTTCAACGTATTTTTAAGTGGGTGTGATGTTTTGATATCGATATACTATCGATTTTGCATGTACCCATGACCTTATTCTCCACGACCTTCAAAGCTTTCTCAGTTTGTATCAGGGATTAAAAATAGGTGTTTTGATGACTTTTCTCTAAGATTGATGCTTTTATTACAATTAGATTAAGTTATCGTCTAGTCAAGCTTAAAATTTGGCATCTTTAAACGTTCATGCCTAGTTAACAATTACGCATTTCGCATTTTCATAATTAATAGTATGAAAATCATAATTAAATTATGTAGCTTTTTACTGGTCAACTTCAAACTACAAAAGATAAAAAATCAATCAAAAAGTTGCTAGTTTATAGTGAAAACTTCGAATAAATGTTGAATAATGGGTGAAAAACTTCTTAGGTTTTAAGACTTCGTACAAAGATCATTTATATTCTCTAGATTTTTATTTTGGCGAACCTCAAACTGCAAAAGATAAAAAATCAATTCTACTTTAACATAATTTTAAGCTCCAAGAAACAATTTATATCGATTCACACATCAATAAGTATTTCAAAATCAAAATGTTAAAAAATGTTTTAATATTTTGTATAAACGAACATTTATATTCTTATCGAAACTTGTTATTAAGGAAAAAGCGAAACATTTCTATGAAATTGACATTTTTAAATCTAAATCATCTCTCTTCGAAAAAAGGCCACTCAAACATCCGCATCCGCCCGAACGAAGGCTAATAGATTGTTTTCGGCACGCCGTCAGTTAAATCATCCACAAAGAACCGGCGAAACGTACGCGTTCTCTCCAGACCGGTCATCGAAGCCGAACGAATATAAATGACGCTTTCCTGTGCCGAATCTGGCTAATCTGAGACCCTCAGCGATTACGATTATCTCCCGATTATCTTTCTGCTGTCGAGCAACAGTGAGGCTCCGCACACGCAGCGGCGTTCCGGGTCCGAATTTGATGTCTCGGTCATCCGAGTTACCTTAATTAAACTTATATCTGATGGGATTTCGGTATATGACCTGGTCGGTTAAAAACAGCATTGAAGAGAGATAAGATAAATGGTCAATGATTATAAGGGGGATTAAAGGATCCAGCAGTTTATTGTTTCTTTCAGTCTTTAAGGGTATATAAATTATGAAATCTGTAGGTTTAATAACAATAACACTCGCTTTACTTTAAAAATATTTTTACCCCCTAATTTATAGCTGTACCTTCGTCCGGCAGTTTGACTTTGATGTACATATTGCCCAGATTGAGGTGGTGTGGAATGTCGTGCTTCCAAATTCCATTAGCCTACAGCTGAAGCAACTTTTACCCTCTAAACTAATACACTTGTCCAGGAATTTTTTTAAAAGCATAGATATATCCTAATTCTAATAGTTTATAACTATGGGACTTTGAGCAAACCAACTCAATCCTCCCTTACATCTTACCATCTTACAGCTTGAACTGCGATACTTTTGCCCGAACGCTACTTAACTATGAATGATCGAGTAACTGTGGAACGAAGGCCTCTCCAACGTCAATATGTTTCCTTTTCTTGTTAATTTGATAAATTATATTTCTTGATAAGCAACGAGATTAATCGCGCTCTATAACATATAAATATTTACAGGTTTGCGGGCCGGTACGGAGTCTTGTTGAAACGATCACTTCGCATCGAAAAAGTTCGGCTGAGCCCACGGAAGTATGAAAGCCTTAAGAATATCGCGACGATACAGTTCTTGAATGATTTTGATCCTGATGATCCCTTGATCCACAAAAACGAGGAGGGTCTTGGTGTTGGTACAAATTCAGCAACATACCTTGACGGATTGCGTATTTTGGCGATGTTCGACTAAGACCGGCGTGCCGGGAGACTCAGCGCACCACCTCCTGTCATTTTGGTGGTAGCGCGCTTACTCAAAAGTGACCAGCCTCTCGTCAATTCGCTCCCATTGCTGAGCAGCGACCCGACGCGTGAGTCACAAAAGACACAGACATAGAATGCGATCTCCCCTGTGTAACATTGTTACCAAATTATGCTCCGCCAAGTTACCAGAGGTCGCGCAAAGCATGTTTATTTAGTACGGGGGAAATTAAAAAATAATATTAAAATTTATTAATATTACAGGCGGAAATTAAAAAATTATAATAACATATTTTATTTAAATGCTAGTTAACATTTGTTTAAAATATATCAAGGAATGATCGAGTAACTGTGGAACAGTGGCCTTTCCATAGTCAACCTGTTTTCTTTTCTTGTTAATTTGATAATTTGTTTTTCTTAGTAAGTAACGAGATTAATCGCACTCTATTATATACAAATGTTTACTATTAAAACAGCTATACCTAGCGTTGAAATGGATTTTAAGAAAAGAATTATTAGATTTTTAGCATTTCTTGGCTCATGCTCAAACTTTCCTTGGGCTAAGTAGTGTATGACAATCTAAAAAATTAACAAGGGCTATTTAATAAAGGTGATTTGAACTATTTTACTGTATTTGCTCTTGGAGATACAAATAATTCATAGAGATCATTCGGGGTGGGTGGGTAAGCCTAAAAATAGGAAAACTATAGTCAATCAATAGTCAAGTTATAAAAATAATATATTATATAATAATATATATATATATATATATATACTACCGTTCAAACCTCCTAATTTAAAAACCTATACTATTTTTGAAAAAAGATTTTTACGAACAGGCCAACTTTCAATTTTTATATATTAATTTTCAAGCTAGGTACGATCATGAATGAGTGTAGAACAAATTGAATTATATTTAAATGGTGTGCAAAAATACCAGAAGGTTGTCCTGAAAATACAGATTTCTTATTCCTATAAATGTTAGATTATACATAACACTATTACCAAGATCATTTCAAAAAGTTCTATGAAAACAAATTTTCAGAAAATGAAAGTGAAAAAACACATTGTTATCTGTAAATCGACTTTGTTTTTGAAAATAATTTACCTGAAAATCAGTTTATCATCTAACTATTTTCTGGTTTATGAATTCCATTGGTGGTTTTTTAGAAAATACACATAGATCTTTAAGGAAAATACATTTTGAGGTATCCTTTTTACGAACTAGGGATTAATTAAAGGTGGTTAGCTTACTTAGTAAAGGTAGGTGCTTTAAACCTACCGAATAGTGAGATGTATTAATATGAAATCACACAATATTATTTTAATAAATTTAAAGTCACACTAGAATATATTTTTTATCCATAGTTAAAAATTCTGTATCTATTGTGCCTTCTGTTTACTATGTCTTTAACATTTTAATAAAACAATTAAACTTGAGACAGACTAATAATCGTGAACATTTTACATTAACTGAAATCATACCATAAGAGGAAGTAAAATTAATAACAGTCGTATATAACGCAATATTACGAATTAATTATTTTCCTAGCATTTGGATAATAGCTAAAATAATTATTATTCTTAAATTAGCCTTATGTTAAATATAATAGAAGAAAGTAATATTATTTGAGAATATTAATTTATTCTTCAGAATCAGCACGAAACTATAAAACAATTACATAAATTGGTAAACAATACAAATCTATATTTAAATGCTAAAAGATCGGCAACATTCTCTTAATCAAATCTCATCTCATCAATCTTATCTCACAAATAAACATTTTACCATAAAACAAAAGGACGGACACATTGAATTACATACAATATATTGAAGTATTTTATAGCTAATGACCACAATAACCACTATTGTGTTATATACAGACGACACGGCTCCCTTAGCATTATACTAAGATCCAAAAAGAGCATCAAAAAACCTCCAAACACACCTCAAGAACACGCCCACCAGTGTATACTAATAATAGTAAATTTCTACAGGAGGAGGATACTAAATAACTTGGCGTGCATCTAGACTGACGTCTGACTTGGAAAATAACATACTTGCAAAACTAAAATAACTTGGAGTTGACCCATCAGGCACAAATACAAAGTATCATTAGAGAACAAGTTATTGTCATTGATTTTCGTAGGAATCAATACTGAAACCTATTTAGTCATATGAATCTCACTAAAGCATACTACCATTAAGTCTAATGTAGACTTCATTCGGTGGTTCCAAGATAAAGTGTTGGGTGCTATTGTTGGTGCTCCGTCCTGTCCGTCCTGTGTCTAATGAAACGTGATCCCATTAGAACTCTTAAGGAATATAGTTCGCAGTGTTTTATGATATGCCTGCTAATCAACTAAATATTGTGGCCTAACAGTGATGTTCGTAGACTAAAACGTTTAACGCTATCCGATCTGATTAATTGACATGTATAGTCCTTAGATTAAAATGTAGAATAAGATACTTTAAACTTAAAAATCACTCAATGAAGTGACTCCCTACAGGTCAATTGAAAAGCCTGACACATAGATGGCGCTACTAGAATTAAATCCATACGTTTTTAATTAGCCTTAACATAACTTAATTTTTAATTATCCTAAATTTGCGTGTACAAATTTGACAGCTGTCGGATCATTAGTTTGTGAATTATAGCATTTTGAATGAAGCAACTTTTGTTATTGTGAAAAAAAAATTGATAAAAAGGAATTCCGCATGTTGATAAAATATTGCTTTTTGAAGGGAAAAAATACAGTTGAGGTAAAAGATTGGCTTGATGCCGAGTTTCCGGACACTGCCCCAGGAAAATCAACCATCAAGGATTTGTATGCTACGTTTAGACGTGGTGAAATGAGCATCGAAGACGGTGAACACGACGCGCCCAAAAGAGGGTATTACCGATGAAAACATTTAAAAAATCCACAAAATGATTTTGAATGACCATAAATTGAAATTGAATTAAATAGCAGACAGTCTAAAGATATCAAGTGAACGTGTACATCATATCATTTGGGTATGAGAAAACTCTGTGCAATGTGGGTACCGCGCGAGCTCACTTTTGAACAAAAACAACGGCGAGTTGATTATTTGGAGCAGTGTTGAAGATGATCAAGCATAATAAACCCGAGTTTTTGCATCTATATGTGACAATAGATGAAACATGGCCCCATCAATTCAGTCCGAAGTCCAATCAATAGTCATCCGAGTGGACTGCACACGCGGACCCCGCTCCAAAGTGAGGGAAAACGCAACAGTCGGCTAGCAAGGTTATGGCGTCTGTATTTTGGGATGCGCATGGAATAATTTTCACTGACTACCTTGAAAAAGGAAGGACCATCCACAGCCACTATTTCATAGCGTTATTGGACAGTTTGAAGGATGAAATCGCCTTTTTCGTGAGGTGCTGCTTCACCAAGACAATGCACCGTGTCACAAGTCAGTGAAAACTATTGCAAAAATCCATGAATTGGGCTTCGAATTGCTTCCTCATCCACCGTATTTTCCAGATCTTGCCTCCAGCGACTATTTCCTGTTCTCAGATCTAAAAAAATGCCCGCCGGAAAGAAATTTTCGTCGAATGAAGAGGTTATCGCCGAAACTGAAGCCTATTTTGAAGCAAAGGACAAATCCTACTACAAAATTGGTATCACCCTTGAAGGGAATTATGTTAAGTAAAAAAAAAAAATTTGCTAGAAAAATGTGTTTTGCTATGGCAGGCCGGGAACTTTTCAATTGACTTGTTACTTAATGCTTACTGGGCAAATTTTTTTAAACCACTAAGGATAACAATAATAAAACAACAAATTAAGTCTACTCTATTGACAAATTAAACAAGTTTGTAAATGAAAATGAACAAACAGTTGACTTCGATATTTTTCTGTTTTAGTCGAACCATTCAGTATCGATATTTACATTTATTTGCATTTACTCAAAGAGAAATCATTCCGCTTCCACGCCGCTGGCCGCGAAAGAATGGATGAGGGAAAAAAACAGACGCACCGAGAGAGGGACGATCTAACCAAGTTATCTGCACGGTCGACTGAACGTTCTTAAATCTGACTTTGGCTGCTTTCTGGTCCACTGCCTCTGGTTAGCTGGAGGCGGAGGAAGAGGAGGACGACGGCACCGTGTCATTCTTTGCGGGATGGTGCGCGGAGGGGTGGTCCAGGCTGATGGATGACGGACCCGGCTGGCGGGGACAGCACGCAGACAGTCGTGTGGGTGGCGTAATTGATTTTTTATGTGGTTTCTGGATTAATGCGAATACAATAAAGCCATTTTGTGGCCATTCCGTCGAATTAGACGCGTTTGCTTTTGTACATTCGGTGACCACGACGATATTTTATTCCGCAAACTGACCCAGGGGTCGATTGCGGCCAATCTCGTTTATTTAACATGGAAAATGTTTCACCCGATCCGTATTGACGTGGTGGGCGAATGTATAAAAAATAGATTTTAGACGAGACTAGTAAAATAACTTTTTTGTTGTCGCGCAAGAAATTTATTATTTTACGTCGAATATAAGATTTGACATCTAATATCGAGAAAACAATCAATCTTATGTTTTCTGAAACGATATGTATCAAGAATATTTAAAATCAACAATCTTATTACCAATTTCCAGTCAAGATCTTTGGAATAAGGACAAACCAAAATAAAATCCAAATATAATTATCATTATCGGTTTGAAAGAAATTATAAATATATTAAAAAGCACACTGATTCATTTCATAAATAATTATTAAACTTTTATCAATAAATAATTTTGGTTGAAATCCTGAGCTGTGAATGTGAAAAAAGTTGGGTATTATTCGAATTTGGACGATAGAATTATCACGATAAAAATGCCAAGAACATTCGCTGTTATTTATGTCAAACAATCCATTGGCAATTTTCAAAAAAAAAATTACTCACATATACTTCCTCAGTGAAATAATGGTTCAAAAAAGAAATATTGAATTTAAGGTAGAAATACTAACTTACACATCTAGTTGAAATCCATGTTATTTAAAACATAAGATCCATCTGATAGCTAAGTTAATGTATCAGTTATATAATGCAAAAGTTATTTTATTTATTTAATAAGCACAATTAAACAGGGATATTATTTTGAAACTTGAAAATTTTAAAAAATATTATATTCAACAACTAATATGTCAACTCTTAATTCAAACTCCCTTAATTTGTAAATACATGATTCAATGCAATTCAGTTGAAATACTTATTAAAAGAAGTATTACTTACTTTAAAACTAACCACTCGAAAAGAAACATCGCCTTGGAGGTATAACGGAACCACAAAACACAGAGGAATTAGAAGTGTATCTCCCATGTATTACCTGTGAACGAGTTTAGCGTTCATTTGTCACCAGAGGGCGCTACTGATAATATGGGTAGCGGGAAATTTAAAATATTTTATTAATAAAAACAGTAAGAATAAAAATACAATAAAAGTTTTAACATACATTTTATTTAACTATATGTAAAATTTACATTGCACATATTATTTCAAAGAATTCTTAAAATTTTCTATGTTTAATGACAATATATTATTTTAACAATACATTAAAACGTAATATAACAAGATTTCACACAAAACTTATATTTTTAAATATATAAACTTTAATAAACTATTGAATATGGATCATTTTATATTATCTTAAATATAACTTGGCCAAATATAAAGCACATATATATATATTTATAGAAGACTATTTAAATATTTATTGTAAGTACATCATCCACAAAAGCTGCATAAGTTGCAATAAAAAAATAATGTTTCATTTTTGCCTTTGCTGTTCAGTTCGCTTTTCTCATCAACCAAAACAAACAACACCTAACTATTATCCTTCTAATCACGTCTTGTTGAGAATGCTCAATACAGTTGATCGTTGTTACAATCGATTGTTGAGAAATGCAGGCATTTGGCGACATAAAATATTGGACAGACCGCTTGTTCAGTTTTGTGCATAATCTGGGAATTAAATAGACCAGTCGAGACATCATTTGCCAACAAAGTAAAAAAAGTCCTTGGGTTTGTCAAATTGTATCTATCGTACTGCCGGGCTTTAATAGCTTCACGGTTCAACTCAATAACATTTCCTGACACATTTGGACCAATGTTTTCCTTTTTCTATGCCATGCTAAAATAAAGGCATGTTATATTTTTCAAATCAGTTACATATAATTTACGTTATAAAAAGCTTACAATTTAAATAATAACTTGAAACCGTATCCGTGTTAAACAATACTCTTCTACATTTCATTTTGTAGTCAGCCTGTGTCATATAAATTTACAAACCCTTTTGCTTTTATTTAATACCTCCCAAGAGATTCCCATCAGTTTTTTATTACTTATTGCTAAAAGCCATTGCTGACATAGAGTAGGATCTCTAGGAAAGCTGTGCATTCTATTTCAAAAAGGGTGTTACTTCCTGGGATGCAACACCTGACATGTCTTCAGATTTAAACAAATCATTTTAACTAAAAAGGAACTATAAAACACTGCTAACAAAATAAGAATATTTAACACGTAAGTTTATAAGTTTTTTAAGCTTGCTTCGTAAGTCATGTTCCAATTCGAAGGAGATGCTTTCAGCAAAAGCTTTGTCGAAAAAAATTAAACCGAAATTATTTGTATATAAATCAAATTGTTTTTATAGGAAGTATATAATCACCAAATTTTCTTATTTTCTAGAATAGCCTTCTGAAAGCAGAAAGTGTCAAATTTCAGCTTTGATATCTAATTTATACCTCGAGCCACCTAGCCGCAAATGAACGAACCAAAACACTGTTTCGCATGCGCCCATTTAAGATACCCTTCCAAATTCTCAATATTTTGTGAACGGAACCAACAGTACCAGTCTCCTACGTAACATATATGCAAATATATGCAACCATGTGAGTTATACTGCACAAAACAATGACAAAACTGCTATCTGTTGGAAAATGCGAAGTAACAATGCAACGATCTGCTAAGCTCGGTGGCTTTTAAATTTCTTTACATAGAATAACAGTTTCCTATATAGTATCATTGAGTTAATCACTATATACAAATATTAATTATAGAGCGCTGAAAATAGCATTTTCAACATTTTTATTTCTGTTGTTTGATTTGGATGAATCTGTTAGGGGAGCCAATCAAACACTTTCAAAAATATATGGTAATGCTGCATATCTCAATTTTTGGTTTTAACGATTTAAGAAGACCAATAAAATCGATTCATAGAAAATTCCCAGACTTATTGGACGAAAATCTAGCCCAAAATCTCAAAGAACTTTCTAGCAGCATAGCAGTTAATGGCTCAGGTGTTTCCAAACGTTTAAATACGATTGGAAAATCCAAAAGGAGGGAAAATTACTATCACATCAATTGACTTAAAATGTCATATTGTATAATTTGAAAATCGTTGCATTTTATGACATTATATATTATGATATACATCAATGCCAAGCTTACAAAGTCATGTGGTAACCCAGGAGAGCCATCCCACAACGACAATGAAGCAGTACATTCAGGGCCATAAAATATTGCCTGGCATATGGTGGGCCCAAGGCGTCGTCTGTTACAAGCTGTTGAAAAGAATAAAACACTTATTGCAGATGTCTACTGACATCAAAACAACATATTTTGCATAAAAGACCATTAAGAGCGACTAGCAGACGCAAACTGTCATCCGTTTACATGACAACTATGGGAAACACCGTTGAAACTGGAATGGCAAGCACCCTGAATACTCAGGAGACATAAGACCTTCTTATTACCACTTGTTCAGATCAATACAGCATGGCTTGGCTAGCATACGATTTAAAATGTTGAAGAATTGCAATTGCAAACTCATTTATCATATACTCATCTCGACAGCATATATATAACTTGCTTCAACATAGTGTCGCCATGTCATATTACTAGAAAGATGGGAACAAGTTATGCAGAATTATGGAGAATATTTTGATTAATATATGGAGTGTCCCAAAAAACTGCATGAAACATTTTAGGTGATAATTTTATTAAATGGGATAAATTGAGCAAAACAACAAGTTGTGGTTTCGAAGTGGTTTAAACGTGACTCTCGGCAATGGGTCACAGACATTCTCTATGCAACGATTGCTTCAGCGACTCCATATACCAGGTGCTGGCTCATCGAGTTGGGATCCGGTGAATAAGGAGGCCATTGTATCGACGTAATGATGTCTGGAAGAGGGGTTCGGTACCAGTATTGCATCGCCTTCGCCTTATGATCCCTTATGAGTCCTGTTGAAACGACCAATTCGCATCGAAGAAGTTCGGCTGATCCCACAGAAGTATGAAAGTCTTAAGAATGTCCAAGATTTTGATCCCTTGATCCACAAAAAGAAAGGGGTTTTGGTGTTTGCACAAATTTAGCCACAGACTATAACGGGTTGCGGATTTTGGCGGTGTTCGACTATGTACCGGGAGTCTCAGCGGACCAGCTTCTGTCAGTTTGGTAGTTGCGCGTTTGCTTAAAGGTGACCAACCTCTCATCAATAATGGGGCTCCCGAAGCGCATCCCTTTATTGATGCGCTAAAGGAGCAGCGGTCCGACGCATAAGTCACATAGAGAGAGAGATACATAGAATGCAATCTCTCCTGTATAATAAAATTGTAACCAAATTATGCTCTGCCAAATTAGCAGAGAATTGAAGGCGGGAATTAAAAAATAAAATTTGAATAAAATATTTTTTAAATACTAGTTAACATTTGTTTAAAATATTTTTTAAATAATATGACAACCTATAACTTATTTTCTAATTGTACATTATTATTGCCTTAAATATTATAAAATATAAAACTATAAAATAAAAAATAATGTGTCCAAAATATACTTGAAAATAGAATATATAAATGTATTAATGATTACGTGTTGCAATTTTGATTTAGAAACCTCCTTTTCTTTTTTATAGGTACTTAATTGTATCTTATCGATGTGATATGTAACCAGGTAAAATTTTTAAACAAAAACACCTATTTATTACTTTTCTTATTATATTTCCCTCATCCAGATGTTGAACACAAGTAATAGTTTTGAAATATAGTAACGTTTGTCACAATAATTTTACATAATATCCAGAGTTTTCTTTAAATTTGCTTTAGCACATACTTTTGGCAATATGTAAAAAAGTTTAGAGATGGCTTCAAAAACATCTAAATTTAAATAAATTCCTTGCACAGTGGGGCAACATTTGTCACACTGGCTAGCATACTCTATAACTATAGCTTTGTTTTTTATCTATTTAATCTATTAACTTCTTTAGAAATAGAAACTACTCGTTTGTATAAATGCCGGGCTTCTAGAGATAACATATGTTGTCGAGTAGTATTAACTGCAGATAGCATCTCACCTCTACTTCTATAAAATAACAATTATAACCAATAGCAAAATTATAAAAAAATATTACGCACACATCTTTTTGGTGTTTTAAGGTGTGGCTCCCGCTTGTCTGAAGTTGAAAGAACATATTCTTCTATTTCAATATAACATATATAGGCTCATATTATAATTTTATCAATTGAAGCAGTCACAATTTTGAAAAAAAAAATACTTTTTACTCTACATATGTTGCAACTAGGAACTGCTTCTTTGTTAAGCAATAGTCTACCTTATTTGGGTCTCTAGCCTTCTGGTTTAAAACAAAAAAAGCAAACCCTTCAATGCTTTGGTAAATACTCATGAGATAATCCCTTAAGTTTGTCATTGTTTACCTTATTAAGCTTTTTCTGGCTTAAGTAGAACTTTTGGGAAAACCATATATTCTCTAAGAACCTTCACATTCTATAATAGAAGACCTTTTTTAGTTTAGAGATTTAAATCAATTCTTTTTACAGGAACTGTTGAAAAAATTTAATGATGTATGAATAAGCTGCTGATTCCTAAAAAAAAATCGTACCTATTACAAGAACTTAAATAAAGATTATACAGAAATGATTACTTCCCAAAAGCTAAAAAAAATCATTTTAAATAACACATTTGATTAAGCACTACACCCAATATTTTGCAAAGCTTTAAATGCTTTTAAATGTTTTGTGGCTTGAGTTGAGGACATCTTTCGAGCCATAACCGCGTATTCACATTTGTGAGCGGCTGAATTTTTGGAGCTTATACGCCTTGAGGTTGAGCTCTTTTTGACTATCAAATGAACTGACGACTTGGTTATACCAATTTTGACGGGCGACTTTTTTCATAGAAATTCTTGAATTTCGCTGAATTCGCTTCTTGACGATCTTGCGGTTAGAGTGTTGGCGGTGCCCTTTCTTCCACTTTCTGGATACCGACCATCATGGCCGAGCACTTTGAAGCTCCAAAATAGTATTTCGTTGGTTTAACATCCTAAAAACACGACAAAACGAGTTAACACAATGGTATATAAACACATAGAGAATCCGATGAAATAAAAATTAGTTTATTGCGGTACAATACTTTCGTGTTAGGATAAATTTAACTTTTATGCAGTTTGCTTGAGACACCCCGTATATTATGCCAATGTTTTTTAATAAATGTCTTTCTGAAGTGGATAATGGATCAGAACATTTGAAGTACTTAATATGAGCATAAATATTTTTAAAAAATATTATGAAACTATATATACTAGATATAGCTATAAATAAAACTAAGGTATATCTAAAAGGGTTATAACAGGTTGCATATTTCATTTCTTAATCAATTCTATGCGTATTTTTAAAAACACTTAAAGGGATTATAATACCCGCGTCACAACCAACAGAGAAACATTATTAAAATTGGAAGTCTCGTCGTTTCGACTTTCCCATCATTAGATGTCGAAATTTTCCCGAAAAATTCCATGCGAATTAATAATTTAATGGCTTCTATTAAAATGATTTCGCTTGATTTATTTAGAGAACGATTATTTAGTCGTTAGGCGTTCTGTCTTTCTCTCTCGGCGGCCTCTCGTTGTCAATAATAATTAAGCCGCCATTCTCTACCGGTCCCGTCTCGTACAAACCCTCCCTCCACCACCCCGCTAAAGCGCTGTCGGATCGAAATCGTATTGAATTTCGCGGTAATTAGAATCGTTAAATGTTTTAAGATCATTAGTTACCGTGAACGACAAACGAATTTCCTAATCCTTTTCGTTTGGCCCGTCGCCTCCCTTTTACTTTTGCTCGCCGAATTTTTCTACAAAATGTTCTTAAGGCCAACGTTTACCTCCTTTTGTGAAAATTTACTGCAGTTATTACAATCATTTTATAGAACTATTTTCCATTAAGTCTGAAAATCCATAAAAGCCAATAGTCACAGACTTTCAGCACCAATTTTCTTTGAATTAAATAGGAACAGGAAATTTTTAACATCCTGGAAAAATAATAAGTTAGAGATTTAGTTCGAATAAGAAGGTCGTGATGGAAGTAGGCATGTAATTCGAAGACAAAGCTACGTCGTTTCTTAAAAATAAATAGAAACATAAACGAACCGTTGGACTATTTTTCCCTTATACTATATAAAAGATAAATTATTATTATTTCTTAATAAAATATTTTAGTAAAAAATCAATATATCAATATTTAACGTTTCTTTTCATAGACTAACAGCGACTGTCTTTAAAATTAACACCACTATAAGATCTGAATGTATTCTCTATATCTTCTCTTTTTGGAGAATTTTACAGGCTAGCATTGGGAATTTTCTTTGAACTCAAAAAATGCTTGCTTCTTGCTTGTTTCTTGAATTTATTAGTAAAATATTTAATTTATTTGCGTTACACGAGACGATATATTATCATGATAATAAATTTCCTGTATTGTAAAATATAAAAATCTTGAACAATAACAAATTTACTGTTGGCCAAGGTCATGAAGAGGCTTTCCTATAATTTTAATTAGTGTGTTATTTGATATGCTACTTACGAAAATAATAATAGTAAAATTATATCATTCCCCAATTGCCCACAATTTTATACTTCAATATCAAAAACTATTTTAATATGTGTGTTATTACACAATAGAAATACTTATGTTTCGTAGCTTATTGCTCTATCAGTTCATTTGAATTAATAATCTTAATATAATTTTACTAAGCAGTTCATGATTGAATGCTATGTGGGCATTTTAAAGTAGCCTTCATGCTCATTAGTCAACAAAGGGGGTTTTCAAGGTTTTAATGTTCTATATATGAGCATAATAACGGGGCAAGAGATCAACATTGCTCCAAAATAATGGCCTTTAAAGAAGTATACATAAAAATTGTGAAGTTAAAAATTAAAGATATTATAAAAGCTTCGCCTTATTGATGTTGGTGTTTTAAACATTTGTGTAACTGCAACTAAATTAAAATGTGAGAAGGAATGATCCAGTCTAACCTCAAAGCAATTATATTTACAAAAAAAAATCCTGGAAAAGGAGTTACCATTTAAAGGAGTTACTATTAAGAGCGACGGTATCAACGATTACGACAGCATACACAAAACTTTCTAAAACATCATCGGCCTAGAGAAATAGTGAAATCTATCAACATTAAAAATTGGCGTTATAATCAGTTTTATAGCAGAAAATGTGGAGTAGATTTCTAATTTCAACACCATTGATACAAATGGCGGATGATTTGGTACAAAAATGGGGCAGCATTTCGTTCAAAACACTGCCATATTCCGAATATCACCAAACATAACATATTCCCTAGCTAGCGCATTCGTCAAGCCTCAAGAGAATTGGCGTTATAGTCAGTTTTATAACAGAGAGTGTGGAGTAGATTCATAATTCCAACATCATTGACGCAAATGGCGGATGTTTTGATACAAAAATGGGATAAAATTTCGATAAAAAACTATTTGCATAATCTACAAATCTATTCCACGAAAATTATAACTGTTTCAAAAGCAAATGGTGGCTCAAAACCTTACTAAAAAATAAATATTGTATATATGTCAGGTATTGACATAATATAAAAGATTGTTTTAGATAATAAGACCCAAACCTACTTACAAATTTATTTTTAGTGTTACCAAGACAGATCATTCATCATCGATCAATATAATTAATATTTAGAAGGAACTATGTCTGGTATATATAGCGAGTCGGGGTAGGGCTTCACATTTAACTTATATATACAGAAGATATACCTTTGGTAGCGATAAGTAAAACTTCTTAGCAACTGATTATTAATGTACATTACTTCGATAAAAAAATTAGAGACTTTTGTCTATTCAGAAATTCCAAATCTTCAAATTTAACATATCCTTCTCGTTTCATAATGATCATCAGTCCTTAGATCCTGAAAAGGGACTTGAAAGGATTTACTGAAAGGTAATGGAACATGAAAGATGAAGAAAAAATGAAACAAAACCATAAACCATTAAATCCAGATGAAGGCGAGGGCGATCAGCCAAAGCAAAAAAACACATTTACATTGTGACAGTTCAAAGCCGGTTCTCGTTTATCGACGAATAATACTCTTGCAGGCTTATTCGGGCACTCAGACATTAAAGAGGAACCGCGGGGAATCCATCGAAATTAACTATTATAAGGGCTGGTGAGCGCACGAACACACACACAGCCGTGCCCGTCCCCATCCAGTCGCCTGTCGTCTAACCGCCTCCTGCCGTTGACGTTTTGTTTATGACGAAGCGGTTCGCGGCTCTTTGCAGGAAATGCGACGCTTAATATTATTTTATCCGTTGTAATATCGTGTGCACTGTGGCCCCGAGATTGGAAGAAGGAACCTGCAGTGATGTGATGATGTTTTTTTTTTAATTTTTACCATATTGACGCTGAACGTAATACTTATTAATTAATTATCTCCCAATCGGGGTGAATATCAGCCTTTTTTATCAATTTTATTTTATCCGAGAATAATTTAAGTTCTGTTGAACTTATTGTTGAAATAATTTCTTCAATAGCGGTTAAAAATGACAATTTCGATGTCATTAATACAAAACGGCCCTGAGGGCTAAAAATATCGAAGACATCGAATTGTAAGGTTTAATTGTTGTTGTGCATATGGTAAGATTAGTAAGGTGTAATAAATGAAGCTATTATTGTCTAGCTGTCTAACCAACCTGTTGATGTCTACTTAATTGTTCCTCCAGATGTATATATATATATATATATATATATATATATATATATATATATATATATATATATATATATATATATATATTAAAGGACTCAAAGGACTTTCACGCTCAATCAAACAACGTCAGGGATAACGCCTACTGTTTCAGTAAGATAAAACATGTGTAGAATCTGTTACTTACAATGTATTCGTTTACTTCATGTATTCGTAATCTTTTCCATCATTACAAAACTTTACAATCAATTTTATTTTATTTACAATTTTGGAATATGAATTTTCCAACTGACCACATTGTATAATAAAATCTAACAAATCAAGTACTCAGTGTTACAATGTTCATTAGTGTTGCTAACACTCGAGAATGGCTAGATCAATCTGCCTAATTTTGGTTTTGCAATATTTATAGAAGTCTATGCAAAGTTTATACGGTTATAATTGTGAGGAAAATAGTAAAAATTATTGTTTTCCCATACATAATATGCACAGAAAAAAATAGAAATTTTACGGTATAGGCGACCATGGGGAAATGTCTTGTTTAGTTCAATCAACGGTAGCGCTGCGATCGCAAATTGTGATTGGCTAGTTAATTCCTGGTGCCGCCACATGGAACGTGATTGGTCAATCAAATTGTGTGAAGTCAGTATTTTCTATGGGCGTCCATTTTTTAGTTTGTTGTTTGAAGGTTCTGGTTTTTGTGTTTTTGTTTAAATCAAGAAATCTTCGTTCTTCGTTGTTCATATTTTCTGTTCTACATTAATTATTATGAAGTAATAATATAAAAATTGATGACAATGCGTCAGTGTAGTAAAAGATGTAGTGTACCGGGGTAAAAATCTACTACGGAAATTAGACATCGTTTCCCAAAGAATGATCTCGCTCCTTTCCATCATGGTGTCTGTCACGGACATTTTAGTGAAACGTTTAGAATTACCCTTTCTTCACGAACAGGTATCAGGGAAAATGCATATCCAACATTGTTTATATCAGGTACACATAAAATTATCTATCTACTATATGTCTGTTCATATATTGTTTGTTTACAGAAAATCAAAACCTACTTATAAAGATGTTAGTAGTAATAAAATTCAATTAATCATCAACTAAGTTGTTCGTATGCTGTCAGTGTGATGTCTCTACAAAAAGAAGTCTTATAAGAAGGTAATAATTAACATAACTGGAAAATTAGTAGTAATAAATACTACTTTTAAATGTAAAATATCCCTTAATTATCCCTTGTAAATAATTGTAATACTTTAACTTTTTAAAACAATCGGTGTTCAATAATCTTATAGTAGAGCTATTGTATATTTAAATTTGATTGCCTTGTTAAAAAAATATTTGTTACTGTGCCATTAATTAAAAATTTAATTGCTACTTTTAGGATTTATTACCTAAAGAAATTTATTTTGTCTAAATTTACAAATAACTACATTTGTTTAACAAATCTTAACCAAGATTGCTTAAAGAATTTTGTTGTGTCTATTAGAGGTCATGGAGGTAGAAACAGCATCCTTCACCTAGTATGTTGGAGAAATCTTTAAAAGGTCGCATCATCACTTCAATTTTGTCACATCATTCTTCTGGAGAAAATTGTGAAGAAGATGAACACGTTAGATAACTTATATTCTTTTTTAACGGGATATCTAGTACCACTTGAGGTTGTTAAATCACCAGTTGAGTGTATATTTTCAGTTCCAGAGAACTTTGCTCTGAGAAAAACCAAAGTCTAATATTATATTTTGGTCTTATTTCAGGCTATTTAACAAAACTTCTGAAAAAGAGACAACAGGCAATATTTGTCTACATTCTATATTAAGTAGTTCCACACGTTAAATACTCTAAAATATAAATATATTTAAAAAACACATAAATTTTTAGTGTTTCAACTGTCCAATCCATAATATTTTCAAGACCAAATTTTAAAAGTTATTATGAGGTGTGATTGTATTTTTGGTTTAATGAAGTTAATGCAATTTCAACAGGGAAGGATTTAAAGTTTACCTTCAATATATCAGGATAAGTTAGAACTCTAATAAATCCCATAAAATTGATGGCACTAAACAAATATGAGAAGGCGTTATGGAAGAATTATAGATATTTTAATTTTGCTTAAAATAGAGTTCATAATTGTTTTTTTTTCTTTTTGTTTTTATATATTTATGTTATATACACTTATGTATATTTGTATAGGATTTTATTTTAATAAATTAATTTTAAAAATTATATTTGATTTTCATTTAAATACTATTGGCCAATAAATGTGACGTCACAAAGTCAGGCGGAATGGCAGACCAATCAAAGCAAAGTATTTTCCTCACAGGTTTCTACATAACTATTTTAAACTAACCAATCAAATTCACGTTGTCAGCGCCGGAAATGACTGAACTAAGCAAAACTTTGCCCCACTACTTACCATTGTAGTTGTACACCCCTGATTAGGTCTCTGTTGCTGTCATCAATAGTTTCACTCAACAAATAGCCGACATTGTTGTAAAATATTTATGCTTAAGTTCTATAATTTATTTAATACTGATTAAATCCGTCGGCCTCCATTGTCAAACCGCGATTAGAATATATAATATGTTAAACATGGACTATTTATATTTCATACAAATTTAGGTACATTTAGATAATTTTATCAATTCAATAACGTGAAATTTAAGTGAAAGATATATGCAAAACATAAAAAATATGATGATATATTGATGATATATATACAATATGCCAGGCAAATCCAAATTCTATTCTAATTGCGGTCGAGTAAAAATTTACGAATAATAGAGTTGAAATATGTAATGGCTGTTTATGGTAAAGCTTTGCTTTTAATGCTTTTATTTTGCTTTCAAGAGTGACTAGAAATGAAGTAGATAAGCCTATAATGCGACAAGTTCGTGCACATCAAACATAACAACAGCGAGTACGACGCATTGAAACTGAGCGATTGATTGCGCGGACGCAGTAATCTGGTGATCCTGGAACCAGTAGCATTCCAATTCGATTCAGAAATAAACATTGATGCAAATAAATCAGTTATTACAGGAGAAATGATAATCGTTTGTCAATATTTTAAAGGACTAAGATATAACGGTGAATATGCAAGGCAATGTTGTACCGGTCAAAAACTGGTCCCAACGTCAGATACATTATTTATTTATTAGTTTCTGAGATGGGAAATGATGCTAACTAATGCACTTCTTGCCACTTCTTGCTCAACATTTAATTTTATAATAGCTGCTTTTAAATTACGTCGTTCGACGAGACGTATGACAGATTTCATACCATAAAAGTTTATTAGTAAAATTCAAATTTGTATCACAACTACGGTAAGAAAATCTTAAACAATCGCAGTTACAAATATATAAGGTACGCTTATTAGGAGCACTATCAATTGCATGACATCAATATTTAGAAATGTATTTAATTATTTTATTTTGAGAATTACAAAAGTGTCTTCATCAGAACAACGATTTAGTGAAAATGTTCAAAATATCATGCCATGTGACAGCCATAATATCTCCATCAAATCAGTCAGATTATTACCACAATTCACTCTAAAAGCGACGAAATAGCCACTGTTATTTCCAGGGAAAATTTTCACAATAGTTGTAGATAGGGGTGTAGGCTGTATATATATATATATATATATATATATATATATATATATATATATATATATATATATATATATATCGATATTTTAATATCGATATTTTTAAGAAAAAATCAAAATAGTGAAATATTACCTTAATTTTTTTTTAATTATTGAATATATAGGTGATAGGAATAAGTGATAGAGGTCGTTTTTCGCTAACTATCTTTGACTAAGGTATACTATTTGTCTAACGTGTGCTATACAGTTAAATCGAAAATAATTTCAGCACAAGAAAATGCTAAAATATAAAGTTTCCCGTCGATTACGAAAGACAAAAAGAAGTATAAAATAAGCGGCCCCGAAGACCGACCGACGACCGCCCGCCATCGCCGTTGCCGAAGAACAAGAAGTTGCGAAACGTTTCGGAAACCGTCTTTTTAAAGCGTTTTATTTGCATACAATTTCGGAGCGCGAGCCAATGAAATTCTCGTCTCCGAAGACAAACGACATTTTAATAGCTGCGAAAGAGTTTAGCGCGACACCGCGAACTTCCATTTTATATCTGAGCCGTTGCCTGTCGTCATATTGTGGCGCGGCGTATCGACAATAGTTTGGTGAAATATTATCGCCGAGTGGCGGAAGCGACTCGAGCTAATTTTGATTAATAGCCCTTTCGTTTGCCGTCGTTTTTCTACTTTGTTCCACGCCCCCACCATTCCCCTCGCCCACCATCAAGTCCTTGTTTCGATGGAAATGATTTTTGCGCGCCGCTATTTCTTGGGGGATTTTAATTAATAGTTCGATCCGACTTTTTTTTCTGGATTTCTTTCGTGTGACCTGGTTCCCTTATTAAATCTTTATTTCCTCTGGTTAATGGATGAGAGATTTGTCACGATCATTGAAAATCTGCTGGTGACTTCATTTTCTGATAATGAGTATTTGGGAGAGTGAAAACCATGCATTTTATGACAAAGGAGTGATATCAAAAGTCACCTAGAAGATTTTTGGTGTAGCGACTGTGTAGAGTAGAATATTTTTGAAATATATGAGAGGATACCCGGTGCAATTTAAAATTGTAAGTATGTCTCTCTTCTTTGCGCAAATTTATCCGGAATACATCAGAAACCCATTACTACTACAGAAAATTAAATTAGTTTAGATGGTAAGAGGTTTAAACCGTATTCGTTTCCAGAAAGGTATCTTCGTCTATTACAAGAAGAAAGTACTTAATATGAGGAAAAGAAACGAATTTCGACTAGGATTTGTATTTTGTAACTTTGAAATGAATAATCAACGACTTCATTTAGTGAATTATCGATAATAAAGAAATTTATCGTAAGATCTGAAAAAGCTATTAAACTACTTTTGACTAAACTAGTAAATATGGAAAAATTTTCCACAAAACAGCTGAACAAATTGTTATGAAAGTAAATTTATTTTCTATGATGAAAACACAATTATAATTTGCTGATATAAAACTTTGAAGATGAAATAAGTTTTCATGTAGCTCTTTAAAATGGTAAATTTGGAAGTTAAATATCATATGTAAGAATAATATTTGATATTATTAATTTAAGTGAAATCCAATGCGTTTTTCTATATAGGTAAAACTCTACATTCATTGGATCAATATAAACAATGAATTTATTATACCTTTAATTTACTTTAATATGTAGGAAACAATCAACATTAACTTTTTCAATAAGATTGATATAAATTATCAAAATTTTTATTGTAAATATGCTTGCTTTACTAATAGGTGGTTCAATATTTTGTTTTAAGGGTTTGATTAGGATGGCGTTAATTTCGGATATCTGTATCAAGAAAAATTGTGATTGAGAGAGTATAATACTTAGTACATGTAGTACATGTTTACTAAAAAATTGCTACTAAAAAGTTAACTAAAATAGTAGCAAGTTTAATTTAAATTTTGTCCGGGAAGACCCATATACCATTTTTTCAGACCGACAAAATATGCCAAAATAATGGTAAATAGTTGTCAAAAATTATGATTTTTTATAAATAATTAAATAGTATCCTCGCACTGACCAAGGTTTATCTGGACTCATAACGACTTAACATTGGCTCCAAACCCCAGCCCTTGGCATTTAACCAACCGCCTGGCAAGTGCCTGGAATCCCCAGTCAGTGGGTTTAATGCAGAGGACCATGGTTCTGAACCCACGTTAGACTGTAGGTCCACTCCAGATAAACCCATAGTTGGCAAAAAGAGACTTTAAAATATATATAAAAAAAGACCTCATGGAAGTACCTATTAAAACTCCGATGTTAAAATTTTCTCGTAGTTATACATACGTTCCTCGAGAGTATAATAAAGGAAATTTCTGTCAGATGATTTTGCTTCGATAACAGGCTCCTATTGAATAAACTATTACTCAAACAACATTCATCAAATATCACACAATAACAGGATGGATAAAAGTCGATAGTGTCTAATAGAATTAAATAAGTATTACTTTGACTTCAAACAATACTATGTTCTATTATCAGAAATTATACTTTGTTCTATGTGATATATATACTATGTGAGTACATAGTCAATTGAGAAGTCGCCGGCCTGACACATAGATGGCACTACTACAATTAAATCCATATATTTTTCAGTTAGCCCCAATCCCCAAAAGATGCGTGTATGAATTTGACAGCTGTTGGACTATTAGTTTGTGAATTACAGCATTTTAGTGAAGCAGCTTTTGTTATTGTGAAAAAATGGATAAAAAGGAATTTCGCGTGTTGATATAATATTACTTTTTGAAGGGAACAAATACAGTTCAAATACGAAGCAAAAACTTAGCTTGATGCCGAGTCTTCGGACTCTGACCCAGAAAATCAACTATCATGGATTGGTATGTTAAGTTTAGACGTGATGAAGTGAGCACCGAAGACGGTGAACGCAGTGGACGCCCAAAAGAGGTTGTTACCGACAAAAACATTAAAAAAATTCACAAAATGATTTTCAATGCCCGGAAATTGAAACTTAATGAAATAGCAGATAGGCTAAAAATATCAACTGAATGAGTACATTAAATAATTCATGAATATTTTGGTATACGAAAGCTCTGTGCAATGTGGGTGACGCGTGAGGTCACATTTGATCAAAAATAACGACGAGTTGATGATTGAGAGCAGTGTTTGAAGATGATTAAGCGTAATAAACCCGAGTTTTTGCATCGATATGTGATAATGGATGAAACGTGGCTCCATCAATCGGCAATCATCCGAATGGACTGCACACGATGAACTTAAACTTCAAAACGTGGGAAAACGCAATAGTCGGCTGGCAACTTTATCGCGTCTGTATTTTAGGATGCGCATGAAATAATGTTCAGTGACTACCTTGAAATGTAAGGACCATCAAGAGCGACTATTACATAGCGTTATTGGACCGTTTGAAGGACGGAATCGCCGAAAAACGGCCGTATTTGAAGATAAAGAAAGTGCTGCTTCACCAAAACAATGCACCATGTAACAAGTCAGTGAAAACCATGGCAAAAATCTATGAACTGGGCTTCGAATTGCTTCCTTATCCACCGCTTTCTCCAGATCTGGCCCACAACGACTATTTCCTGTTCTCAAATCTCAAAAGAATGCTCGCTGGGAAGAAATTTTCGTCGAATGAAGAGGTGATCGCCGAAATTGAGGCCTATTTTGAAGAAAAGGTCAGGAAGCACAAATCATACTACAAAAATGGTATCGAAAAGTTGGAGGGTTGCTATAATCAGTATATCACCCTTGAAGGGAATCATGTTGAACAATAAAAACTAATTTTACCAAAAAAATGTGTTTTATTATGGTAGGCTGGCGACTTCTCAATTAACTTGTTATTAGATGTAGGAGCTAATATTAATTTTAAACACATTTGATTAGAATAATTGATTATGATCTTTGTTTCAGGATTGGGCACCCAACCAACAATGACACTCCTGTTGTGGTGTTGTCTGTCCCTAACATGGACCCTATCGTCGTCCGAAAAGATTCTACAAAACGAAAAACTAGATCCAGGTTAGTATTGTATTCACCTGTCGACGACAACGCCATCGAGTATTTAAATTTCGAAGGCAACCGTAAAATCTGCCACGTTACATCCCCCAGTTGTAAATCATTGGCGCGACATTTAAATATATTTGTATCCTCCTAAATTGTCTTTCGCTCGAGGACCCGGGGGGAGGTAGACCGGGAGGAGGACGCTCCGGTCGCGGGGGACCGTACCTGAGGACTAAACGGAAACGACCCGGTGTCTCTTTAACATTTTTACTACCCCATAAATTTGGTCGACTGAATTTTTCTACATTGCATTCGGCCCCGGGCAAAGCGACGGGTTCAGGTGGGATGCGAACGTCGGGAAAAATGGAGTTTTATTTCATTTCCTTTTTCCTGTTCTCTTTTTTTTATTTGTTTACTAGTACGAGAAAAGGGGAAATTGTCTTGGACAACAAGACAACGTTTATATTCGTTAATTTTTTAGGACGTATGTAAATATTTATATATGAAAAGTCGTTTCCACTCAACATTGTTAATTACAATGTTAGCTTGTTTTTAAACCTTAATTAAAATTTTACCTATAAAATTTCTAATTGTTATATAAACGTCTAGTCATTATCAATTTATCATTAAGTCTTAGTCATTTCTAAGACGTAATACAAATTATGTTAAAATACCAGTAAAATATAGTTAACATAAAGTGGTCAAATATTAGAAATAGAAGATATTTTAGGATATTAATAATTTTATAAAACGAATGATATTAAGAATTTAGTATAGTTGACAATGTAATCTAAGTATTATATCACCCAAAATTTGTCTTAATTACTTCAAATTTCCTATGTAATAGGTCAATTGAAAAGTCCCCGGCCTGACACATAGATGGCGATACTAGAAATAAATCCATATGTTAGCCCTAACCGTCAAAAGATGCGTGTATAATTTTGACAGCCGTTGGACCACTAGTTTGTGAATTATAGCATTTTGAGTGAAGCAACTTTTATTGATGTGAAAAAAATAGATAAAAAGGAATTTCGCGTGTTGTTAAGATATTGCTTTTTGAAGGGAAAAAATACAATTGAAGCAAAAACTTGGCTTGATGCCCAGTTTTTGGATACCACCCTAGAAAAATCAACCAAGGATCGTCATGCTAAGTTTAGATGTGGTGAAATAAGCACCGAAGGCGGCGAACTCAGTAGACGCCCAAAAGAGTTTGTTACCGAGGAAGACATTAAAAAAATCCACAAAGTGATTTTGAATGACCGTAAATTAACATTGAATGAAATAGCAAATACTCTAAAGACATCAACTGAATGCGTACATCATATCATTCACGAATATTTGGCTATGAGAAAGCTGTATGCAAAGTGGGTGCTGCGCGAACTCAGTTTTGACCAAAAACAACGACGAGTTGATGATTCGGAGCAGTGTTCGAAGACGGTAATGCGTAATAAGGCCGAGTTTTTGCGTCGATATGTGACAATGGATGAAATATGGCTCCATCATTTCACTTCGAAGTCCAATCGACAGACGTCCGATTGGACTGCACACGATGAACCCGCTAATAAGCGTGGGAAAACGCAACAGTCGGCTGGCAAGGTTATGGCGTCTGTATTTTGAGATACGCATGGAATAATTTTCATTGACTACCTTGAAAATAGTAGGACCACAAACAACGACTATTATAGCATTATTGTACCGTTTGACGAACGAAATCACCGAAAAACGGCCGCATTTGAAGAAAAAGAAAGTACTGCTTCACCAATATAATAAACCGTATCACAAGTCAATGAAAGCAATGGCAAAAATTCATGAATTGGGCTACGAATTGCTTCCTCATCCACCGTATTTTCCAGATCTGGCCCCCAGCCACTACTTCCTGTTCTCAGATCTCAAAATAATGATCGACGGGAAGAAATTTTCGTCGAATGAAGAGACGAAACTGAGGCCTATTTTGAAGCAAAGGACAAATCGTACTACAAAAATTCAGTGGATCACCCTTGAAGGCAGTCATGTTGAATAAAAACAAACTAATTTTTGCCAAAAAAATGTGTTTTACTATGGTAGGCCGGGGACGTTTCAAGTGAGCTGTTAATGTTAAAATTCAAGAACAAGTCTTAAGTCTTATTGAGATATAGGAAAGTAATACATGATATATTAAAAAACTCAAACTACAGCACAAAACAACATAAATTAATTGTACCAAAATGAAAATGTTGAAGATACAAATATTAATGAAGATTAGTATTGTGAAATATTTAACTTATGAGTTTAGATGATGATGAATGCAGACGCGATTACAGGTGAGAATCTAAAATAATGATCTTGATGTTAATTAATTCACATCCGTTTAGTATCTACCGCTATTATGTAGATTGATTGCGTTGTTGATTTTGCTCTGATGCTAATGATACGCTGTAGGTTTCTTCGGGGTAACGATCGTAAGGTTTCTTGTAAGCGCTGATGACAAAAATTTTCTTACTTCGACGGCTTTGTTTGATGGCGAGACTCTCTCGATTTGACGAACGCATATCATTTTATCCCTAATGTTCTTCCCTCGGGTACTTCGTGGTGGTATGGAAGGTTTGATCAAACACATTATTCTGCAACTTGATTTGTTAACAATTATTGAGAGGGAAAAACCGCTTTCTGTTTTGTAAAGAACGAAAATATTCAGGTCTACAAGCTGTTCAAGATCAACGCAGTTCTCTGTCTTTGTCTTCCTTCGGGTTAAAATCACAATTTATTGCAATTGTCAAGTTCCCATAGTATTGATCAAGCATAGTATTGATACTTTCTGAATATCAAAACATGACGAAATATATTTATCATCATTATTCCATTACTTTTTTCACACTGTTACTGCCAATTTAAACTTATTTAAAATAAACTGATACCGTACTCAGAGCCAAGCAATTATTTATTTCGTTTCCTCTAGCAAAATTAATACGCAAAGGAGTTCGTACATCTCCGTCTGTTATTATGAACTTCCGTCGAAGCAGTCGAAGCGTGCATTTATCTGAAATAGTAATTACTAGCATTGGGAACTATCGACTGAAAACGATTATCGACTGTTTAGCGATTGACTATTTTTTACTATCGACTGTTTGCAGTCGCTATTTTTATTCCGACTGATTTTGTTACTATTTATTATGAACTGTTTCAGTCGTGTACTTTTATTACTTACACTTACTTACTTACATTGCATTTATATGTAATATATATAATTTAAGATTTTTTTGGTAGTTTGCTTGTAAATAACAATATATTGTATATTAATATAGCAGAATTTTTAAACGATATTTTCCAAAATTGTTAATGTAATAGGGTAAAAAGATTAAAATTGCGAATGAAAAATAGTAAAGTACCTTTGACTGTTTTTATGAAAATAATAGGTAATATTTCGAATATCCTCTCGATTTTTATTAAAAAATATTTCCCTTCAATAGTAAATAAAGCATTTACTTTATAGTCTATTCAATGTTTTTTTAGTAATGCGTCGTGGATATTTGTGACGTAGGAACATTACAATGTTACCGCATTAACTCTGAGTTTTGGTTCAGTTGGGCTTTGACATAAAAGAAAATTCTAATTTAATTAAAATAATTCAACAAAAATGTTATCAAATATAATTTATTTTAACATTATATTACATCTAATACATATATTATCGAAGGACTTAAACTAAAACCATTAAGAACACAGGCATAATAGTTTGTAGGTTACATTTGTTTTGTTTACACTTAACTCTTGTCCACACCGCCCATGAAGTAGAGTTTCTAAGTGCGTTTTTTGATGTAGTGTTATCCCCCTGGAGGGCTAATACACCTAATTAATAATTGTATATCTGAGAAACGTATTTTACTTTAATTTGAGAGCATATTTACCCCTTTTAAGTTTAGTTCTTGCTTCCTTCGATGGTGTGTTTACTTGCCAAGTCATCTAGGTATCACTGTAAATTTTATTTCTTCTGCTACTATCTGTCTACACCATTCCTCCTAAAATTAATCACTGAATTCTGTCTAATGCAATTACCATATCTACAAAACAGTTAGTATTCATTCCCTCCTCATAAGTTCTAACCTAATGCTCATGCTTAGTTTTGGACTTGTTTTGTTTACATTGAACTATTCCATACCATCTATGAGAAAGAGTTTCTACACGCATTTTTGTATGTAGTGTTATCTCCCTGGGTGCCTAATCCACCTAATTAACAATTGCATATCTAATAAATATATTTTACTTTCACTTGAGAGCATATTTATGTTTAGTTCTTGTTTAATTCGATGATGTGTTCACTTGGCAAGTCATCTTGGTCCCACTTTATTTTTATTTCCTCTGCTACTACTCATGTACAATATTCTTGATAAAATTAATTGCTGCATTCTGTCTAATATATTTACCATATCTACAAAACAGTTAGTATTCATTTTCTCATACGTTCTAACCTAATGCTTATGTTCAATTTTGAACAATTACAATCATATCTGTGCACACAAATCTTTCACGCCCTACAATATCATTTTCTACAGAGATATTCAATTAATTACGTATCATCACTCTGTCTCAGGAATTTCCAGCATTGCACAGTATTATCACATATCCTGAAAGTTTCCTTCAGTCACTTTCAATTTACTCACTCCACGACTCACTGTCCAATTCAATCACTTAACTGTTAATTTCTAATCTATCTAAAATATGTTCACGATTCCACCATTTATCAATTACTTCCTTTGTATGTCTTATCGAGTTCATCCAAACCCAAGGGGTTATGGTTGACAATGATTCCTTCCTCATATCCAAACAGTTTTTGATTGAATATCCTTCTTAACCAGCAATATATCTGCAATTAGCTAATAATAAATATAATGAACAACAACACCCAATTGAATGCTATCGTAACTTTTACCTTTTTCTCCCAATTCTTATTGTCTTTACACTTTTTTTGTTACTGTTTTGCCAATAGTGCCACAATGAATCATTTTGAAATATTCAACTTTCTCTTATTATTTTATGCCTTTAATTGCTTTTTTTTAAGGTAATGTCTGGAAGTTCCATTAAACCTCTCCGAGGGTTATCTTTTACTTACACCTTTTAGTACCACTTTAATTACACTATTTAAACTGTATGCCCTGTAACAGTGTATGACAGGATATCTGACATCCCTCAAAATGCTGCATGCCCCTAATCCTTTTATGTACACTTTCCAGAAAGACAATTTTCTCTAAAATAATTTTATTAAATTATGTTTATATCGATATAACAGTTTGTGTACTTACTCTCCTTATATATTTCGTATATATGGTCTCGAATAGAAGCAATATTAAGATGGTCAAGATTCGTCACCCACTTTGTATATAGACGGGTTTTTTTGGATGAGTCTAACGTATTATTCCTCATTTTGCAAACGCTGTTATTCACAGTACCCACAGTATATATTTAGCACGGTAGCAATCCACTAAAAAACATTTTCAATAGAATTGTAAGGACTTATATTATTTAATATTATCAATAATTACCACACTAACGGATTTGCCGGCAAAAGGAGGCCTCCGTTATCTCATTGCTTTCCGAAATAACCTATTAAAGCCACAATCAATGTATGACCCTGAATATCTATAGTTTTCGGCATTTTCAAACAAAGTAATATGGTATATTACGGAGCGACTTAAAATTTATCAAAATAAGGGGCTAAAATAGTGTTTGGCGGCTAATAACCTGTAATAATTATAACAAATATTTTGAATAATTTAGCGTACATATAACAACCGGACGGCAACCAGCTGTCAAATGTAAACAAAATTCATGAAAGCAATAGTGAAAAGAAGTTTTAACTATAAATTATTGTAGCTGCATAATTAACTGTAGTTTTTAGAAATAGTATAACGTTAAAATAAATTATATTTGGTAACATTTTTGTTAAGTTATATTATTTAGATTAGAACTTTTGTGAATGTCAAAGCCAAACTGAATTAAATTCAAAGTTGATGCGGTAACATTGACACATTGTTTAACATTGTATTTTTGTTTTTTTTATGATTAGGTATATGTTTAATTTTTAATTAGTATTTATGATTAATGTACATTAATGTTTTGTTTAAGTTCTATTGTATTGTCTATATTTATTACAGTATATTATTTAAAATTAGCAATTAACATTTTAAAATACGGTAAAACATTTGTGGGTTATTATTCCATTCCATATTCAATTCCATTCCGTTTTAGAGATCCACAGAACATTCAAATATTAAAGTAATTCTATTTCGTTTAAAATGAAATTATTATTTTCATGCTCATAATATTCAGTAATAATTTTTTCCTGTTCTTTTTTAAACTTGTACATCCCCGTCACGCTGGTACTACCGTTGGAAAATATATAAAAAACTAACTGCTCCAAGGAATTATCTCTGTCCTTTCTTCTCTTAAAATGTATATAGGGACGGGTTCGAACATCATCATCTGACATCACAAATTTAAATAAACAGTCGAACCGTGCATTTGACTGAAAATAGTAATTACAATTTTCAGCTAGTTCTTTAACTAGCGACTGTCTCGACTGTTTTGCGATTATCGACTGTTTTCAATCGATAGTTCCCAACGTTAGTAATTACTATTCGCGACATTCTACTGTTTTAGATGATAGTTCGCAACGCTAATAAATACCATTAGAAGGAAATGAAGGTTAAAAATAATCAATGAACGTATTTTATGGATGGTTTTTTTTCGTTAATAACGAGATCCTTCTCCATTACTCTTAAGTGTATATTCTGAGTAATCGTTGCCGATTCCCAATTTCCCGTAAAATCCAGCGCGTCGCCTCTGCGAACGAATAAATTCTTCATTAAATTAGAACAAGTTAATCTGTAATCGACAAAGTAACCCGAAACTTTTAATGAATGGGAGAAAACGCAAAGTTGCTCTAAGTTGCCTTTGAAGTTCCATTTCGCCCGACGGCCAATTTCCCGAAGAGTGTCAAGATTTTAGGGGTTTCCAGCTTTTACTTTATAAAAATTCGAAAACTTTCGAAATAACTTTATCTCTCCACTGCTGTACCGTACCTGGTTCTGCGCGTCGACGCTTCTTCTCGTCCTTTCCTTTCTCTCCGTTTTCTTCTCGATTCGTCGTGTGTCTCGTCTCCTTCACGCCCTAGCCCTGGTCCTGTGCCTCTCCGTCTTTGACGTTTAATTTTTTTCTTATTTGTCTTCTTCTTCGACGTTGCATTTTAATGTCGAACTTTCAATAGAGTCGGAATTAAGTTTGGGAAATGACTAGGAAAATTGAAGGAAAGTCCCTGTCGCGTCGTCGCCAGGTGGAGGGAGTGAGGTTGATGCTCTGGCAATTCTATGAATGGATAGGTCACCGTTCTTTAATAATTTCATAGGAAATCAAGCCAAAAAATAAACTTCTTGCCTTTTATTACTTTAATTGAAAGACATAATCATTTATAAGAAAATATTTAAGGAATTATACGGTTTATTTTTATTAGGTGTTATCTAAGATTTCTTATTTAAAGTTTTATGATAAATAGAAAAGAAGGCTTTGGAAAATCAACTATTTGTACGTACAAAACACAATATAATATTGAAAATTGGTGAAACATTATTCATAAACAGTTTTGATTAATGCTGCTAATGAAAAGAATGCAACTCTAAACTATTTTATAAGAAAAAAGTCTGTATAGAGGAAGTCCTGTAAATTAAACTTAATAATTTTATATGTTTTTTTTTAAATTTGAATAAAAATTCATAGTGTTTATACTGAAAAATAAAGTCTATTTCTAATTCAAGGCGCTTTCATTAAATATGCACTTAGTTTTCTTAATTACTAGAATAACACTATTCTAATATTTAATTTATCTTCTTAAATCCATTGTTCTATTTTACTGAAATATTGTGATTTTTTATTTTGATACAAATTGCGCTTATTTTGTTTAAGTTGATATTCTAGTGTAGAAATTTTAGCAGTAGTAAAATACCGCCTAATATTTCGAGTCAAATACTGGCAGTCTTGATACTGCGTCACTAAAACATCTATATCTCTGAGACTAATTTAAAATTTGAAATATCCTCTTGAGGACATATTTTTAAAAGGCACACCTTTGATATTATTAAAGAAAGAAAAGTTATTTTTCCAAATTTCTAGCTAATGAATTCCTAATTAATTAGATATAACCAATCATTAATAATAGTGTTATTATTGACGTAAAATATTATTGATGTAAAATATTAACTTTTAGACTATTTTCGCCGTGAGGACTTTTGTTGTGACGTGTACTGTAGACCCACCCCACCGCTTGCTGTTGCTTCAATATTAAGATAAGCGAGGTGTCAATCTAAACAATTCTTAAACGGCGTAATTTAACTATTAAATTGGATTATTTTATCATTTCTCGCAATAAAACAAAATTTTTCTATGTTGTATTATTGAACTTTATGCCATACATAAATGTGAATCAAAAAAAGGGAAAAGTCATGAATCAAAATTGTATTTCGGTTATTCATTACTTTTGTTGTTTAACTCTAAGAACTATTATAAACTTATAATGTTTCTGCTCTCTCTGCTAATCAAGTTTGAAGAAAATGAACTGTAAAACTTACTGGATGAAAACCTATCTGAATGTCTCAAAGAAATTTAGACAACCTAACACTTGATGAGTGAACTATTTCAATACGTTTAAATGTAATGGGAAATATTTAAAAGGAGAGAAAATGGTCACCATACTAAAGGGCCGAAAATGCCATTTCTAGCCATTAACATCACAGTTGTATTACTTGCTAAAAAAAGAAGAGATTGCCGTGACGTATCATGCTTGCGATGAAGTAGATGTACTACGATATTCCTAAGTGCAAAAAGCCATAAGTTCGTTTAGGAGAAACATCCACATAAATACCGTAGCTTTAGTAATGTATAGCGTAATACAAGTTGCTGAAACTAAAAAAACTGTTACAACAGATGCTTTGCTGGCGTCAATAAAATCAGTTGAACAATCTCTGTAACAAATAAGACCAGCGATAATACGTAACAGACAGTAAACAGTAACACTCTCTTGCATGACGACGGTCAGCAAAATGTTGCAAAACTTGTGAAGAATATAGTCTTCTCAATTCTCAATAAATTTCTTTTGAAATGAAATGAATGAATTGAAAAGTGATTGGAATATAAAAGATTATTTAAAAATGCACATTAATTTGGTGGCTTTTGAAAGTGATACGCCTGATATCCAGTACAATTATGTTAACTTTTGTTATTAAAATTATTTTAAAACCTTCCTTGATTTTTTCCATTGATTCATTTAACAAAACGTTAAAATTTACAGATTAACTTATTGCTAATTTTCTGTTGTACGGGATTAATACATCAGTATGTATTTCCCAAATTAAAATAAAACTAAACTACTTAATAAAAAGTAAAGAATATGTTAATAGAGTATACAATTTCGTGCGGTTCGGTTGAATTGAATTTTCTAATTTCCTGCGTATTTTCCAATAGCAGTATTGCTTCCACGTAGATATGATTTATTAACCCTATAACATGGTGTAAGGCGAAATCGTGTATCACTTCGTATATCCATTTTATTTTGAGATCATCGTGCTGTTTTTCATTGGTTACGTAACGATAAGCATTGATCATAGAAATTAAAATATAAATATATATATATAAATATATATATATATATATATATATATATATATATATATATATATATATATATATATATGTATGTATATATATAAATATATATGATAACTTTAAAAAAGAAAAGGAAAAAAATTACGAATTTCTATTATCATGTAATAAATAATATGATTTTAAAGAAAGTAGGATTACTTTTATACAGAATATTCTGTGGATGTGTGAAAAGGAATGGAATAATAACACTACAAATGTTTTATCGTGTTTTAATATATTAATTGCTATTTTTAAATAACATAGCATAATAAATATAAATAGTATTGTAATAAACGTAAATAAAACCTAAAAACTAAAAATTTTCAATAACCATAACTACTAAATAAAATGTAGACGTATACCTAATCACTGAAAAATCTAAACCATGATGAACCTAAAAATGATCGTACAAAAACTACCAAACCCTTTTTACATAAGTTTTATTTATCTTTGAACGGAAATATTTTTAAATTACTGTGAATATTATCATGTTCAATTTTTCTTCCGTGAGGCTATTTCTTCGATCGTTAATTATTTGCCCAGATTTTGAAAAAACTCGTTCCCAGGGGATAGATGTTGTGGGCATAAAGGAATATTTCACGTGTAACTGATATAATTCAGGTAGTTTCATTTTATGGATTTGCCAAAATCCAATGGGTTTTCTAAACGCCCAATAAATGGAATTTCCAAATGCTGCTAAATCTGTAAAGTTGCTGCAGCACTTGGAGTAAATTACTTTCATTCTAGCCATTTTTTATCAAAATATCTCCAGATGTCAATACATTCTTGTCAGTAGTTTGGTCTTGAATTTCGAGTTGTGGAACTATATTTGTATTTTTTGAAGTTAGAATAGAAGATACCTATTTTGTGATAACTTTTTGTATCGCCTCAGCATTATTTGCAATACCAAATCCTGCTTTTTTATATCTAGGATCTAAAAATGTGGATTTCCCGCATATCGTATTTATTTCTAAAATTGCCAGTCTTTTATTGATGACATCTAATAGACAATTTTGCTATTTTTTCCCCATTCACTTGTTAAATTCCTGGATTTGATGAAATGTTGCAGTCCTCTTATTAACCGTATAATTAAAGACATTCTTGGGATATCTTTCACCAGATAACTCGGTGGTCATTATTTTAATGGACTTTAAAAGTTGAACACATTCTATTAAGATAGTCCATTCGTTAACAAATAAAAACTGTGGTGCTCTTTTTAATAGCCAACAAAATAAATTGTTGAATATTAAAGTAGAGTTTTCCTATCAGAAAATATATTTATTACAAATATTTAATATACTTTATTCGCCTCTTCACGGTTAATATTTTTAAAAGAAATTTAGCAACTGCTACTGTAAAAAATTCTTCAAATCTTTTGGATCTATGCAATTTCTGAAACCTTTGGAACCTAATTTTAGTTTTCAAGATTTTGGGAAAAAAGTTTCGACAAACAAGAGGCTTGGACAAAAATCGTGAAAGTTTATCAAAAAAGTACTACCTATTATACTAGTCCAAAGTATTACCTATTATACCAGTCAAAAGTATCTTACTATTTATCATTTACAATTCAATTTTTTTGCCCTCGAAAATTAGCGTTCCAAAATGCTGCTATATTAATTTACGATATATAGTTATTCACAAGCAAACAACAAAAAAAAACATAAAACCACATATATTACATATAAATCTATATAAGCATAAATTCGGCGAATTACTTTCAAGGTCGCGGCTAGAACGGAAGGCCAGAATGTTAAAATCAGTCGACTGAACTAGTAGAACCGAAAATAGTAACTAAAAGTAAACAACTGAAATAGTCGATAGAAAATAGTAATAAAATCACGGACCGAAAATAGCGACTGAAAACGGTTACTAGTAAAAACAGTCGAACCAAAAGTAGCGACTGAAATAGTCAATAGTAAAAAGTGGTCAGTTACTAAACAGTCGATAGTCGATTTCAGTCGATTGTTCCCAACACTAGTTTTATGATATTTGAGCAAATTTAAAACATTACGAAGCATGCTACAGTCTCAGTCAGGCATTGAATATGTGGCAGCTCTTTCGAAAATCCAGATGAAATATCATCAATTCCATGGGCCTTTTTAAGACTGAGGTCGTTGATTATCAATTTCTGTGAAAACTTCCATTGGAGAAATCCATTTTAAGGCTACTTCGGGCTGCTAAAGAGATTTTTTATCTATTGTAGATTCTATATCACTCGGTGGCAATACGTTAACTAAATCTTGAATAGAGTAATATAACTTAATATGAAATCCTTGATATTATATAATTAGAAAGGTGAGTTAATCATTACTAGATAATACCCATTAAGTTAACGATTTTTCTACATAATATTAACCCGATGGTAGATAAATACGAAAATGATGACTGGATTGGAAAGCCATTAAATCACTTATAGATCGTATACTTGAGGTATTTTAATGGATAGCGGGAAACGACTTAACATATAACTGGTTTATTGGGAAGCTGGCGCATCTGCGGAACGTATAGCGGCGAGATCGTCGAATACCAGATAGCCGCGCCATTTTATTTAGATTATGTATTCGGGAATGCGCCTACATTATCCGCTATAAACTAAAGTCCGACCATAAAATCTCGCGCCTCGTGGGGGCGGCGTCCGACATGCTCCCGCTTGATCACGTGTAAAACAACTTATGCATTTTTAATCTACCGACGCTATCCCGACCGGTGAAGTAAGGGGCTCCCGCTACGAAATTATGGCTCCCCGGGGGGCAGAAGCGGGACGTCGTCCAATAAAACACGACTACGATACAATATATTAACGGGCTCGGGGACCGGATATATTTCTATTTTTCTACAGTACAGTTCATTATCTAACGCGCCCAGATTTTTGTTGAATTATGACATGGTATACGACAAGGGTCTGTCACGTTTTTATAACCAAACATACCATTCGTCAAACGTAAAAATTCTTTGAAATATTAGTTATAATTACTACCGGATATAAACCGGAAACGTTATTTTTTACTATTAACTATATATGTTTCACAACATTTTTGTTTCATTATTTTATTTAAACTAGAATTTTGTTGTATAACAAAGCCAAACTGAACTAAAACTCAGAGTTGATGCGGCAACATTGCGACGTTTTGACGTCACAAATCTAGATGACGTATGACGTGTGCATATATTGCAAGTATCAGCATAACTACCACAACATAACTGTCAAATTCGATGTCTTTGACATTTGTCTATATAAAACAACAATTAATTATAATGCAAATTAGGAAGCTCCAAATAGCATTGTCGACATTTATTACTGTTGTTGTTTGATTTGAAGAAGTCTGCCTAAGGCCTGCCTAAGGCCATCAAACAGTTTTGGAAACTCATGGTGATGCTTTTCACTCATGTACCAATTGTCAGTTTTGATTTCAGTTATTTAAATGTGACTGTGTTGATGGCAAAGATTAGTCTAAAATACCAACAATTTTCGACACAATGAATTGCAAGACTAATTCTTGGATGAAAAACCAACTCCCCGAGAAATTTCAACTTAGCAATTATGATCCAAAAGTTTCCACACCGGTAAATACGATAGGAAATTCCAATATAAGACAAAATGGTTACCATATGAATTGTCTGAAAATGCCATTTAGGCAAATAAGTTAACTTTATGTAGCGTGTTGAAGTGATGAATTAAAAGTGGACTTACTATCCACATCATACAGAAAATTCATGCCAGTGAAAGCTTGCTTTGTATATGATGGGATCAACAAGATATAACAAATTATCAGTTAGTAAAACCAAATTAAACTGCTGAGACATATCGACATCAATATCGAGAAATAGACGCAGAATCATCTTCATCATCTTCTAGTATAAAAACGTTAGGCCAAAGGTTGCGAAAAGAGTTGTGAAGAATACACTGTTGCAGCTCGAATGGGAAGTTCCACAATACCCAGAGTACTGAATAGACATAGGATGACTTGAAGAGTACACGGTTCCTAAATGGTAATGAGGTGAGAAAATGGTCGTTGATTGGGTCACTCCCAAATCAACATCCTCCTTTCGCGACTATATCGCCGTATTGCTAAAAATATCGGGAATATTGTAGAACATGATGGAAAATATTTATGAAAATATTATTTATTCTCAAAATTCTATTTAAAATGAGAAATAATGAGAAGAATACAAACATATACTTACTTAAGAGACTTTAAGTAAATAAACTAGTAATACTTATATTTACTTACATACTTACAAATGTCAGGCAGAACTAGTTTCATGAACATTTTTATGTGCAGTAGTTTCTACAATATACCTTTTTTTAATATTACAATTATTATCAATTTCTTCCATACTCACAACAAATGGCGACATTACATTCACTTAAAACATTAAATATAACATGTGTAAAACATATCCCCTTTATTCAATATTAATGGAAATATTTCTGGGCGAGATCAGTATTCTTTGGAACAAAGTATGCGCTATTTTAACCTCCACTTGATAGAACAGAACAATTCGTTAAATATATGTAATCTGGTGGTTCTTAAGCGCCACGGCAAACACATGGCCACGAATATTACCTTAGCGATTTCAATTTTGTTTTTCATTGGTTAATTATTAGATCGGCATCATAAAATTAAGTTTCTGAAATATAAATTTCTGTAGTAGCGTAGTGATACAGCTGAATGAAGATCTGTCGTCAAATCAACCTATGATATGACTATACCAAAGCGCAGAACTTTAATCACTAGTATTGGTGCATTGCAATGTTAGAGATTTATATTATCATATCATATTTACATATACAAAAATTATTATATCCGTATTTGATTTATAAATACTAGCCCAATTCTTGATTACAAATATATATTATATTACAAGCAATAACATATTATACATCTCACAGTAAAAACAAACTAGTATTATTATGGATTTCATTAAAAAAAAAATTGGTAAAATGCAAAAGGTTTGAAGATGTGGAAACTCTGCCACATGTAATAGATAAAATTAAAATCCCAAATTTGTATCAAAAACGAAAATAAATTTCTCCCGTATGCCTTTAAAATATATTCACATATAACCGCAGCAATGATCTTGGCTCGTAGTTGAGTAAATTACGGCTATATCGATATTTTTACGCTGGGCTTTTAGAGTGGCGGATGGTAATGGATAGGCTTCAGTTTTCGATATGTTTACGACTGCCGAAGATCGAAAGTTGAAAGTGCAATAGAACTGTTAAAACCATTTTAAACTCCAGAAGAATATAAAAATATATATAGCTTTCGAAAATATATGCTTATACAAACACTAAAGGAATAATTAAAGTGTGATCATATTTGTATATATGGGAGTGAAAAAGACATACATGAAAACAAACAACTGTAGACCTAAAAACACTGTTGCAATTTGTATCAAATATTAAATAGTATTTTTATCATCATAAATACAATGCCAGCGCCCCAGGAGAGTGCCTATTTCGTAGCAAATACGCTATCGTTGGTATCAGAGACGAATATTTTTCATCAAATATCGCCGCTGTTGAATATCGGCCACGGCCGTTTTGACCTTGAACAACACTAACTATTTTTCAGATCACTCTCTATGAATTCAACTTATCTTGATTCCATCGCAGATTGTCAGGTTATATTATCTGAATCTCTTTTAATTAGAATTTACTTTAAGTGTCACATTTGAAACGTTCCTATACAGATATCAGACTGTCAAGGTGTCCAAGTTTCAAAACTATACAAAATAAGTATTTGGGAAGTTAAATCTTAGTCTCAATTGTAATATTTCACCACTTATACAAGAAAAGCCCGTCCAGCTTGACAGATTAAAGTTAATCGGTCGTGGATGCCACTTTCTTCTCCTACTATACTGTAATAACTCCTACGGATACCATTACGTTTTTAAATCAAAAAATTTAGAAAAAAATTGAAGAAATAATTAACCAATGATTACAAAAGATATCTGAAGAATAACAGAACAAGTTATCAGACCGCATTCATTTCACCAAATTCTGACCAGTAGTCCAAAACTTAATCCCGCGAGCATTGTTAGAAGAGACCGTCGAGTATCTGTGTCGGGGTTTCTAAAGGTCCAGCTCCATCGTTGTGTCCGATTGAGGGCGGAACTTTGCGTGTTTTCTCTTTTAGTGTTGGGAATTCTATAATTCTGTAAAAACATTTTGTCTCCTGAGGAACACCATACTATTTAGAAAGACCAATTCAGATTGTTGTTATTGCTATTTGTTCTGATACAGGATGGATGCTCACATGTATATCCAGAATATAATATATAATGCAGGATGGTGCAGTATTAAGATGATCCATATTACTTTTTTGAGCCGTGTCGTTTTTTAAGTCCCCTTCATGCAGCGGGAGTCAAAAATAATTTGAAACCCATAGAAGTGATAAAAGTTTTCGATAGTTCGGTTTGAAGTTGAAAAATGACTTTACACCTCTGGGAGGCCTGGGGCCGGGGGAGTTTTCTATTAAATTTTTAGCAGAGACATTCGCAGGGCAAGCCGGAAGACGCGCGGAGAAAAAAACCGTTCCGACACCACAGAGAGATAAACACGAAATAGATATAAATAATTCACCGCGACGGAAGACCCTTTGGAAATGAGATTGGCGTTGCCCGTTTTGAAAAACAACGCACTATCATTAGGGCGGCGTTGCCACCTCCGCCCCCCGCTCCCTAATGGCAACGACAGACGGTGTGGGTAGGGAGGGAGTGGCGTTGCACACTCGACTCCGGAATGATACACGATGATAAAATTTACTTTTCTTGGGTCATATTTCTGCATTAGCGCTGATTGCGGCGTCGCGTTCAACATCGCCTTTTTGACAGCCGGGAATGGGGACTCCTTTATTAACACGACCCGCGCTGGGCCGAAGTTGAGGAGGGGACACTTCAGCTCGCATTGGGTGGGATTTGCGTTTTGCTATTACCTTCTTTTATTAATCTTCACGGAGATGGAACAAGACAGATAATCTCAACCTTGTTTGGTTCACTAGCTATTTTTATTTGTATTAATATTTATGAATATAATACCAGTATTATTTACCAAACTAATTCTTCAGTTCATTTTAAATTGGGGGGTAGTTGTGATTTCTCTTGTAATAACTCAATTGTATCGCCTATATTGCTGTTGATCTACTTGAGGTAGCAAACAGTTTCAATTGAAACTAATTAGAAGACTAAAATCAAAAGACTCTTATAATTATCCTAACAACGATATTTATTTTATATAATCTCAGAGACAGGAATATTTTAGAGGCTTAACTAATATGCTTATTAACAAGGATTATCAAGTTTTAAATTGTTTACTTAATAATCAGTACTGATTCGGTACTATAATTACATAGTACTTTTAATAAAATAGCCAATGTACGTCCCCAAAATATACTACTAAAAAACTTTGTAAATAAAGCCATAAAACAAAAATAACATTAGCAAATATAATTTATTTTAACATTGTACTACATCTAATACTTACTTTTCAGCCGTAATAGTTTGTAAGTTAGAATTGTTTTGTTATATTTACAATTCTTTTTCCACACCAACAATAAGATTTCTGGGCACGTTTTTATGTAGTGGTTTTTAATCATAATCATAATCTCATTCATAAGCATAATCTACCTAATTAACAAGTATACATCCAAGTATTATTTATTATATCCAATTTATTAATTAATTATATTATTATTTATTTTATTATTACGATGTGTTTCTTTAATAAGTCATTATGATATATCGGAATTTCTATTATTATATCTCTATTATTATTTCTATTATTTCTATTCTATAATTATATTGGAGATTCTTCTGTTACTACCTGTGTACATTTTCCTTTATAAAATTAGATTTAAACTCTATATTATTACTAATGCATTTGATATATCTGCAAAACAGTGAGTATTAGGTATCTTCTCATAAACTCTAATATAATTTTCATGTATGTTCTAAATAATTACACAAATATATATGCACGTGAATACTTCCTACCCTACAATATGATTTTCTACTGTCCTATATTAATTATATACTCATGTTAGTTCTTTCTGTTGTTATCACTGTGTGATGGTCATTATTAGCATAAGCCTCCAACAAAAGTTTCATTCAATCACTACCAGAATCACTGTTCAAGGCAATTAACAAATTGTTAATTCTAATCTATTGAATAATTGTTACTGATTCACTTGTTACTGTCCGCCTGATGGAATTTATAATGTATATTTTCCAGGCTTATCTCTAAAAAAAAATAAATTACATTAAACAAAAAGTTTAATTTGTTTTTAACGATTGACAAAACACTCATTCAGCTCCAGGAATAAGCCATGCCTATTTCCACCATGAACAATAATATATAAATATATCTCTATAATAATAAATCTAGATAGTTGTCAGTTAGAAGGCGCTATTTCTGGTGGGAGGATAGACCCAACGTATACTTCGTTGTCATCAATGAGGATGACCTTATGTCTTTTACTCGCTATTGCTGGACTTTTTGCTACAATACATAATTCATTGCTTCAATTAACGTCGAGATATATCAGTAATAGCGGAAAACAATTTTAGCAGCCCATATGCACTACACTTTGCTGATCCCACTATACACAAAGCAACCCATGACTTTTTGCACTTTGAATTTTCATAGCAGATCCATTTTTCATCGTTAATCCCAATATGTCACAGAAAATTCATCTTCTTTGCTGACTATCAATAAAACCGCGATGTTGAAACTTCAATTCTTGTGGTAATAATTCAATAATACCAAATGGAAAACAATTACTTTATATGCCAAAAATGTCAAAACTATCGAATTTAACAGTTCAGTACAACAGATTAGGTTGTTTAATAGTTGTTTACAGTGATACTTTGCATATTTACCTAATATTTATTTGTTTATCAAATTAATCTGAATATTATCACAAAATCAGCATCATAAATCCGAAGCTTGGGAAAATGTATATTTCCATGCATATTACATGCATATTATATACATAGTCTATTTAAAGTTTTTTTAGTAATGCCTCATGGATATTTGTGACGTCGAAACATTGCATTGTTGCCGCTTCAACTCTGAGTTTTAGTTCAGTTTGGCTTTGACATGCAAGAAAATTCTAATCTAAATAGAATAATTGAACAAAAATGTTATCAAATATAATTTATTTTAACATTATAGTATATCTAATACATATATTATCGAAAGACTTAAAACTACAATTAAGAACACAGGCATAATAGATTATAGGTTAGATTTGTTTTGTTTACATTCAAGTCTTTTCCCCACCGCTCATGAAGTAGAGTTTCTAAGTGCGTTTTTTATGTAGTGTTATCCCCCTGGAGGACTAATACACCTAATTAATAATTGTATATCTGAGAAACGTATTTTACTTTAATTCGAGAGTATATTTACCCTTTTAAGTTTAGTTCTTGTTTCCTTCGATGGTGTGTTTACTTGCCAAGTTATCTTGGTATCACTGTATATTTTATTTCTTATGCTATTATCTGTCTATACCATTCTTCTTAAAATTAATCACTGAATTCTGTCTAATGCAATTACCATATCTACAAAACAGTTAGTATTCATTATCTCCTCATAAGTTCTAACCTAATGCTCATGCTTAATTTTGAACAACCACAATCATATCTCTGCACATCAAACTTTCACGCCGTACAATATCATTTTCTATAGTTATATTCAATTAATTATGTGCATACCTTTAGCTGTTTCCATTCTCATCACTCTGTCTCAGGAATTTCCAGCAATGCACAGCATTATGACATATCCTGAAAGTTTTCTTCAGTCAGTTTCACTTTCTGAAACATTTCATTACTTTTCTCCATTTATCAGTTACTTCCTCTGTATGTCCAGTCGAGTTCATGCAAACCAAAGTATTATGGTTGACAATGCTACCTTGCATATATCCAAATAGTTTTTGACAGAATATCCTTCTCGACCAGCAATATATCTATAAAAAATTATTAATAAATATAATGACCAACAGAACCTAATCGAATGCTATTGTAACTTTTACCTTCTTTCATCAATTTTTATTGCCTACATTTTTTTTGTTACTGTCTTGCCAAGACTGCCACAATGAACCATTTTAAAATATTCAAGTATCATCAAGATACACAAATTCAAATAGTTTATCTCCGTTGGTCTTATTTTATGCCTTTAAAAATTGAGTTGTTTTAAGGCAATTTCTGGAAGTTCCATTATACCTTTCCAACGGTTACCTTCACACCATTTAAACCCTACGCCCTGTAAGAGTGTATGAAAGGATGTCTTACATCCATCAAAAAGCTGCATGCCCCTAACTCTTTTATGTATACTTTCCAGACAGACATTTTTCTCTGAAATAATTTTATTAAATTATGTTTATATCGATAAAATAGTTTGTGTACATACTATTCTTACAGATTTCGTATATTTGATCTCGAATAGAGCCAATATGAAGATGGTCAAGATTTGTTACCAACTTTGTATACAGACAGGTTTTCTTGGGTGAATCTAACGTACTATTCTCCATTTTGTAAGCGATGTTATTCACAGTACTCACAGTAATATTTAGCCCGGCAGCAACCCGCTAAAAACATTTTCAATAAAATTGTAGAGACCTATGTTATTTAATATCATCAATAATTACCTCCGTAATGTTTCGTTTCGAAATATTTTATTAAAGCCGCAATCAATTTGTGACCCCGAATATCTATTGTTTTCGGCATTTTCAAATGAAATGATAATTACGGAGCGATTTAAAATTAATCAAAACAATCAGAGCTCAAAAATAACGGCAAACTGTCGGTTTTTAATCTATAATGATAATAACTAATATTTTGAATAATTTTGCGTACATCTGACAACCGGCCGCGTTCCGTCCGTCCGCCGTTTGTTAGATGCAAAATTATTTAATGCAATAGTGTTAAGAGGTTTAAAATCTTACCTATAAATTATTGTGGCTGTATAATTAACTGTAGTTTTCAGAAAAACTATAATGTTTAAATAAATTATATTTGATAAAATTTTTGTTCAATTATTTCATTTAGATTAGAATTTTCTTGTATGTTAAAGCCAAACTGAACTAAAACTCAGAGTTGATGCGGCAACATTGCAATGTTTTAACATCACAAATATCCATGATGCACTAAAAAAAACTTTGAATAGACTATCCATGAATATTGTTCAATACTATTCAATAATATTAAAAAACTCAAAATGATTTAGTCATAAATGATAGATCCTAGATATTATAATTGAAAGCTTATTATAAATAATGGTTTGCCATCCAGTGTTTATTTTCCTTGTCCATAGTGGTATGTAATTATTATCCGATCCAAACAAAACTTTGTTCATTTTCATGAAAAATAGTTAAGCTTTCTTTAAAATTACTTATATTAATAAATATTTTACCTCAAACATCAAAATGTGAAAGGCTTTGATTAAATAAGCAATTTCACTAGAATACTCATGTGTGATAGTAAATATATCTATATACATCATATACATGTTAAAAAACTGTCTAAAGACAAAATATAACGGTTCGCAGCCTAAGCTGGCTAAGGATCTCGCCCATCCCATATATATAAATAGAAAAAATTAGGATTATCCCAATCAGTTCGGGCCATTCCCGGAATATAACAACTTATCTCGGTCCCGGTCGACCCGGAGCGAGTGTAAATCTTCGACCTTCAATTTAACACCTTGGAGATTCGTATGGGAGTGAGCCTCGCCTTTTTCCGACCGGGTGATTCATACAGGGCTGCAAAGATACCCTTTGCCGACCTAAATAAATCAATCTCTACGTTTCAAACGGTCTCTAATCTCCAATGGTTCCGCGGCTGGAAATATTTTCCAGGCCTGATTTATACGAGATGTACAAATAAGTTGTACAACTTCCGCGGCTTTTCAGATAGCAGCGAGGATATGTGTCTATACTAATACGACTATATTCTTCTTTGTGATTTAACAGCATTTCTGACGGTTACCAGATCAATGAAACTCTAATGCGAAATGTATATATAGGTATATTTAAGTTATACCTCGTTATATATTATCTCGTTGTACTGATTCACGTGATTCTTTGTGGGATCAGGTGCGTCAGGTTTTACCACCTGAACTTATGTTTTTACCAGTTGGCAGGCAACCTCCGAATAGAATTCTTCTTACATTCAATATTCTTATTTATATTAACTGACTCTTATTACGATTTAGGATCATCATAGTCGATCCATGAAATGAAGGACTATATGCATTTTATTTTTTAAAATATTCCATAAATATTACTGACAAAATCGCATTTAAATATGCTTGTTACAGTGTTTTGCTTATTAAACCGAATATACACAGCTTGTGGAAGACCAAAATTGAACTAAAAATATTTGTCACTGTATCTTATGAAATGCGTAGAAATGTTTGTTTAAACTATATAGTATAAGAGGTCAATTGAAAAGTCTCCGACCTACCATAGTATAACAAATTTTTTTGGCCAAATCATTTTTTATTCAATATAATTCCCTTCACGGGTGATAAACTGATTTTAACGACCCTCCATCTTTTCGATACCATTTTTGTAGTACGATTTGCTTCAAAATAGGCCTCAATTTCGGCGATGACCTCTTCATTCGACGAACATTTCTTCCCAGCGAGCATTCTTTTGAGATCTGAGAAAAGATAATTGTCGCTGGGGGCCAGATCTAAAGAATACGGTGGATGAGGAAGCAATTTGAAGACCAATTTATGGATTTTTGACACGGTGTATTGTCTTGGTGAAGCAGCACTTTCTTTTTCTTCAAATGCGGCCGTTTTTCGGCGATTTCATCCTTCAAACGGTCGAATAACGCTATGTAATAGTCGCTGTTGAAGGTCCTTCCATTTTCAAGGTAGTGAATGAAATTTATTCCAAGCGCATCCTAAAATACAGACGCCATAACATTGCTAGCCGACTGTTGCGTTTTCCCACGCTTTGGAGCAGGTTCATCATGTGCAGTCCACTCAGATTACTGTCGATTGGACTTCAGAGTGAAATGATGGAGCCATGTTTTATCCATTGTCACATATCGACGCAAAAACTTGGGTTTATTACGCTTGATATCTTATCTTCAAACACTGCTCCGAATCATCAGCTCGTCGTTGGTTTAGGTCAAAAGTGAGTTCGCGCGGCTAAATTTTTTTCCTTTAATAAACAATATTTTATCAACACGCGAAATTCCTTTTTTTCCATTTTCTTCACAATAACAAAAGTTGCTTCACTCAAAATGCTATAATTCACAAACTAATTATCCGACAGCTGTCAAATATATACGTGCATCTTTTAAGGGTTAGGACTGACTAAAAACATATGGATTTAATTATAGTAGCATTATTTATGTGTCACGACGGGGATTTTTCAATTGATTTTTCAATTGACATGTTATTCTCGTATTTATGGTTTTTGAATGTTATTCACGTAGGTCATCTTCAAGACTTGTTTAAAACTAACGCACTATATAATAATGTAGTCATATAGTAATATAATAATATAATAATATAATCATAAATTATCATAATATAATATTCTCATAAAATACTATGTTGGTATATATTTCTAACAGAGTTTTCAATTAGTTCCTGTGGCCTTGATTGAATTAATTTATTTTTTAATATAATGGTCTTTTGAGAATTAGTTTCCAAAGAACTAGACTATTAGCGCTTCTAAATAGCTTTACAGTAAATATTTTATATGTTCACGAGCTACAGCAGCTAGTAAGATTTGGAGCTGAAATGGACTTGGTTATATCGTCCTGAGTTCTCGACATGGCTACAGAGGGAGTAACAGAACTGTTGGCTTTTACTATCTTCATTGCAGTATCCGATTTACTGCAGTTATGTAATTTAGGAATGCTGTCTCCACTTTTTTGCAGTTGTTTCTGTTTCATATTAAATATGTTTAATTCCGGGATTACTGCTTCAAGCAGTGGTATGGGATTCCCTATTTTATTTGTCTACCATTACATACGAATGGCAGAGAATATTTAGCAGGTGAGATCCTGTTTAATTTCTACAAGTTAAATTAAATCAACGATACCTCCAGGGGCTGTATTTGTTTTTATATACGAAGATGCTTGTTCTCCATAGGTCAGAATATACGAGAGGCATATTTAAGACCGCTCAACAAACGTAAAATCTCCTTGTTGTGACTAAAAGATGGACAAGATAGGCTAGTTTCTAGCTTAGTACTATGTTTTGTTCGTTAAGTATCTTGTTTGTTTGCATGTTCAAGTTTGTTCTCTTAATATTTCTTTCTTCAACAATAACCTGTTTAATTTGGCTACCGATGCTAAATACTGCTTTTTGTTCTTTACAATTTTATACATACATTGAACTTCATTAAAGAGAGACCATAATGATCCGCTTCGAAACGTCAACTGGAATTAATTTTAATAGATTTAAACCTTAATTAGTCAGCTAGGTGGCCGCTGTGGTCAACTCGAGAAGATAGTGCTACCGTATATAAATGCACTTTATATCTATAAAGCTAATGAAAAATCGAAATTTAATTTTGATTTTTTATGCTATTTTTTAGGTTGTTATTATATTAATAATAATATAAAAATAATATTGCAAGACTTAATGTTAACACAAAATTTAAAAAAAAACAATTTCTGTATATATATCTGCGAAATATTAAACATTAAATTAGAATATTAATCACTTTTTTGTTTAGTCAATTTAAGCTCAACATATATTTTATTGTGGTGAAATGTAGTTATAAATATTATTTCATTCCAATTTCTAAAGTGTGATCTCTCCTAACATCAGAACTCAATACTCTTCGTGGGAGGAATTGTTTTTGACGGAATCTAACGCAGACCTGAGAAGGCAGTGGTGTAACGTTCATAAATCCTATACGCTTGATGACTGGAAGAATATGGTGTGGTCCGATCAATCATCGTTTACAGTGTTGTCTACAAACATCCCGGTTTATATATGGAGAACTCTAAAAGAAATCTAAGGTCCGGACTACCTGCTTCCTACAATCAATCATGGGGGAGGTTTCGTTATAATTGGGACGACAGTATCGTGGTATTCAGCCGGTCTTCTCACTCGTACCTCTGGCCAGAATTGCAATTCTTACTATGTTTAGCATTTCTAGATGATAATTCACCCATACAGTCTAAATGTCCGGTCTTGGTTTGAGGAGCATAAGAATATAATCAATTGAGCCATTATGGGAAGCTTTAGTGCTGATAATGAGGAGTAGACGTCCACTTCCAATATCATTGAAGCAATTGACGGAGATTTTTGTACAAGAATGGGACATTATGTTGGAAACTATTCAGATACTCTATGAATCTATTACGCGAAGTGTGTACGTGATGTCAGCTATTATTATTATTTTGTGTATTCCCTCTATACTTCGGAAAACTTATTTTCGATAGTATATGATATTATATTTTATATAAATAATATTTATTTTCAACAATATATGACAACAATATGACACTTTTTAGGTGCATTTTCTTAGTTAGTTAAATGAATGTCAGAGCATACACACATCTAAAATACAACCACTTAAATCCATTTCTGGTCGCTCTAGCAATACAAACACGAAGAATGTATTTGGAAATCCCACAAAATGCGCGGCGCCCCGGCTGGCGGCTCTACGGGGCCGCTATCGGTCCACGGTCCTTCGAGCAGTTACAGTTCTGCCAACCGGCAGAAATAATGAGCCTATAAATTTACGTGCGCATTAGCCCTGGAGCCGAGAGAGGGCGCTCGGTGCTTTATAAGGCGCGCGGGTACGAGCGGTGAGCCAGCGGAGCGCGAAATGGGAGAGGCGAATTCTCCGCGAGGATTTTCGCTAATAAACTGCCGCTCGTCATACGCAAACGAATGCCAAATCTACTGTGAAATATATCGAGGTTGAGGGGTACAGGTTTATCATTCCAGAAAAGTATTTCTCAGACTACAACGCCACAATGGTGCATTCACTTTGATATTAATCCCTTTTCAATATGGTTTATCACGTTATAATTGTGTCACAGAATCAGCCTTTAAAATTTAGTTATAAAAGAATATTTGTAAAGGTTGTTTTCATTAGAGAAGCTAGATGACTCGATGAACTTCGTATCATCTAAGTATATCCTGCAAATTTTCTTCTAAAATAACAATGTGCTTGTCTGCAGGTGTGATGATGATATTATGGCTGTCAGGTACTATTATAGTGTTGGTAATAAAAAATATTTGTAGTTCTTGGAAAATAGTTCGTCTCACTATTGGTCTCACTATTAAGATTATGACGTCTATCAATTTCCGTTTCAATATACGTTTCGCCAAATAACGTTTAATTAGGAAACAATTATTATATTTTTGGACGTGGGTTAACAAATTGACGCATAAATTAATTCGCATTCCTAAACTGATAAGCACAATGGATCTTTCAAAGGCCTCGTGATCTCTAATGAACAATTTTTGTACCAAGAATTCAGTAACACGTTAAAATCGGATATTACCATTAAAATTAATAATCTTCAATCGACTATAAACTGTAGATTTAATTATCCTCAGTGGAGTTTAATTAAGAATGGTCTCTTGAATAACTTCCTAACCTAACTTTATCAGTCTAATAGTATAGATTTCCTCATTAGTTGTTACATATGAATATGAATATGAATATGAACTATCACTAAAATTTTTGTTACTAATCTCCTGGAACGTCAACAATCTGTCCATGGGCAATATGTATTATTATAGATTTCAGTTATGTAATATAATTATTCCGACATATATTAGATCACTTCAGTAGGTGATCTACTGTACAACTTAATTAAGACGTGTAAGACTTATTTTAAAATCTACCCTAAATTTTTCTAAAAAAGATTCTAGATTATTCTAGAGATTATTAAATCACACTCTATTTGTCTATTAATCAGTTCATATGGCAGTTTGCGTTTGATCCTGCATTTAATTATTTGGCAAGTGCATTGGGATGCCCTAATAGTCTTTCAGAGTACTTTTCACTAATACTCCGAATCAAACTTGTTATGGGTTCTATGGGGATATCGCGCTGAATCAGTTTGTTGGACACATAATATGGAGCATCGATGATGACTCGCAACACTTTATTCTCGAACCTCTGGAGTCGAACTGGAAACCCCACTGTTTAATATCTAATAATAATTTAGATTTACGCCTTATCAGCCACTACGTTTGGTTTAATTTAAGCCCAATGTGTTTGCGTTTTGTAACTATATCTTTTTTCCATGTCAAACGTCGATAGAAATGCATTTCCAGATATTTAACGTTGTCTGCTTGGGGAAATTCATGATTATTCAATTTTACTGAGGGACATGTTTTTCTACAAAGGGCGAATATCACATGGGTAGATTTTGTCTCATTTGCTTTGATACGCCATGTTCTCAATTCAACCACAATTCGACTTTCTTAAGATGAAGTTCGACGTTTCTTGTTCCTGATATTGGATCCTCATATGATGAAACCACTTAAATATGTCTAATATTTGACATGTAGATAAAGGATTCAGGGTGGTCCGAAAAAGAGTAGATTCCTGAACTTTCTATTACTCTTAAACATTTTGGCGATAGACTAACGTCTAGTACCACAAAGGTCAATATACAATACTATTTTGAACGACATTGTTGATGGAATTGGTAATTATAAAGAATGATTCTTGTTTTCTTTACTTTTATTGGCTAAGTGGTTGTGTTATCTTGAGTAAACAAATTAATGCATTCTATGATTATGGTTTCATATTACTCATTTATCAACAACTGTTGTCTGAGGTTTTGTGTTCCAAACACAATTCAACAACATTTTTTGAAAATTGCAGTAATTAACAGACTTAAAATATAATACAACCGAAATGAAATAAAGAATATTAATTAAATTACTTGTATGAATATTTGGTATTTGCAATTTAAATACATCTTTAAAACATAATTTATAATTGGTGTTTTAAATACGTGACGCTGAGGTATTTTGTAGTTAGTATTTCAAATAGTTATGGGTTTAGAATACCTTTGAAGAAAAATACAAAAATAATATAATAATATAAGGGTTCTGCAAGAAATAACGCTCGATATCTTTCGTAGCAAATAGTGACAAATAAATGTGGTGTTAATTTATTACTTTCGTTCCTAAATGGTTATTTTTACAATATATATTTATTATTGCGAATATCACGAAGGGCCAAGTTCACTGCACATGCATGTCTACGATACAGGACGATGGCTGAATCAAGTGAACGCTTTAACGTATCTGATATTATAATTTGAGACTATTACCGTATCACAAATTAAAAAGAGCCTAGAACAAAGACTTGGTAAGATTTTGAAACTGTCATCTGAAATAAATGGAGCTACATTGGCAACATATACAAAATATGTTGGTTGAATAGCAGTGCTAGTAAGGAATATAATGATTTTATTGTTTTTGCGAACAGGAAGATTAATAAAACGTGTGATAAATAAAAAAGAGATCACACATAGAGAAAAATTACTTTCTCTAGAAGGCTTTGTCCAATCCCCAACAATAGACTGTTTGTCTGTTAGTACATTTAAAAATCTAGTGTTCATGAAAGGAAATTCAATTTGAACTTAAACCAGACGGGATTAGTTATCTATTCTCTATTATATTTATATAATCTAGTACGTGATTGTTTTTTTGTGTTTCAAATAAAGTTTGTTAAAATACTTTTACTTTGTATTTAAATACACAACTTAAAAATATTTTTTATTTCCTATTTTAAATACATGGATTAAATTCGTCCATATAAATTAAAATAACTTAAAATATGTTTTTATAAATAGTCATCTATTATCGACTGATACTACAATAGAAACGAGGATATACGTGGACATATCCCAAATTCAAACTACGGCTTGTATACTACAACTACAGCTTCTACTCTGTGCAATATGAATGAATCATCACCCCTGTTGTGCCCGAGAATTGCCATTTTCCAGTGGATCCCTATTTTCCCCATCTACCTGAGGCGGCGCATATGAAATACCATACGTGTCAGGCATCAGCCGATGTCGAGCAGCGACGGTATCGAGACTGGCCGCATTCCGCATCGATTATCTATTTAAAACAAATTAATGGTAGGGTTGAGAGGGGACGAGAGATCCCCGGGGGGGTTAGTTAATCCATTAATAGTTGAGGTTCGCCCTTGTTCCGTCAAAATAGTTGGAATTATTTTCGAGCTCGCTCTCGGACAGTTTCCCTCCAGGTTGTACGATGGCGGTAGAACAAATCGATAGAGGAAATCGTCAAAATCAGAATTATGTGTTTCCTATAAAGGACGAACCCTCATCTCCTAACTTAAACAATTGTAGAACATCCCATTTTGGAGTTGTAACCTCAAGATATAGTTAATTTAGAATTATTTTTTGTTTGCTTTTATGTTTTATTTGTGATATTCTTTATAATTAACTATATTTTTTACTTCTGATATATTTTTGGGTCGAACAATGTATGATAATTTATGCAACTTTGATAATTCAATAAGTTAACCTAATTTTCCCTTGAAAACCTTGGAGTTAATGATTCTAATATAGAATCATATTCTTGCATAATTACTTTTCAAAATGCCGAAAATTCAAGTATTTTATTGTTATATTTTAAAGTCCACTTTTTACCAACTAGAGTTTATCCGAACTACGGTCCTCGGCATTAAGCCTACCGATTGGAGAGAGAGCAACTTAAAAGTCATCCTAGAAGACAACCCGTCTTCCTCAGCCTGATTTTTGACATTACTGGGGTCATTTTCCTTGTCGGATGATATTATTAACGAGTATGCCCCAGCAGGATTCAAACCACTACGCCAAAATTTCAAATTCCATATCGGAAAATATTTTTGGATAAATTTTTAAAAACGGTGTATTTCTTCAGCCACGCCATGTGAAATAGAAATGAGCATAGCTTATATCATCTTCTTGTAAAAATAAAGTATATAAAGTAGCATTGAAGAGCTGATGAATATTGAAGGTAGAGTAGATCCTTAAATGTTTCTACTTATTTCAATTCATATGGCCAATTGTTATGAAGCTGCTCACTTTGCTAGGTTTACGTTTATATATTAAATATAGCAATGAGTAATTAGAAATGTTGGGTTCAGTGATAACGATACCAGTTAATGAAAGCAAAATGGTTGAACTGAAAATGTCAAACCCTAAAAATTCGACTTCTTTGAACAAAATAATTTAAATATTAGCGAGATTCATCAGTACCATCATCTGCTTGTAAATTGCGTTTTATTATACTTCTTTATCTTGAGTATGTCAGAAATACCAGTCAGTAATAAATAATCAGGCACATAGATGATTATTAGAAGCTGAGTTAAGTTAAATAAATTTCTCGAAATTTTTTTTTGGAAGAAAACAATTTTTGGAAGAGCGAAGGTGAATGAAGATGCGAATTTGAAAATTAAAATAATACTATAAACTAAACCATGATATTGGTTCGTTTTAGTCAAGCAATGTGGCGCTATAGAATTAAAAATGCGATCCAGTAATTTTTCCACAGGAACACATTCAGCTATATATTTCAAAAGCCATAAAAATCTTCAGGGAAATTTTTAAATGGAAATAATTATATTTTCCACCATATTGACTACATGTTTTTTAAAATATATTTTAAAGTCTCCTTTTACCAACTATGGGTTTATCTGGACTGGGCCTAAAGTTTAACGTGGGCTCCGAACCACGGTCCTCAGCATTAAATTAAGCCTACCGACTGGCGAATGACCAACTTTAGAAATCATCCCAGAAGACATCCGGTCTTACAAAGCCTGGTTACTGGCGTGACTGGGATCATTTTCCTTGTCGGATTTTACACTCTTGCCTATCTACCCGCGGCTATCGCAACTGTAGGAGGACCGTCCCATCGCCTTTACCACTGCGCCACCAAGCCGCCTACTACATGTTTTTAAACATGTTTTTAAGAAAGATCCATTGCATTTCGAAGAATTTGTTCTACAGACAATACTGTGAATGAAATATACTGTACAATTGCGTAAAAATCATCGAAACTTATTTGTAGGCTATATAAAAAAATATATTTCTAGCAATTTCTGATGATCACTTTTATTTCTGCATCTTGGAACTTTTTGTGTAGATCTAGGTATTCTTTTTTATCAGAATATAATCACTTCCAAAATGTAGAAATTAATACTTAAACTAATGCACCAACAGCACCCAGTAAAACTTTTAAATTAAATATTATAGTTCCTTTTGATTTCAGCAGTTCCTAATGTACAAATACACCTTGTCACTCCCACCATACGCATAGCAAAATTTTAAGTGCACGAATATTCCACCTCGGCGTCAGTGTGGATACCCAACCCTTTATACCCTACATTTGCAATCGGAGTTGTCGTACTAGATCAACATTTCACCTCAAGTCACAATGTGCCACTGAAAACTCTTCCCTTTCTTGGCTTACACATGCAAGTACCTAACACATCCATTTTTAATTCTCAAGAAATAATTCACAGTCAAGCATCAAAAATTAAAAATACCATATGGCAGCAGTGGTTAGGCGACAGGACCTCCTATTGTTGTCCTACTGTATTTATAGGCAACAGCAGAAAATCCGACAAAAAATAACCATCCCAGTCACGCCAGCAACCAGGTTAGGTAAGACCTGATGTCTTCTGGGATGGTCTCTAAATTGGTCACTGGCCATTCAGTAGGCTTAATGCAGAGGGTACTGGTTCGGAGCCCACATTAAGCCGCTAATTGAAACATTAACCCTCTTTGGTAAAAAGGAGGCTTTAAAATATATGAAAAAACTAGCTTGTTAGAGACAATTTTATATTAAACTATAAAATTACATATATCATAAGCTATGATTAAGCTCTAAATTTTAAACATAAAATTACTCAAAAAACATTTTCTTAGAAAAACTAAACTCAATCAAGTTATTATGTCAGTTACCGAAGCAAGCCGATGTACTTATTCGAACAAAAATAACGGCTGGGACTCCCACAAGCATCGTCTGAAAGAAAACAGTTATCGTTCTTTCGGTATTCGAAATATTTCCCAGCAGACTAGTAGTATACAAAAAATATAAGTACATATAGAACATATTTAACTATTTGTATTCAGTGGCATATTTGCCTTAAAGCCACGGTTACATTCATGTAACTGGTAGTTCCGTCTGAATCTTGCATGTAAACGATTTTTTGTTGGCTGAGCAAAAGGTCATAGAGAAAAACGAAGTAAACCGTTGTTGTTTGAGAAATATTTAATGCGGGCCTAAAAAAGGACTCGTTTCCTGGAGAGTGTCTTAAAAAGGGGGAAAATAAGACGACATAACTAGCACAGTTTAGGTTCTTCGTTTACCGATTCGGCTGCAGGACGACCGGAATTCGCAACAAGGTTCCGGGCGCCCTTTTCCATTTACTCGGGCGCCACCTAAAATATTTTATAAAAGTCGTCGGGACCGGCCGGTGTTTGCGTCCCCGCCTCGGAAATTATTAATGAATTCTTTCGCGTTTTTCTTCTTTATTAGGTAAGCGGTGGCGGCGTCTGGGGAGCAGAGGTTGGTGCGAAATTTAGAAGACTAACAACACGAACCGGTCCCCTCGTAGAATTTATATTGTCTCGAATTTATTTCGGCACGGCGACGACCTACGAGGAGGGGAATGTAACATTCTGTCGTTGCTTCTGCTACTACTGCTGCTGTTTTATCCATAATCTCGCATTTCGTTTTACACGGAAGTTCAGTCTTGAATAAGAATACGCTCTTACCAGAATTATACTTTTAATTTATTGCATATATCATTTATTTAAAGGTTAATTTGACTTATATTATTGTAATCGATTTTAGCTCTGGAATGGACAAAATGATATCAACAATTATCAAGGCTTGAGGGGTAACCTTATTTCAACCGTTTCGTGTTCAGTTGATATAAAATTGGTGAATGCATGAATGTATTCAATACGATATTATACCAACTATCGGTGAATATGACATTTAGATGTAGAAAATATTTAAGAAAATTTTGTATGTGAAATTGGAAAGAGCATGTAAGAATTGTGCCGACAGGAGCAAGCAGGATTTTGATCTAGTTATCGTTAAACTCTTTCTGACATTTACGATTTATTACGTTATATTCATTACGATCGGACTTTATTTTCAATCCGAGGAGGTATTTGTCGAGAACATATCTGATCCCCGCTGTCTTTTGACATACTATTGTATGCAAAAAACATTAAGTAGATAACTGTTAAAGAAAATTCGATATATCAATGTAAATCTATAAATATCTATAAAACCTAAAAATATATCTATAAAAATAACAGCTGAACAACCGAACCCGGCTATTAAACTAGAGGATCTTGATTACTTTATATAATAAAAGTCTTCTCTTTAGTGTGAGTACGTTACTCCATGTATATGGACACTATTCATGGAAAGCTCAAATTGCGTCTTTAACATGAATTAGTTTTGTTATTTGATTTGATGAAATCCGATACAGAAGCCCATCTACTTTAGAAACTTATTGTGAAGCTTGAGGTTATATCCCAATTGTCGGTTTTGATTTCAATTATTTCAAAGTAGTGATTTTGATGTCAACCACAAGGAACGGCCTGAAGAGCTAAAAAAAAAACTCGAAAACTATTAACTGCAAAACTTATGGACGAAAGCCCGATTAGAACGCTCAAAAACACGATACATTCATCTCATTCATACAACATCACCGGATTCGGCGCATACGTTTATACAGATTTATTTACTTATATATTTTATCGTGATTATTAGTTTTAATGTGGAATATATTAAGCAGGTAAATAGGTTCATAACACATTTTAATTAAAAAGGTATTGAATAAGACGAAATAATAAAAATATAATTAATATATATCCAGCTATTCCATTTTTATAAAAACATCATATTACACATCATCATTATCTTTTGTAAATAAAAATACACAGACATGATAAATATTGAATTTTTTTTTAAATAACACACTTTTTTAAAAAAGTTATTGAATAAAATGAAATAACAGAAATAATTTCCATTTCTATAAAAACACCATATTTAAATAAATTTACATAATTGAGCAATTAACAAAAACTGCCAGAACCATATAAATAAACATTCCCATAAAAAAGAACAAAATCGTTTAGATCACACACCTAATATAGTTAAAACCAAACAAAAAAAGCCACCACTATATATGGAAGCTGTAATTTTCCTAAAAATCTCCAAATATTATCCCTACTATTCTTGATCCAGAAGCCCCATTAATGAATTGACTACCTCGAGCTTTCGATTAACATATTGTACATTTACTAGCCTAAAACGAATGGATGCTCGTACTTACATACATACGTACATTTCAGTCAATTTCTCAGTTATTTTTACAAAACAATAACTTATTTACCTATACAAAAAAAAATAAAAATAAAATATAATAATGTATTGTATTTTCCTTGTCATTAGATTAATAGGGTGTCGTTGATAGTTTTATATTTTGTTTATTTCATCCAGGTCTACCTTTGATAGCAATATTAATTATTTCACAGTATCACCATACACTGTTCTTACAACTTAGCAAAATGCTGTTTAATTTATTATTCTCTGATTCTCTGAATTTCACATTCTTCGGCTATTACTTTCTAATTTCAAATTGTAGTGACATATTACCTAAAATAAAATTTAAATCGTTACTAAAATATATTATGTTTAAAATAAATTTCTAATTATTACTAGTTACTACAGTTTTTGCTAATATACTTGATGGTCAAAACCATAATGACTTATATGTATTCGATACCTATTCGATATCGTTGAAGATTATCTGTTATAAATTTGGCAGCTAAAATTCTCACTATAAATAAAATTGATGCCGTTTGGATTTTATAACTTTTAAAAATTTAACTTTACATTCTGCACTTACCCTTTTTCTTCCATATTTTAAAACCGATGTATGTTAGACCACCTAGAATAACACAACAATTTAATTATTATTACTACAGAATTATTAATGTAATACAAAATCTAAATATTCTAGATTTTTTTGTTGTTTTGATGTGATCCACCGTACCGATCGACTCGACCGCCATTAGAAAAGGAAGGCAATATAGTTTATTCTTTTCTATGGTTTATTCTATACAGAAGAGCAAATTCTCTCTAGAAAAAAAGGATCCTCTTAGAATAACTTAACAATTGATCAATCAGTTATTTCTAGACATTTCCAAGTAATAGAAAAGGTCCAAAATGAAAACAACTAGTTACCAGATTAACTGAATGGAAATATAATTTCAAACCATTTCAACCTTACGGTTTCATTTACAATGCTTAAGTCTTACTGTGCTTATGGTAGAATCAGCAATGTGTAGTGTTTTATAAGCTACTCGTACCAAATCCATAATCATCCACTAAAAGACAAGAGTGAAGATAAAATCGAATAATCTAAATAATACACTTTTGACAATATCAGTAGTCAGACTTGATAAGTTGCGGTAAACAATGTGCAGAAGTATTAGTTAAGAAATATATAAACTAATCAATTACAACTAAAGTTTGATAATGACAATTACCAGTTTTAAAAGACATTTGGTAGCTACATGAAAATTGCAGATGAAAAATGACCAATTTCTAGCTCATATTCTTTAAATCACCATCGATAAGGTCTCTAATCAGCCTCATCAATCAAGGCACTCCTTGATTCGTAATGATATTTTGAAAAGTATATATCGAAAAAAATTAAGCATCTATCGAGATCACACATTCAGATCAGAGAGCTCTCGATACGAATCAAGAAGTCAGGCGATTAATTTAGGGTTATTTTAATTAATATTAATATTAAATTTAAATTTGTCAACTGAAGATGCTATTGTAGTATTGAATAGTGAAATTTAAGTAGAATGGTTATATAAATATAAAATTATTAGTCCTTGGTTCTCTGTTTTGCGAATTTAGAGATATTTATTAGTATTTTATAACACAACATCATAGAACGTAACATAACATGTCAGATAATACTGCATAGCACAACATCGGACAGGACAGACCGTACCCCTAGCTTGTATTCTGTTTTCTTTATGAAGTCACTTCACTATTCTCAATTCTTTTTGAATCACTTCTAGTGCAGTGATAGTGACTCAAATCAACGTGCGCACAAGTTTCTTATTTTAAATGAAATCTTGCATGGTATTGACGAACTAAAATGCTATCGACTTGCTCGGCATCTTTCAAAAACTTTTTCAGATATTTCAATTAAGCTGGTGGGACAACATTAGATCATACAATTCCTACAAATTAGGATATGGTATAAACATGCAGAGCAACACCAGTAACGCTTCCGATAGAATACAATTGCTTGGGTTTTGGTAGCATTGATCTGCAGTTTTCTGACCTTGCGACTTGTCTCGCTCGGTGCAGAGAGGAATGTTTGGATCTAAAACCAAACTTTTTTTGTTCTGGACTGAAACCGGGCGATGAAATGCATGACGCATACCCGATCGCGGAGACTTGCCTTGGAGTAACAAGTTGGACCGGATTATGCGGGACTGCCTCTGGGCTTACCAATACACTAAACCGAAACCGCCTCACAGCTGGCTCCGGTAGGTTACTACTGCTACTGTATTAAATTTCGGGATATGGCACGCGCCAACGGGACAGCCGTTATTGGGCCTGAGGTCACAGCGAAAGAGCAGCTAGTGAAATTAACTGTTAATTCGCGATCTTAAGTTAACAAACCTCTGTCGCAAAAGTTATCACTACAGCTACAGAGGAGGTCGTTGGAGCCTGGAAAAGGGGAGGTTAATAGTGACGCAGTGTTAAGCTCCTAGCATATGGACTAGCTTGCGAAGAAGCGCGTTTTTAGAAGTTGAGCTGAGTTGTTGTTTGTGAAAGAATTGAGATATGAGGTGCTCAATTTCTGTATTGTCTGTATCTCTGTGAATTTGAATATTTCTGACAAATCATGAAGCGTCTAAGATTATCCTAAGGACTAATCCCTATTATGTTAACTTATTTTGGAAAACTTGAAGCCGTTTCACCTGGATTGGTGTCACAAACTTGAAGTAGACATTAGATCCGTACAGGAATACGGACCGAATTAACATTATGTAAAATAAGCATTTAATGGAGATGGGAAGTCTGCTAGATGAGTAAACCAGAAGAAATAATAGGTTTGCTGTCCCCGAACCTTTCTGAATTTGAGAAAGATAATCAAATCGTATCCATATACCTGGAGACCATGAAAAAAGCGGTATCATCAGCGTAAAACGCGACATCAATGTGCTCTTTTCTCGGCAGATCTGAAAAAGAAATCTGCTTGTTTGGTAAAATATTTGAATGATTAAAAGCCTGAAGGATATATATATATATATATATATATATATATATATATATATATATATATATAAATCGAAATCTTAAGAAGTTTTACCTTCTTTAGCTGGTTAGGTGAAAGTTTCTCGGCCGAAATTACATCGGCGTGAAATAGGGCGTCGATAACGAACCCCCGATCAAAACAAAATGCCTCCTTCGACTTTTTCGGATCGTATCGGTCGCGGCTTCAAGACCGACCGGGAAAATTGGAAAGCCGAAAACCGAAGAAAAACTAACCCGTCCCGAAACAGGATTATTTCGGTCCGAGTGCGAGACAAAGAGAGGAAGGCCGGGGAGAGGGGTTATGGAAGGTGGAGGGCCGGTAACGAACGAGGCCGGAAAGTGATCGAACCGAAGAAGGCACACCGAAAAACCGAACACCCCCATCATCCCCATCCAGCGTCGGTCCCTTTGGATTGTTTAGTATTCGAGACGTCGCCTTTCCTACTCGCAAAGCCTTCAAACGCAGAGTTAATATTATAACATTTTTCCCCCGGTTCACCCCGAATGCAAATAGGACAAAGTTTTCTCTTTGTTTGATTCGAATTTTACATAAAAAAGATCGCGGCGCACAAACAAAGGTCTCGTCTGAATACCTTTGTTTCTTCGGATACCGCGACTGTTCTTTTTTTTTTCTTCTTTATCTCCGCCCATATATACCCGGTCACCGCGTTTTTCTTTGTTCGTTCGTTAAATTCGTAGCTCAGATGTTTTCGCAGAAGTTATTCAACGGAAAGCGAGAAATGGCCGAGAAAACTTTAACAGTTCCTAAATGGGAAAAAGAAAAATGAGGGAAGCAGCCGAGGCCCCCAGCTCAAAGATAATGGAAACTTTGTTTTGTATGATCGGGATATTCCCCGCGGGGCGGTCGGGGGGCGGCAAGACGAGCCAGGAGACTGGAAAAAGATTGGACTTCGGATCTGGGAGCCGGTGAAAACTAGAAACTTGTTAAATGTTTTGCAAATGGTCAGTTGATGGATTTTTGTATAGAAATATGAAAACGCAAAATAAAAATACACATAAGTATATATACATTACTGGATTTCTTTTTGAAGTTATGAAAGAATTTGTTGTAAACAATATATTTTTTGCCAAATATTCATCTATTTATAACAAAAATCATCCTACGTGGGAGAATCAGATATAAGGGGTAATTTTAAAAATAAATTTATTGATCAATTCTATACACAAAATAAACAGTTAACATTTTTCAATATAGTCACCTCTGTGTTCTACACTTTTGCACTTTTGCCACCGAATAAACCAAGCTTGAATATTCCTTCTTCATACAAAATTTGAGGGCGAGTTGTCAGCCATTTGTTCACATACTCCCCTCTACTTCTTCATTGCTTTCAAGTTTTTTGCCTCCAAGTGATTCTTTCGAGGGCCCAAACAAAAAATAATCACAAAATGACAAGTCAGGGCTATAAGGAGGGTACTACAGGGTTTTCAAGCGCATTTCTGCCAATTTAGTTCTTGTCTTATTATTATTGGTGGTTGTGCCGTTAATCTGTAGAATTATATAAACACACAAAAGAGTACGTTTAGCATTTTTCTACTTTTTTGTGACCAAATAATAAACAATATTGGTTCATTATGATGCACCATCGATCTAAGATTATGATTATCCGAATCATCATTTTTTTCTTTCAAGGTGTTTCCAGCTCTATTTAAAAATGGTACTACTTTACTTGTTAAGTATATAACGGTTTATAAATAGCATTTGTATTTATTATGCTGTTTTTTAGAAAGTTAACCTATTCACCTAGTTACAAATAAATAGATGAAGTGAATGTTGTTGATGTTATGTGTGAGAAAATTACTTTAATTTTATATACACATATAAAATTATGTCATTCTTAATAAAATATTATTGTCTGATATGTACCATTTAATATAGAGTTTAAAATGTTTTTGTTCACTTTTCATATTGCTACAATAGAGGAGAGTTAGAATGTCGCAAATGCATTGTTCTAAATTTGTTTGTGATTATTTATAATCATAGATATTCGGTTTACTTAATAAAATAGCACCTGAATACAAAAAAAAACATATTCGCGTCATACAAATGTATGAGGTCGGCACGTCGCAATTTTGCCCTTTAAACATTAGTTAACAACGTTTGCTAGCTTGTAACCTCTGATTATAATCACTAGTATTTTGAAGAATTTTATAGACATTTGACGACAATTTCTACCAGTAACAACACAAATCTAATTATATAGACTGATTATGTTACTTGTCCCGATGTATCTGACAGTACTGTCTCTTTTCAGCTAGGGTAATAATGAGAAGGAAATATCTGCTCCCAATTTAAAGCGAAAATAACATTTTTACAAACTGTATTTGGCAGTATATTCGACGTACTCTTTGACGTGCATTGGCTATTTTATTAGAAGGACTATACAACATGTAGTAATTGTCCATAGGAAAGAGTGTAATATCCGAGAAGGAAATCTATCCCAGTCACACCACTAACTAGTCTAGATAAGACCGAATTTATTCTGATACTTCTTTAGTTAGCGATTTTTGTTGCCACGCATTGTAAATTTATATATATACCTATATATATTATATATACTGATTCCGGATCTTGGTGGAAAAATCTTGAAAAGGTGAAAAATATGTATCCTATTAATTTAATCACAATCTGTATGATCAAATCATGTGATCTTAAATATTCATTATTTATTTTCAAAATAGTTTCATACATATGAACCTAATTGCCCATGATACTTAAATAAAATTCATTTGGATTACTAAATTTACAGTCTCAACTCGTATACTTATGAGTTAATTTTATTATTATTATTTTTCCTCGCAGATACATATCTGTATTATGAGTAAATGTGATAAGAAATAGAGGTAATAAATAATGTATCATATGTTTTAAATGTAGATAACTAACCTCAAGAAATTTTCCTCGGCCTAATATACATGAAGCCTGCAATATCTAGACAGGTTTTGCAAGTCATACTCGAACATTACAAGGGGGCTCTGCAAGAAACGTAATAACTGTCCCCTCTGACAATTTTATAGACCCAAAAGGTTTCCGATTCTACACGAAACAAGCGACGGTTTCCGCTCGATGCCTGAGGGGAGGGCAAGACGTGGGTCTTTTCGTTTGCTTTCCAACGAGAAAAAATGGCAACAAACTAAAGTAACATTCTTTAAAACGCAGAAGGGGAAGACTTTTATTGGCCCGTTCGCCCGATATCTGCTGGTGGCAAGCGCCGTTTTGCCAACGGAAAAAAGATCATTTTCCCCGTTGACTGATGACTTTGGAAACTTTTCCCTACATCGGTAATAAACCGAGAGTCGTCGGAGGATGCTTTCACGGTCGCTAATTTCGCGAGCTCGTAAACGGAGCATGTGGGGGGAAGGGGGGGAACGAAACAACGCTACGACACGTCCTCTAATCACGAGGCTCTGATAGAGAGCGGCGACCGTTAAAAGATGGAATTGTTCGGCGGTTGGTGACGGAGGATCTGATGCTTCGGCGAAGATTTCGCGGCGTAAAACACGAAAGATGCATAGAGGTCTGATAGTAAACAATTTCCAGACGAAAATGGTGATGGAAGCCCACGTAAAACTAATAGAAATTGAGGGGGATTTTACTTTGGATGCCCTAGCACGTTTTACAGATTTCTAATTTATATTTAAAAGCAAAAATATTATGTAAAATCTGTCGAGGAAGCACTCAACAAAAATATTGATACCTAGTAGATGGCAACTATCAGAACTTTTTAAAATAATTCTCTTAGCATTCTACAATAAGTATTTGATAGGATTTATGTTATACATTATATTCTGGTAGAAGTTCTCTTCAATAAATGACCTTCTGTGCAATCTTATAAAATAGTATTACACTGAATTCAATTATTATTCTAGGTTATTCTAGAAACTAACGTGTCTATTAATCAAGTCGCATAGTAGTAAACATTTTAGCCTATGCGCTTCATTGCCATCGAACTCACTTAATTGTATAGCGAATGTATTTGGCTGTACTGTCATTATTTCAGACTACTTTACACTAGCATTTCAGATCATACCCGTTATAGTTTCCAGGAAGACATCGCGCTGAAGTAGGTTGTATGGGACATCAAGGATGGCACATAGCACTTTATTTTTTAATCTCCGACGAATGGGTATGTTGGATTTGCTAGTCGTACCCTATAGTTCGATACCATACATCCACATGGTCCTAATAATTGGTTTTTACAGCAATACCTTATTAGATTTTATTAACACCCAAATATAATTCGGATTTACGCCATATAAGTCAATAAATTTTATTCAGTTCAATCCCAAGTTGTTTACGCTTTATTAGATAAAGTTTTTCCACGTTAAGCGAAGTAAGCAGCAGTGAATCAAATTCCACAACAGTTGTTCGCGCACGAAGCACTTCAAAGAAAATGATGGTCTGTTTCTTCCGGAAAACTGGTCATATTGCAACAGTGCCTCTAGAGTATCGTAGAACAGTAAATTCTGATTGGTACACAACGATTTGTTTGCCAGTAGTCTTCGGTGAAATAAGAAAAGAAGAAATAAGAAACAAGAGACGCCGGATTGTTCTTCATCATGACAATGCGAGCTCTCACACAAGAGACTATTTGAGCACTCAAAACATCAAATTTATAGGTCTTCCGCCATACAGCCCTGATTTGGCACACAATGACTTCTTTTTGTTCCCATACGTGAAGAATAAATTGCTTGGTCAAAGATTTTCATTGCCAGAAGAAGCTGTCAAAACATTCAAAAATCATGCTTTGAAGATACCTCATTCGGCAAAAATGTATCGATCATCGTGACGAGTACTTTGAAAAACAATAAAATATAAATAGTGACCATTAATGGTCATAATGGTATTAATACCCAGCTGATATATTTTAAAAATAATCACAATCAAATTTATCATTATCAGCTTTAATCAAATCTGATCTTCAGTGCATATAATTTATATATATATATATATATATATATATATATATATATATATATAAATTATATATATATATATATATATATATATAAATTATATATATATATATATATATATATATATATATATATATATATATATATATATATACATATATATAAAGAGTTTTATCCAGTTTTGCACGGAAAACGAAAATTTACTGCAAGAAAAGTAGCTCTTAATGATGGAGAATACTTTCAGTATTTACACGATTTTTATAAGTAAGTAATTAATTTTGTTAAAATAACATAGAAGCCCGAATATGTATTTTATCAGAAAAAAAATTATTCTGTTCTACTTAATCTACTATTCTAGTGATACAGAGAAATTATCAGCTTATCAAGCCCTATTCTCATCATTTAAACAAACAAATGCTTGCTGTCAAATATTTATAGCTTTTTTACTACTATATATTTTAGAGACTTTTTTACCTGCTGAGGTTTATCTGGACTCGACCTATAGCTTAACGTAAGCTCCGGACCACTGTCCTCTCCATTAAGTCTACCGACTGACGAATAACCAACTTAGAAACCATTTCAGAAGATATCCGATCTGACCGGTCAGCTTTTTGCCTTACCTTTTGGACAATCACAATTATAAAAAATCACAAACATTAATTTAGGACGATAACTTTACTAGCGAAGTAGCTTGATTTTAATACTTCTTCCAGAATGGTAATATTTGTTTTGAACACATATTTTGCCTACTTACAATATCCTCTTATTTTTTTTTTAATTAATTACAATTTACATTAGATATATTTAGTGCAATCTTAATTCACAAATTAATTTATTAGTACTGTTCTATTCTGTACTTGCATTTACATACAAGCAAGACGTGTACGGGATTAATGCATCAATATGTATTTCCAAATCAGAATAAAACTAATCTACTTAAAGCTAGCTAGGTTAAAAATACACTTATACACTACACTAGTTCGTGTGGTTTGGTTCGCTTCAATCTTCTGATTTCTTGCGTGCTGCATGTTGTCGCTTCCACGTTGCTATGATTTAGAAACCTTGTTTCATGCTTTAGAGCGAAATATTGGGTTACTTTGTATATCATCTTAATAAAGTAGAAAATGCAAACTGAACCAAAGCACTGAATATTCGAAATCATAAGAAACTATAATGTGATTTTGCAACAAGCTGCTATCAAGACATTATGCAACAAGACCCTGTCTGAGCACAAATTCTCTAACTAGCACTTGTTTCGATTAATGAAGTAGATAATTGAATTACTTAAGAAAATAACTATTTTAGTGAATCCTTCGAATTTCAGAAGAAAAAAATTAGCGGAAGAATATAGATTATGTAGGTCACAGCATTAATATTTATATTATGATTAAAGAAAATAAAGGGGTATCGCAGTGGTTAGCGGGGACAGCCTTTTATCAGGAAGATTTTGGATAGCACCCGGGGGGGACGAGCTGGGGGTTTTTTGGGCGGCGGCAAAGTGAGTTCCGGCATTAAACCGTTCTCAAGTTTAATTAGCGTTCGTCTGAAGCAAAGGAAACTTTTAGCATAAACAGCGAACGGGTATGGGAAGTCGAACATTTTTATGGCGCAACGTTACAAACAATTAAAAAAGGGGGGCGTTTAAGCCGCGTTCCTCTCCGGCGTTATCGCCTTTCTTCGTCCCTTAATCGCTCCGATTATGAAAGTAGATAATCGTGGGGTAACGAGGGCGGCGTCGGTGAAGGGGTAGGGGGGCAGGAATACTGCTTTTTTATTTACGACCGAAATATTCATTAACAACAAAAGGGGACAACGGGGCCGAATTTGTTCCCGACTCGTTAATGAAAAAAACCATTTATATTCTCTACCTTTAAATCACCTTAGATAATGTCTTTGGGTCGTTTTGTCCCCGATGTAAATTGCACTCCGAACGGAAATGGCTTTATATCACTTTAAGTTGGTCAAATTGGAAATATCTTTAATATATTTAGGATGCCCCATAGACTTACACCATTGTAACGAATGTATAGAAGTTTTATATAAATAACAGGTTAACTGAAAAGTCCCCGGCCTACCAGAGCAAAACACATTTTTTTGCCAAAATTATTTTTTTTTATTCATCATAATTCGCTTCAAGGGTAATACACTGATTATAGCGACTCCCCAACTTTTCGATGCCATTTTTGTAGTACGATTTACCCTTTGCTTCAAAATAGGCCTCAGTTTCGGCGATCACTTCTTCATTCAACGAAAATTTCTTCCTAGCGATCATTCCTTTGAGATCTGAGAATAGGAAATAGTGGCTGGGGGCCAGATCTGGAGAATACGGTGCATGAGGAAGCAATTTGAAGCCGAATTCATGGATTTTTGGCATCGTTTTCACTGACTTGTGACACGGTGAATTTTCTTGGTGAAACAGCAATTTCATTTACTTCAAATGCGGCCGATTTTCCGCGATTTCGTCCTTCAAATGGTCCAATAACGCTATGTAATCGTCGCTGTTGATGGTCCTTCCTTTTTCAAAGTAGTCAATAAAAATTATTCCATGCGTATCCCAAATACAGATGCCTTAACCTTACCAGCCGACTGTTGCGTTTTCCCACGCTTTGGAGCGGGTTCATCATGTGCAGTCCACTCGAATGACTGTCGATTAGACTTCTTTTTGCTTCAACTGTATTTTTTCACTTCAAAAAGCAATATTTTATCAACACACGAAATTTTATCCATTTTTTTCACAATAACAAAAGTTGCTTCACTCAAAATGCTATAATTCACAAACTAATGATCCGACAACTGTCAAATTTATTCACGCATCTTTTGAGGGTTAGGGCTAACTAAAAACCATATAGATTTAATTCGCTTCTATGTATTATGCCGGGGTCTTTTCAATTGACCTGTTATATTATAAGACTCAGACCATCCAGCCATCTGTTTTTTGACTACCTAAATGGAGAACGAGTGAGACGGGTTGTACTGTTTTTACCCTCAGTATCGCTTTATATAACCGTTCTTTCCATTAAATTAAATAACATCTTCAAGTAAATTAATAATTTTTGTTTTCTAAACCTTTTCATATATTGTAACTGGCGCGGTTCGTAGAATTCCGGGGAAATCATAAGGCTGTTCTCTTCTGATCATATTCAGTTAACAGGAAACAAATTAACTATCAAGAAAAGAGGGCAGATTGATGTGGGATTGACAATTGTTCCGCCATTACTCCAAGCGTTTTTTCATCTAGTTAAGTAGAGTTCGGGCAAAAGTTTCGCAGCTGAAACTGTAAGGTAGTTACAACAAATGGTGGATGGTGAAGGTGCTTAATGGTATCTAACCATAAACTGTTCGAAGTAATAACCATTCCCTACAAATCCCCTAGTCCATTCCCGATTCCTTTCACGTGCATCACAGTTCAAGGTGTAAGGTCACCAAAAGCGGACTGAAGTTGCTGGGAATTAACATAGTTTAATGAAATTTGAAAAGAAAACTTCAGGTCAGTGTAAACGGCCACCCAATGCAGATTGCAGTGACTTAATTTCATAGCCGTAGACTATTGGAATCTGGAGTCACCAAAGCTGGGATACCATTCCATAGAGGGATTCCATCGAAATTTGCGTAGATACAGTGCCATTTCAAAGATCTTCAAAGGCAAACTGTCAAAAGAAGTTACAGGCGATACTCAAACATAATTTTAAAACTACGGGCTACTATTATTAAACCACGATTAGAATATATAATGTATTAAACACTGAAGATAATATCTCGCCACTTACTATTTAAAACATTAGCACGATCTATATTTCCTAGAAATATAGGGACATCAATTCGATATCGTAACAATCAAATGAAAAATAATGACATATATACCAAATATGATATAACTATCAAATTGTTATATTAACTAGTGATCGGCCAGTGGCCGAAATTCAACCACGATTTATCCAGAGTACAGATAATGTTTTTTTGCAATTCTAAAATATACAGTGAAATGATGTATTTATAATTCGTTAAATGTACTATTAACTTTTCAAAACTTAGTTCTACAAATTGAATAATGAAAATAATTGATACAAGGTTGAAAGAATAAAATAACGTGTATTTTTTTAGTAAATATTTCTAAATCCATGTGTTAGGTCCAAAAAAAATCCCACCTATTTGAGTTGTAGTATTAAACCAAAATATTAATTCAGTATATTAACTAAAATACTTTTCTTTTAGTAAATGAATCCCTTCCAGGTAATTAAGTTTTTAATTGATGGCACTTTACAAACGTATTTTTGAGAGCAATAAAATGTGGTACTATATACTATTTATATATATATATATATATATATATATATATATATATATATATATATATATATATATATATATTTATATATATATATATATATATATATATATATATATATATTTATATATATATATATATATATATATATATATATATTTATATATATATATATATATATATATATATATTTATATATATATATATATATGTATAACTAACTAACTATTTATATAGCTAACTTCAGAGGAGCCCATGTTAGCTTAGCTATACATATATATATTTATATATAATATATATATATATAATATATATATATATAATATATATATATAATATATATATATATATATATATATATATATATATATATATACATGGCTTGATCAATGCATCATTGAAATAAAGCTGGAAATGTTTTCCAAGGAAAACGACGTCGCGTTTTTTTATTTCTGCACATATACTGGTTACAGATTTTTGAGACTGAAGATGCATTATTAAATATAATGATTACCTTAAGTCTCAAAATCACCAAAATGTTATGTCGCCATAAATAAATTGACTCAAACAATCGCGTTATAGAAATGAACCAATGAAACGTCTCGAAAAAGTCGTCTCAAAGCCAGTATTGGTAGAATCACGCAAGACATTTCCCCCACTTCGCCTATTTAAGTCAATCCTCTATATAATACTCTATGAGTTCAATAAAAATGAAGCCTAAAATGTTTATTTATATATTTTTCACCTATCCGGCGGCTATTCCTGGTTGCTTGATTTAGGCGTATTTCGGTTCATTAGAATTTACTTATTTGTAGCGCATTTTACACAAAAATGTTAAGCCTAAAAATTATTCCTGCATATGAACTTTAACCGTGCCATATTTTCGCTAAGCCGATTAATATATAGGAATAAAAGGAATATAATAACTATAATATTAATCATAATCATATTCTAATTGCGCCATAGTAAACGTTAACCAAAAACAGAGCTAATATATAATGAATGTGTATGGTAAATTATACTTTATAAATATATTTCACATTTGTTATTATTTAGTCACAAATTTAGTGTGCGAGCACTTTCTTTACATTTACATATAATAAAATAGAAATTAAAATACGGAGGTATCATTAATCCATTCCTCTTCTAAAACCAACAAATCGAAAGTTAGTGTTTTTTGTAAATAAAAAAATGTACGTCATTGAAAAAAGAATTATCCAAAATATTATTACGAGAAGGAACACATACTTGTCCGTCTCACCTATGGCACTTAAAATAAACTCCATATTATGTCACAAATGGAAAAATCAATCGAAGCGTGCGTTCAACTGAAATAGTAATTATTATTTTCAACTACTTTTTTGACAATCGACTAGTTCGACTGTTTTGCAACTATTGAGAGTTTTCAATCGATTGTTCCCAATGCTAGTAATAATCGCCACATTGAAAGAGCTTCAAAAAATATGCTATTACAATTTGAATGTAAAACATACTGACAAAACTATACGAATTCTGATTATAATTAATTCAGGTAGATATAACATAGATTGACTTTCGCTTTCGATATACTGAAAAAGTATAAAATTACGCAGATAATTTGAAAACCGACATCTTTGATCGATACTGTACGACTATACAATCAAATAAATGAGAAAAATAATAGAAATTTCTGAAATACATATTTTTGTTATATTTTCCGGCGAGATTTGGACTTATCGCAAAAGTAGGAGAACCATGGTGCCGCTTTTACCATCAAGGCTACCAAGCCGCCTAAAAAGCATATTGATCGGGCATAATTTGTACGAAAGTAAATGCCTATTGAAGAGAAAAAATAATAACAATGAATTCCTCTTTCTAATATTCAGTAAATGATAAAAATAATTGATTTTTCCCTTAATATATTAATTATTTATGATGAGAGTATTTTTTCGAAATGCTAACGATCCATGCCATTTTTACATAAATAATACCCCCAGATTATCCATTAATGCAAAAATAACCAGATCGGACATAAACCGATCACAATTCGTTTAATAAATTCCAGCAACACCATCCAAAAAAAAAAAAGAAAATGATGATAATTATTATTTTTTTGGCTTGTTTATTGTCCATTGTTTTTATTTTACGATTTAGCCGGATTTCGGATTTGGTTTACGACTGTTATGGGATGAACTGGGGCTCCAATAAATTTAACATATAGGACGTAATTTTAAAGGATATTTAATTTATTAATTAATAAATGTTGTTCATTTGTTGCTCTCTATCTCTCTCTTTCAAAAATCTCTAATTTTATTTACTGGCTATTACTAGTCTTTTGGCAACAAGTCGTCAGTCTTCTGAATCTTTCTGGAAATAGTTGACTCATGTTCTGTTAAACTGTTAGAAAATTCTGTGAGGGATTGAGTTTGGTTTTTGGTCCATTAAGTTTTGTATTAATTGAGTAACATAGCATATATTTCTAAATGATTTTTTGAGCTTCCTGCAGATTTCTTCACATCAAACAACAAAAGAAGATATTGTTGAAATATAATTTTGAGTCTTTCATTATTAGCACCTGTGTACACATAATAACTCTAGTATACTAAGTACTAAGACACCTAATAAACACAATAAATATACTTATTACGTGTAACAATTTAACTAAAATTTATTTATTTATTTTATTTATTTTAATTTATTTAAATAAAAATGTATAAAATTACAAAAAGTGAAAAGGTATAAAGAAATTTAACGTTCTTTACTGAATAAATAACAGATTTTAAAATATTGTAATAACCACTATAAAAAACCTATCAAGAAGAATCAACAAACATGTGAAAAAGAACATAATTTACATTTTAATTCATATAGGTTCAGCTTTGGGTCATCATATAAGTGATAGTTCAGAATTTTGTTTTGGTTGGTTATCTTCAGTAATAGTCATCATTCACAAATTTATAATTTTAATATTATTCCGTTTGATAGAACTTGTTCTTATTGCGAAATGTTTTGTCTATTATCCCACGATAAATCGTGAAAGTATCTAGTTAATAGTATGACATTACGGGGTCGATATTTTGGTCACATTACTTCCCTGAAAACTATCGTTTTTTAAATTTCAATCTAAAATAGTACTCCTATCTGTACACTGCCATTTCCGGTTCTCAGATGAACGACCATTCTTAGTCCCAAAATGTCCATTATCCAGCGTCCCCAGTGTGCGTTCTTTTTCGCTAGTATCTAACCAACATCTAACCATTACCGTAATAGTTTCAAACTATACCTATATTTAGTAGTTTTGTCATCCAGCAACCATATGAAGAACTAACTATTCATGAAATAACATTTTCTATATTTCCTGTAGTCTCGTAATTTATGTAATAATTTAGTAATTTATGAGACAAGACTTATTAATAAGACTAGAAGAATCGTTTACATTGAAAATGTTAATTTTGTCTTGTTTTTACTATTTTTGTGTTAACATAATTTTGTTATTACACCTTTTGTTATCACTACTATAAAGCTAGTATACTAGCTAAATTAATTATATTTGTAACAGTTTGGTTTTTTGATGTATAATTTAGCTTCCAGTTAAAAAAATTAAATATGATAACAAAATATATGCATATTCTAATTTTTTTTTCTATAGGCAATAAGTATTTCTTATGTCTACATTATATTTACATGGCATTCAGAACATCACTTCATTAAAAATTACGCTTGTACTAATGTGTTAAGATGAATATTATAACTATTTATATTATATAAATAATTATATAAATTGTAGGAATGTTCGTCTGGTCGGTCGGAATGTCGTTGTGTAGGTAGATGCGATTGTTTGTCCGAACAATCACTACTATTTTGTGGTAGGAATTCGCACGCGAACTCAAAACACTTGTTGAATAAATACTTGTTTATTTCGATATTGAGTTATACATGTGGTCAACGGGAGAGTGGATAGGATATTAGGTTAGGTAAAGGAAGTACGGTAGTGCTGTGAAAGTAGTACAATTACAAGGGGCTAGAGAAAAAAAAGGGAGTGAGACGTCGTCGTGGTGGTCTTTTATAGCCGGGAACCGCATGGTATCAATCCGCCAGCGTTGCCAACCTTTGACATTGATATAGGTGAAGACGTGGTGACCTAAAGGGTTTTAGCGGTCATTACATCACTCCCCTCCTAGTGGAGCTGCCGTGGAGCGTACCTCCATGCGATACAGGTTCCGGAATGCACCCGGCACCCGCAATCACCCAATGAATCGCGCAGGAACTTCTTATGAGCTGGGAATCCCAAGCTGAATGACGAGTTACGGAATCAGCTGCCATCGAAGTTGTAGCAGGACGTCGTTCGTCTTGGGGCGTTCCGATTTATTTGAGGGTACCTATAATAGTGATGCCTTACGTGTCTCGTAACGTCGTATGGCAGTACGACAATGCAGACGCAGCAAGAGCAGACGAAATGGCAGTAATCCACCCGCGTTACCAGTCTTTGACTTTGATGTAGGTGAATGCGTGGTGCCCTAAAGGATTGTAGCGGTCGTTACAAAATAAATGAAATATTATAATTAATAAATTAAATTTAAATGCAAAAATATAGTAAATTATTTCTCAAAATTGCAGAAAACCATGATCAATTTTGGAAGTGCATATTTCTCCTGAATCAAAATACAAAAAATACCAGAAAACTCGAAATACTCACTAAAACAAAACAAAATAAAACCGTATGACGCGATGTTGAAGTGGTAGGGACGGGGGAGCCTACAAAAAACTGCGGAGCAAGGTCTGAGGGAGAGGTAGAGGGCCAAAATTGGCGTCGGGATTTATTTATTTTTCACATTGGTTCGAATAAATTTAGCGCGAATTAAAAGTGTCATTGCGTCGGCCGTAATATTTTACTAAAATGTTATCTACAGACGGTTTTTGGTCGAAATTTATTTTGCGAAATTTTATTCGGCTGCATGGCGGCAGGACCGTTTTTATTAAACAATTTATCGGGATCTACGGAAAAGCTCATTATTTTCCGGTCGCTGTGTGTGTATGTGTGTGTATATGCTTTTTTTCGTTTGTCGCGTTTAGGCCTGGTGTGCGCTTCATGCTTTGGGCGTCATAATTTTCGCCAAAATTTGTGGCAGTTTTTAGTTATAGTTTATATGTGTGATTTTATTTTGCCCATGTTGGTGAACGTGGTTATTTTAGTGGTTTATTTTAATAAATAAATATTCATGTGAATACCTTTTTTCTATATATAGATTGTAAATTAGTTCAGTTCACAAATATTACTCATTATTATTCTTAAAAAGAAACATTGGTGTTCTTATTTCTTATTTTACACTCATTAGAAGAAAAGAAAAGAACTTAATTTGAAATATAAAAGAAAATATTAGTGAATTGAAAGAAAATCTTTATTATCCGTACATAAAAGTGGCTCTTATAACACTTATTTCAAAACAAAGACATTTAGATCTTCATATAGTGAGTGTAGTTAAATATATCAAGGTAATTATAAAGATGCATGAAGAAGATACCTACATTAACACTCTCATGTTAATAGCGAAGTATTGCAACTGCTAACAACATTCCAGCAGAACACAAGTTCAAAAGCGTCAAGTCATTTAAATTTGTAGTACAGTGAAGTGTATATAATTGAAAATCAGAAGTGATCATACACTATTACTACAGAATCAAAATAAGGACCGATTAATTCTTCTAGGTATATACCTAGTCTTTAAATTATTGTAAAAACAAATTGTAGGTTAGACGACAACGACTAATAAATATGTATTTAATGTTGATGATAGACAGTGATAATGGGTCTTGGTGGCGCAATGCTTGAGCCGACAGAACGTTCCTTCTACTGTTGCAATAGTCGCAGGTTCGAATCATGCTGGGGCATGGATGTACTTTATGTTTGTAATTGTAATTGTAAATGTCTTTATATGTAATAGTGATAAAATTCGACAAGGAATAACCATCCCAGTCACGCCATTAACCAGGTCTGACAGTAACCTTCTGAGATGGTCTCTATTTTGGTCACTGGCCAGTCGGTAGGCTTAATGCCGAGAATCGTGGTTCGCAGCCTACGTTAAACAGTAGGTCCAGTCCAGATAAAACATCATTGGTAAAATGGAGACTTTGAATATATATATATATATATATATATATATATATATATATATATATATATATATAAATTAATAATGAGAGGATGGGCAGAAATTGACGTTAGAGTTAAAGTTATAATGTTTTGGAAATAGGAAGGAAAGGAAAGAGAGGCTTTTATGCATGGCCACCCGAGAGACCCATGAGCGGTGTGTTTTCCTGGATTATATAGGGCTTCTAGAAATATATTCAGCTGGTGCTATTATGTCACCTGCAGCAGGAAAACCGGGAGGTGGAGCGAATGCCCGATGGGAGCTCACTTTGCCTAGCAAAGTGTGGGGAAATTATTGTTGCATACTAATGTGGAGAGACCTGTTCGTGTATTAATAGATTCGTGTATTAATTGATTAGATTATATGAGACTACCTGTAGACTAATCTTTTGATCGCTGAAGATATAACAACGAATTGAAAATGGCATTCCTAATCGGAAGACATTTAAAAGGCATAAGCCCAGACCAGGGACAACTAAATGAAAAACCTAACTGGAATTCCGTGATACCTAAGTTTATGGCGACAAGAAAAAGTTACCTTAACGATGAAATGAACAAAAGTAGTAGAAATTTAATAAATAGGCCTGCTTTATGGTGAATTTATTTTCGAAATACCTTGATTTTAATTGGAAGCCTGTGAATAGCTGAGAAATGAATGTCTCTACTAATAGAATAGCTGTACTCTCCGAGTGAATTTGTGCAGTTCTGAAGTAGCAGGGCACGTTCCCAATACGTTTGAGAAGATTATTCTGAAATATTTATATGGTATTCATCTGGATCTGTAGATGGGCGATTCCAGAAGGTTTGGTATACCGCTAGCTTTTTGAATAGCAAGCTAAATTTCTGGAGAAAGGGAAAGAGTTCTTCTCTGACCGGATGGCACCAGTACTCGTACCGGTATTGCCAACCGCTCGCTACTTCCTTGCTGGCGAATATGTGATTGCTTATGTCTGCATAGCAATCGACCACAACAAATGTTTTTAATAATATAAACTTCAGTGGTTTTACACAACTTATTCAATTACATTCAATGTATATGAAGTATCAAATAAAACCGCTGTTGCTGAATTGCATATGTCATAAGGTCTTTCAGCAACATTGATCATTTTTCAAGAATGAATCTATTCAAGAATAAGTTCAGCTTCCAAGACAAGTCTTGCTCTTGACTCGCCTCCTTCTATCGACGAGGCGCCAGAAATGTTCGAGCACAAAGCCCTGGAAGCACTATTCGAGGAATACTTGAGTCAAATCCAAGAAGAGCTTGCAAAATCATTGGGACTTGCGCAATTCGAAGGCAAAAACGAAGGGATTATCAATATCGCCCCGTTACAAAGAAGACAAAGTCATTATGTAAAGAGTTTATTACGAAAAAAAAACATGAAATATGATGTGATAACGGCCCGGCCTCATTTAGCAAAATCATAAAAAATGTAGTAAGAAGTGATACTTTACAGCACCCATTGTATAAACTTCGCTTTTTCTAATACTAGTGTGGCATGTTGCACGATTTGGCATAACTCCGTTTCACTACTGACGCAAAAAACAAAAATTTAATTGCCCATTCATGGACTTATAGAACTGCCGTTGTCCATGAAAATATTTAGAAGCTCACAAATCAGTCAACTCCTCACCCATAAGAACTAGCATACAGTAATCTTCACCAATTCCATACCCTCCAATATTTCCGATATTTTTGTAATCATGCCTGTGATTAAGCATAGCTTGTTATGCTTTATGTTGCTATTCGACTTGTAAATACCTTATATGACTGGTTTGTGTTAAAATTGTTTGTATTTGTTTATATTAATCTATTTATTGCAATAAATTTTTTTTGTACTGTATAAATTATTTCAATAATTTTACGTTATTTATCTGCTCCGTATATTTATATAAACCTAAAGAAATAATAAATTACAAAGCCTTAAATCTTATGTTATCCATTTAATTTTGCACTCTTATATCACTATCATTTCATAACATTTCATTCAGGCATCTACATTTTCGTAATCTTACCAAATATCCATACAATCACAATGGCAGAATGGAAGTTTGAAGATATAGAAATATGGACTTTTTCAATTTTATCTTTACTATCATCTTCAAACAAATTTTATGTTCATATAATTTAACTTAATTATCCCTTTGTTCTATAGCAATCTACAGGCTTAACTAACCTATAACTATATTATTACTAAATCATAACGTTTTACTAATAATGTAAGTATTAAATTAACTTAATAAATACTACCTTTCTCTTTCGCAAGCAGAAACATGTGGGTACTAAGCACTGAAATGATATGAAATACAGGAATTCGGAACCGTTGCATATGCTATAAAAACTTAGCCTTTCGCAGACTTCTTCACTTAGTTAATTTTGAATCAAAAAGAATTAATGACTGTCAATACTTTTAGCGATGAGGTGCATTTTTATATTAATGGTTTGATCAAGAAACATATAGAATAGTAGTTGCATGTAAAATGACTCTAAGGCACACGAGGTTTACCAATTCCACGTCTAAACAACGATATTTATTAATCCATTATCGTCAACATCAAACGTTACAAAACGATTATAATCTATTTATAGTGAACAACATGTGGTTGATAGTAAGACGGTACTATGTATTGAAAGCCAACATAACTCAGGATATACAGCACACACTCGTTGAAAATTAAACTTCTCGTTCATCGGCGGACATTTTCTTATTGCTATAACACCAACCGTGACCCATTGAAATAAAAATAATATCACTAATACCTCAAATACAGTATGTTTCATTATTTTTTAACAACCACCTGCCGGCTTGGTTGGCGCTGTCGTCAAGGCTATTGCGATAGTCGCGGTTCAAATCCTGCGGGGTCATGGTTGTAAACTGAAGTTTGTGATTGTTCAAAAGGCAAGAGTGCAAAATCCGGCAAGGAAAATAATCCCAGACGCACCAGTAACTGCCTCTAAGCTCTCTAATTTGGTCACTCGCCAATCGGTGGGCTTAATTCCAAGGACGGTAATTCATAGCGCACATCCAAGCTCAGACCAGATAAACCCTAGTTGATAAAAAAATAGGCTTTATATAAAAAATATAACAATGAAACACCAATATGCCCTTTAAAAAACCTTTTAGGGAAAAACCTGCCTTTTAGGGAAAACCTTTATTTCTGGTTTAGAATATGTAGGATTAAATAAAAAAAATTGTTTAACTATTAATTTATTTATACATCTAGAGAGTAAATATTATCAAAACTTCTGAAATTCCTTTATCAAAATATAAAGAAGCATTTTAGAAAATAATCGTATACGTGACACACATATATCTAATACATAAATAAACAGCTTCCATGTTTTTTAAAAATAAACTTTGTTTGTTAGTATTATATGCATTGTGCAATTCTTCTACAAATATTTATCAGTAAATGTACGTACGTGCAGATATAATTATTATCTAAACCGAAAAAAACGGAATTTTTAACTTTGAGAAATACTTAACATGTTATATATTTGTCTATTATATGTTTGCTCAAAAATAGATTGGTAAATATCATAAACCATATAAGTAAATCAATCCTTAAAAAATCTTAGTAGGTAAATTAATTAAAACATGTCAATTGAAAATGTGAAACAACAATAGCGGATGCTTTAAACCCTTCTATCAAGGTCTAAATATAAATGACTACAACATATTTCTTCGAGTTACAAATCCACACACTATGCAATTTTTATTACAAGTTGAATTTTACTTCATTTCAACGAGATTCCCACTTAATTTTCCAATAGAATGTCAAAAATACTTTAAATATTACCTAAATCAATAACTTTAAAGGCATACGATAAAAAAATAATCCTATGGTAGAAACTGAATCTAATTTTGTACCGAATAACACCAATATATTTTATTTTAATTTAGCTATATTAGCCAGTCGGTAAGTAAGTTACAAAGTGAAATACTAATAATCGACAAAACCTCGCATATTCAAAAGGGATAGTTAAAATATACTTGACAAGATCAAACATTTGCTGATTGCAAAACCTAATACAAAAGACATGGCGCTGTATGTTGGTGTCGATCTAGTTACATATAACACTTCATCATCATTTGGTTTGTTCATTTCTTCCTTTTTTATGTATTTCGATTCCTTTGATAAATTTAGAAAGTACTTAGTATGAATCCTTTTAGCAAAAACTACTAAATTTGGTCACATTGCCGCTAAGTTACTGATATTATTTGGGGGAAATCTATTCCTTAATATTTTACATAATTGTGTATTACATATTTGCTCAAAAATAAATTGGAAAATATTATAAATGATATAAGGAAATTATTTATTAAAAAATATTAGCAGGTAAATTAATTGAAACTTGCAAATTGAAGATGTCAAACAACAGTAGTGGATGTTTTAAGTCCTTCTATCAAGGTCTAAATCTAAACGATTACAACGTACGTCTTCGCTTCACAAGTCCACACACTATGCAATTTGTAGTACAAGTTGTATTACAAAATGGATAAACAATCGATGGAATCAGTCGTTTGGTATTTTGGCCATTTCTTAAACGAGCTAAACATCAATCGATCACAAGATTATGATGCAGACGCAGTAACATGGTAAATATTTTATCAAAGCAAGCTATAGCAGCATTAGTTTTCGCTCTTTTAATTGATATATGTCAAAAATATATAAAACAGTGTACAAAATAGTGACAATATACATATATAAGACAGAGCGTGACAAAAAGAATTTTAAAACTTGCATTGCGTTTATGTTTTTTTTAATAGTAATTAGATCTCACATCCCATCAACAGACTACAAAACATTTAATTTGTACAACAAATGTTTTATTTGCCAAACTTCTAAATGATTTATCGGCGTCGTACGATTTGTTGAACGACAATTCCACATATTATGCATTTATCATATCGACGGTCGAATCGACTAGGGTTGTACAACTTGTCGTACTACATGTTCCAGAGCATGTAGCCTGTATAAATCTAAATACATTAGTGAAAATGTGAGGTATGGAAGACAATGAATTGTAAGACCAACTCAAACTGTTTCAGTTCTGAACTTTCAGACGCCTGCTCAAGTCGATGCAGCATGGCTTGGCTGCCACACAACTTGAAAATGCTGAAAGAAAAAGTACAAAAATAGATCAAATCTCTGCAAAACTAACATATTTCTTTCGACACGGTGACAGGATACTGAAAGATGGAAAACGATTGCAGAAAAAGTTTAAAAAACGATCAGAATATGCACAAGCTCCTGATAATATATCCATTCTACAAAACTATTTTTAATATTTCTTTCTTTCAGAATGAAATTCCCTTGAAACTCGGATTTACAACGTTTGTCTCTTTATATTATCACTAACTTTTTAAAGAATTTTATAAATATTTGACAAACCAGTTAACTAGAAGACTTTAACCAGTAAAATGAGAAGCAAGTCCGTTCCCAACCAATTATAAGCTTTAAAACCAATTATACATATTTACAAACTGCATTTAGTATATGTATGTTGGTCATAAAATCGGAAATAATTTTAAACAATAAAAGTATTAGATTACGTCAAAATTACAATTCAGTCAAAGTTCTAATGACGGTTTTTATCAATTAGAAAACAGACCAACCCGTCTCAGTCGTTCTCCGTTCAGGTAGATGACCCACACGGATATACGTGGTCGTTGTTCTGAAGGCCAGCAGTATGGACAGCTTATAGTTGTTATAAAAAATCGATACTTTTATTTTTGTCCGCCAGTTTGTCGTTGAAGATCTTCGAAATACCAATATTTTCCATTGTGTCCCTCTATGTAATGATTTTCCAAGTTTTAGTGATTTCAATTTCCGGTAGTCTGCAACTAAGAAACTAAGTAACTACTAAGTATCAACTTTCGGTCGCCGTTCAGCCTGAACTGCAAGCTTCTATTTAAATTTCGGTAGGCTATGTTAATTCACAGCCACTTTAGTGCGCCTTCAGTGACCTTAGACCTTGAACTGTGATACACGGACGAAAATCCACGAACTAGAGTTGATTTTCAAAGCTTGAATATTTCTTAATTGAAATAGTTTATATTATATATAGTAATAGTTTATATTGAAATAAATAGACATGTGAACATATGGAAAGTCTTGGAGCACCTTATATGCACCTTTTGTGGCCACAGCATCAGCTGCAATACTTTTACCACCACTTAACTAAACAGGATACATTAAAAATCATCGTGGTCCGGTAGATTGTATATACCGCGCCGGCGCGCGCGTCCCGTGTGTAAGAAATATTTGAATATTTTCGTTATTGCTTGGGACGTCGTGGGTCTGTGTATCTTATTTATAACCAAACTTCTGATATCAAGGAACATATAGAAATACACCAAGGGACGCTCCGAGTAACTGCGGAACGATTGCCAACCCAACGTCAACCTATCTTCTTTTCTTGATAATTAATTTTATTCTGTTTAATTGAATGAATTTAAATCCTACCCATTGCGCCAGTTATAAAATTTGAAACGGATTTAAACACAATATACCACTTTATTTAACGGAAAGAGGCCTTATCTTACTTCTTAAAATATTATCTGATTTTTAATGTCATTCAATATCAAATCTAAATATTGCATATAGTGTTATTACTGCAATCAAGTTATTTTTCGATTATCACTGATTTACAATCCGTAATATCCCAATATTTTTCTAAGCACTCATAATTTTTTCATTGAAGGTATATTAAAGGTAATGATTTTAATAATAAAACCCAAATTATTGTGATTATTCAAATTAAAATTATTATAAAATCAAACTTTTCCACTAATTCTAAATTATATAATTAAATGTAATCGTGCTGTATCTAATAACACTAAATTCACCCTGTGAGTATATTAAAACAGGTAACTATTTGCAGCCAAGGAAACTGTAGCGGAATTTAATGAAGCTAAACAAAAGCCATATCTCATGGAGTCTCTCAAGTTCCGCGCCAAGACTTCCCAACAAAGTCTGAAAGAAAGTTAGCGCCGTCGCCGAAGAGATCCGCCGCGAGAGTGACGGAGCGACGCTAAAAGAACTCGAAACAAAATGCATAACTCTCCACCTAATTGATATAAAGAAGAAATTCTAAAGTATTTTGCGTGATATACAGTCTGTCGAGAGGAAAGTTTACTTAACTTGTTCGTACTTCATAAATACCTATCTCTGCTGACGGCGTATTTCGCCAACTCCCTGCTGCCTTCTCAGGCAGCGGACGATGTAAATATTTCGTTATGAGACAATGCATCCCCGTTGGCTTCTTTGTTTTGTTTTTCTTCTTTTATTTTCCATAGGACAACACAATGTTTTTGCCGGAGTAATAAAATTCCTGTTAATTTTATTCATTTTCGTGTAGTCGCAGTAAAATATTAAGTTAGAAAAATAGAATATACAGTTCAAAGTAATTAAAAGTACAAAGTACAAGAAACCTCACATAATATATATATATATATATATATATATATATATATATATATATATATATATATATATATATTATACACGATCAAAAATAGAATTAAGTAAACATGATACAGAATAAATATATAGATAAATATTCATAAATATTGACTCACAACAATGTATATACTTTCTCAATATCTAAAAATTCTCTTCATATCTAATCAACTAAAACAAAAATAGTGCGAAACGAATGTAAACATTTTTAATGTTTAACAAGAGATGTAAAACTGTGGCAATAGTTGCGATAATTTTTAAATCATGCAAAAAAAACTTTAGACATGTTTCAAGATATTATTCTTCCACGAACTTATTTAAGACATAAATACTAGTTTCGGTATTAGAAATATTTGAAGTTATTTCAATCTTCCCCATAGACATAAATTTTTAATCTTGCAGTTTTAAAGATGAAAAAAGTTGCTTTTTTACTTCTTTTCATCAAGATTCACACACAATATTGCAATAAAGAGAAAAATACTTCAAATATTACTTAAATCAATAACTAAGGCATACAATAAAACAACTAATCCAACGGTAAAAACTGAATATAATTTTGTACAGAATAATAACACCAATACATTTTATTTGAATATACCTATATTAGCCAGTCGATAAGTAAGTTACAAAATGAAATGCTAATAATTTACAATACCTCATATATTGAAAAGGGATATTTAAAACATACTTGATGAGATAAAACCTTTGCTGATTGCAAAACCCAAGACCAAAGACATGGCGCTGAATGTCAGTATCGATATAGCTACGTATGACACTTCATCATCATTTGGTTTGTTGGTTTCCTCCTTTTTTATGTATTTCGATTCCTTCGGTAAATTTGGAAAGTACTTGGTATCAATCCTTTTAACAAAAGCTACCAAATTCGGCCACATTGCTGCCAAGTTACTGATACTGTTTGAGGGAAATGGCAGCTTCATTAAAGGAGCCAGGTAGCTATAGATCGTAATGTCTAAAGTTGATGGAGAATTGCCAAAAAAATAATTCAGTGACCCTAATCTTGTTGACAATGATGACAAGCACTCCGTGGCAACAGTGGCAAGATAATCCTTGATGACCTCTATATCAGAATCATTTGGATATAAACTTTCAATAAGGTTTGTTGCTTTTTCTTTAAATTTGTTGGTGTGAATAATGTTAAATGGCATGGGTAAAGCTTTACAGTACCAAATTCTGGTGAATTCATTACAGTTCCTTTGATCGATCCAAGCCACAAACTCCAAAACTGGTTTCAATTTTGAATGAACTAAGTTAGTAATAGCCAAAGCCTCACTTTTCTGTTTAGCGTTCAACTGCCGATCTAGGTCATAATTAAGAGTCTTCAAATATAATACAGTATCGGTAAAAGATTTAAAAGAAATGTTCTTATGCACGAAACATGGAGCACTATAAAGCGTACAATTCTTGATAGTGTTTAAGGTTTTTACTTGCACTGGCACTTTTGCAATTGTTGTTAACAGTAAAGTTTGGAGACACTCAACGTTCACTGAGGGCAAACCAAAATCACCGTCGTAAACGTATAATTGAAATTTCTCAGTAGCCGACATTTTATTTACACCCTACTGTCAATTTTTAATAATAAAAAACATTATAAAACAACTAGGCGGATAGCAAATCTAACCGAGGTTAGGTGTGAGATCGGATGACTTTAGTAGTGACGTAAGGGACATCTCGGGCTGCTATTCTCGATCTTAACTTATATCCATTATGACTTTATATTTTTGTGAATTTTACAACACAAATATTAAAACCACTTTAATACGTGCTATTTTTTATTAGTTGTAAACATGAATAAAATAACTTTAACTCTGTAGTGTACAATATAAGCATATAAGATATCAACTTAACTTTTGAATAGGAGCCCAAGTTATTGATTAGGACTCCCTTCGCCATCTACCGGCGACTAACGACACAATTGGTAAATACAGAATTCTAGGTATATTAGACAATATTTTTTATAATTGTAATTATATTTGGTTTGTTGGTTTACTTTTAGTAATTTCATATATATTAAATAAGATTTATATTAAAATCTTGAAAATAAAATTACTATATAAAATATCATTATTACTGTTAAACGTGATTATAATATAAAACGTTATATTGAATGTATCAGTAATAATATTTTATACTACATCTGTTACCCTAATCGGCAATCGGAAGATAAGGCTGAAATCAAAATAGTAGACCATATACTCATTAAAAACAGTCGTTGGACACCCCTCCCGCTATTAATTTGAATTTTAAGACGTTTCGTTTTAAAACAGGGACATCCGAATAAATAACAGACAAAAAACGACCAGCGGTAGCAGCTTGGCCGATAAAGGCGACGAAGGGATGAAGAAAGTAAAAAAGAGTGAGAAGGGAGAGGAGAAGGAAAAAACATTCACAAAACGTAGAAACATCGGCGTTTATCGAGGTACTATATCAGACCGACGAATGGCCCTGACATTTAATTCGAACACTTAATTGAATCTGCCGGCGGGGGACGGCGGAGAAAGGGGGCATTTTTTAAATCACGTCCCAGAAGAAGCGGGACTGGTAATCTTCGCCTTTTATTTTCCCTTATTAGGGACGTATATAAATATGAAAGGGACCTTATAATTGCTTAGTTAGCTGACATTCGAGTCTTGCGCCCCTCCCTTCAGTCTTCGGCTCCGCAGTTCCAAATTTGCTTTATGGTCCGGCTGTGAGTTTTTCCGGGACGGGGGGTGGGGGTAAAATGGAGAAAAAAGTCCGGTGGGAAGTTGCGGGGCAAATTGTAGATGGTAGAAGGAAAGGGGGGAACGCCGCCTAATTTTTCGGTAACGGGATGAAATTAGGTAGATTTCCTTCGGGTATCGCTACGTTTGCCTTAACGGCCTGGTGTTTTTCTTAATTTGTGAAGGGGTTCGCTTTTTTCAGTTCCTCGTGGGGCGGCGGTTGACTTATGTTTCGGGTCGGAGTTTGGAGTTTTAATGGGACCCATCTAATAGGGGCGAAACTGGTTTATTGTCGGTGTGCTTGACGCTATTAACTCGTTGATTACTCGAAGCTTGTGTTTTCTTCTCATTGGGCTATGCCTGTTTGTTTTGCATTTTCAATAATTAATGTAAACAATTGTTAAATTCGATAATTTTAACATCCTTTGCATAAATTAATATTCTTTTAGTATTATTGCATTATTCAATGTATATGTTAATCAGGGGATGCTCAATATTGCAATCGAAAGCAAATTTAAGTTGAATTATTTTACTGATAAAGCCACTTTTTGAAACTTGTGATGATGCTGCTCCTCCATATCACAATTGTTAATATTCATTTCAACGATTTAAAGTTGGCAATGCAAAAACTTACGGAGAAAATATATTTTTGAATAATTTTTAATTTAATTACTAAAGAAAAGAGTTTTTGGCAAAGCACTGATGTCAATAATATATTATATAGTGATATAATATTTATATTGAGTTTTTTTGCGTCTTCAAAGGTTCATCACTGTTATTGAAGATTCTTGAGCTAAATTTTATCTAACGAGCTAAATTTGTATCAGAAAGTTGTTTTGTACTACTATTTAATCCTTGTATTATTAACAGGTATGACAAAAACGTTTTTACTTAACCTTGATGTCGTTATCTTTTTATAATTAATAGCTAAGAAATATGTTAAATGTTAAGTTTTCATTATAGGTCCAAATAGTAATAATTAATTAATTATTCGCAAATTAATTTATTACTACTGTTCTCTGTACTTACATTAATATACAAGCAAGGCGTGTACGGAATTAATATATCATTATATATTTCCCAAATTAGAATAAAATTAATCTCTTTAAGCTAAAGTTAAAAATACACTTATACATTAAAATAGTTCGTGTGGTTTGGTTCGCTTCAATCTTCTGATTTGTTGTGTGCTGTTCCAGTAGCTGTACTGCTTTCACGTTGCTGCATACTTCAATATTCTCATGAGAATGGAGTCTTCCCTCATGCCCCCTTGCAATTTTCCTGATTTCTTGACGGACTGTGGGTATCTGAATGTCTCGATGTAGGTAGTCAGTATTTGGGTGAGCCCACAATATTTCTTAGGACTTTGTTCTGAAAAATTTGTATTTTATTTATGTTACTCTTTGCAAAACATCCCCATAATTGAACTCCGTATGTCCATATAGGTTTCACTATTTGTATGTATTATGTACTGATAATTGTGATTTTCTTACAATTAGCCAATATATTTTCATATATTTCAATTCTAGTTTTTTATTTTCTTTTTACATGTTCTTTCCAGTGAAGTTTTGCATCAAGATTCATTCCGAGATATATAGCGTTGTTGCTATATGAAATGATAGTATTATTTAATTGGTATTGGTGCATTGGTGCTTGTACGGTTTGATTGTAGGTGAATTGCACATGCACTGATTTACTTTCGTTAATTTTTATTTTCCAAGCTTGTGTCAAATTATTTATATTGTCACTTGCCTGTTGTAATTTTCGTGTGGCTTCTTCACTGTAGCGACCTTGGGGCATGTCGAATTTTAAATCGTGGAATAACAGTCTACAAAATACCCAGAAATATAATCCCTGATGTTGAACACGGGCGGGGTGTACGCAGCGCCACCTAGAAACCGATAACGAATAGCTGGCAACCCCGAGACGTTTATCTGGGATGTTATTGAAGGGTATTTCCATTCATTTAGTACTCGACTATCGTTTGGTTTAGACGTGCCACCATTGACTGCCCAAGCCTCGTCAACAGGTAACACCGCTGCCATCCGTTTTATCCTTTGTATTTTTATATTTTTATATTACTTCAGTAAATAACGATCACATAATGTAAGCACCATTGTTTCATTTCATTTTATTTCATATTGTCTCCGACACCTACGCTAAATGTAGCCAATGTAATATTCTCCATTTGTGGTATACCACAAGTGTAGACTAGATAAAACATTGGCCCCAGTATACTTCCTTGTGGTATACCTGCTTTAGCTTCTTTAATTGTAGAGTAAGCTTCTTCTTGTTTAACTCTCTTGTTTTGGTAACATTTTCTGTAGTTTATGAACAAGGCCTTCATATCAAACCTTATCAGGATTGTGCTAAATCTAAAAAATCTTTGTTACTTTCGTAGGCTTTTTCAATATCATCTGTTATTCTGTGGACCTGGTCAATTGTTGAATGCTTGTTAATAATCCCAAACTGGTGTGTTGGTATTAGGTTTTATCTCTCTATGATCGGTTTTATTATTTTCAACAGGAATTTTTCAAAAACCTTAGATATTAGTGGCAGCAGTGATATAGGTCTATAGGCTTTTATTTCGTTTAGCGACTTTCCAGGTTTTCGGATCATTATAATTACCGCCCTCTACTACAGTTATAACAGCAAAATGGTAAGTGGAATTAGTAAAAATTGTTTGGCATTTAGTTAGAGAAATGATACTAGGTTGTATCCGAATTTTAAACGAAGTCATAAAGGTGGCATGAAAAATTAGCACGTATATTGATTTTTTTAGATGTGTTGGTCCTACTTTTAACATCATGTTCCCAAACATACTAAGAAAGGGTCTACGCTGGGAAAGCAAAGGTAAACACAGAGGAACATTGCAGTGGTTAGAAAGTTTAGCCATATTAATTTTACTTTTTAGTTTTTTTGTTATGTTTTTTAGTTTTTTTAGACATTTTCGTCAGTTGTTTCAGGGACATCTAAATTATCTCTAAAATATTGAAATTTCCGTTTATTTATACAACGCGTATGACATATTTCAGGATCAGGAAATAATTTCTATACAAAAAGTGCAGATGTCGCTCCTCACAATATATTGCTAACGATACGGCAATATTAGCAGTAACAGAGACTGTAGAGAGCTCAACCCGGAAACTCCAATATTCTCTTGATAAAGTTGCTATCTAGACTAAAAAAATAGAGAAAAATAAAAAATAGAAAAATAGAGAAATTAAATGAAGCAAAATCTACACACATTGAACTCACAAGTAATGCGTCTTTATTAACGACATGTAAATTCCATATGCCAACACAGCAACTACCTTGGTATGATCCTGGATCAGATGGAAGGACCATATAAAGAATTTTTTAAGTGATGAAATTGTAAGCGATGAACTCAACATCAAGTTCAGAAAAATATATTGGTTGCTAGGACGAAACCACGAGTTATCAATTTCCAACTTAAGCTTATTATATATCAGCAGATACTGAGACCAGTGTGGAGTTATGGAATTAAGCTGTGGGGCTGCCGGTGACTCCAATGTTCAAGTCATTCAGAATTTCCAAAATAAGGTGTTGAAGTGTATTGTAAATTCTTGGACATGTATATGGTTACACACACTATCAGATGATTTGCCGATTCCTATCAAAGAAGACTCCAAAACTACGTCGACACGGAAGCGTCCAGACTTATAAATGTGCATAATGTCATTAGACGTCTCAAACGGAAAAAGCCTTCTGATTTTGAAAATATTTAGATCCTAAGTGATTCAGTGGAAAATAGCTTAATAGTAGTTGTTTTTAGCAGGTTAAGTTAGAAGTAAGGCAACAGGAGTGCCCTTTTGCCGGTAAATTCCGTTAGAGAGGTAATTATTGATAATATTAAATAATATAAGTCCCTACAGTTGTATTGAAAATGTTTTTAACAGGTTTCTGCCGTGCTAAATATTACTGTGGGTACTGTGAATAATATCGCTTACAAAATGAAGAATAATACGTTAGATTTACCCAAGACAACCCATCTACATACAAAGTGGGTGACGAATCTTGACCATCTTGATATTGACTCTATTCGAGACTAAATATACGAAATGTATAAGAACAGTAAGTACACAAACTATTTTATCGATATAACCATAATTTAGTAAAATTATTTTAGAGAAATTTGTCTGTCTGGGAAGAAAATAATTAAAATAATTAGAGACATGCAGCTTTTTGAGGGATGTAAGACATCCTTTTATACACTCTTAGAGGGTTTAAATGGTGTAAAGAGAAACCTCGGAGAGGTTTAATGGAACTTCCAGACATTAACTTAAAAGTAATTCAATTAAAAACATAAACTAATATAATAAACTTGAATATTTCAAAATTGTTCATTGTGGCCCTCTTGGCAAGATAGTAACAAAAAAAGGGTAAAGACAATAAAAATTTATGGGAAACGCTAAAAGTTACAATAGCATTCAATTGGGTTCTGCTGGTCAATTATATTTATTAATAGTTAATATATTGCTGGTGGAGAAGGACACTCCTTCAAAAACTGTTTGGATATGTGGAAGGAAGCATTGTCAACCATAACCCCTTGGATTTCGATGAACTCGATAAGACATACAAAGGAAGTAATTAATAAATGTTGGAATCGTGAACATGTTTTAGACAGATTAGAAATTAACAGTTTAGTGACTGAATTGGACAGTGAGTCGGAAAGTGAAAGTGACTGAAGGAAACTTTCAGGACATGTGATAATGCTGTGCGATGCTGGATATTCTTGAGACAGAGTGATGAGAGTGGAAACAACTAAAGGTATGCACATAATTAATATAATATAATTGTAGAAAATGGTATTGTAGGGCGTGAAAGATTTGTGTGCACAGATATGATTGTAATTGTTTAAAATTAAGCATAAGCATTGGGTTACAACATACGAATACTAATTGTCTTTTAAAATGTGATAAATGCATTAGACAGACTTCAGTCAGATTAATTTTATCAAGAATGGTGTACACAGGTAGTAGCAGAAGAAATAAAAATACAGTGATACCAAGATGACTTGCCAAGTAAACACATCATCGAAGGAAACAAGAACTAAACTTAAAAAGTAAATATGCTCTCGAGTGAAAGTAAAATATATTACTTGAATATACAATTGTTAATTAGGTGGATTAGGCCTCCAGGGGGATAACACTATATAAAAAATGCGCCTAGAAACTCTACCTCATGGATGGCGTGGAAAAGATTTCAATGTAAACAAAACAAATCTAACGTACAAACTGTTATACCTGTGTTCTTAATTGTAGTTTTAAGTCCTTCGATAATATATGTATTAGATGTACTATAATGTTAAAATAAATTATATTTGACAACATTTTTGTTCAATTATTTTATTTAAATTAGAATTTTCTTGTATGTCAAAGCCAAACTGAATTAAAACTCGAGAGTTGATGCGGCAACATTATAATGTTTCGACCTTAGAAATATCCACGACGCATTACTAAAAAAAACTTTGAATGGACTATATATGATTTTTATTTACTTTTATATTATAATCATAAACACGGAATATTAAATGAAGTAATACATATTTGTGTATTATTTAAAACAATAACGAACACATTTAGGCACTTTATTTTTTACAATATACTATAATTTATATTCTATTTTGGTGCACAAATTAATGTATGTATTACTTACAATATTTGGTTACGGCTTTTTTACGAATTCCATTTACTAATGAAACCTGAACAGGACTAGAAGTTAAACCAATAAAATGTATAGAAACATTTTAATAAATTTTACAATTATCTCTAATACGATGACATTCCATGTCTCCAGAACCTTATCAATTACTATCAGTTCTTAAAGAAGAAGAATTTTTCTTAGCTGTTCTGAGTCCACCAGATATTAAATTAGTTAAAATTATTAAAAGTAAAAATTAATTGATTTATGTTTATATTGTTAATTTGAAAATGTTGCTTACGAAAATCTAAATACCTTGTAAATAGATAACACATGAACCTTGTTGTTCTTGAATTTTGTTATCTATATTAGAATTGAATAATATATTAGAATGAAATATTCTCATATGTCGTGGTTTTATTTCATCTATGAATATACTTTGCGATAAAACGGACACAGCAGTTTATTGTTCCTTCAAATAATATAAGATGTAACTATATATGATCACTATTTTTAATCGCCAAATCATAATTACTATAACTCTAATAATTCCAACAATAAAGGAATAATCACAAATAATACTACACTAACACTGTTTACTATTAAATAAAATCATTTCATAATATTTTAAAAATTAAAAAAAACTCGGGTTTAGAATTGCCCTTTTCTGCATTTTGCGGTACAGAAACGGCGGATAATCCGGAAACCGGCAGAGGGCAGCGGGTGGACCAGCTCCAAAAAAAATAGAGCCTAAAATGTTTGTTTTTATATTATGTGCCACCGATCTGAAGGCTATTACTGGTTACTTGGTTTGGCCGTATTTTTGGAATTTTGGAAATTGGAATTAACTTCTTTGTAGCGCATATTACATCTAAATTGTAGGCTTAAAAATTCTCCTTCCTCCGTATAAGTTTTACCGTGCTAAATTTTTCCTCAAAAATTTGGGCAAAATTTCCGATAAGCCGATTAATTTCCATTCGAGTCTATCCAAAGTTATTTTGTACATATGTCATTTAAATTTGTGACGTCAAAATGTCGCAATGTTGTCATATCAACTCTGCATTTTAGTTAATATTTGATTTGACATACAACAAAATTCTAATATAAATAACATAATTAAACAAAAATACTGTTATAAAATATAATTTATTTTAACATTATGGTAAATCTAATGCATATATTATCGAAGGACTTAAAACTACAATTAAGTACACAGCTATAATAGTTTGTGGGTTAGGGTTGAGTTTGATTATATTTACATTGAACTCTTTTCCATACCTTCTATGAGTTAGAGTTCCAGCCGCGTTTGTAGTTGTACCCACTAGAGGCCTAATCCACCTAATTAACAATTGTATATACATGTAATATATTTTACTTCCATTAGAGAGCATATTCACCTTTTACGCTTGTTCTTGTGTCCTTCGGTACAATGTTGCCTTGAAAAGGCATTTTGATATCACTATATTTCTCCTTCGATTCTTCTGTTAATACCTGTATACATTTTTGTTGATAAAACTAGATTTAATCACTGCATTCTCCTTATTTCATTAACCATATTTGCAAAAGAGTTACTATTCTTTCTCTCCTGACACATTTTAACCAAATGCTCATGTATATCTGAACAATTACACACGTATCTGGGCACGTAATTTCTTTACACACTAGAATAATATTTCCAAAAGTTATCATATTAATTATATACTAACCTTTACTTGTTTCCATTGTCATCACACTGTCTTAGAAATTACCAGTGTTGAATCATATTATATTCAGAAAGTTTCATTCAACTGAATAAGTAAGCTGTTAATTTCCAATCTACATTTTGTTGTCATAACACTATCTTTATTATCTTCTTGCCATTAGTGACCGTTGGGTATATTTGTCCCATTCTGAAATATCATCTAAATACATAAATTGAAATAATAAGTCTTCCTTCATTTTACTATATGCTTTTAAAAATTGGGTATATTGGTCCCATTCTGAAATGTCATCTAAATACATAAATTGAAATAATAAGTCTTCCTTCATTTTATTATATGCTTTTAAAAATTTTATTTTAAAAGCAATGTTAGGAATTTCCATTTGACCTCTTCGATAATTTTCAGACTAACAATTTCCTTTGAAATAATGGTATTAAATTATGTTTGTATTGAAAAACTACTCACTGTTTTTATACATTTCGTATATCTAATCTCTGATAGATAGATCAAGCTGTTCTTGATTTGTCACCTGCTTCGTATGGGGATGGTTTTTTTCCGTAAATTCAAAATCATATATTTCATGTTTTGAGATATTTCAGTGACCGTGTTCATATTATTATTCAGTGCAGCAACAGACTAAAAAATATTTTTAATAAAAATCGCAGCAAATTATAATTTAACAGTAAAAATGCTTACTTCTCTAACAAATTGTATTTGGAAATATAGGGCTTCCATTAACTCGTTCCTCTTCAAAATAACTGATTAGAGAGGCAATCTGTTCTTTTTGGCTTCGGAATGTTCAATCAGGTACGTAGCGATTTAAAATTTATCAAGACAAGCAAACATAGAAAAAATAGAAATTTCACAGTATAGGCGACCTTGGGGAAATGTTTTGTTTAGTTCAATCAACAGTAGCGCTGCGATCGCAAATTGTGATTGGTTAGTTTAAATTCCTGGTGCCGCTACTAACGTTGAAGGTGATTGGTCGATCAAATTATGTGAAGCATTTTCTATGGGCGTTCATTTTTAAGTTTGTTGCTTGAAGGTTTTGGTTTTTGTTTAGATCAAGAAATCTTCGTTTTACGTTGTGCATATTTTCTGTTTTACATTAATTATTATGGAGTAATAATATAAATATTGATGACAATGCGTCGGTGTAGTAAAAGATGTAGTGTATCGGGGTAAAAATCTACTACGGAAATTAGGCATCGTTTCCCAAAAAATTTAGAGAAGTACAAGAGTCTAATATTGTATATTTGTCTTATTTCAGGTTATTTAACAAAACTTCTGAAAAAGAGACAACATGCAATATTTCTCTACATTCTATATTAATTAGTTCCACAGGTTGAATACTCTAAAATCTAAATAACTTTAAAAAACACATACATTTTTAGTGTTTCAACTGTCCTATCCATAATATTTTCAAGACCAAATTTTAAGTTATTATGAGGTGTGATTGTATTTTTGGTTGAATGAAGTTAATGCAATATCAACAGGGAAGGATTTAAAGTTTACCTCCAATATAACAAGATAAGTTAGAACTCTAATAGATCCCATACAATTGATGGCACTAAACAAATATGGGAAGGCGTTATAGAATAATTATAGATATTTTAATTTTGCCTAGAATAGAGTTCATAATAGTAATAATAATTGTTTTTTTTTGCTTTTTGTTTATATGTATATATTATTTACACTTATGTATATTTGTAGAGGATTTTATTTTAATAAATTAATTTTAAAAATTAAATTTGATTTTCATTTAAATATTATTGGCCAATAAATGTGACGTCACATAATAATCAGGCGATATGGCAGACCAATCCAAGCAAAGTATTTTCCTTACAGGTTTCTACATAACTATTCTAAACTAACCAATAAAATTCACGTTGTCAGCGCCGCCAATGATTGAACTAAGCAAAACTTTGCCCCACTACTTACCATTGGAGTTGCACACCTCTGCAAGCAAAGCATTAAAATAACGTTTGTCGGTATATAACCTCTTATCACTATTGTTTTCGGTTACACGTTCGAACTTAGACAGCATTATGTCTCTTTTTAACTAGAATCAAATGAGATGGAAATATAAAACGAACTTACAAATTGTAGCAGACAACACATTAAACATGTCGATTGTTGTTGTATACCAGTTCTAAGTAATAAATTAAAAAAATAAATAAATATTGGGCAAATGCAAAAATTCATTTGGCGATAGAACCTTAGGAGTAGTTTGCCATGAATTCTGGATTTATTTTATGATCGTTTTAATATAAAGGTCTAGCTTTCTTTTATACAACACGGAGCCATCAATAAGTGATCCCGCGAATCAATAATCGAAGAGTTACGGGTCGTGGATAAAAATTACGGCAACACGCAAACGTGACAAGATAGAAACGGGCCCGGTCTGAATTATGTATTATACGGGGCGTTTGGCCGGGTGCCGGTTATAAAATCGGGACGTTTCGTGTAATTTTAATCGTCGCTCGGGCCGCGTGGGATCGACACGTAAACGTCCAACATCAAAGCGTCTACGTGGCCGACTAAAACTTTACGATTTTTTCGTTATAGCCCACTCTTAAGTCCATCAAATGAGAAGGTATCCGTTTTACAATTAGTTCTATCATCTACTTGTCCTAAATGGATATACTAATTCTCTCCTAAATCTAACTATCAAGAATTTGTCCAATACACTATACGTATTTGATGTAATTTTTATTATATTATGACTCGAGAAGATTGCTTCAGTAAGTGATGCCCTTTACAAATAACATATATCGTATTGTAAAGGTTTTTCTACAAGTATATTAGTCAAGTCGGATGGAAGTATACGTTTTAACGTATACACTTTACTGCTCTCGCGCATACTTTTGTTTATATGGCGTGTCCATTTGGATGCACCGTCACTGTTTCTGAGGACCTCACAAGACCACTTTGAATCACTCCATTTTGAATCAATTCCATTGGGATGTTGCGCTGAAGTAGTTTGTCGGACACATAATATGTTAGAACCATGTAATATTTTAGAACCTTCGAATGATGCTGATGATGATGTTTTATTTACTAGTAATATGCTCTAGGTCCCTCTAGGTCTACGAATTGACTTATAGAGTAATACCCTGTTATCTATAGTGTATCCAAAGTTATATGGTATATACGTCATCTAAATTTGTGACGTCAAAACGTCGCAATGTTGCCATATCAACTGTGAGTTTTCAATTTGACTTTGACATACAAAATAATTCTAATCTAAATAATATAATAGAAAAAAATACTGTTATCAAATATAACTTATTTTAATATTATTCTAAGTCTAATGCATATATTATCAAAGGACTTAAAACTACAATTAAGTACACAGTTTTAATAGTTTGTAGGTTAGGGTTGTGTTTGACTTTGACATACAAAATAATTCTAATCTAAATAATATAATAGAAAAAAATACTGTTATCAAATATAACTTATTTTGACATTGTTGTAAGTCTAATGCATATATTATCAAAGGATTTAAAACTACAACTAAGTACACAGTTTTAATAGTTTGTAAGTTAGGGTTGCGTTTGATTATATTTACATTTAACTCTTTTCCATACCACCTATGAGTTAGAGCTCTAGGTGCGTTTGTAGTTGTATCCCCTGGAGGCCTAATCAATTAACAATTGTATATAGAAGTTACTTGTTTCCTTTCTCATCACACTATCTTAGAAATTGGCAGAAATTGAATCATATCACATTTAGAAAGTTACATTTACATTATCATCATTTCATTAATTTCAAATTATGTTGAGGTCTGGCGAGTATGCTAGCAAGGGAAGCTAATCTGATAAACGTTAAACCAACTTTTAGGCTGTGTTTATTGGAACATTACTATGCTTGACTTAGGAAGCAGGCAGCCGGATCGTAGGCTACTTGGGGGATCTCCATACATAAACCCGCCATTGTAAGAAACAATATAAATGATGATTCGTAGTACTATATAACATTCTTCCAATCATCAAGTGTTCAGGTTTTATGATCGTTTCACCACTTCTTTTGTAGCTTAGCGTTGGCTTCTTTTATAAAGGATATCGCAATCGAAGCTCTTTCAGGAGTGTTAGCTTTGTGGAGCTCCCGCTGTACTGTGTTTTACGAAAGAGTGTTATTCAACTGAATGTTCTAGTTTTTCTGCTACTTTTTTGTTGTCTATCCCTTGTTTATATTTTAGGAAATATAAAAACGAGTATATTTTATTAAGTTATTTAGTTAAATATTTCTAAGAACATTCTCATTAAACAATTTTCAAGATATTCATAAATTCATAACAAAACAAAATTAATAAAATACGGATAGGAAAGAGAAATAATTCAAATAATTTTAAAATATAAATCAAACCAAAGTAGAAAAATATTTGTTTATCAAAATGTTCATAATTTCGGTGGGTTTGGTTATTTGTATAAAATAAAAAGTTTTCAAAGTTTAAAAGTTCTCGATCCATTGTTATATACTGTTTTAGCTCTGTTGTTAGTTTTATACGTTTAACTAACTTTGATATCACTATTTTGGCTTAGTTGCGGCCCATTCTCCATAGTTTGGTTATTTCATATTCTAAATGGTAACAGCCTAAACATTTTGATATTTGATACCTAGTAATTAAATGATACTCCATTTTACTTCTCGTTCATCTTATGTTACTTTTCTTTCAGCTCGTTCTAAGGACAAGTAAGACATAATGAAGCAAGATTCTTTATAATTGAGAATAAAAGTCAATGAGTGCTAAGTCCGCATCATACTCCAGCCTATATAATGATGTGTTAGCCGATTTGATAGTTGATTACTTATTTAAGCTCATTTTGAATAGTGGTTCTGTTTTTTTGGAATAATCTTAACTAGTTTTTTTGGATAAATATTCATGCAATAGGAAATATATTGTAGGTATGTCAATACTTATGGCCGTTATAATATTGACAGAAACTGTCCAAGAATTACGAGTATGAAAATATTTTTCAACAATAATCAGATTTTATGCCGTTTTTAACGCCAACCAATGAAGTGATTACTATTCCTTGATGGCGATTCATAACTCATATTCATCGATATACTATTGATTGGTTAACATACGTCAAATATCTGGTATAAGTAAATATAACTGACTAAAATATAATTAATTATCTTTTCGAGAGAAAGATTGATCCGGATGAAAACTTACCATTAAAAATATCAAAACTACCTCCTTGATATTCAGTTCAGCTCTCTATATAAAATTAATTATAGCACCGCGAACTTAGTTTTTCAGACTTTAAGTTTTCTTATTCTTTCCATTTCAATTTAAACATAAGGAACAAACACATCCCGAAGACGTGGACAATATTGTGGCGCTGCAGGAACACAAACAAAGATGGACGGATCGGACCGTCTGGGAAAGTTAGCCGACAAAGCTCAAACTCGAGCGGCGCTAATGGCGACGCACCGACTTGACGGGGGTGACCCGGGAGGCATCAGCTTGACAGTCGTGGACGTTTGTCGCGGCCACTTTTGTTGACTTTGCTGGTGGCTCGATTGTTCTTTGACACGTCGGGGTGCGGAAACATTAGTCCGTCGTGATATATCCGACCCATCAAAGTCAGAGTCATCAGGAAGGTAAACAGTAGGTTTGTCGAGATTTATCTGTATATGTGAGTAAATTCTTTTAATTATAACTAAATGAGAATTAGTGATTCATAGAACTAGTTTAAAAAGTTTTAATTCAACCACAATATATTCAATTAATCATGTTTCACTCATAATAGTGTAAAAGGACTAATTTAAAAATGTTAAAAACGGAGGCAAAATTTTCGCTAAGCCGACCAATATATGGATAAAAACGTGAAAAAATTCAAACGCAATTTTAATTAAGGAATTGGAAATATTATATCAAGAAATCTTACCAATAGGTACCGTCGATATATCATTTATTCTAATTAGCAGTTCTATTCATATATTCATCACATATTTTCTGTTGTTCTCTAAAACAACAAAAAAGTTTTTTATTGTTCTAGTTTGACAGCGATCCAATAATGGATCTATTTTCGAACTTTTTCAGTATTTCGAAACTGGGCATCAGTCAAGAGCTGGTGCATCGATCTGAACAATAGGTAATCATGTAATAATGTCTAGTAAGTACGCTAGGCTAGACAGAATTTCACATTCGAGCTGCAAGAGTCTAGTTCTCTAAGTCTAGATAATCCCATACTAACGTTACTTGTGAATTGATGCAAGTACAACAGAACAGTGGTGATAAATTAATTTGTAAATTAAGATTGTATTAAGCATAACTAATGTAAGATAGAATTAAGTTAAGAAAAATTCACCATTCGTCACACAAAACTTTTCTTATATTTTAGTTAAACAATTAAATTGCGATGGCAATCCTTTTCTTTCCTTTTGTGCTTTGTGTTTCTAAGTTTCTTGGTTCTCCAGTTTGTTCTCTGTCATTGATTTGAAAATCATAATTTTTAAATTCCACGGAATTACTGTCGGCTGTTATAGTCTTGGGACCACTTCTGTATCTCCTCTGTACTGCTGAAATATCAACGACAAAAGGAACAGTACTTAGAACATTTGCTGACGACACAGTTATCAAGATGTATCTCTGTCTAAGTCTGCAGGAAAAGTACAAGTAGCGGTCAACAAGATACAAATGGACTAGAGATTTGAAAATATAGCTTAATAGCTCTAAATCGGTCCATAATAATAAATTCGTAAATTCAGATTTTATTAATCATATCTGATGTATGATGTAATTAATAAAAAATAAATCGTTCAAAACAAAACGAACAATTGAGATTGAGACGCGGTACGATCATTATAAGTGAAATATAATTTCGAGCCTTGAATGATTAGGGTGTGTACTCTGTGTACACAATATGGATAACTCAATAACACTAAATGGAAAACTTTTATTTTATGAAAAGAAATATGAATAAAAACCATCGAATTTAACAGTTACTTCGAGCTTTTACCAATAAGTATACAATTAAGAAGGTTGTTTTATAGATATAGGATTTAAATTTAATACATAACAAGTCAATTGAAAAATCCCCGGCCTGACAAATAGATAGCGCTACTAAAATTAAATCCATATGTTTTTTAGTTAACCGTAATCCTCAAAAGATGCGTATATATATTTGACAGCTGTAGCATCATTAGTTGGAAAAAAATGGATAAAAAGGAATTTCATGTGTTGGTAAAATATTGCGTGTTTCAAGTGTTTTGAGATGATCAAGCGTAAAAAACCGAGTTCTTGCGTCGATATATGACAATGGATGAAACATGGCTCCATCATTTCACTTTGAAGTCCAATCGACAGTCATCAAAGTGGACTGCACACTCGTTCCATGAACCCGTTCCAAAGGGTGGGAAAATGCAACAGTCGGCTGGCAAGGTTATGGCGCCTGTATTTTGGGATGCGCCTGGAATAAATTTCATTAACCACCTTGAAAAAGGAATAACCATCAACAGCTACTACTACATAGCGTTATTGGACCGTTTGAAGGACGAAATGGCCGAAAAACGGCCGCATGTGTAGAAAAAGGAAGTGCTACTTCACCAAGACAAAAATCCAAGAATTGGGATTCGATTTACTTCGTCATCGGCCGTATTCTCCAGATCTGGCCCTCAGCGACAATTTCCTGTTCACAGATCTCAAAAGAATGCTCGCTGGGAAGAAATTTTCGTCGAATGAAGAGGTGATCGCTGAAACTGAAGCCTATTTTGAAGCAAAGGACAAATCGTAATACAAAATGGTATCGAAAATTTGGAGGGTGCTATAATCAGTGTATCCCCTTATATGGGATGCAGTGATAAAAGAGTAAAACTATTTTTGCCAAAAAAAAGTGTTTTACTATAGTAGGCCGGGGACTTAATTGACTTGTAATGCTAATTTAGGGACGATTGACATTAACGAAATCTTTACTTGTATGGAAGAGAAGAAATACAATATAAATGATTTCCTTGCAGCTATTTGTGTCGCATCCTGAAACACACTCATCCTTAATAAACTGGAGCGTACCGCAGAACGGAGACACCTGAAAAGCTGGCTAATTCATGCAGGAGTATTCTTCATTTCGGCTTTTTACGAGCGCCACTTTGTTACAGATACACTAAAAGGATATCTTTCACCTACATGACTTTACACTTATCCTCTTTTCCATTCTGGCGACCTGGAGTCCAAAAACCGCCGTCGCCGCCACCACCGCAGCACCGAGCCCGGTATCGTCGGAGCCCCGTTCCATTTGCTCGTTTTTCCATAAAGGAAAAAGTTAGTTAGGTTTTTGGGCGACGGAGATGGTGGGGCCGTAAATGAGGGCGTGCGAAATAGTTTGGAAAACATGGATTTTACATTTTCGGAATGGTTTACGGAACGGGTGCGGCTTTTCCGCGCGGTTTTGTTGCGGCCGCCTGTTTCGCTGAGGATTCAGACAGTTCATGGCCATCGGCGTTGTTTACTTCGCCTGGTATATAATGTATAGTAAATACGGAGTAGATGATTCGTTTGATTTAAGAAAAATATTTATTATATTTATTAAATCGATTCGATGCACCAAATTTTAATTTATATTTCTGATCATTCTTGATTTATATAATAAAAATAATCGACTGAGTCAATAAATAAATCTATAACAGGTCAACTGAAAAATCCGCGGCTTACCATAGTACATTTTTTTTGGCATAGTTAGTTCTTTTTATTCAACATAATTCCCTTCAAAGGTTATACACTGATAAGAGCGACCCTTCAACTTTTCGATACCATTTTTGTAGTACGATTTGTCCTTTGCTTCAGAATAGGCTTCAGTTTCGGCGATCAGCTCTTCATTCGACGAAAATTTCATCCCAGCGAGCATTTTTTTGAGATCTGAGAACAGGAAATAGTCACTGGGGGCCAGATCTGGAGAATACGGTGGATAAGGAAGCAATTCGAAGTCTAATTCATGAATTTTTGCCATCGTTTTCACCGACTTGTGGCACGGTGCATTTTCTTGGTGAGGCAGTACTTTCTTTTTATTTAAATGCAACCGTTTTTCGGCGATTTTGTCCTTCAAATGGTTCAATAACGCTATGTAATAGTCGCTGTTGATAGTCCTTCCTTTTTCAAGGTAGTCAATGAAAATTATTCCATGCGCATCCCAACACTGCTCCGAATCATCAACTCGTCGTTGTTTTTGATCAAAAGGGAGCTCGCGCGGCACGGCGGAGTATCGGCTATTTCACAATAATAAAAGTTGCTTCACTCAAAATGCTATAATTCAAAAACTAATGAACCGACAGCTGTCAAATTTATACACGCATCTTCTGAGGGTTAGGGCTAACTAAAAAACTTATGGATTTAATTCTAGTAGCGACATCTATGTGTCAGGGCGGGGACATTTCAATTGACTGTTAAGATGCGTGAAGTTAAAATTTGTAAGAATTTTCTTGCCAAGAAGAAATTGCCATATTATAGCACAAAAGTGGATGTTATTAGTAGCTGCTGATTAAAATATCACTCTCCATCATCCATACCCTCTATCCGAATGGCTACAAGATAACTTTAGTGTGGATCCCTTCTGACGTTGGCATACCGGGAAATGAGCGCGCGGATGGTGCGGCTAAATAGGCAGACTCCTTTCCTCAGAACAAATATTTGTATACATACTGGCCTTATCCCATTCCTTTCTTGTTTCACCAAGAACAAAGTATAACGTCGTTGGGTCCAGGAGGCCAACCACAACAGGTTCTTTGACGTTAAAGCTGATATTTTCTTCTCTCTTCACGTTCCCTGCCTTCGTGACCCTGCCTTAGCTCTAAATCGACTAAGATTGGGTCACTGTAGTTTCTCGGATGGTCACTTGATGATTTCCAGCCCGATTGCTCACTACGAGTCACCTTGCCCTTCTTTCAGTCTAACACATACTGGACGACTGTCTACGACTCGCCCATATTAGAACTATGTATGGCCTACAAAACTTTAGAAATTCCTTAATAGGAGAAAATAGAGACACACTCTTTCGATTTCTACGAGAAATCGATTATCTTCATAGAGTCTAGCCTATAAGCGATAAGTATAACCATGATATGAGCAAATAACCATTACCACTTCGGTGAGGGTGCTAGTGTGTGCTGTCTGGATGGAGTCTCTACTTCGTAATGGCTGTGTTTTTTGGGTTGTACTTGTATTCACTTTTAAATTATACATACAGTATTTATACGTTTAGTTCCCTATGTTTGGGTTACTAATTTTATTTGAATTTATTATTTTATATATACACTTTATGTCTGTCCCTTTATATCTACACCATATTTTTTCAAAATAGCGAAATGACGACATTCGTCAAAGTGAATTAGTGGTACCTATTGGTGAAAAGATGACGTGACAACGTAAACAACTATTAAGCAATTTAACTCTTATGATATTTACCCACGTCAATTAAACAAATTGAAGGACGTACTCTTGTAAAAAAGACCAGCCACAGGGTAACCCTCGGTCACACGATGCAAAAGTTGTAAAAGTTTGAAAGGAAAGGGTTCTGCCTAACGTACTTATCAGACATTTGATTATCATGTTCAGATCGAAGTCTAATTTCGAAATGCTGAGGAAGTGCAAGAATGGATTAATAATGATTAATTGGATAAATATTCTCGCTATATATATATATATATATACGACGTTAAAATATAAATTATATTTAATCTCTGCGTTCTGCTAGATTTGTACATAACATGGAAATTCTAATCTTCAATTCTTCAGTTAAAAAAGAATTGGAATAATTACTTTTAATAGTTCATCGTGGAGCCATAGGGCCATAAGACAACAAGATATATTATACTGGAAAACTATGTCCATCAAGTAGTAGATTTGAACAACTATCTAATGAAAACGAGTAGATAAGATATTGTACGCAAGATTTTAGAAGTTGATGATATAAAATCCTAGTTAAATCTTTTTTGGTTCATTTAGTTGTATATAGTTAATTGTAAGAAGTATTTATAAAATTCATATATATTAAACAGTACGGGTGTTGTGATTGCATCGAAGTCAAGATATTCACAATCTAGTATCACAACCACCTAAACATTGAAATAAAAGAATTATAATTAGCAGTTACATTTATGAGCCATCCAAGAGACACTGTAATATAAGTACGAGTACATGAATTCACGATTAACGCTAAATATTTCGGAATGAATCTTGATATAAAACTTCGCTGGAAGGGACATATAAAGAAGAAAAGAAAAGAATTGGAATCGAAATATAGGAAAATGTATTGGCTAATTGGAGGAAAATTACAATTATCAGTACGTAATAAATTGCTATTATATAAGCAAATACTGAAAAAAACTGAAATGGTGGACATACGGAGTTCAATTATGGGAGTGTTCCGCAAAGAGTAACATAAATAAATTACAAATTTTTCAGAAGAATTTCCTGAGAGGTATTTTTGGCGCACCCAAATACTATAGGGCTGATTACCTATATCGAGATCTTCAGATACCCACAGTCAGTCAAGCAATCAAGAGAATTGCAAGGAGGCATGAGGAAAGACTCCATTCTCATGAGAATATATAAGTATTGTAGCTTTTGGATACCACCAGAGCAGGACACAGACTCAAAAGAATTGAACCATCTGATCATGTGTAGTGTTGTGTAGTGAGGTGTATATAATAAAAAATAGAGCAGAAATTTCACCAGAGACTGAGATAGGGCCGATGGATCCTCCTAGTTGTATAACTAGATTTAAGTTATCATAAAGACAAATTGTAGGTTATTCAGAAACGACTAGTAACAATGTAAATAATGAAATAATAATAAAAAAATTACTATTACCATATTATCAGTAAATTTGGAAAGGCACATTAACTAGAGCACAGATGGTATACCAGCAATCCATAAGCAGTATAAATGTACTTAAGGAAGATACAAAATTGGGTTATTTATTGTTAACATATGATCAAAACAGATAAATAGAAATAGAAAATATGGAAGTATATTTGCTTCTTCTTTCTTTATGAAAAATAGTTACCGATATATCTGGTATCACTTTTGATGAAGTGATTTATGTTAAATTTCATAATAACGTAGAATTTCTGCCCTTGAAGTTTGATCTTGAAGTATTTTGCCTGATACCTGATACGTTATTTTTTTAATTGATCTAAAATATTACCTTATTTATTGCGTTATATTAGATTTGTAGTATATACATGGTAGAATATCTCATTTTAATTTCTCCGCCCTTTTGATGCATTTTCGATAGATAATGCATTAAATATACAATTATTTGAAAATACTTGTAAACTTTTTATTATACTAATACTAATAATTTATAATAATCCAAAGATTATACATTTAGGACACATCAGTCCTTATTTAGAATTATCTGTATCTGTATTATTATTATTATTTATAACAAGAAACTCTTTCAATAAAACAATATATCCTATAATATATTTCTATATTTCGTGTCAGAGCTACATGCATTTGTTATTTATCGTATTGGATAAAGCTTAATACAAAATAAAGCTCTAGTGGGTGAGTTTTATTACAAGTCACCTTTTTCTTATAATTTTAAATTACCTGTAAGTAACAGAAATTTTGAGTAAAACACAATAAACTGTGGTATGATAATATGGTCTTTTGCTGGAAATATTTTCAACTTCTAATCATACCACACTTACTGACTTAGTCTAGACAAAACGTTAATATGTTCTCAATTTTGTCACATTCTATTATTCCATCCAGTATTATAGCTAATGTAGCTTGTTCAGTCACTTTTAACGGGATTAAACATCCGCTTATTTTACAAAAATAACAACATAGCTGTTTTAAAACTTGTAATTGTTATTTATATGACAAGTCCAGAACTGACTATAGAGAGCGAAGGGATTTTCTGCAGTGCCAAAAAAGCCCTAATATTATGTTCATAAAACATAAGTTTCAAAAGTATTCGTCAGACCTCGTCACGTTATTATCCAAGTTCTCGCGCGAAATCCTGCTGAACTCTCCTCTTCATTTGCTTCCTTTGGCGAATCTTTGTTAATGATTATGATTATAATCTATGATTAGGTATATGCTTAATTTTTATATAGCATTTATGGTTATTGTACATCTTTAGTTTCTATTGTATTCTTTATATTTATTATAGTATATTATCTAAAAATACCAATTAACACATTAATATACAATAAAACATTTGTTGGGTATTATTTCATGCCACAGAAAAAATCCATTCCTTTTTACAGATCCAGAGAACATTCAGATACAAAAGTAATTCTACTTCGATTAAAATTAAATTATAAATTGCATGTTATGTATTATTTATTAATGTTTTCTTTTTTAAAGTTAGTTCGTGAAGGAATTTATACATCTCCATCTCGTTTACACTACCGTTGGAAAATATAACTACATATAAAATTAACTGCTCCAAGCTATTATCCCCGTCCTTTCCTCTCTCACAATTTATACAGGAAAGGATTCGTAAATCTTCGTCTTACATCACGAATTGAAAAAATTAGTCGAACCATTTACATTCGTGCATATGTCTGAAAATAGTAATTACTATTTACTATTACTACTACTACTTACGTACTATTACTACTTACTATCAGCTGATGAAAATAGTAATTACTATTTTCAGTCGCTGGTTTTTTACTAGTCGACCGTTTCAACTGTTTTCAGTTTTCCGTTCAATAGTTCCCTACGCTAAATACCAATGCCGTCATTTCAAAGACGCTGACAAGGTGGAAGTTTAAGCGCAAACCTGTTTACCATATTGATGGACGAAATAATAAAGAAATGTCAATTAGACAAAACAGGAGTGCATATATAATATGGGTATAAAAATATGGGAAAAATTACAAATGTCAATAGGATGTTTTACAGATGATGTTTATGATGCATTTATAACAACTGGTAGGCCCTGCAGAAAATCTTATATAGATGTAATAGCAAGTAAGATGTAATAGAAGTCTGGGCAGAGACAGGAAAAAAATAAAAGGGATATATTTATGGAGAAAGACAGAGTAGACAATAATCAAGACATAAGGCATAAGAGAAAAGGTAAACGTATATCATATAATATGTAATGTCATTTTATAATGTTAATACTTTTGTTGTTTATAGTTTATTTGTTCTTGTATTGTTGCTGTTTTGATTATAAAGAATAGGCAGTAATGGATAAACTATCGATTTCTGAATATAGTTAAAAAACTTTTATAACACTTCTAATATGAACATACATATGAGGACATTAGAACCAGGTGCTTTCCTATTTTAATTTTGTAAATTTGATTCAATTCTATGCCAAATTCGTATATATATATATATATATATATATATATATATATATATATATATATATATATAATATATATATATATATATTATATGGAAAGCCAAAGGTAGTTTTAGTTTCAGCTATTCTTTTATTTTATATATTTTATGCTTTTATCTATTTTCAGCTTTCTGTTTACAAATAGGATAAATTAATTAAATGACTTAACTTTTGCAGTGAAAGTAAATTAATATGTTAATTAAAAGTTTGCAATATGACATACTTAGTAGCAAGAGAAAGAAAGATTTCACTATGTGCTTGCTGCATTAAATCATAGCAATACCTTTTATCGACAATTTTTATGAAATACGCTTAGCTTGCAGAAGCCTGCAGTATTGCCAAATATAAAACAAGAACTATATATTGTACCAAATATAAAAAAAATCTATTATTACGTTTTTAATCTGTTATTATTTTTTGTTTCAAGACAAAATATAAAAGTTAATGTCAGAAAGTCTTGTTAAATATATTATTTTTCCCAAATAAAATACATCCATAAAACAAATAGCCTAGCTGTAAATTTGGCAACATCGAGTTTTAGCATTAAGCTTGCGGCGAGTAGATTGCGCCGACGAATATACGAATAGTTACGAAAGTAGCCGAATATCCGGACCAAGATGATTTTTAATGTATACTTAAATTAAAAGATTCAGTCCAGATAAGTCCTAGTTAGTAAAAAGAAGACTCTAAAATAAAACAAATAAAAAATTACTTGGGAAAATCAGAATAATATACAAATAAATTACGCATGTGATAAGTTTTATTTATGTTATGTGGTATGGTTTTATCGGTTTTATATCGGTCAATGGTTTTGGGGAGTTGTGGTTTGAACGTTCCATATGTTTCGCCATATTGTTGGAGCGAATTAGGCAAATATTAGGGCCGAACATTTCGACGTATCCCCATGAATAATTCAATGAACGAATATCGAAAATTACTATTTCCCATTAGTAGACGGTCGGAATATTTATATACATGCTGATACACGAGCGGAGCTGCTCCATGACCGCGGTGGAAATGCATTTTGTGTGTTAGAGCGCGGCCGTTTTGCCGGCTCTTGGCGCTTCCATCTCCGACCATCTGCGGCTTATTTCCGGTGCCGCGCACCCACTACCGTTTTGATGTTCAGTCCACCGGTTTCGTACCCCGTCTTCGTTATGCAGTAAGAATGGTGAATGAGCATTGAGAGCTTCCTTTTTGAAATCGAAATTAAGGGTATCTCAATTGGTAGTTTATCACTTAAGAATTCTCTATAACGAATCGTGGTTGTTCAGGGTCTTGCAGAATTAGTAATACGGCGACTTTTCGTTAGGTTCTCGCTATTTATCTGATAGCTCTAAATATTTATACCATTCTTCATTCAAAGCAGTGTCAAAAAGTTTCAATAAATTAGCAGAATACTTCAAGGACTTAAATTTTGGGAAACTGTCATCAAAATCGCTAGAAAGCGTTAGAGTGTTAACAAGTCTGTCTAGGATTATTCAAACCTTTCACGTAAGCGTGTTTTAAAAATACGGAGATACATTACAATTGAGTACTTTTCGACATCTTTTTTTTAGAAAAAAGACACGTACAGGGAATATATGTAATTGTATGACATATAGTACATCTCGCAACACCATGCAATATCTTCAACTTGTTGTGTATTGGCAACACTGCTTTTACAAATATGTATAAATAATGCGAGTGTTATATATATTGCTGTTTACACGTCAATTCTTATAGGTTATATATCAGTGTATTTTTGTTTTGCAACGATTAAAACAAGTTGTGAGGAAACCAAAGTTAACTGACATAGATTGACCAATATTAAAAAGAATTGTGCCCAGATGACATAAAACTACCGCGGCAAAAGTGACAGTAGAACTCAACACTCACTTGGGTGATATTTTTTTGCACAATTTATTTGGCAAGAACAGTACGTTAGGATCACTACAATGCTAACATTTATGGAAGAGCTGGCCAACGCTATGCTTTGAAAGAAGTGGTGAAATGATTACAAAACCTGTACACTTGATGACTGGAAAAATGTAGTTGAAATAGTTCAAATAGTCGGGTTTATGAATGGAGTTTCTGTTATGAAATGGGCGACACTACTGTTGTATTTACCTGACCCTCTTATTCACATCATTGACCGTATTACTCCGAATGAATATATCTCGATCCTCAGTAATAAAGTTGCCATTATTATTAGTATACTTCTACCAAACACTACCATATTCCAAGATGATAGTGCGCCCATATACTTAGCCAAAATAAAATTGGTTCAAAGAGTTCCAGAAAAACATTAAATATCTTGATTTGTCAGCACAATCGGCAAACCTCAAGAAGTATTAGCGTAGTAATGTCGATAAAGAAAAGCTATTATGATAATATTAAGCAAAAAAGTATAAAAATTAGAGCTAAATATTAACAGGCCATAAAAATTAAATGCTTTTTTTAATTTTATTCATAAATCGCTTGAAAAATAAAAAGTTACAGCTTTCACTCACTAGTTAAATATATCATTCAATTATATTAATATTGATATAAAGTCCATATTTTCAGTTAAAAAACCAGTAGGATGAGGTGAATGACGAAGTGATGACTTCAGATAACAAAATGATAACTGGTGTTTAGACTTGTATGTTTCAATATCTACAAATCTGGAAAGAAAGTTGGGTAACAAGGTACTACCTTCGTAACTTGTGATTCCTCTATATAGAAACATTGGATTTGTCTAAATGTTTGTCTTCATAACATTCAGAAGTTTCAGTAAGAAGATAACATGCCAATTGAAAAGTCCCCGGCCTATCATATTAAAACACATTTTTTTGGCAAAATTAGTTTTTCTTAATTCAACATAATTCCCTTTAAGTGTGATACACTGATTATAGCGACCCTCAAACTTTTCGATACCATTGTAGGACGAAAATTTCTTCACAGCGAGCATTTATTTCAGATATGAGAACAGGAAATAGTCGCTGGGGGCCAGATCTGGAGAATACGGTGGATGAGAGCGCAATTCGAAGCCCAATTCATGGATTTTTAACACGCTGCATTGTCTTGGTGAAGCAGCACTTTCTTTTTCTTTAAATGTGGCCGTTTTTCGTCGATCTCGTCTTTCAAGCGGATCAATAACGTTATGTAATAGTCACTGTTGATGGTACCCCCTATTTCAAGGTAGCTAATGAAAATTATTTCACGCGCATCCCAAAATACAGACGCCATAAACTTGCCAGCCGACTGTTGAGTTTTTCCACACTTTGGAGCGGTTTATCGTGATCGGGTTACTGTCGATTGGACTTCGGAGTGAAATGATGGAGCCATGTTTCATATATTCTCACATATCGACACAAAAACTCGGGTTTATTACGATTGATCATCTTCAAACACTGCTCCGAATCATCAACTCGTCGTTGTTTTTGGTCAAACATGAGCTTGCGCGGTACCCACTTTGCACTAAGCTTTCTCATACCCAAATCTTCGTGAATAATATGATGTACACGTACAGATGATATCTTTAGAGTGTCTGGTATTTAATTCAATTTCAATTTACGTTCATTCAAAATCATTTTGTGGATTGTTTTAATGTTTTCCTCAGTAACAACCTCTTTTAGGCATCCAATGCGTTCACCCTCTTCGGTACTAATTTCACAATGTCTAAACTTAGCATACTAATCCTTGATGGTTGATTTTCCTGGGGCAGTATCCGGAAACTCGGCATCAAGCATTCGGCTCAGGCATTCAAAAATCAATATTTTATCAGCACGTGAAATTCTTTGCTTCACTCAAAGTGCTATACGGAGTATTGATCTGATAGCTGTCAAATTTATACTCGCATCTTTTGAGGCTTAGGGCTAACTTAAAAACATATGGATTTAATTCTAGTATCGCCATGTGTCAGGTCGGGGACTTTTCAATTGACCTGTTTGAACATATTTTTATTGTACCATGGTTACATTTTGGGTATTGTGTCTTGGAAGTCAAATTATGGATATAATGGTGTGACTAGAGGTAAGGTATCGGTAAAGCTGGAGATTTTGAGGATTTGCTAGAATTTGCAATACTTTGAGCGATACTCTGTACAAATGGTCGTTTGGGTGATTGGAAAAAGACATATGCATGAGGGTATGGAATATGGAAAACAAGTGGTTCGACAAAATGGATTTTTTGGTAAGTATCCTTTCAAAATAGTGTTTTCTAGCTCTATGAGAGGATCAATAGAGGAGTCATATGGTAAACCCATGTTGGTCTGGAGATATTAGAATTCAGTGTATGAGCCAATAAGATCTGATGTATAACATCTTTCGAAGATTTTAAGGAGCTGATCTGTTATAAAATCTTCTATAGCTTCATCACCGATCTCTGGCTTTGTTAAATTTCCAACAAGCGTGCTTATTCTTCATTGTGACAGGAAAGAGTGTGAGAGCCATATATATCATTGTAGAACCATATAAGGCAAGAACAAGCTGAAGCTTCTCCTTGCTGAAGCAGACGTATATAGGGGATTGGTTAGGTTCATTCAGGTCTAGTGTGATTTCGTATATTCTTTGCTACTACAGTAAGATTGGATAAATTTTTCTGTTACTAGAGATGTGGAACAAGTATGAAGTAGGAATGCTTCGGGTTATTTGATCAGAAGTGGTCCATTGGTTTATCGTAATCCCAAGCATCCCAGATCTCAGAAGTCCTTTGAGTCTACCGACCATCTGAAATTTTTAAAATTCATATTGATCAACCTACTATATATACTTTATTAACATATTTCCTGCGATTGCTGATGTTCTAATATCTTATCATTTTCATCGCAATTTATTCATAAGAGCTGTTTGCAGACCATAAATGTATTCGGTCCCTGTGTTATATATAGCCTTGGTTCAGACATAGCTCGATGTCGTGTATTAAAACTCGATGTAAAAAACAAAATGTAGAGTTGGACGGATTGCGGATTAAGGATAATTATTATTAAATTAAAAAACATCCAGCTCTCCCTCCTGGAATGTACATAATTAACTCGTCCCGATGACTTAAACTTTCATAATTAAAAACGCAACTTTCAAAACCGTTTTCGATGGGGATTAAGTTGGAAATTTAATAAAGCCGACCATGAGCGATAAGTGGTCGTCTGGCCTTTCAAAGGGGTAACCGGCGACACTACTGGCTGGCCGGAGGGGAATGGGGAAGCATACACGGGAGGCGCAGCCAGATTTTTGACGTGTGCGAGTTGTTTATTTCGTATTCGTGAGCGTGTATTCTAACGCTGACAGATATACTATTTTATACAGTTCCGATTACTTTTTTTTATTCATAACATTGCTGATATCAAAAGATATATATTGAAATATATGAACCAACTCTTTATAATTTATTGAAGGCGTTTGTTCCATAAATTTGTTTATTTTTACAAGTATTTTATAAAATACATATGACTAACTTATTTATCTGATATGATACATGCAATGTGATAACGCTCAGTCACATATTACGAAAATCATTAAAAATATATTTGGAAACATCTAAAGGAAAAATCGATAATATAAGGTATACAAAATTATATAAGCCTCCTTTGCGGAAAATGTTGCTTTTTGTTTTTATTTTTAAAAATGCCGCAGATGAATAAGTAATGTATTTTATTTTCATTGGAGGGCATATCTACGTTTTAAGTTTAATTCTTGTATCCTTCAGTGCTTGTATTCTTCAGTTTTCTTGCCAAATCATTTTAATATAACTCTATTTCTCCTTAGTTTGTTCTGTTACTACCTGTATATATCTTACCTGTTAAATATATATTCAATCTCTACATTCCCCATAATTCATTTGCCATATTTGAAAAACAGTTTGTATTAACTCTCACTTCGTATATTTAAAACGAATGCTCATGAATATTTTGAATATCTACGTACACATCTATGCATATAGTTATTCTATGTTAATGATATAGTTACCTTTATTTGTTTCCACGTCTATATCCACTCTATAATTGTCAGCATTAGATCATAATCTCACATTCGAAGTGTTTCGTTTAACCACTTTTGGTTTCAGTCACTCTCGGAGTCGATATGAATAACTAAGCTGTTAGATTCCAATATATCTAAAACTTGTTCACGATTGTTCTTCATTGTGTCTGATTGAGATCACCCAAACCGTAGGTGTTATAGTAGACATTACTTATTTCCACATTTCCAGATAGGTATATATTTACCAAATGACCAAACACTAACTCTGCATGAGGAATAAAATCTCTCCTTTTTCCAGAATGAAGTACAATGTATACGTAATGAATTATTAACATATATTTTTATTAATTAATATTTATTAATTTATATTTTGTTATCAAAAACATAATAAATTATTCCAATATTTATCGCTTCCCATCAACATTTTATCTTTACATTTTTTTTTATTATCATCTTGCCATAAATTATGTTTCACTCATCATCCATCAATGTTATATCATTAATAAAATAAATATCAATTAATCACTAAATTCTCTCCACTTCATTAGCTATATCTGCAAAACAAATACTGATGTGTTCTCTGAACAATGGACATAAATCTTTCACACTCTTAGAATACGATTTCCTACAATTATCACATATTAATTAAATACACACCTTTAGTTGTTTCACTCTCATCATCCTGCCTTGGAAGTAATCAGCATTGAATCATAATCCCATATTCAGAAGGTTTCACTCAATTGAATAACTAAGCTGTTCATTTTTAATCTATCGAACGTTTGTTCACGATTCATTCTCGATCATTTCTCAATATCTCCTTTAATGTGTGTGATCGAGGTCATCCAAACCAAAGGTGCTCTTAACCTTTCCTGTTTCCAGAATGGAGCACAATATATTTGCAATGAATTGTTAATAAATGTTATGACGAATAAAATCAAATCAATTTTTATTCCAATGTTTATTTTTTCCATTAACTTTAGTTGTCTTAACACTATTTTTATTTCATCTAGCCGTGAGTAACCGTTGGGTATATTGATCCTATTCTGAAATATCTATGTATCATCTAAATACACAAATTGAAATAATAAGATTTTTCATTTTATTATATACTTTCAAAAATTGGATTATTCTAATAGCTATGTCTTGAAGACCTCTTCGATACTTTCAAACTAACAGTTTCCTTTGAAATAATTGTATTAAATTATCTTTTTATTGAAAACCCTACTCACTGTTTATATACATTTCATATATTTAATCTCCGATAGTCAAGCTGATCTTGATTCGTCACCCACTTCTTATGAGGTCACTTTCTTTTCAGTGAATCCAAGATTATGGTTTTCATTTTTTCAGATATTCCAGTAACCGTGTACATACTAATATTCAGTGCAGCTGCAACACGTTAAAATATTTTCAATAAAAACGGCAGCAGGTTAGTATTAAACAGGAAATATGCTTACCTCTGTAATGAATTTTATGGCAAGAGGGGGCCTCCATTAGCTAGTTCCTGTTTGAAGTAACTGATCTATCTGGCGTCGGAATTTTTAATTAGAGTAAAAAAGAAGCACCGATTAGAAACTTATCAAAACAAGCAAAGCGTTAAGACTACGTTGGCCGGTTTATAACCTCTTATCACTATTGTTTTGGAACATCAACTTTGGATAGACTATAGCTAAATTGACACGTTTGATTTAGATTATGGTTAGTATAGATTATTTTATTTGATACCCGTGAAGCAGTTTATTAGATAAAGATTACTTTGTGTCTGTTTAAAGTCCCGCTTTTTTCTGTGCTCGGGAGAAAATCTATTCGAGCCGATATAGCGAAAAGAAACCCGTTAAACCGAAATTGCAAAATCATTATTTATCACTTCCGGCGGAAACTGCAAGAGGAACGTTATCGCGAATAGAAAGCGCATTAGCGTCCCTGAATTATGCAGCGCAAAAGTCGGTAAAATGTTGCCCGTAACTTTTTAATTCCGTGGTCGTTGTGGCGAAATGGCGAAACTATGAACAATTGCGACGGCGTCTTCAATATTGTTCTAATTATCTCCCCCGCCACGAATTTTTACCATTTCGTTTCAGTTTCAAATACTAAATCGCGTTTGCAAATACTCAGATTTTCCATTATCACGCTAACGCGTAGTAATGGCTTTACATTTTAGAAAAAGATATAAAATTACAAAAGTCTTGTATCTATTCATTGTAAATATTATAGAATGAATAAATATATTAATTTTAGTTATTAATACGCCTTAAAAATATTCATATTAATTTATAAAAATTATTATTTATTATAGATCCACAAGCAGGTAAACATTTTCTTCTTTTTTCTAATCTCCGACATTACTTATTCTACCCGTGTTCTATTTACCTGTTTTATGTCCTCTATGCGCTGTGTATCAGTAACATTAAGATGTATAATTGGTGGAAACGGAAGAATGTCTTCTATTATAAACTGTCATAAAATTATAAAATTATTATTATAATTATTAAAATTATTATAAACTGACAAAACCAATCGGGAATTGTCTAAGAACACACAAAAGCCCTATGATCCAGAAGTTGTTCACTCCAACTAACAGTTTTTCAATCAATGCTATATGATCTGCTGTATCAAAAGTTAGCAATGATGTTGTTATGAAGAATGAAAAACTTTAGTGAATTATATTTCTATAATTTAGGATTAATTGAATTACCTAGCATTTTCAGTCCATTCTAATAGATATATATTTTTTTAAATAAATATTATTTTAAATAACTTTATATATGATTGTGTTTATTTGCCAACTGATGAGATAGAGATGATAAAATTAATTGAAGGGTGTATCAGTGCGGCGTTTAATCGAAAGTCGTTTTTGCATAAGTTTCCTGATCATGTTTCAATATTGGCCATTTCATTCTATAAATTTTTGCTTATCTTTTAGGCAATTTATGGATGCCATGTCAAAATAAATGTCTGTCCTTTTAGCAAAAGCATACAGGGCGTGGCTCATTAATGCAAAAAATCGAAGGAGGCAAAGTCTGGAGGGTACGGCGGCTGTGATAATATGTCGCATCGAAGTGTTTTCAACGCTTCCTTGATCGGTTTTGCTTTAAGAGACGGCGCGCTATAATGCTGTAAAATCACTTTACCGTGTCTTCGGACTGTTATTAACATTTTCATTGTCTTGTGCCCAAAACTATTTGGCCTTGGAATATATCAGCCGGTTTTGCCAGATGATAACTATGATTTGCGATTAGGGTTTTCAAAATAAATGCACGTTTTATCATCGTTTTTTCGTTTATTGTCACTATTCGATGCAAAAGTGGCTCCGCTCATCCATATAACGCTTCCGAGAATGTTCTTTGAGTTTGGGTTGGGTCTTTGTCCAATAACTCTTGCTGTTTCGCATCTTGAAACTTTTTCGGTCTACCAGAATGTTCTTTGTCTTGCACATCGAAATCACCACTTTTGAATATTCGAAACTTCAATTCACCTCACATGTTTGTAAGGTTAGAGCATACTCATCGCAAATTTCTACCAGCAAACGATGACTTTGGGCGGCTTTTTCCTTTTGATTAAATAATTATTAAATGTAATGCCTGTCGAAAATGCAGGTTTTCATGACAGTGTTACTTTTGCAAAATATAAAATATATATAGCTTTGAAGCTTGATGTCAATAAAATAAAATGACACTTCTGTCAAATCATAACATTGCATACTTAAGAATAGCGACATCTGTTAGAAAAACCGGTAATAGCTTTCCGGTACTCCTAGTATATACATCAGTATAAATGTGTTTTTTTTCTATCCTCATATAAATTAAACTGGATACGGCAAATTATTCCGTGTGCGATCCACTTTAGGCCGGTGCATTAATTCAGTCCCACCTTCTCCGCCTCGAAACAATTGCTTAGGATTCATATTGCATTGCGATCTAGTTGGCTAGTTGTCGTTTTGTTTCGTTCATTATTGCGCTCCGGCGTGGTGCAAGTCTAATCAGAATCAAGCGAAGAGCGGGGAGTAGCGAGCATAGCGCCCGGACACGGGGAGCGGCATCGGTTAGAAATGCGCTCGCTTGTATCTGGGTGGTGTTCGGCACGTCTTAAAACGTTTTGATAACTTCACGTTGAGCTGGCGACGATTAAAAGGTTCATCTGGGGATTTAGACTGGTCCCCGGTAACCTCCAGTATCTCGTTCTCTGCCGGAAGGGGTGAGAGATGTGCGTCGAGTTTACTGTACGTGTGTTGTATCCGGAATGGCCATTAAGTAACTTATTTAGAACGAGATGATTCAAATCAAGTAATGGAACATATTGTGGCTTCGATATATATCTTCATATAAACACTTACTATTATTTTTTTTATTTAGATTATTTTTGATACGAAAAACACTGTCTCTGGAACATAATGTTCCGTTTCAAAAATGTACGTGCGCTCAAGTTCGATTAAATATGCCAACTAATAGGTTTTTTTTATCAGGGCAGGTTAAGGCTGGAATAAAATGAAAGAAACGTTATCTTAAATATTAACAAATTTATTAATTTACTTTAACGATCATAATCAGGATGAAGCAGATCCAAGTGGGCCAATTGTCTCGATCGAATTTGAATTACTGGCAAATACCTATGATTTTAGAAAGCCGTACCAAAGAAATTGTAGTGGGGCTAAATTCATATAACTTGATATAACCATTTTCTCAACTCGGTCTTTCAAAAAAAAGTTATCATTGTAGCCTCACCTTTGACGGCATAAAATTACAGACCAATGATGCCGCTTATCGAAAATCCGTACCAAATAGTAAGGTTTTGTGGTCTCACTGCCATCTGGTGAATTTGGTATGCATTGGCATCGTGCAATATTTATTCACCTAGAAATGTTTAAGCCAAAATTATGGTCTAACGGATGCTTCTTCGGAAGCTTTATCATTTTAGTGTACTCAATCATATAGCTTTCGGTTTTAGTTTATCACTGACTATAATAATATTCGCCCGCCCTTATTGAGAAACTCATTATTATATGTAATTGATTAAGAGCATTAATCATAAAGTCTAGAGTGGCTAGAACCGAATTAAACTGTTACTACAGATGTCTATCGATATCAACTAAATAAAATTTAACGACGTATTATTGCGAAAAAGTCATTTTCTTGTATGACAATGCTCGGCCACATATTGTAAGAGTTGTCAAGAATCCACCCTTGAAGTTCGAAAGAGGGTCTATTGATTTCTATTTATTCAGATCGATGCAGCATGGCTTAGCTACTTTCGAAATGTTGATGAAATTCCCAAAAGAGATCTATAACTAGATTGCCGACAAAGATGGGAAAATAGTTCTAGAAATAATATAGGCAATTTTAATATTACAACAATTATAGTACAGTGAAGAACCTTATATATTATTTAACTAGCAATTTTTTTCCTAGTTTCTTTTATTGTTCTAATTGAATTAAATAAGTTCCTGTTTTGGCGTTAGTGTACTAGATTTCTCGATGACTACCAATAGCTTTTTAATTTGGGATTTTTATTGAAATATATTTCTCATCATATGTCACTATCTAGAGACTTTTTTCTGAATGGTTATGTAAATTTACCTACCTAGATTTGCCATTTAAAACGCTATGAAAATATTTCTGTCTTAAATAAAATTTTAAGCATTTAACATATGTAATTATCTTATAGGACTAATATATGGATTACTGCTAAATATAACACCATTATTCCTTTACTTAATTTTAATGGGAATTTTAAACTATCTGATTTATCATTAAAATTAAAAACAATTTCGTCGTATATTATGGTTAGTATAAATATTATAAATTAATTTACAAATCATCACATTCGCTTATTTTGCTCGATAATCCAAATCTTCAATTCCACATAAATATGTTCTTTCTGTACGCTCCGCTGTCATATGCAGAAATTATGTAGCCATATTTTAATCGCTTTGTATTATAAAAATACTAAAATATACAAAATATAATATGTAATAAAAAAATTTGTATAAAGCGTACTGCTTAATTCTGATAATTAATTAACAATTCGAAAATAACTTTTGGTCGATTAACTCAGCGGAAATGAATTTGAGTTAAAAATAGTTATCGATTTGAGAAACAACGCCTGGACAATATTCTTTGGCTAACTCAAAATAAGGAACATTAATTTCCTCTTTATTAATTATTCTCGATCGGCTGTACTTGTTCCAAACATGTACTAAATAACTTTCTTTCTTGATGTAAGGTAAAAGTATATCTGTAATGTCTGGGTCTAAGTACCAATCCCATTTTTGCCATGGTACCGGATAAAAAACGGATGGAGGCACTATAGAAATATCATCACATTGACCGGCCAGAATAGTAAAGTGAATGGAAGCATTCTGACACAATTGTTTTAAGATTCGTGTTACTAAAAGTGGTCCATTGTGCGACCACTTTTGGCCATCGAAGTTCTCCGCGAGATCTTTCAAGCATTTATCGACAAACTCGTGACCTTTACCATTTTTGTCGAAACTCATCACCCCATTGGCGAGAATATCCGGTGATTGGGCACCTATAAAATTTTCGGGAAACATTTCGAGACTTTTCATGACCACCACGTCCAAATCCATGTATATACCACCATATTTCCACAAGACCAAGAGCCTGAAATAATTGTTAACAGAATATGTTAACAGTTAACATATTGCTTAACAGAACAAGAATATCCGACCTGAAAATATCACTGGTATGAACTAAGGGGTAGAGTGATTGTTCAATCTTTCCAGTCTTCCAGAGTTTCTCGACAGGGCTATCCTTGATCAGGTTTAGGACATTGATGTGGAATATGTGCACGTTTTGATAACTCTTCAATACTTGGAGAAGACGATCAGATTCGCTTCCGTCTTCTGTGAAAATGAAATGGAAAATTAATAAGCGCTCATACGAGACACGTAAGAAGAGTGAACTAAAATTCTGATGGAATATTTTGTAAATTTAAGAACATTTTTTAGGGATATTTTGTACTGTAAACCAGCTTAAGCTTCTGAAAATATTTACATCACCACGTATACCGAAAAGTCATTTGCGCTTTTTAACACATATTGCTAGGCTAAGTATGCAATGCCATTATTTAACACATATGTTGTTATATTGACATCAAGCTTCAAAGTTATACATGTTACATTTTGCGAAAGAAACACCGCCTTAGATTTATACCTCTTTAAAAATGTCAAGTTTCATGCCTGAAAACGTGAATTTGCCGTACGTTTTACTTTTCTTATAAACAAAAGTAAAAAGCTGCTGAAAGTCATCGTTTGCTGGTAAAAACATACAGCGAGCAGACTTTAACATCAAAAAATGTGAGGCGAGGTATCGAAAATTAAAAAGTAGTGATTTCGATGTACAAGACAAAGGCAAAGTTCTGATAGGCCGAAAAAATTTGAATATGCAAAACTGCAGAAGTTATTGTACGAAGACCAAACCCAAACTGAAAAACAATTGGCAGAAGTGTTAAATTTGGCCCAATAATCAATTAACAGCCGATTACGAGCAATGGTAAAAATTCAAAAGATGGGTGCAATATTAATCGAATGTCAGGAAATAGAATAATGACGGGTGATGAAAAGTGGATTTAATTGAAAATCCTAGGTGCAAAAAATCATGGTTATCACCTGGCGAAGCCGTCCGATCAACCCAAGGCCAAATATTTTCAGAGTAGCATGGTGTATTACGAAATGTTAATAAAATGTTAACAAACTGTTAATAAAAAGGTAATAGTGATTGCTACCGGCTACTATTAATCGAAAAACATCCAGAATGGGCTCGAGGACATGGTAAAGTGATTTTACAGCACGATAACGTGCCATCTCATGAAACAAAACCGGTCAAGGAAGTGTTAAAAGCACTTTTATGGGACATATTATGGACTGACACCCATACATGTTCTGAAAGATACACAAGACGTATATAATCAAATTACCAATACTTTGAGTAAATAATTGTTTCCATTTCCTTGAACACTAATTAGATTTTTTTCCGAGAAAACGGTAATAACTTTCCGGTACACCTAGTAATGGTAAGAAAAAGGATCAAAATCTAAATGATAATAAAACAAATTAGGGAAGGCCTGCAAAATATTCTCTAGAACTGCTAATCATTTTTGAATTCACTCAAATAGTTTCTCCCGAATGAATTTTATAAATATGAGTTGGATGTAACTTAATGTATGCAGATAACTTGTAGGTTGGAATTTTTTTTACTTTAGTTCACCGAGTTTAACTATGTTTTTTAGATATATGAAGCGGTTTTTAGTTATGTCAAGAGACACATTTTAGTTGTTTGCCTTTTTTGTTTTAAATCAATATCGTTGTGAACGGGCCAATACTTATAGATGGTAATGAAATGAGGCGCATTGTCCATGCATTATTTGCCAACAGAATTAAAAACGACACTTTTAAATTATAGAAGTAGCTGGTGGCTAACTGATACGTTTATAATGATATACGGTCACTGTGAATTCGATTTTCGAATGCAATAAACTGAATAATGAGTGAAAAATAGTATTCTTTCTGTGCATAATATAGAGTAAATCAAGCAAAAGGAAACTAACTAAAATAAAAGTGGAAGAGTGCAAAAGAAAAATTTATTTACAAATTAATCCTATCCCACTATGTCCATACTGCAAAGTATGTAGATCTTTATTAGAAAAAAACAAATTAAAAGAAAATATTGAGAATAGTACTAGAAAAAGTGTTTCATACCTTAAGAGTTGCTATGGAAAATATTGAGAAATATTGAAAGATAAATAGAATCGATAATACGATAGCGGGAAAGCAGAGCAATGAAATTGAAGATAATATAAAAATTAGACTGGATGATACAATAAATAGGGAGAGACATACATCCATAAACAAAGAACATAATCCTTGTTAAATAATCTAATTCAGAACCATCGTTATATATAAGCTTGCCTGATATAGATCAGAAAATTGCTAAAGCTAAATTGCTATGTTTAATAGTGATAGTTAATCGAGAGGGATGAAAATTAGAGGGAAGAAGGAGATAGGCGTATTAAGAAAAACGAAGATAAAAGATAAAAGAAAACAACATGTAGAAAATTAAAACTTACTTATCATGATTAGAAAGTATTTTAACGTAAAAAAGAACAAGGTACGGCACATAGAACAAGATAACACTAACTATATTTATTTTAAGAGAGATCAAAAAAAAGCGGGAATAATAAATAAACCAAGAGAACACTAAATTGATGAATGATTATGCAAAGATAAGATATTAATACGAAGAGAAAACTTAAAATGTAAGAAAGAAATTAGAAAGCTAGAAAAACGAAAAGTACACGATCGTACAGGAAAATTTAACAAAACATTAGATAAACACTGGACAAAGTTTAATTCAAAGCTAGAAAGCATCTTTAGAAGTGGTGATATCCCCTCTTGTATAATTTAAACCAAATACATATTCTTTCAGTTGTTTTTCTAAAACATGATTTAGAATTTAGAGACCAATTAGATCGGGAATTATCTGATGCAATATAGCATAAGTTATGTAGTATCTAGTAAATCCCTCACAGTTAATGCACAATCCTAGTAAATATTTACCTTTGATGTGACCTGGTGATGCATACAATAAATAAACGTCGGAATTGGGATTAGCTCGAGCCCCACTTTCCACAGCACAAGCTTGACGAGCATCGGTCGTAATTTTTCCCAACAGCGTTGAATTGCAGGACGTCTCCAGGAAGAAAATGTTCCTTCTTACTGCACTCACATGTACGGTGGAAATGTCAACCATAGACGGTATGGTTTCCATTGTCTCGAAATGACAAAATAATTCATCAAATTGAAAATAGCTAATATTTTCGATCATGACAATCAAAATAGTCGTAAAAACGAGAACCACTACAGCATATTTTAACAATATTTTAACTGTGACCATTTCACTGATAAATGTTACTCACGACTCACCGACCGGACTAATTTGAGACAAATGTGTTTGAATTTAACGAGAGTAAGAATATAAAATGTAGCGCGTCTAATTTTTATGACACTTTAAGATAACGAAATATATTTTTATGTACATTGGATTAATATTAATAGTTGAACGATTTTTTTACTACGTGTCTACGTAAGGACTTATCTTATCTTGGTCTAATCATTAATATATTTCAAATTATTAGAAAATAAACTGGCATATATAGGGGACTCTGGAAGACAGGTTTTGATCAGATAGAAAGTTATTATTAGTACAGAAATGTATGTATCTCTTTTATTAATTTATGTCAATATTTGAACGTAAATATTGTGTTATTGCTTAATATAAATTCTTTATGTCAGACTAAACTGTCAACGCGGAATATTATTTAAAATAATTTGCCAAAAATAACAAACGATAAATATGGGTCGATAACTCTCCATATTACGCTCCTTTTTACACAGTATTGATTTTCGGCACCTTTTGCTAAAGTGCAACTTATGCTATTAACCTAATTTAGCTCCCATTGAGATATTATTACCATCCAAATCGAATGTCCGTTTGGTTGGTTGTAATGAATGGTAGAAAAAACGTTCATACAAATACATTATATCCAAGGAGAATTAATTTAATATTGGTATTATTTTTATTTAATATCTTTGGTTTTTTCTTTAATATTAAGCAATTGGTAATTACAATCTGTTTTAGTCCATTTGTCTTAAAATAATGAATAATTGTTATAAACCAAAGGGAACGTTGATGCGCGTTATCTTTTCATGATTTTAGCTAGAAAATTGTATAAATAATTTTAAATTCTTGAATATTTTGATTAATAAAGATAAATAGGTGATTGTTTACAATTACTCTAGCTAAAGTTTGAACTTTCCCACTGGAGGGTTTGTATTTCTCTGAACTCAATACTGTAATAATGTATTTTTTAATATAACGGGAAACAAAGTAAGTATATGACATACAAAAGAATGAATAAATTTGGTGTTTGTTTTAATTTTATGAACTACGTCTGCATAAACTACATCTAATTTTTGATTATTTTTTCTTTTAGAAAACACATATCTTTATGGATTAAAATAATATTGTAAAATATATCTCTCGATATTAATACATTTGTTTCAAACATACGAAAATTCAATTCTTTTATCAAAAAAAATTAATTAAAGGTAAAAATTTATCACATACCAAAGTAATTTTGCTTCCACATTAGTATTTTAAATGTTTGTGGCCATTTAAAAGTCATTTTAACGTGGAAAGATAGTGCTAAAAATTAACAACCCATATAGCATCACAATATCTGATAATTTGCCTTATTCATCTGTCCTGGTAACATGTAGATTTCATCTTTGGTGTTCTAAGAATCCTACCATTGTTTATTAGCACCATTCAAAACAATAGTCATAATAATTAAATTTAAAAAAATACGAAATAGACTCGAACGACTAACTTGTATACAGCAGTGTAGTTTATGTCGGTTAATATTTAAATTTATTGGGCCTATAAATTAGTTTTAAAGATTTTATTTAATTTGTAGCTTTGTTGTGAAAAATCGGTAGAGGTATTTTAGTCAAAGTATTGCCCATCAACAACAGCTACTTTTTCATATCTTTCAGGCAATTTACTGACTTCAATCTCAAAAGAAAGATGTATATTTTTACTAGTATTTTAATGTTTCCTAGTATGATTTCACTGGTTTTGCAATGTGTGATCGAACGTTGTCATGCTAAAGATTAACATTGTTGTATTTTTACTAGTATTCCGACAATTTTTCGCGCAGTGTTCGACTCAAACACGTCAATTGTAGTCGATAGCAATCGTCATTTCCTCATTTTTAATTTATTTTGACTATACAGAAGGCGCTTTGTCTTTGGTGTTAAAATCACCAATTTTAAAACCTCGAACGTTCAATGACTTTCAGTAAAAAAAGTAAAACTTTCCGAAAATACGATTTACTTGGCATAAATTTACGAATTTCAAAACCTTTGCAAAGTGTTAAGTGTTGTCATTCCAAAAAAGGAACTTTGTGCCTATTCCCGCTATTGGTGGTCTTTTATAAAAGCATACGTCGTTTAATTGGCCGATGTGGATAATTATTCTGGACTCATACATCTTTTGAACTTGAAATTGTTGTTGTCGCAGGAATCAGCTGATATACCATATATCAAGTTGTTTGAAAGTTCTTTGATATGCAACGCTCCGATTTTTTTTAATTACACTTCGACGAAATGACATACTGAAAAGTGAAGCCAGTCAGTGAGGCTTCAACATCAGTTAGGTTACAAATATATCCGGTACAATTTAATACACAATAACACCATTTGTTGTAAATTATTTAAACTTAATTTATATGCCAGATGATTTAATTAAAAAGTATTTTAAGAGCTCCTCAAGTAAACGGTTTCTATTTCAGATCAGTTTGTCGACGACAATCAAACATCATCAGCATTCCATTTTATCAGTAGACAATTCGTTTCATTGTTGACGAATCGCTCGAGACGTTAGCGGCCCATATCTGCTTTTTAAGAGCACAATTTCCAGAAAGGGAAAATTGTATTTAAAAGCGCCTCCAGTCAGCCCCAAACATCAACATTTAATTTTGCACCGAATCAAAAAAGAGTAGATCCCTTTCCATTGGTCTAATTTCGTTTTATCGGCGATTTTCTCAGTTTTCCGGCAAATTTTTCCTACTCGGCGCTCGGCTCGACTCTAACTATCTTACGTCTTCAGCCGCACCACCGCTCCCTGCTCCTTTTTACATCGTTATCGACGGGGTGCTAGCCGACGACGTTTCAAATAGCTTCGAAAAGTTCGTTCTTCTGGACGATCCTTTCATCAAGGATATAACGGTGATGGATCAGGTAAATAAGGCGAATCGGAACGCGTCGATGGGGCTTTTAACAGAAGGCGGAGTTTTGTTGGGATTTAATTTGGGTGTTTATTAAAGTTTGTAAATGTACTGATTGAAATAAATCCATTTCCCCGACGCGCAAACTTCTAAATAGTTTTCGCGTATGGCAAACGACAGCTCTATTAGTTTTGCATTCGGTTAATGTGTATTCCAGGCGATGACAGCGTTCTGGAACAATCTGGAGAGCACGTTCCGTTCCAAAAGTGACATTTTCTTTTATGCGCTTTCTAGAAAATTAGCAGTAATGGTAATCGTAATCTAATCAAGCTGGTTCTTGAGTTCAGTAATTATTTTGTGCCCATTCTTGCTATTGGTAGTCTTCTATAAAAGCATACGTCGTTTAATTGGTCGATGTGGATAATTATTTTGGACTCACACATGATCTTTTGCACTTGAAATTGTCGTTGTCGCAGAAATCAGCTGATATACCAACTATCAAGTTGTTTGAAAGTTCTTTGATAGTTTTAGCTGGGGTTTCGTCCAACAAGCATTGCCGTTTCGAACCTCCGGGTAGTTTGTTCCTATTAACATCAAAAATCACAATTTTACATCTTAGAAGCTAAGCCGATGGTTATAATATGACCGAGCTTTGTTCAAATCAAACAACAATAATATTGTCACAATTTTGTACATCAATGACCATTGCCTGTATACATATTCCAACAATACTTGATAGAAAACTATTAGCTTAGTTAGTAAAATGTATAATTGATAGGACATGTGTAAAAATTATATAATTTATATGAGAAAAGTATCCAAACTATTTCCCAATTTATGCATTTTATACCTGTAATGGTAATAGGTACCGAAATGCCATTTGAACTACTCTTATACAATAGCGAATACCTTTATATATGATGATCTCAACTGAAGGGGGAACTCAGGTGCAGGAGTTGAAAATTTTCCACTAGTTACTGGTGTGACTGGAATCATCTTTCTTCCTCTTTCACTGAAATCATTTTCCTGGAATCCAGACTAAAATCGGCATCTTTAGAACGTTTGTCTTTACAATTTATCTGTATGGCTTCAATAGTTGGGTACTATTGCAGTCTAGTATCTGCAAGCTTGATATCTCTCAAATATGATGTCTAAAGCAAATTTTTGATATTTCTCTTTTTATTAGAATTGAAATAATTCGTTTAAGAAGGACTTGGCCATGCGTTGATGATGAAAATGATGATGATGTTATACACACTGTCCTTAAAATTGATGTTATAAACATTGACATGTCTTTGAAATGTTCTAATAAAATTTAATATATTCTTTCAATATTGGAAATATTTTTCTGATATATGACATATTAATTTGGCATTCGAACGTTTTGTTTCTCTCGTTGAGTGATATATATTTTCCCACAAACTTTCAGAATGACTCAGTAAACATAAATTACAAACATAAACAAAATTATAGATAATCTATTAACTTTGTTTCTTTTCGCTCTTCTTCGTAAAAAACTATAGATATAAATCTCCCTATCTCGGTATATTAATAGACCGAACCTTTTTTGCTTACTTGATAAGTAAAGGAATGTTTTTTAAGTAAACTCGAAACTATCGAAAGAAAAATATACGTTGGTTGGCCAAGTTTCTGTTCTTTTGCGGATTTTGTCGATTTTTTGAGCGTCGACGAAAAATTCCCGAAACGTTTGTCTTCATTAACTTTTCTTAATTGGCGCAAAGGAAAAGTTGCAACTTTTCGACTTTTGTGCAATTCCAGCCGCCACCGGATCACCGATGCGGCTTTTTTCTTTACACTGACAAAATGGAAACAATAGAATAACGCGAGTCGCCCAATGGAAGTTAACGGATTCGGCTGGCAAAAACCTGGCTGAAATCGTCTTGTTTACGACCGTCCGGATTGAATACAATTTTGCCGAAAAACAAAGAGATTTTTCACAGATGAGCGAGCCGCGTGCTCCTGCTCGCCTTGCTAGACGGCATTTTCTATGCCGATGAACCAACAGTCTCTAGAAAATAAACATTATTCATGCATGAGCTGACAAATATATACACAACAAAAAGGGTTTTCATATACATCTTAAGTATTAGTGAAAAAATGCACTTAAGAGTAAATATATTACGATTAAAATATGTACAAAAAGATTGGTGTATATTCCAAGATTTTATCCCGTATAAATCGTCTTAAGTATGCGATATTTGCGCGATGTTTTAAATTTTGCCGTTGCCTGTTCATGGTGTTCTAATATGGTATGTGGTTGTTTGTATGCGAAAAGCAACAGATTGTCTCTAAGTAACTGTACTGGCAAGACCTGCCTCCATTATCTCGTTCCTGTCCGAAGTATATATATATATATATATATATATATATATATATATATATATATATATATATATATATATATATATATATATATATATATTGATATATATATATATATATATATATATAGAAATCTGTATGAAATAGGCTCCATTTTGTTAAATAAGTTCCGGTATTTAAAGAACATTCTTAGATTGGCAAACGAGTTAGCAAAAACTGCTTTTTCCTAGAGATATGTCCTAGACCGGATCATTTATAGAAAATGATCTATCCGAACACCTTGCGGTTTATTATTATGTCTCTTTCTCTTAAATAAAAATATATGTTATAGGCCAAATGTGACATTTGACTCAAAACTTGGACACTACCACACCCTGTATGATATCTGTCAACTGTAAAATTACAAAAAAATCCAACCCGTACTAACTTAGTTTTCAATGTTCATTTTACCTCTTGATGCAAGATTTAATGTGTCTATTACCTGCAATATTCGGTTAGTGTTTTTTTACAAAATGCATTTATTAATGAAGCCTAAAATGAATCTGAATCTGCAAGAGCTGTTTGTGAAAATGTAATTACGTTGTAAATAGAGAGGTCAAACCACCTTCGTTATTCTCAATTGGTGTTAATATATGTTAATTTGAAATTTTCGCATGTCGTGCTTTTCTTTCACAGCTGAACGTACCATTCGATAAAGCGGAGACACAGAATGTTAAATCTAATTTTAGATGGTTATAATATACTTGATCGTTTGATATCCAAACATGCCATAACTCTTTAATAGTTCCAACAATATGGAATTATCCGAAATTAATACAAAACCGCTTAAATAACATAGTTTAATAATCTTTTAACACATTCATTTTCTGCTTTAAAATTGATTCAAATATGGGTACCGAAAAAATATTGATATTTATATATATTATGATTATTTGAGAAAAACGCCTAATAATATACCGTGTAAGGGAGGCAAAATTTTTGCTAAACCGATTAACATTCAGAAAGAAATTCCTAATCTAGCTAAACTTCATGAATAATATATTATGTATACTGTTCTCTGATATGGGGTCATTGATAGTAAACTATTCTGACTGATAGTCCTATTGAGGATTCCTTAAATAAAGGAAATACTCAAATAAAACATATTTCTAATCATTCACTAATGTTTCCTATTGTTTTTTCCTGTAATATATTGTTCAGATTTCCATTTGTGTAATGATAATATGCACTTATATATTGTTTTTATAGATTTACAATTTTAGGGTAAATGATGTGGCTCGGTGAATGGGGGTAAAACGAAATGAAACAGTGGTGTTTATATTATGTGACCGTTATTTGTTGGCAATATAAAAAAAATTTGAAGAATACAAATAATAAAACGGATGGCAGCGGTGTTACCTGGAGACGAGGCTTGGGCAGTCGATGGTGGCACGTCTAAACCAAACGAGGGTTGAGCACTGAATGAATCGCAATACCCTTCAATAACATCCCAGGTAAACGTCTCGGGGTTGCCGCTAGCTATTCGTTATCGGGTTCTAGTTGGCGCTGCTGGCACCCCGCCCGTGTTCAACATCTGGGATTATATTTCTGGGTATTTTGCAGACCGTTATTCCACGATGTAAAATTCGACATGCCTCAAGGTCGCTACAAAATCCACTACTGTGTAAATGTTAGTATGATTGAGAAACATACCTGGATATCAATCAAAATTTCGCTGTCGGTTTTCAAGAATTATTCAAGAACAATGCACGTTAAATTTGAAGCTTTTGAATTATACTATAATTGTTAATTGAGCTATTTTATTAAGTACCGTACAATCGCAATGCAAAAATTCCTAAGAAATTTAGCTAAATTGGTCGAACGTCATCAACCAATGAAAATAAAAGGCGACTGAGGAGTACTCTTTTACGGCGTCATAATTTGCATCTTATCCGATAGCAAAATTTAAATGCAAGTCAGCTCGCAGAGCAGAAAGTCTTGTCCTCGAAATTAAAAGGGAGCGAGTGCATTTCGCGCCGTCCGCGCCTCTTACAGATACGAAAATGGGCCGGAAAACTTGAACGCTCTGAAGAGTTCTTGAAATGTTGGAGGCGTCGGGTCGCGTGTGTGCTCTCGCCATCTAAGTCGCCTGTAATATAAACCTACTCTATGTGAGAAAGGATATACTTGCATTGATTTAAAAATAATGTTGAAAGTCGAAGTGAAGACCCCGTTATAATAACTTTTGTAAAGGCGATTAAACTATATTAAATATACATTAAATGCCTCTCTTCCTAAATACTATTTTACCATTACTGTTATATATTTAACTCGATATTTGTTCCAGTGTTCAAAGCAACATTTGAAACAAGATGCTTTCTTGAGGTTTTCTCGAGGGTCAACCTATTTTTACGTTTTTGCGTTGATTAAAATAAACGGTAATCGAATAAAATATTACCTGATGATTACAGAAAGAAGTAGGACTTACAATTTTAGAAGTCACTTAATTGTTCTGGAAATTTCGGTTTTCATGTAATTACCAGAGGGTAGCCGAACTTTATCATAGTCAAAAATCATTTTGTCATCACTCTGCTTATATACATAGTAGTATTATTATGCTGATACTATTATGTGTATCAAGCGAATAAATTTAATTTAAAGGATTGTTTAAAAGAAATGTTGATGTTTGGGGTGGAGACGTATCTGATATTGTACCGAGTAAATGCCGGAAGTTTTACTTTTAACTTCAGTTTGAAGGAAAGGGCATCCAATGCTGGTTATTATGAAATCGATGACAAAAAGCGGCCTGAAAAGCCAAAAAATTTGAAAAAATTACAATTTTAAAACATTACTCGATAAAATCAACGATGGGGATCGCTATCGACTACAATTAATGCGTTTGCACTGAGCACTGCACGAAAAACGATCAGAATACGAGCAAAAGTACGACAATATTATTTTTAAGGAAGACAACACTCGACCACATGTTGCAAAACCGGTGAAATAGTACCTAAAAACGTTAAAATGGGAAGTGTTAAGCCTCCCGCCACATTATTCAGTACTTGTTTCTTCTGATTACCAATTGCCATTACCTTCGACAATGAGATCTCATGACACATGAGACAATGAGTCTGAGCAGCGCTTTACTTTTTATGAAGATACCAAAAATAGGTCGATTTGCGAATAGCCTCAGAAGATACATCGTCCTTTCGAGATGAAATCAACAAATTATAATGTACTGATTATATTGTTTCTAAAGAAGATTCACAATTAAGCTTTATATTTTTTAAAAAATTTTAAAAATTAAAAAAAATTAAAAAAATTAACATTAAAAAAATCCTTTAAAGGTAATGTATAGGCCTAATCATTTATCGGCCGCTGCTAGCTATCAACTTTTTGTCAAATGAGTTTACTTGTAGTAGGACTTTTATTAACGTAGACTTCGATTGACGAGTAACCGATTTACAGGCAGCTTGATTTAATTATCTGATATTACGAAAGTTTAACATCTTCCAGTAACTATTCGCAATCACACCACCAGATTTGCCAAAAATTATGAACAAGTAAAGGTTTAAAAGTTATTAAAAGTAAGTTAATTAAGAGCTAATAAAACAGGTACTAAAATTATTATTTTTAAATATAGCTAATAAGTCTTGTATAGATATATTTTAAAAATTCTTTTTTTATTAATATGTAATACTAGTTGCTTGAATATATTTTGATCATCGATAACTTTCTAAAAATGTGAAATACTAATGTAAATAGTTGTTATTGTTGTATTATTTAACATATTGCAACGCTAATCATGGAACGCCCAAAATAGCATTTTTGTAATTTATATTTTATCTTTGATCTGAAAAAATTGTGTAGTGATGTCACGTCACTTCCTAGTTAGTGATTTTAATTACAACACTTTAAACCAGCTGCATTTAACGTGATATACAATGATAAATATTAATCAGGCAGCTAGGCACTTGGTAAATCAACTGTTTCCAGACGTTTGGTGAGATAACATATGGTAAAAAAGATCTTAAAAATGAAAAACTGGTACTTTAACTAAAATAGGCAGCCAGGCATACAAAAAGTTTTCTCTGTTGCATTGTGACTGGTGATAAAAAGTAGATCTATTATGATAATAACGAAAAATAACGGACTAGTCCAGGAGGAGAATCAAAATAGATACTGAAACGGATGGAATCACCAAGGTATAACGTTTTATGAGCTGCTAAAACTGAATTGTGTTAGTTGATATGTTCACTGACGCCTTTTAACACGTTGGCTGTCGATCTGGAATCAAATACTTACCCTAGAAGCCGACTACGTTTTTTCTGATTACAACAATAAAACATTCCTACTAACGTTTTTTAACGTGTGTCCAGTCTAAATTTTAATATTTTTAAACAAATATTTATTTCTTTTTGTATCACGCGTCAGAGCGTGATCGGTTCTGATGGTAAATTTTATTGCCGATGACTGTATAAGGCGCGATAGCGTGGCGAATGAAAATTGGCAAAATAGGACATTACATTGTTATACACAAATTACATACATACAGAAAAACGAGAATGAATAACTAAGTACATGTTACTACAAACAAACAATAGGAGTCAGTAGAAATAAATGAACCACCATAAGCTAATACAAATTTTTACTAAAATTCACAAAATAAGTAACAACTCTACTCAGATATATCATAAGAGGTTACTCATGACTAATGTCTGCGCAGTCCAAACTGTAACCAGGATATCCAGGATATGCAGTGCATACATAAATAGTGTCTTTTGTTTTTTTTTTTCTAAATAACAATTTTTACATTGCTTTATCATTACCTTTCCTTCTTTCTTCACCTCTCGTATATTCAAAACATGTTCGCTGATAATCGCTGTGGATGTAGGTTTGGATGGAGCTTTTAGTAACCTTTTTATGACAGACAAACGAAAGTCCTAAATTGAAATACCTGAATATTTTTTGTCTGAGTATTTATTGTAAAGTTTGGGCACGCTTCATACCCATTTTTCCACTTTTTGGACGAAATAGCCCTGATATATCGATTTTTTTCCCGCCATAAGCAATTCTGTAATATATATGAATCAAAAAGAAAAAATCGAAACCAAGCACGTAAATGACTCATCTATAGTCTTCAGATAATGATACGACTGTATGGGTACACTGCTACTGCCGAACTAAATACAGGACGCGCTGGAGCGTAATTGGAGTGCAATGACAACTTCATATTACGCGTTAGCGCGTTATTGGCAGCGAACGTGTTAAGCAAAATTAATTAATTAATAACAGGAAATGACCTACTGTTACAGTCAGTAACCAAACCCACAATAGTGAACAACAAACGCACTCGACCACACGTTGTAAAAGTTATGAACGACTGATGCAGCTATAGTTTTGCCGCACCCAGTGTACCCACAAGGCAGCCTTGTGATTATTAATTCTTCAGTATAACTTGGCTGACACTCGAATTCGAAATGCTGAAGACATGCAAAAATGGATCGATAATTGGATAGCGGTCACTATCGTTATCTCGACACTACATTGTGTTGTAGCGACGTTGAGGCATATCTAATATTACATCGTGGAATAACGGCCAACAAAGTACCTACAAATATAATTCCAGATGTTGAACACGGGCGGGGTGCCAACAGCGATAACTAGAATACGATAACGAATAGCTGGCAACCCCGAGACGTTTATCTGGGATGTTATTGAAGGGTATTTCCATCATTCAGTAACCGACCATCGTTTGGTTTAGACGTGCCGCCATCGTCTCCAGGTAACACCGCTGCCGTCCGTTTTATCTATTTTGTATTTTCCCTATTTTTTATATTGCCAATAAATAACGGTCACATAATGGAAACACCACTGTTTCATTTCGTTTTACTTCCATTCACCGAGCATATAACTTACCCCAAAATGTTATTTCCATAAACATTGTCCTTAATATAATTTGCTATTATATATAACAAATAATAAATAAAATAATAATATCTATAATAAATAACGATACATATTATATCAAATGGAGATATTATTATAAAATAATCTGTTATACACTTTATTAAACAAAATTGCGGGTAGGATTTTTCCTGGTTGTTTCGAATTAAATTTTGGTTCTTAACTGATGGTCTTTATGGAAACTTTACCCATGATTTTCGGTATGATGATGGGGCAAAAGCCTCGTCGGGGCGGTGGCATGCCGTCTTAATTTGTCCATTATTCGCAATTACAGTTTGACCCAGATAGGGTTCCGCTCCGTAGGTAATTGTCCAGTAGTCTGTTAGTACATGCAACTTGTCCTAACGCAGTTATCTACACTGAGAACGTACACCCTAAACCCAATTCTCTCCAGGACCTATATCAGTGCCGGTCTGACGCTGCCGCCCCCGGCCCGGTGTCCTTACGATCCCGGACGTCCCTCATCATTCCGATCCCTTTAATTTAGTTTTGGCAACTTTTGCTCCCGAGTCGCTTTCCGCAAACTGGACATTTTAGTAATCTTCGAATTATCGATTTATCTCCAGATCCCCTGTCATTGTTTCAACACCTAAATTTAAGTTCATAAAAAAATATACACAAATATCTTTATAAATCCACATTGAATTTATTTAAAAAAGAAACAATATATATATATATATATATATATATATATATATATATATATATATATATATATTACAGCGTTAAAAATTGGCTCTCAATTAAATTATTAACTATATAAAACTGGAATGGATTTTTAACAAACTTCAAAAAAGGAGGAAGTTCTATGTTATCGGCTGTATATATATTTTTAAGGTATGTTCGTCGATTTCTCTGTCAGTTGTGGACCGATTTTCAAAATTCTTTATTCGAAAGAGTGTTCTTCCGAGGTGGTCCCATTAGAACCAAATCATAATCTGTTGGGGGGAAGGGTGGAAATCGAAGGATACACTCAAAACTTAAAGGTGCTTAGAATGTTTTCACATATTTTTTATCTACAGTAATCTGATATTTGGATATAATGTTATTGCTCAGCTGATGTGACGGAAAATTGGAAGTCTTTCAGCGGAGAAGCCCTTCAGTTGTTATTTTAAGCATAAACTTTAGCATATATAACTTCGTAGAAATATTGTACACTACTACAAATATGCTGTAATGGTTAAAACGTTTAGCTCCTTAACGGAGGTCGCGGGTTCGATTCTCGGCGGGGACAATAACTTTTTGTTGTTGTTTAGTTTGTTGTTTAGGAAAATTTATCAAATCACCTAGACTAGGTAGCGGACCCGGGGACCTGAAGCGCTTCTTAATTTCAATCATTGTTCCTTTATTCCTACATTTCCTCATACGGGCTACACCTTTACTTAGCCGACCCATTGTAGTATTAATTAAAATAACTGCGTAAATTATTGAGTAAATATCTAATACTAAAAAGAGAAAAATAATATACTTTTAACAAAAAGTTAAACCGACTTCAAGAAATAAATAAGGAACTCACTAAAATATCCAAAATAATCAAACTTAAACTTTTTAAACTAACTTCAACTTAACAAGAAACGTTTTAAAATAAAATATTTGCGGAATAATCGTTGTAACAACTAAATAAAAATCAGTTTGAAGTCGGTACCGAACCGTCAAACAATGCAAAAATAATGATATAATTTTATGTCATGAACACAGAAATAAACAACATTAAAGGAACAAAAGAAATCAATTAAATATTATGGATTAGTAATAAAATTCGACATGACCCAAGGTCTCTAGAGTTCTATCGATGTTAAAAAAGAACAGCAAAAAGAAAAACATCCATTTTCAAAAAAAATTGTGTCAATTCTTATAAAACCATGACTATTGAGTAAGAATACGTCACGTCATATAAAATTGCTGTTCATACAAGCTAATTGGTATTCATGATTTAGCTACTAGAACTTTTGATTATAAATTAATGTATCAATATCATAGAGTCAATCAATCAAAATCAATTAAGTGCTAGAACATATTCATCGTTAGTAATTATAACTGGTATACGTATATACATATTTTGACAAAAATTGCTGTAGTACCTTATAATTTCATATTAATCTTCCTAAGCTTTCTAAGTGATGATTTAAATATTTTTCAAAATCTATATATAATAAAATATATGAAGTTATGTAATTAATCGAGTCAGATATTAAAAATAGGTCTTGCATTAAATCTTTTTCTTTGATCAACATAAATCTTTCATTATCGTTATTTATACGGCAAAAAGGTATTATATTGCCAGTCTAACAAGGAGAAAACAGGTGATCTTGCAACAAACTTGGAGTATAAGTTACCAATATTATGAGAGAGCCACGATACTAATACCAATTTCAGATGCTGCCAAAAAAAGCAAAATGAAATTAAAAAAAACTTAAAATAATCTTAGAAGATAGTATACCAAGAATAAAGGAAAAAATGGGAACAAAACTAACCTCTGGTAATATCTATATTATTGTCGAGTAAGTTCTAATCTATTCAGCGAAAACGAATATCTAGTCTAATACTTTAATGAAAATAGTCAAACTAATTTTTTATTGATACGGTCCTGGTTCTTCGAAATAAAAATACTAATGCGTTTATAGCACATTGAAAGATGAGTTAGGAGACCTAGACACAAAGTTTCGTTTATATTAGTATAAGATTGAGCCGGCAGTGTTGTTTAGAATCACGGTCCAATAAGTCGCCAACCATTTTCCAAACGCCAGAGAATCCTTCCAATAACCATTTTCAAAAACATTTCAAACACAACAACATAAAATATTAAAACAAAACTTTATTTAAACTCTACACTTTTCATAGCTTATATATAGAGTAGCATTTGCATAAAACAATAACTAAATTAACTGTCTAATGTTAACAGATTTGTGAAGATTCGACGTCGTTCCACGAAGCTAATAATCCAAAACGGTTCCCACAACTGTTAAATCTGCATCCCACTGCCGAAAACAAATGCCTAATATGAATTATTTCGGATTCGCTCCACCAGCCGAATTACCATAACTGCTGTAAAGCACATTTCCTACAATACCAGACTGGGTAGTTTAAATCTATTCACCCCCGTGCATAAATATGTGGGCGTTCGTCTTCCCCATCGCCGCAAGGAAAAATTAATTTTCCTTTTAGTTTCGTATTTATTTGGCGTCCCCCTAATGCCCGGCAGATATCGCCCTAGGCGGTCGGTTTCTTAGAGAATCAATAGACGGGATTCTTTAACTTCCAATTTTTAAAAGTATGTTTGTGATACGAATTCATAATATGCACAGGTATCAAGGTTAAAAAGTTATATAATAGGTCAATTGAAAAGTCCCCGGCCGATCATAGTAAATCACATTTTCTTGGCAAAATTAGTTTTTTTAATCAACATAATTCCCTTCATGGGTGATATACTGATTATAGCGAGCCTTCAACTTTTCGATATCATTGTTGTAGTACGATTTGTCCTTTGCTTCAAAATAGGCCTCAGTTTCGGGGATCACCTCTTCATCGACGAAAATTTCTTCCCAGCGAGCATTCTTTTGAGATCTGAGAACAGGAAATAATCGCTTGGGGCCAGATCTGGAGAATACAGTTGATGAAGAAGCAATTTGCCATTGTTTTCACTGATTTGTGACACGGTTCATTTTCTTGGTGAAGCCGCACTTTCTTTCTCTTCAAATGCGGCCGTTTTTCGGAGAATTCCTCCTTTAAACGGTTCAATGTTGATGGTCCTTCCTTTTTCAAGATAGTCAATGAAAATTGTGCCATGCACATCCCAAAATACAGACGCCATTACGTTGGCAGCCGATTGTTGCCTTTTTTCAGGCTTTGGAGCGGATTCATCGTGTGCAGTCCACTCGAATGACTGTCGATTCGACTTCGAAGCGAAATGATGGAGCCATGTTTCATCCATTGTCACATATCGACGAAAAAACTCGGGATTATTACGCTTGATCATCTTTAGAGTGTCTGCTATTTCATTCAATCTCAATTTACGGTCATTCAAAATCATTTTGTGGATTTTTTTAATGGTTTCGTCGATAACAACCTCTTTTGGGCGTCCAATGCGTTCACCGTTTTCGGTTCTCATTTCACCACGTCTAAACTTAGAATACCAATCCTTGATGTTTGATTTGCCTGGGGCAGTGTCCGGAAACTCGGCATCCAACCAAGTTTTTGCTTCAACTGTATTTTTTCCGTTCAAAAAGCAATATTTTATCAACAAGCGAAATTCCTTTTTATCCATTTTTTGCACAATAACAAAAGTTGCTTCACTCAAAATACTATGATTCACAAACTAATGGCCCGACAGCTGCCAAATTTATAAACGTACCTTTTGAGGATTAGGGCTAACTAAAAACCATATGGATTTAATTCTAGTAGCGCCATCTATGTGTCAGGCCGGGGACTTTTCAATTAACTTGTTAGCTAATTATAGATGCCTCCATAAAATTGGGGATTTTGTTTAACAAATAAGAGTAATATCAATTGAAAATCACTTTCTAAAACTTGTATTATTCCTATACCTTGATCTTTTATGCATCTTTGGTAGATTTTGTCATGTTCAAACCATTCCAATCTCCGTTTCTGAACTTTCCTCAACTGCACACCTTAATCGAATAGCTTGTCTTAAGAACTGCATTTAGTTGACTTAACAGTGCCCAAGTCTTGCCGTTATACAGCTTGATTGGCAAAATAAACGCTCAAGGAGCTGTTCCGACGTGTCATTTTCTGCACTTGATCTAACTCGATGCCGTTGATATTTACAAAACCAGGTCAATCAGTTGTCAATATTTCGGTTTCTTTTTCATTACATCATGATGAATGATCGAAGCCTAAACATCTCTATCAACAAATCTATTGCTATTCATCAGTGGCATGTCTCTAAATACTTTTCGCATAGTTGCGTCTACTACTTTATTTAAAAACAGTTGAAAGTGGGAAATTTTTATATACTGCTTAATTGTGGACGTTGTTAGTGATTGAACAAGGAACAACAATCTCAGACACACCACTAATCAAGTTCTACAAAACGGAATCTTTCCTGGAATAATTTCGAATGATTTTTAAAAATTAATCAATTGCAATTTTATTTTATTCTAATTAGTAAATTAATCCATTTATGGTTCACATTTTCTGACAATAATAATTTTGTTTAAAATTACAAAGTTACATATAATTAATATTGGCATATTGTTTAATGTAGGTTATGTGGTAACAATGTCAATATATACAATTTATTCGAAAATGTGTTTCTGTTTTACTAAAGCTATCTTAAATAAAGAGAGTAGTACTATATAAAAACTAAATAATCCAAGGTTCCTCTTAATAGTTCTGTTCAATTTACACCTAATAATTGTTAAATAGTTGTTACTTTCGTTACTTTACGTTCACATAAAACATATTGATTTGTTAGAGACAACAATTTTGGTTGAGTAGTCGATAGCTCATATTCTTAATCTTTTATCGAAAGATCAATCTAGATAGTTCAGCTATATGCTGTTGAAGGAAAATCTCCAAAAAGGCTGATTGTTGTCAGACTATTGTATTCTAATGAGTTCTTGTTGTAACAAAATGTGGCGCATGTATCCTTTATAATATAAGAGTACTTATATGAAACGATGTTTCTGTGGTATATTCAAAGTGTTCTTGGTAATGCGCGGTGGATATTTAATTATTGAGTTTTAATTAAGTTTGACATTGACATACCAAAAAAAAAATCTAATTTAAATAAAATAATTGAACAAGAATGTTACCAAATTTTAATTTATTAGTTTAATCAAAAGATAATTTATTTTAACATTATAGTATATCTAAAAACTACAGTTAATTATACAGCCACAACAATTTATGGGTAAGAGTTAAAACCGCTTATAACTATTGCTTTCAAGTATCTTGCATATGTCTGACAGCTCGTTGCCGTCCGGTTGTCAGATGTACACTAAATTATTCAAAATATTAGTCATAATTATTACAGGTTATAAACCGGTAAACATTATTTTAGCTCTTTATTTTAAAAAATCTTAAGTTGTTCTGTAATATATCATATTACTTTGTTTGAAAATGACGAAAAGAATAGATATTCAGAGTCATAAATTGATTGCGGCTTTAATAAACTATTTTTGCTGGTAAATTCCGTTAGTGAGGTAATTATTGATGATATTAAATAATATAAGACCCTACAATTTTATTGAAAATATTTTTAGCGGCTTGTTGCCATACGAAATATTACTGTGGGTACTGTGAAAAACGTCGCTTACAAAATAAAGAATAATACGTTAGATTCACTCAAGAAAACCCGTCTATATACAAAGTGGGTGACGAATCTTGACCATCTTGATATTGGCTCTATTCAAGACCAAATATACGAAATATATAAGAACAGTAAGTATATAAATTATTTCATCAATATAATATTTTATCAATATATATATATTAGATGTACTATAATGTTAAAATAAATTATATTTGATAACATTTTTATTGAGTTATTTTATTTAGATTAGAATGTTGTTGTATATCAAAGCCAAACTGAACTAAAACTCAGAGTTGATGCGGCAACATTGTAATGTTTCGACGTCACAAACATCCACGACGCATTACTGAAAAACTTTGAATACACTATATATGAATATCACCATTCCATATTATATTAAATATTTATTATTCGAAGAGATTTTACTTATAGATATTGTAACAGTAGAGTATCTAGTAGCGATTTATTTCATTTAATATTTTTAAGCAAAAAATCCAAGTTTGTAATGTCTGAGTGAATAGAGGGAGTAGGGCTGAGCTACCCCGCCACCAGTCGCGGAATGTCGTAAATCAAAATGAGGGTAATTTTAAAAATTTTGCGGAAAGTAGTTTGGCTTCGGAACAGAGGGGCCTGAAAGTTTTGCTGTGGCAAAAGACTAATGGGGAGGTTGAAAGAGGGGGTGGGTCTTTTTTTAAGCGAAAGCAATTAGATCGTCAGGTGGGCGAAACGTTTATGGGGCTTCTTGAAATGTGGAGGGGAAGACGACGACGATCTGAATTAATAATAAATTTTTCACTATAATGGTCATGATTTATTACACGAAATTTTATGTTTTTCCTGGTTCCTTCGTGGTTTTATTATTATAATTGTCATAAATTAACCTTAACGTCGGGTAAACAGAAAGCGAGTGTGTAAAGTACATTAGCGTACTTTACAAAGTAGTCATTAATCAAGAAAATTCAGATTTAATACATTAAGATTCACATTTAATTAAAATTATAACAATAATGACAAAATGGGCTTATTTGGCGCGGCGGTCAAGGAGGTAGGACAGTAATTCTACTGTTGCGATAGTCGCGGGTCCGAATCCTGCTGGGGCACGGTTGAAAATGTATGTTTGCTTGTGTTTATTTATGTTTATAGTTTATAAATGTAATTGTTCATAAGGCGAGAGTGGAAAATCCGAGAAAGAATATTATCTCAATCAGGCCAACAACATAAATTTACATATTACACGAAAAACAATTATCATGTTAATATATATATTCAATGCCTTTTTAAGATTGAAGCATGTTTCGGAATGTTGGGGTTGTTCGAATAATTATGATTAAATCCCCTGACAAACCAGCAGAATAAGTTGAATCTTATAGGCTTATTTCGCTGCTACCTACGACATAAAAATATTTGAGAAACTAATGTTAAAACGTATTAAACCATTTATAGAAATACAAGATTTCCAGTTTGGATTTCGAAATCGCCGCTCAAGAATGGATCAAGTACACAGACTAACAGCAGTTGTTGAAAAGGCATTCGAAGGAAATAAACACTACCTTGAAATATTTATGGACGTCTCAGATGATTTTGACCGGGTATGGAATTTGGGATTAATGTACAAAATGAGCAAATTGCTACCGCGGAATTACTGTTGATTACAGGAATCACATCTTTTCTAAAGAAAATTTAGAGTTTCACATGATGGGGCATTCTTAAACCTATTTCGGATGTAGTTTCCCAGGGTACTGTCTTGAGATCGTTCTTGTATCTAGTATATTCTGCTGATATCCCAACAACAAAAGGGTTCTTGGAACATTATCCGATGACACAGTTATAATGGCAAAAGATATATATCTGCATACGAGTGTAGAAAATGTTCAAGTAGCAGTCAATACGTTATGCGAACGGACTACAGACTGGAAAATACAGCTTAATAGTTAAAAATATGTTTAGTTCTTTACTGCGGCAAAATGACAATAACCTAATTATATCACTTAACGGTTACCTGATTCTTCAAGCACAATCAGCTAATTACCTCGACATATAGCTCGATGGTAGGATAAATTGAAAAAACATGTTAGATAAAAAGCAGGATAGATTAGACCCCAAGTCAAGCAAATGAACTTGTTATTCGGAAGATACTCTCTTGACGTAAAATCAAAGATATTGGTTTTTCAGTCAATTATCAAGCGAATGTGGATATATGGAGTCCTAATATGGGGTTGCAATAAAACATAAAACCAACTAGTAATTCATCTAATCCAAAACAAAGTTCTCCTATTAGCTATTAGCAATCCAAGATATCGCCTTAAAACATGAAATAATGTTGCTAAATCACAGCAACGAGGAAGCAATACAGCTCCTAGGCATCACGCAGGAAATCAGAAGTTTGAAACTATACGAACTTCTTTGGTACATAAGTTTATTCTTAACATCAGCCTAAGTAGTTTAGTTTTATTTTAACTTGGGAAATACATACTGATGTATTAATCCCGTACTCGCCTTGCTTGTGTAATGCAGCAGTAATAAATAAAATTGTAAATTAAGATTGTACTAAGCATACCTAATGTAGGATGTAATTATTAAATAAATATGCGGTATAAATAATAATAATAATAACGGGAACAAATATTTTTAGCGCCAAATGCATAATGCAATAAATTTTATTTGATTGATATTTGTAATAATAATGTCCAAAGATGTCTCAAACCTCAAATTGACGGTATATTACATGATGATTTTGGCACAATAATCTGTTCTGTACGCCCCTCAAGTAAAGTATAGTACCAATTTTTACAGAACAGTACTTTAGTATGGTATAAAGAATATATATATATGAAGTCTATCGGTACAATGTTACCTTGATAATCCACGTGCTATGTTATGAAAAATATTTACTAGGAACATTCACGAGTTCTTTTTCCTAAGTTATTGTAAACAAGATAGTTGGTTAGGTTTAACAATACCAACTTAGTAATGAAGAGATCAGAGGAAGATCTTTGGCAAGATTTAGTGCTATAAAGGATATATATTTAAATAGCAACAATTTAATAGAGATTGAATACAGATCTGAATATTCGGTTCGAGCGGATACGGCGCATTGATGAAAAAAAAGGCAAAACTCAGCCTAATTACCTGCGCACGCTTATGTTTTCTATGAATGTGCCGGATCATCTGGAGCCGAATGCTCAGCTCTATACCCACCATAACATTCGAGAATATAACAAACAAACAAGACAGTATTAAAAGATGAAGTAAAGTAATTTTATTTATACTTATTATCGTTAGAAGTTGAAACTAACGTATGTAAAATATGAATCAACTTCTCAAATACTCTGTTATTCCGATTACAAAATTAACATAACAAAAGAACTGATTATTAAGAAAAAAATTAACTCTCAACACTCTCCATCATAATTTCTCATCTAAAAGTTAGATAACTATTTTCAAATGTTCGTTCTCGCAAAGAAATCCGCATTCTTTTCCTTTAGTTGGTTCATTTAAGAGTCCCTCCGACATCACGTATATATCTATATATATAAAGGTTATTTAACGCTGTGGATAATGAAGATGGGGGAGAATCAGAAACGAAAAAAGTCCCGAATCAACGGAACGATAACAAAAGCAGAACTCCCGTTCTTGTTGAAAAATCGTCGACATAAGATCCGAGATTCGAAGAAAATTAGTTTCCTTTTATTCGGCGTAGAAGTTTGATGCGGGGAGGTAAAGAAAAATGTATCTTAATTTAATAGTCAGGAGTGTCGGACGATGTCATCGTTGCCTTACCGAAGGTACATCTTTCCTCCAAGTTTATGCGAATAAAAAACGGAATTTTTAATTCTCCTGAAGTCCATTTATTTGGTATTCTATATCGGTTCAGATATTTACCGGAATACTAAAAAGGAAAAGTGGATTTAATATAACAGATGTGATTTGATACGATAAAACATATTCAAGCTAGACTATCATCCATCATGTTTAAACTCTCTGAAAAACATGACTACTTTGACAAGATAATTTACATAATAAAGGATTTATGTTTTTTATTATTATTTATTGTAGCAATCTAGCAAGTTAACGTTGATAGGATATTTGTTTCTATCCTAATATGCTATGGTTTAAAATTATAAATTACTTATTCTACGATAAACACTTTAAATTTAATATATATGCCACTGCTTAGTAACTGAGTTAAGATTTACTTGTAACTTCAGTGAATGAGATCATTATCTAGGAGCTGGAAAACCTCAATATTGATATGCTGATGGAGCCTCTATTCATATTTTTGAGCATAGTCATTGATAACGTTGCCGGCAATTTTTACCTTCAAATCCTTATGCAGATTGTCATTATGAGTGTACCAGGGAGCATCAACAATACCTAGCAATACATTGTATTGTTGACAATACATAACTTTGTATGATATTTTTATTGCTCATGGTTTCCATCTGAAATTAACATCAAGGGTCATGCCAAGATATTTGGCTGCATATCCATACGTGATCACTTGCTAATTATTCATTTACTGATGGATTTACTAATTTATTTTCATTTTCCCAATAACTCTAATGCACTTCCCTGTGGCATATCTGTTTGTATTTTCCTCAAGTCACGAACTTTATTTTCTTCTAGTGATTTTACTATTTTATTGGTGATTCTGTCAGGTTCACAGATCAATCATGGCTTATTGTTTCCTGAAACTAAGTTGATGAACCAGAATAAGATACCTTTCCCCAATGATTGGTTTCATCCGTTTCAGTTCCTTTAATATTTTCCCAGTAATAACCTCAAAACCTTTTTTTGCGCAAATAATTTTTTTTAGTTATTATATTCACAACTCTGACCTGGATATCTTCTAATTTGAATTTAATTTTTTCAAAATGTTTTATATTTTATTTTATTATTACCGCACTTTCTCTTTTGCTGCGTTTTCTGGAACATTTATGTGGTCTATTTACATGTAATACATAACAAAATTTTAAAGGAAGTAGGATTACTTTTATACTGAATGTTCTGTGGATTTGTAAAACGGAATGGAATAATAACACCACAAATGTTTTATCTTGTTTTAATATATTAATTGATATTTTTAAATAGCATAATATAATAAATATAAGGAGTCCAATACAACTTAAACAAAACCTAAAAAGTAAAGATGTAAAGATGTGTCAATAACCATAACTACTAAATAAAATGTAAACGTATACCTAATCATTGAAAAGTCTAATATATGACGAACTTAAAAATTATCGTACAATAACTATCAGACCATTTTTAAATAAAAGTTTTATTTATTTTTAAATGGAAATATTTTTAAATTACTGAATCAGGAATATTACCATGTTCAACTTTTCTTCTGTGAGGCGATTTCTTCGATCGTTAATTACTTGCCCAGATTTTGAAAGAACTCGTTCCGAGGGGACAAATGTTGTGGATATAGAGGAATATCTTCCGTGTAACTGATATAATTCAGGTAGTGTCATTTTATGGGCTTGCCAAGAATCCAATGGGTTTTCTAAATGCCCAATAAATGGCACTTCCAAATACTGCTTAATCTGTAAAGTTGCTGCAGTACCTGGAGTAAATAATTCTTCTATTCTATCCATTTTTTTATCAAAATATCTCCAGATGTCAATACATTCTTGGTCAGTAGTTGTGTCTTGAATTCCGAGTTGTGGAACTATATTTGTATTTTTTTAAGTTAGAAAGGAAGATACCTCTTTTTTTATAATTTTTTGTATCGCCTCAGCATTATTTGCAATACCTAATCCTCCTTTTTTAAATCTAGGATCTAAAATGTGGATTTCCCGCATATCGCGTTCATTTCTAAAATTGCCAGTCTTTTATTGATGACATCTAATAGACAATTTTGTAATTTTTTCCCCATTCACTTGTTAAAATCCTGGAGGTATGGAATGTTTCAGTCTTCTTATTAACGGTATAATTAAAGACATCGTGGGATATCTTTCACCAGATAACTCGTTGGTTATTATTTCAATAGGCTTTAAAAGTTGAACACATTCTGTTAAGATAATCTATTCGTCAACAAATAAAAACTGTTGTGCTCTTCTTAATAGCCATCAAAATTAATTGTTGAACAGTAGAGATTTCCTATCAGAAAATGTATTTATTACAAATATTTAATATTCTTTATTTACCCCTTTACCGTTAATATTTTTAAAAGAAATTTAACAACTGCTACTGCAAAAAAAAATCTTCATATCTTTTGGAATCGATGTCATTTCTGAAGCCTTTGGAACCTAATTTTGGTTTTCAAGATTTTAGGAAAAAAGTTTTGACAAACAAAAGGCTTGGATAAAAATCGTAAAAGTTTATCAAAACGGTATTACCTATTATACCAGCCCAAAGTATTATCTATTATGCCGGTCAAAACTATCTTACAATTTGTCATTTATAATTTTATTTTTTTGCCCTCCAAAACTAGCGTTCGAAAATGCTGCTATATTAATTTACAATATAGAGTTATTCACAAGCAAACTACAAAAAAAAAAACATAAAACCACATATATTACATATAAATCTATTTAAGCATATATTCAGCACGTAATGTTCAATATCATAGTTAGGACGGCAAAGCCACATTGTTAAAAATCAGTCGAATGAACTAGTAGAAACGAAAATAGTAACTAAAAGTAAACGACTAAAACAGTTGATAGTAAATAGTAATTAAATCAGTCGGACTGAAAACAGTCGACTAAAAACAGTCACTACTAAAAACAGTTGAACCAAAAATAGCGACTGAAACAGTCGATAGTAAAAAGTAGTCAATTACTAAACAGTCGATATAGATTTCAGTCGATTGTTCCCTATACTAGTAATAATCAATCTCATTAAATATAACTCTATTTATTCATCATAACAATTCAGTAGTTCTTTAAATCGAATAGCTTATCAGGTGGAATGATGTGTGATAGTTTTATCATATTAGTAAACAAAATTTGCCTATCCTAATTAGAATTGAAATTTTTGTAAAAATATAGTTATGTTGATAAAAGATTGCATTTGAAATATTAGTAATATTTCATTATGTAATAAATTATGAAGTGATACAGATATTTTGTTTTTGGAACGACTGTAAACAAATATATAGTTGAGATATTTAGTTGAATGATTTGGTTATTATGTGTTGTTAATATTATCTCAACGAACCAATCAACTAAAGCTAAATGATATAAATGTATTGGAGTAATTTATATTAAAATATTGAAAACATAGCTAATCGTCATCAGAGTCAACGAATCAGTCGTGATGTGGAGTTACGCATACTAAGGAACATTTTAGATAAAATTTAAAGCTAGGGACTGATAAAGACGTTAGAAAAAAATTCTATTCATTTTTCTAACCAGTTAATGGTGAAATGTCTTGAAATTTGTTTCCCCAATTAATAAATGGCAATGTGGCATAGTTTATGACCAAATAGTCAGCAAAACAATGTGTTATGCATAGAAAAAATATTAGTATTACAAATATGGAGTAGTTGAACAAATATACTATAAAAATTATTTTGATAATGGCCTTTAGTTTCTTTTCTTAAGCGAAACAATGATCAAAAAATAAATATTGTTTTCTCAAGTTGATCATTGATATACGATTGTGTTTAATATTGTTAGTGCTCTTCCTGTTATTTATTTGTGGCTAATAAAACATATAACTACATCTAATTTATCTAAGTAATTCATCTAGCAGTTTTAAAATAAAATTCAAATGGCATTGACCTTCAAATACTTGTCATCAACGAATGCATGATGTGTAAGAAAATTAATTAATTCAATTAATTAAATTTATTGAATACCATTGAGACTGCAACAGTTATATCTCTGATTTTGTTTTATTCATCACGCTCGGGAATTTACGACTTCCGTGGGCATTCCAACAAACATAATTCTACAAAACATAGTGCGTAATACAAAGTAAACAATCATACGATATGGAATATGTCACAGAATATTCACTTGAAATGAAAATTGGGAAAATATATTAGTCAGATTTCTACTTAAAATGTTTTAATTAATTAATCTCTATTGAAAATCTTTACTTCCTTTTGTTTACTATTTGCTTATAATTATTTGAGTTTGAATACCGCAAAAACAATATATTGAGAAACAATTGTTATAGTTTCTAATTGTACCTGTTCGTAGACAAGAGTGCAAAATCAGACAAGGAAAATTATCCCAATCTCAGATGATTTTTGGGATAATTTCTAAGTTCGTCACACACAAGTCGATAGGCTTAATGCCCAGGACCGTAATTCGGAGTCCACGTTAAGCAGTAGGTGCAGTCGAGATATATTCTTAATTGATAATGAAGAGAAAATGTTTGCCGTCTCGTGAGGATTTTTCGTTAACAATGAAATAATTTAGAAAAAGTGTATGAAATATTGATGAAAACAAAGTAGTAATCAGAGTCAAGTCAATTACCCCATGAAGATTTAGAATAGAAAGTTCCTTTCAAATTAGCCGGAATGTCAATCAGATTTTATAATATGAGGTCGAGAGTTGCCTTACTGCAATATAATTTTGCATAATACAATTCTTATCTATAATAACCGTTTATTTGTCAATACTTATCCTAAACATATTAACTAAATTTGATAGTCAGCATTAAATGTAGAAATAGAAAATTCAGTTGCCATTTCTTCTTCTTCTACTTCTTTAGCTTTCATGTAGAGATTCTGTTTTCATATTTTAATTTTTATAATTCAAAAAGCTGTGAATTTGAAGTTAGCTACAATTTCATAAATAAAAAGGAATTATCAAGCAAAACTAAAATGGAATCATACAAAACAATCGACTTTCGGTTAGAGACATGGGTGAGTGAGATGAAGTTGAAGAGAGAAGCAGCCGAAATATACGATATATATAATATGTATAACGTTATTATTGTACACCTTCGGGCGAAACATTTTTGAGAGCATTTTTGATGCGACTTGCGAAGTTATTCCCTAACAACCTAATTACAATATATATTAAACTGTAGAGAACTAATGATTTCACTGCCAATCCTCAAGAAATTCAAGAAATAATTTTCCTTTATACCAACAAGAGTTTATCTGGACTAAACCTACTGAACATAGACTCCGAATCACGGTCCTCAGTATTAAGCCTACTGATTGGCGAGAGACCAACTTACAAATTATTCGAGACGGTATCCGGCCTTGCCTAGCCTGATTACTAGGCTGACTGGGATCATTTTCCTAGACGGAATTAATTCTCTAACCTTTTGTAAAATCACACAAGCAGAATTCGAACCAACAGTAGGAGGGCCGTTCTGTTGCCTTGACCATTCCACCAACCCAACCACCAACAAATTCTGGTTTTAGATGCTGCGCTACTAAAACAGCTTTAAAAGTTTTTAAAAAATGAAAAAATCGATGCTTTCAAATGTCTAGACTAGAATACACCCGTGTTACTAAAACGGCTATATCTCTAAAAATAATTTCAATTTTGAAAAGTCTTATGAAGGATATGTTCTTAAAGGTGTAGCGACCGCTACGACCCTTTAGGCCACCGCGCATTCACCTACAGAAAGTTCAAAGGGTGGCGACGCCGGTGGATTGGTACCATGCGGTTCCCGACTATAAAAGACCACCGCGACGACGTCTCTCTCTCTTTTCTTCTCTCTACCCCTTGTAACAATACCACTTCCACAGCGCTACCGTACTTCCTTTACCTAACCTAATACCCTGTTCATTCTCCCGCCGTCCACATGTATCAATTTAAATCGAAATAAACAAGTATTTATTCAATCAGTGTTTTTAGATCTCGTGCAAATTCCTTCCACAAAAATAGTAGGGAGTGTTCGGACAAACAATGGCATCGACAGTCACACATTACGACCGACCAGACGAATATTCCTACAATTGGTGACCCCGAGGTGATCGAAGTGCCTAACAGGTAAACTAGCTCAACGTAAGCCACTCGACAGGTGCTTGATACGTGCATGGAAGGACAGCACGAGGAACGGAACCCATCAACATTACACGGTCGACGTTATTTCACGAGACTAACGCGATGGAAGAACACAGAAGCCCATCATGCATAACATCAACACATGAACAACCTTGCATTACGAAACGGGACACGTAAGGCACCACACTTATAGGTACCCTCAAACAAATCGGAACGCCCCAAAATGAACTATGTCCTGCTACAACTTCGATGGCAGCTGATCCCGTAAAACTCCTCACTCAGGTTGGGATCCCCAACTCATATATTCCTAGATTCATTGCGTAATTGCGGATACACTCCGGAACCTGCACAGATATATCCTGTCCATTCTCCCGTCGACCACATGTATCAGTTTAAATCGAAATAAACAAGTATTTCTTCAACCAGTGTTTTTAGTTCTCATGCAAATTCCTTCCACAAAAATAGTAGTGAGTGTTCGGACACACAAAACTTGACACAAAGGGTTAGGCATTAAAAAATAGATTTTTTTTTAATTTTCAAATATTTCCTTAAAAATAAGTATCAATCAGTAAAGGCAGGTGAACCAAGTCAGTAAGTAATAATCTCATCTTGTCAATTGTCGATTGCCATTTATATCTAATTTATAATTTTAAATTTAGCTGCTCCACGTTTCCCAACAAAAAAAATCTCAAAATATTTTCATGTGAAATACTTCAAAATCAATTTGCCAACAAAATAACAACACGAAGAGCCACAGAGAAAATAAAAAATCTATATATATCAATAAAATAAAAGCCAAGTGTCGACGCGTATTCCGTCGTATAGTCATAAACAAATTATCCAATTTAATCGAAACAGTGCTGATATCAAAATTCATGGGAATGCGGATTTTTTATCATGCCAGCGCTTCCTCTCTTCTCCCCCTCCACGCGGGCGTTATGGATATTTTAGTTAAAATCGATTAACTCGATGGATAGCACAACAAAAAAAAACTGGGCCGAACCAAGCATCCTCCTCCTCTCTCCCGCCGTTCTGCGAACGAAACAAAAGCGAATACAAATCGACAAATTGCATTTTAATTTTTACTTGCTGCGCTTCAATATAATCTAATTCGGTCTCGTCTGACGAACAAAAAAAATGGATAACGCTTGCACAGAACTATACAATATAATGTAATTGAATTGGAATAGGCTATTTGAAAAAAAAAATCGGTATATAAAATTATGGGTATGATGCCAAATAGGCGATTTTCAACATGCATATATTTTTAAACTATATAGCTCTTACCTACAGATAACAGATAATGTAATCAATATTTATACAGTGTTCAGTTTACTGAAGCGTCGGATTGCTAACAGATCTAATTTGGTTAGTCCATAACTATAAAAGTAACTTTACGAATTACGGTTTCCTTCCAAATAAGACTTAATATTTTTCTATTGTCTTTATCATTCCTTACTATTATTTTATTTATTATATTATCATCATTATTATCATCTTTCAGCAAACATGTAGTTAAGAACATGATGCATATCTACAAATATTAACTCGCGTAAGTGCATTTAAATTGAAAAGAAATGATATTTAAAAAAATATGTTAAACAAACAAGTATAAAAGCCTATGAGCTCAATTCTCGATATTTTGAAAGTGGTAATTAGTTGCAATGCTTGAACCATACCTAAAACGAAACAAACCTTAATTGGGACATCTTATGCTACCCAATATCTTGAACATATATTGCTTTTAATTACCGCTAACAGTATTAGCCTTTTTGAAAATTATTATCAAAAAAGCTTCCTTCTCTATGTAACAATAATTAGGCAATATTTAGAGAAAAACAAGACAGAATAAACCCTCTATATTAAATAGAGATATATAGAAGAAACAGCAAGAATTTATCATAAAATGGCAGAAAAAACGAAAAATAACAAATAAGAATGGACGAAAAGAGGACTTCAAGAGTATTTGGAACACTACCTAAGGCAGCGGAGTATTCACTATGCAAGAAACAAAAACAGCATGACCCACGCGTTAAAAACAATAATAATTATTGGACTAGGAATAATAAACAAAATGTTGCATATTTTTTTAATCATTTAAAAGATATATTTCAAAATATCTCCCATGTAAAACTCCTGAAAAATATCTACCAAAACTACCAGAAAGTGCGCAAAAACAATAACATTCATATTTGCAATGTGATATTTCGAATGAGTTAATTCCATAGCATTTATAAAATGGCTAAACTTATGATTTTGGTAGCATCCAAGGTAAATCTTGGAAAAGAAACTGGAACTGGTTACCTCCTACCGGCCTATGAATTTATTACATATACTGTATTGTGCAGAAGACTGTAGATTAAGAGGATAAATAAATAGAATTTTTACACTAGATCATCAAGCATCATCATCATTTCACATTCATTTTATTATAAAGCAAGACGATGATGATATTGAGCTAAATCCAATATATTCAGGAGTTTCACAGTATTGTATCTATTGCATACGGCTTATTTATTGGACCAACGAAAATCGGTTATGGGGTACTTCTAGCAAATATATTATAGTAATAATTTAAGGGTTCCAAAACAAAGGGTGGCGCGCTATTGTGGTGCTCTGTGCCACATCTCTAATGAGTATATATAACATAATATCCCTCTAGAACCAATAAGGAGTATAATTTCAAATATTTGTGTTAAGTACTTCGAAAGTATCAATGCACTCCAATAGGTCTGTCAATTACCTAAATGTGAGCAATAATTGTGTATCAATTATTGCAATACCTTGAATCGTCACACACAGTGTCACTAATGTAATCACTAAGGATAATAAAAAAATGCTTCTGATTTTGGTATATTATCAGATAGGTTTTCTAGTCTTAAATTACATACAATATAGAAAGGCCAGAAGAAACAATCCATAGCAAATGAAAATATGCTAAAAATATTGAGGTGCATATTTTTCCATAATAAAAACTTGAATTAACAAAAAATATGATATCCCACAACACGTAATAATTTACAATTACAGCTCTATACAATTACTCTATACTAGTCCTTTCCGTCTAACCTACAGTTTGCATCCACAATACCTCTCAGGACTTTGTTGTGAAAAATTTATATTTGATTTATGTTACTCTTTGCAGAACATCCCCATAATTGAACTCCGTATGTCCATATAGGTTTTAGTATTTGCTTATATAATAGCAATTTATTATGCACTGATAATTGTGATTTTCTTCCAATTAGCCAGTGTTTTTAGATGTAGCTTGTGCTACATCTAAAAATATAGCTGAGCATACTTTTTTACTTTCGTAGGCTTTTTCTATAACATCTGTTATTCTGTGGGCCTGGTTGAGTGCTTGTTAATACACCCAAACTGGTGTGCTGGTATTAGGTTTTTTCTCTCTATTATCGATTTTATTCTTTTCAATGGGACTTTTTCAAAAACCTTAGATATTACTGGAAGCAGTGATGTTGGTAGACATGAGCGCTTTAGATATTTTGCGGCTTTCCAGAGTGACTAATCAGTTTCTTTATCATCTGTTAAATTTCTCAGATAGTCATATATGGTTTTGTTATTAATTTCCAGTATTTCTCTTTTCAGTCTTTGAGTTATATTGTTTAAACTATTTTTATTTTCAGGTGTTCTGTTTTGTTGCCATTTTTTTTTTCGTAATTTACGTTTTTCAGCTACCATTTCCTTCACTTCTTTTGGATAATTAATTCCTTTAGTTATACTCTTAACTTCTGGAGTATTATTCCAAGCAGCTTGTTGAATATCAGCTACGAATTTCTCTGCTTCAAAATTTAATTGTTCAGTTGTCTTGAGGGGTACATTTAGTTGAATTCGTTTGTTCAATTCTTCAGGAAATGCTAAATTATTATATTTTCGCTCAACGTCAGAATCACTGGCATATGATCTGAACTTAGCTCAAAATTTTCCTCGACCTTTATATAGTTACATGTTATGTTTCTTACTATGAAGAAATCTAATAGGTCTGGGGTTTTCTCTTGATCAGTTGGCCAATAAGTTGGTCTTCCAGTTGACATGTAACTACATCTTAGTTTAGCAGCTGCTTTATGCAGTTCATTGCCTTTAGTTGTTTTCATTCTGTATCCCCATCTTGTATTTTTTGCATTGAAATCACCTCCAATTATAAATATTTCTCCCAGGCTGTTTAGGACATAGGCAATAAATTGCGGCTATTGTAACCTTGTATCTGCTTGATTTAATAGTTATTGCTGTTACCTGATTTTCTGCTCTACTGAGCCCGGGTTCTTGATGGTGGAAAATGTTCTTTTTTATTATTATTGCACTTCCTCCTCTTGCGGTGTTAGCTGGATGTGTATCCTAAAAAATGCGTGTCCTCTAAATTTTATAAAGGATTCTTTTGTTAAATGGGTTTCTGATAATAGGCAAATATCTATTTTTTGCATATCTAGGAATACTTGTAGGGTAGCATGATGTTGCGATAAAATTGTTATTCGGATATCTTTATTTGTCATTTCGGGTTTTTGTGGGCTACAGCCCTAATGTATTTCATTTCTAGTTTTTCAATCTTTTCGGAAAAGTATTCGATCATTTTTTTTTGTTTGTCCAGCTTTCCTATTAGTTTAGGTAGCAATTCGTTGGTAGTTGCTTCATCTTCCTTTGTGTCTCTTTGGTTATTTTGACTGATACTTTGGGCATAAGTCATTTCACCATTAACGTTGTTATATTTTTTCGGTTGTTTCTTTTCAATTATTGTTTCTTGAGGTTTAACTTGAGCTACTCTATTTCTCCTCTCTTGTAGTGTTTTAGCAACTACACATCCTCTATAACTTGCCGAATGCGCTTCATTGCAGTTTGCACATTTCAGCTTAGCTTCTTTGGGTTTTCTACACTCTGTGGTAATATGTTTATCTGAACATTTTACATATCTAGGTTCTCTTCTGCAGAATTTCTGTGTGTATCCATGCAATTGGCATCTTTTGCATTGTGGTATTAAGTTCGATTTTTTTAGAGGTTCGATTTTTATTTCAACCCCTAAAATTCTTTTAATACCAAAAATGGATTTTGCGTCCGTATCATGTTCAAAGGCTAACATAAATAGAGGTAATGGCTTCTTGTGGACTAAAATTTCTCTTTTGTTCTTTTTTGGTTTTTTTCTTCTTTATAAATATTTGTCACATTTAAGCATTTAAGCCCATTTTGGTTTAGTTCTGCAATAATTTTTTCACTTTTAGCTCTTGATGGAAGCCGTCTTGCCATAACTTTGATGTTACTGGTTTGTGTCTTCATAAGAGTGCCATTGCAGTTTCAGCAACTCTAAACAATCTATTATTTTTATGAATGTTGTACGACATTCGGCGTTGAGTTTTATTTGTCCATTGTTTAGTACCGTTGCTTTGAATATTATATAGTTGGACCTCAGTGTTTCGTAAAGCAATATAAGAATAAAGATTAGATTGTGTGAAACCGTAATTAAAAATTAAATGAAATTTGTACCAACACAATAATTTTAAAATTTCTAATAGAGCAAATATTATAAAGATAATAAATTTCAAAATTGAAACTTTGGAAGTGATATATTTAAAAACGAAACATTGATATTCTTGATATCAGTTGCATAACATAAAAAAATACGTTTCCAACCTAAGTAGAAAAATCAGTTTTTTTAGAACTTTTGACTCCTTTTCGGTACACTTCTTGTGGCAAGATTTACATTAGATTCCTTTGAATGGTCTTCAGCAAATGCAGTCCACTTGGTTGGTTGTTTTTCTATTACCATATACCGACGTAAGGAATTCTTTTATCTTGATCTATATTGAGACAAACAGCTATCTTAAAGATATTTTCCAAAACTGTTCCTCGATTTCGAACCGGTTTTGGAGTACTACAGTTATCAATCCTTTTATATGATTATATTACATTATATAGAGAGTATACACAAAACTTTTCAAGTATTTGTCACATGAATTTTTATTTTTATCCATTGTTTTGAAATTTGCAGCAATTTTAACACATAGGCTGCTACTATAAAAAGTGAACACCGGGCAGTGTGTGTAGGTTAGTAAATATTATTGTCCAAATATCTGAAATTGAAATTAAAAGAAAAACAAAAATTTAATTACTGTAATGCAATGCAAGTTAACTAATAAATTGCGTGTTTCAATAACTAACACTGTCTGTCAAAAATGTAAATTTGTTAAGAGATATATTAGTTTCTTTTCAATAGGGTATTGTTATTGTTATATAAACAACTTCCGATCATTCTATTCATATCATATGGAACAATCTAATATATAACAAATTACACCATAGAGTTAATCAAATATAAGATCTAATCAAACATTAAACTAAATGTAAAATATCTTACAAGTAAGAATAGTATATTTCAGTGTATTGGTGGACATGGTATTTGTAACAAATAGGTTGTGTCTGTAGTTCAGGACTGAGTGTAAATAAAACAAAACAGTAAACTTAAATTATTTAAACCTGATTAGAGCGATTTTATGAGCTAAAACTAGTATAATTTCACGCACATATATAACACAAATAGCACTTGCTTAAATAGGATAATCTGATTAGAGTTCCTCTCTCCCTGAAGATGCAATCTCTAATGATTGTAACCAATTCTGTAATTAATAAAACTTCTTTAATGTAGTATAACTTATATCAAAATACTGTCATACTCTTACACATAGAGATTACATTTTAATAGAGCTTCAAGGCCACAGAAAGGATTTCTTACTGTTATGATGGCCATGCGTTCGAACGCCACCATAAATACAGAATAAACGAATAGAAATTCTAATGTTCGGAAATAACCATCCCGTCGTACTAATAATGAGGCTGAGTAGGAGCGGAAGTCTTCGGGTTGGTTTTTAAGTTGGTCTTCTCCAGTGAGGTATAGGGCATAGGACAAATGCATAGGGCCGTGATTTGGTTATCATAATCCACATTAGGCAGTAAATCTTATTCAGATAAACCTTAGATAGTAAAAAGATGCCTCTAAGAGGTAACTATAGTTATAGAACTTAGTAGCATTTGAAATAAATATATCTCAATTTGATGTTATGTGATGTATATATCCAGTCGATGTTGAGAGAGAGAATGAGAACTTTTTTTCATTAAAAATGTGTTAATGATGTCAAAGCGATAAATAAACAAAATTGATAATTATGTTTGTGAAATTCTAATATTTATTTTCCAAAATAGCGTTGTTATAGCTTTATGGCGGTATTTTGGGTCTCTCTAGCATACTTTCGGCCAGTGTTTGATCTGGCCTCTGGCTTATTTGGTATAAGGTGATTAACCGATACAGTATACTTTTAAAGTAATCATGACATATGTCACCTTATCTTTTTTTTATTACTCTTAGTGGTTCCACAATCTGTCCAATAAGTATTTATGTTTATATTATATATTCATGGTATGTAGAAGATAATTTCATTAAGTGATCTGATGAATAAAATACTATCTCAATTAATTAGTCTATTTCTAAAGCTTATTCTAAAGTCTATATATGTCCATTAATCAGATCAAATGGTGTTAAATGTTTTAGTCTACGCACTTCCCTATCACGTCACATATTTAGCTCGGTAGCGAGTATATTGGGATGTACTGACACACTTTCGAAGTACCTCACACAAACAGGTTGAATTAAACTTGTTATAGATTCTAGAGGAATATCGCGTTTTATCACTTTAATAATGGATTTGCTAGCGGTATCCCATAGTTGGATTCCATATGACCATAAGCTTGAGTATAGACTCATACCGCAATACCTTGTTACCTAACGATAACTTAGATTTGCGGCTGATGAGCCAATACATTTGATATAAGTTAAGTACAAATTCTTTTCGTTTAGCGAGTATGTACTTCTACCAGGTTAGGCTTCGATCTAAAAGCATACCAAGATATTTAACATCCTCTGCTTTGGGTGTTGACAATGATTGATATTCATTGGTGGACATGTTCTTCTACGCAGGGCAAAAGTTATATTGGTGTAATGCGCCATGTCTTCAACCACAGTTGTTCATTCTCAATGAATAACTCAAAGGCGCAAACTTTAGACAGAAAGATCCATATTAAAGATAGCCTTGGTGCATAATAAATTATTTCATTAATTCGTAAAAAAGTGAGGAACTAGGGCGCAGTGCGAATCCACAATAATAAACATATAAAAGGGTTTCAACGATAGCCCGCTACTAGAGCTATCTGTAGAACTAAGTTCTCCAACGAGAGCGAGAGAATTATTTTTTACCAACAAAATGTTCTGAATGTGTGAATGTCGAAGATCATAAATTTACAACTCTTTCCACCGTGAGTTTCTAAATTCCGCTTCACCTCCACACTTCCAATATAAATTTCCATAATTCAATCAAATTTCGAATAACGCGAACTCGAATTGTATTAAGTTAATCATCGGCACAAAGCCTAGCAGGTCTGTGCAAATGACGAAAGTCCCGAAATATTCATGCCAATAAATACGATTTGTTCGGCACCGATAACGCGTATATCAATCGGAGGGTTATAGATGGCGAGAGGGGAGGGTTTGGTCGTTGATGTGGTGAGGACCTCTGCGGTCAGGCGCGGGGCAAGGCCGGGAGGATCTCGCACCGGGGCCGTCTGAAATCAATTTTGGAAATTTCGGTCCCCCCCGCAACTTTGATGCGGAGAACAAACTCGATTCCCGGCCAATTTGCATATTTATGTTGCGTTCCACTCGGCGGCCCATTCTTGGCGGCCTGGAACGGTCCTCGCGCCCTCCTCGCCCGTATAATTGCGGAATATCAGTTCGCAAAGGCTCTTATTAATTTTCAATTTTAAAATTTATATTTACCTCGCCGCGATGCCTTTGACGCCGTGCCCTAACAAGACTTCCCTCGACTGATAAATTATTTACAAGGGAGAAGGGGCATTGAGAGAAAAACGCTAAAAAGATCCAAATTGCATTCGAATTCAATTCAAAGTCTGAATCATAAGAATATGATTATTTAATATTGTTTCATCACAGAAAATCTCTTTAATATACACTTAATATATGCATATACATATAAGTTATAAAATGTGAAAAGGTTTAGAAAATAAAAACTATTAATTAACTATAAAATACTATTGCAACAGTGATTATTAAAACAGGTAAAAATCATCCCGACATCTATTTTTAGATATCTCACTCGCAAAACCATTCAGAACAGATGGCCACTCTGATCAGTGTGCAATACAGTGCAGCACTAATCATATAATGTACTTCTTAAATAAGCTATCTGAGAGATGGATATGGTCGTTGTTCCGTCTAGACAGCTTTTAGTTCCAGTAAAATTATATTTAAAGCCAGTTTACTTTTGAAGATCTTCGGAATGTTACCGTTTCTACCTATATTTCCATGGTGTTCCTCTATGGAATGGTTTTTCGAAGTTTTAGTTCAAGACTATCCAGATCTTAGTCCTCCAGATTTGGTCCTCAGATAACAATAGTCTACGTCTAAGAAACTCAGCTACTATAATCCACTTTTAGTGATCATTAACCATCAATAGAAGCATCAGTAGGCTATTGCCCGAACTCCACATAACTAAACCAAGACATTAATTTGATACCGACTATTTGAATGAATTTAAAATAGAACAGCCTTTTGTCCTCCCGATATCCTACCACTGCACCAGTTATAAAAGGTGAAAAGATTTAGAAAAAAGTGTTAATTTACTTTAAAAAAAACATTTTTATAACGGAAATAAGAGGCGACTGTTTCAACCGCGATACAAATTGATATTTAGGGGTAAAAACAGGTAAAAATCATCCGGACGTCTATTTTTATATATGAAAACCGTAGCCAGTGCAGTACCAGTCGTACGATATACATCTAACCATTTTTAATTGACTTTACACTTGAAAAATATTGTACAAATGATACTGCCGATGTAATTATTTTTTAAAATAAATGAAACACTTAATCCTAAATACCTTAATTACCATATCTGACAGTCAGTCTCACAATAAATATACCGTTTTTACCTTGTTTCTATGTACTATATAATACCCTGAACCCCTCCTGAAGAAACGACCAAACATGCTTCTCCCAACTGGTTGCAGTTGTAGTATAATTATTTATCGATCAAACATCTATTGTACCTCCGCCCTCCAATTTGCCTTGATGATGTTCTAAATTGCATTATTTTTACCCAATATCTAGTAAACAAGGTTATTTCGCAACAACCACAACCCACCTTAATGATTTTACATCATGAACTGCGATAATTTTAACAGAAATCTACGATTGTGGATTTTAAAGAAAAGATAATTTTTTTATGACACAATATTTGAAGGCTAAGAGCTGTATTTTATCAACCTCAATCCACTATTTCTGAGCTCACCGCCTGAATTGCCTTGATTTTGCCCAAACTCCATTAAACTATGTCAAGGGACCTTCTTTTATCGATAATGTGTTTCTTTTCTTGACAACCAAGTTAATCTCACTTATCTGATCACGTCTCACAATAATATATAAACACACCGTATTTTTTTCATACAACTAGAGCCTCATTAGTCGCTATATATAAAATATATATACTATATAAACTATTCATATTCATTAATTTTTAATATAAGAATTAATATAAATTGTGAAAAGTATTTAACAGCAAATTTCAAACCGATCTGATGTTCGCTAAACATAACGCTATTTCAGCTGCTACAGTTTGATACTTGCACGATAGAGTTCATATGGAAATGTCCATACGAAAATCCAGGTAAAAAAAAATACAAAAACTGGAAAAAGTGTCACCCAAGGATGAAATAATAAGCTACATTTACATTATTTTTCTCCGAGATCATTATACATTAAACAAGAAAATCATAGAGAAACCGATCTGAAGAAAAGCAACTTAATATTACAACCAAAATCCACAATTAATCAAATAAATCGACAAACCGTGTTAGGTAGACAATAAACTGCTAAAATAAAATGAAATCATCCATAATGTGGTATTGAACATGTAAAGACAGCCAATGAGGACTAAGAGTCTAGCTTGAATGCTGAAAATACTGTAAGGATTGTCTCGTTTTAAATAAGTATATAAAGTCTAAATAATACAACAGTGTTGGGGCGACTAAAAAAATGCCTAGATCAATATGATATTGAACTGACATTCGTTACAGTTATATCCAGAATTAATTGTTATAGTATCTGAATAATAAAAAATGTGTTGTAACTTATACCCATTTTTTCATAAACACCTTTTAAGATAAAAAATCAATTAACATTAAAATATGCTTCTAAGATAATAATGTCTTAGTCTAAGCAGTTATTTACCATTCAACACAATATGTCTATTCTCATTTCAACGCCGAAAATGTTTGGCAAAGTGACGAAAAGGAAAAAAAAATTCGAAAATAGAAATCGAGCTAGAGCAGGCAGATGTAAGGCTTATATAATTTGCCTCGATGATGTTCTAAATTGCATTATTTTTACCCAATATCTAGTAAACAAGGTTATTTCGCAACAACCACAACCCACTTTAATGATTTTACATCATGAACTGCGATAATTTTAACAGAAATCTACGATTGTGGATTTTAAAGAGAAGATAAATTTTTGTGACACAATATTTGAAGGCTAAGCGCTGTATTTTATCAACCTCAATCCACTATTTCTAAACTCACGGCCTGAATTGCCTTGATTTTGCCCAAACTCCATTAAACTATGTCAAGGGACCTTCTTTTATCGATAATGTGTTTCTTTTCTTGACAACCAAGTTAATCTCACTTACCTGATCACGTCTTACAATAATATATAAACACACCGTATTTTTAGCTAACTAGAGCCTCATTAGTCGCTATATATAACATATATAGTCTATATAAACTATTCATATTCATCAATGTTCAATATAACAATAAATATAATTTGTGAAAAGTATTTAACAGCAAATTTCAAACCGATCTGATGTTCGCTAAACTAACACTATATCCGCTGCTACAGTTTGATGCAATACGATAGAGTTCGTATGGAATTAAACAAGAAAATCATAGAGAAACCGATCTGAAGAAAAGTTACTTAATATTACAACCAAAATCCACAATGAATCAAATAAATCGACAAACCGTGTTAGGTGGACAACAAACTGCTAAAATAAAATGAAATCATCACTAATGTGGTATTGAACATGTAAAGACAGCCAATAAGGACTAAGAGTCTAGCTTGAATGCTGAAAATAGTGTAAGGATTATCTCGCTTGAAATAAGTATATAAAGTCTAAATAATACAACAGTGTTGGGGCGACTAAAAAAATGCCTAGATCAATATGATATTGAACTGACATTCGTTACAGTTATATCCAGAATTAATTGTTATAGTATCTGAATAATAAAAAAGTGTTGTAACTTATACCCATTTTTTCATAAACACCTGTTAAGATGAAAAATCAGTTAACATTAAAATATGCTTCTAAGACAATAATGTCTTAGTCTAAGCAGTTATTTACCATACAATACACTATGTCTGTTCTCATTCCAACGCCGAAAATGTTTATCAAAGTGACGAAAAGGAAAAAAAACTTCGAAAATAGAAATCGAGCTGGAGCAGGCAGATGTACGGCTTATATCGGAATAAATAACGGCGGTGGATTGCCAGCATGGTGTTTGGTGCCGCGGTCAGCAAAAGTGGGCTGACCGGCTCCGGCCTCGCAGCGTTGCGGTGACCGCGCTTGTATTTGACAACGATTTATAGATGGGCGCATTAATTAAGGTGGCCGGGAGCTAATAATTCACAAACTTTCGTCCAGTGTTAAAACACAAATCCCCCCTGCAACGCATCGACCCTCCTCAATCCTGCATCCACCCTTTAAGAACTTACATTCACTGACCTGGTAACATTTCAGGTTAAAACTAATAAGTCCATAGAATATGTATAATGGGCTAAATAACTGAATGTTCCCAACATACTCCTGAAACTAAATGTATCCGTATGGTAACACCATTTGATTTACGTATCACAAGCTTCTGTAATTTTTTATATGATATATTCTTAAATAGTATTGTGTTGAACCCATTTAGTTACAATTTACATTACAATTATGGCTTCATAACATACAATAGACCTTGTACAGAAACCCATGGATTTTGCGATAACTTAATTTATGCAATCCATTACTTCCAGAGATTCTTTCAATTTCTTAAATATACAATTACCTGCATTCGTAATTATTGGGATTTTTTATTTAATGATTGGGGAATTAAGCCTTAGAGAAAAATCCAAGGAACTTTCCTAGGATTGCTTGGACTTATGTTAATTTTAAATTTAGGCCAAACTTACTCCTCAATCATCAATTGACATATTTCGAGCATCTTTTATTTCGCTAATTCATCTGTTAAGTTTTACCAACAGATAATGTTGGTATCACACAAAAAAAAACGTCTAAATCCAAAACCTTATTATATTCAATTTCACAATTTCAGTGCAAGACATATGTAAAATAAGGAGCTATGAGTACCGATAGTACCTTTGGCCATCAGTTTTCCTTTGGTGATTTTATTGTATTATACAGTTTATTATTAAGTTTTAAGAGCATATCTTGTATAGCATAATTTCGCAAGTCCAATATATATTTCGTGTCTTCCAATAGCCAATGAGCATTTTGCTTCTTCTGGTGTTTTCCAAAGCATTGTTGTTTTCTAATTCTAATACTTTGTGGATAAAAATTTTGAGTATCTTCAATTCTTCTTTTGTGTCCTCTGAGCTACAAGTGCGATATTTTCGATTGCATTCCACTTGTCAATGAATGGATATATGGAATTAAGAATTACACAGAGATTAATTCATCACCATGAATTCAGAGCCGGTGTTCAGAGACAGTAGTTTATCAACTTCTCAACCAACACCGTATTCTTGGTGACGCAGAACATTGAGCATTAACAAAACCTCACCTCAGTTAGGGATCAGTCGCAGACAGTTCTGGATAAAGCCAGTCTTATATTTTCGAGATTATTATTTATAATCTTGATACATGTTTTTCAGAGCTGGTCGCTGCTCTTTCACCCACAAAGTAAATTTTACCACAGAAGTCAACTGAATTTGCTCAACTGTGCTTTTTGTTGCACCTTAAATGAATCGCATCATTTCTTATATATTTTCGAGCGAGATATGTTGCTTTATCAAATTTTAAAAACCGCAAACTTTTCAGACTACAACCTGTATATTGTTCACTTGTATTACTGATCCAAACTATTTGACCTCCTGCACTCGTTCTAAACAGATTCCCTTAGGATTTACAATAAGTAAACAATCCATCAATTATCAATACTTTAATCTTTTCTTCATCGTCATGATCTGTTTCACCGAATATAGCTTCATCATAAGTGAACACCAGATCGGGTAACAAGTTTGTAACATCATATTGAACACAGTGTACGTTTGTACAAATTTTCGTATAATTGAATCCATTGCTATGTTGAAAATCAATGGAGAGACGACACCCTCTTGGCGAATATCGACTCGAACCTCAAATATATTTGATTAACCATTTCGCGCTTGGACATAGCTAATGCAACCATAGTAACATGCCTGAAGAAATTTAATAACTTTTAGGGAAACATGTTCCAAAACTAACTAAAGTAGGAAACAATACAAGCAGTCGAAAACTGAGAGAACATAAATAAAAACAAAAATCGAACGTCTTCGACATCTAATACGTTCCTCCATAAATTGGTGGAGCAGGAAAATATTTTATTTGCACAACGGCGATTGTGTCGAAATCCTACATGTTCTTCTTGGCTCCTCTTATCGCAAGCTCTTTAGTCCCATTTGTGTGATCATAAACACCTCCCCAACAATTGATAGGAAACTTATACCTCGATAGTTTTTTAAGTATTGACAATCATCTGTTTTGAGTGTAGGAACTTTACAGCGTAGAAATTATCGTTTTCTCTCAAGATTACCAAACCTGATAATGTCTGTCGTCACATGGCCGACTGCAGCGGTGTAACATCATTTTAATGATTTTGTTGGCGTTCTCAGTTCGTCCTTTGTTGGCTGGTCAGCGGGAAATGAAGTTTTTAGAGTATTAATTTCTGGAAGAGTTGCTAAATCCTGTAGTGCGTCATCATTGTATACTCCTCCATCATTCGAGATGTTCATTTTGGGATGACAAGAGAGTAATTTACAAATATAATATATTTTTTCACTATTAATTGATTACTACTTTTGTTTTCGTTGGTAAAAACGAGGATTTTAATATAAAAAATACGTGACTTTTTATAACCTCTTTCTGAATACCGCAGCTAGAAGATTCTGAATGTATTGAAAATCTCTAGGCATTCAGCAATTTATCATTCAGAATAGACCAGAAATATCAGGCCTATTCTTCTGTATCAGACATTAACTCTGATATTAATTCATCACACTGTTTAATATTTTCTTTATTACGGAAAAAAGCCTTGTTAGCATTCAATGTTTTTATATCTGCTTGTATGGTAATATATCACCAGATTGTCTCCTTTATTTACAGTAACACATGAACCATTAATGTAAACATAATTATTTGGTTCACAATGAAAATGACTATCATCAAATAATTTAGTATAAATCAGGAAAAAGTAATAAAATATACAATTGAGTAAAAAGCCTGTATAGAAAATGCTGAATCTGCAGGATATATTTTTTCATTGTGTATTTTCTAACGAACTGCCTGTAGAAAACTCGGTCACAAATTAGCTGATGTTTTTCGTCGTTTTCTCCTCTATGTTCCCGTCCCGGTTCAGGTCTCATCGACAAATCACCGATCAAAATAGAGTCGCCAAAAGCGCCAAACAAAACAAAGAGTCCGACAACGATTTACGTTCTCCAATAGCTGCGGAACAGAGGTTGCCAACTATGCCGCCGATTCATTACTTATGCCCAGGATAAACAGCGAGCCATTGTGCGATCATGCCTCTATCCTTTCGCCGTCGCCGCTGTTCCACCAATCGCCTCCCCTCTCCTCAACCTTTTTGGTCTGTTCCACCCGCCGCTGCCGCCACCGCCGCTCACATTTCCACTCGGACAGATTTTCCGGGGAGCGCATAATCCGAATCTGGTAAAAGAGCGGAAAATCTTTTGCCCGCTAGTTGGCCGTAAATAACCCGTTTTCAGTTTTGTAAAATCGGGAAACGCCATGCATGGAAAATTATATCTGGTTTAAGTAGTAAATTATCGTTGGCGAGGAGAATGGAGAATAACAATGGGGATTCTAATGGAGTTTTTTTTCGTCTCTTTCCCCGGTCCTAGGAAAATGAGAGATTTTGTTTGGACGGTTTTTAGCGTGGGAGATGGAAAGGAACGAAAAAATACGGCTGTTTTTTATAGACGAGCGCCGCTAGCTACTCTGCTTCGTAAAATATATCGTAATAATGTCAGGATCGTAATCTAATTAGGTTTTCATATTTTTCTGTCGCCGACACCAACACGGTGAAGTTTTATCACTTCGGAATTTAATTACCATACGTAGGACGGTTGAAATGTTCCTGCTCTGTCTTAATTTGATATGATATACTAACCTCAACTGTAAAAGGTATTCAAGTGATGGTTTAGTCCCATCTATTTAACCCAATTATAATCTAACACTGTTAGACTGAAGCTGGATGAAGTTATGTTTTTTCCAGTGACGTATTCTTGATATTGGATAGATTTGACTTTGTACAATACATTTGATCTGTGAAAACGTTCCTGAAGTTTTCGCGATAAACCACGTCACCATAGAGCGCAGACCTCAGTGACACCATTGGACGCCACTTGGAAAGGTGGCCCTTGTAAATTCGCCGATGTTTAAACATCTAAATTGGTGCAATGGATGAAAATTTGTTTATGTATAAATATGGAAAAAAGTTATAAAAAATTGAATCATATTTTAAAATATAATTAGAATATTATTACAGGGGAAGAATACTACAAAAATGATATATACATTTACACTTCAGAAGAATTATTCATTTTCTTTCGTTTAATAACTTAAAATGATAGAGATATTCTTGAATAATTTCATAAATAATGTGTTGTTCTCTGATAATTTAAAGTCTTCTGATAATTATAAAAAAACACACTATATAAGTTTGTGTGGTTTAGTTCGCTTCAATCTTCTTATTTCCTGCGTATTGTCCGGTAGCTGTACTGCTTTCTGCTGAACATTATTTGATCTTTTAATGCGAAATCTTGGATTACTTCATATATCTATTTCAATTCGAGATCATGGTGCAGCTATTCATTAGTTTCGTAGCAATAAGCATTGATAATTAATCGTAATGCACGCATATAACGTTTACAATGCGTAGAAGAATATGTCCACCAGTGAATATCAATCATCGTCAACTCCCCAAGCAGAGCATGTTAAATATCTTGGTATGTACTTAGATCGACGCCTAACCTGGAAGAAGCACATACTCTCTAAACAGAAACAACTGGGACTAAAATTATATCAAATGTATTGGCTCTTCGGGCGCAAATCCAAGTTATCATTAGATAACAAGGTATTGCTGTATGAGTCTATACTCAAGCCCTTTTGGACATATGGAATCCAACTATGGGGTACCGCTAGCAAATCTAATATATCCATCATTCAACGGTTCCAAAATAAGATGTTGCGTGCCATTGTTGATGCTCCGTACCATATTTCAAATAAAGTGATACAACGCGATATTCCTCTAGAACCTATAAATAGTGTAATTCAATGTGTTTGTGTGAAGTACTTCGAAAGAGTGTCAATGCATCCCAATGTACTCGCTAATCAGCTAAATATGCGACGTGATAGTGAAGTGCGTAGACTAAAACGTTTAACACCACCTGATCTGATTACTGGACATATGTAGAGTTTAGAATAAGCTTTAGAATAATACTAATTAATTAAGATAATATTTTATACAGAAGATTGCTTAATGAAGTGATTTTCTACATGCCATGTATATATAATATAGACATAAAAAATACTTATTGCCAATAGGGCAGATTGTGGACACACGAAGAGTAATAAAAAAATTTTTTTGGCTGTATTGGATTACTAGTTGGTTTGATGTTTTAATGCAACCCCCTATTTGTACCTCATAGGTCATAAGATTTCAGGTGAGGTTGAATGTATCTTCCGACTAACTAATAGTTGCTTGACTTGGAGACTAATTTGATCTGTTTTTTGTCTAACATGATGTATATTGGAAACATCTGATTGGATGCCTAGGTATTTAACTAATTCTGCTTGAGGAATCGGGCATACGTCAAGTGATATAATTAGGTTTTTGTCATTTCGACGCAGCGCAAAATTAACATTAACAGATTTGGAGCAGAATTAGCAGATTTGAATTAAATTGTATTTTCCATTATTTAGTATATTTGTAGATCTTGTTATACTTGATTAATTGTACTTGTATCATTTTTGCAGTCTTAGGCAGTGATATATTTTTTGCCATGATAATTCTGCCTTGAGCACATGTTCTAAGTACCGTCTTTTTTGTTGTTGGGATATCAGCAGAGTAGAGCAAATACAGGTGTTATCCAATGGGGAGTCCAGGCGAAATAGGTTGAGAAGTACTGAGAATTTCCTTTCATGCGAAATTCTAAATTTTCTTTCGCAAATGATTTCGGATATAATTCCAGCAGTTGACAGTAACTCCGCAGTAGCAATTTGCTCATTTTGTAGATTAATGCCGAAACTTAACTTTAACCCGGCCAAAAGCTTCTGAGACGTTGATGAATATTGCAGAGCAATATATGTTTTCTTCAATGCCTTTTCAACAACCTCTCTTACTCTGTGTACTTCGTGGATTTTGAAATCCAAACTGAAAATTCAATATTTCTATAATTTATTCAAAGGTTTAATTTGAATTGTAAGAAAGCAATGTAATGTAAAATGTAAAAAATAAATCACTACATAGTATAAAACAAAGTCGCCTTTTCTGTCCCTATATCCCTATGTGCGCTTAAATCTTTAAAACTACGCAACGGATTTTGATGCGGTTTTTCTCAATAGATAGAGTGATTCAAGAGGAAGGTTTATATGTATAATACATGCATAATATACTAAGGCAACATTGCTAATTTTAGAGGTTTCTAACGTGATGTCGTAAATTAACCTATTTTTTTAGACTTATTTAGCAATTAGCAAAAACGCTACCTAACCCTACGAGTTAGATCAAATTAATGTACTACAGTATTGTACACCATAAAAAGGTCTACAAAAAAGTCCGCGATGGTATATGTTTATCTTTTAGGGATAACCCACATTAACCATTTTTATTGTTTACTTTTTGCGTGAGAAAATGGCTTATTTACGAAGCTGTTTTAAGCAATACGGCATTAATCCTTATCGAATTAAGTACCTTAAATACAGTGTGCAATTAATGTAGATCAATATGGTTCCTTACAGCATGTAAATTAAACAAATATTTTCGGAGATATTACAAATTTAAAATTTGCGTTTAAAAATGTGTAATGTAATAAAAATTGTATGAATTTAAATATTCCAAAGATAGCAGGAAATCTTCATAGTAAGTATAGGGGAAGAGGAATTGTTTTACTCCAAATTTAATGCGTGCAGGCCAAGGGCAGTAATGAATGAACCAAAAATACTGGATCGATTTTAATCATGTTTTCATTGAGTGACATAGGCATATATATTTTATGCCCGTGCAAAGTCGGAGCGGGCCGCTATGTTTTTATATACAACGTTCATAATTTTTCTGTAGTGTATTTAATTTAGTATCAGCATTGCACCCGTGCGAAGCCGGGGCGGGTCGCTAGTATATATATATATATATATATATATATATATATATATATATATATATATATAGATAAATGTATATATATATATATATATAGATAAATGTATATATATATATATATATATATATAGATAAATGTATATATATATATATATATATATATATATATATATATATATATATATCCTAGGACATCCTATCCGGATATTATACGAGTAATAAACTCTCGTGTATCTTGAAGGCGATAAATAGGTTTAATTTAACAGAAGAACGCGAAACAGTGTATCTTGTATTTGTCAACGTTTAGTAAACATTAGTGACTCGTGTATTTATCGAATTGCTATATGCGATTTTAATGAATTATCTGGAAAATATGAACAATCAAATAGAGCGAAACAAATATGTTAGAATATTGGATAAAATGGGACTTCATCAAAAAGGTATTTTCAAGGATTTCATCCCAAAATTGAAAGCGTTGAATGGGAGGTTCTGTTTCATCCAGTATAACAAGTGAATTGCAAAGTCCACCCATTCCATTGCAGTTAACCCTCAAAAGATGCGTGTATAAATTTTACAGCTGTCGGATCATTAGTTTGTGAATTATAGCGTTTTGAGCGAAGCAACTTTTGTTATTGTGAAAAAATTGGATAAAAAGGAATTTCGCGTGTTGAAAAAATATTGCTTTTTGAAGAGAATAAATACAGTTGAAGCAAAAACTTGCCTTGATGCCGAGTTTCCGGGCACTGCCCCAGGAGAATCAACCATCAAAGATTGGTATGCTAAGTTTAGAAGTTGTGAAATGAGCACCGAAGGCGGTGAACATAAATTGAAACATTAATGAGGACATTAAAAAATCCACAAAATGATTTTGAATGACCGTAAATTGAAATTGAATGAAATAGCAGACACTCTAAAGATATCAACTGAACGTGTACATCAAATCATTCACGTCACTTTTGACCAAAAACAACGATGAGTTGATAATTCGAAGCAGTGTTTGAAGATGATCACGCGTAATAAACCCGAGTTTTGACGCCGACAGTCATCCGAGTGGACTGCACACGATGAACCCGCTCCAAAACGTTGTAAAACGCAACAGACGACTGGCAAGGTTATTGTGGGTAAGGCGTCTGTATATTGTGATGCGCATGGAATAATTTGCATTGACTTCCTTGAAAAAGGAAGGACCATCAACAGGGACTATTACATAGCGTTATTACATAGCGTTTGTAAGTCGAAATCGCCGAAAAACGGCCGCATTTGAAGAAAAAGAAAGTGCTACTTCACCAAAACAATACACCGTGTCACAAGTCAGTGAAACGATGGCAAAAATCTATGAATTGGAGTTCGAATTGCTTCTTCATCCACTGTATTCTCCAGATCTGGGCCCCAGCGACTATTTCCTGTTTTCAGATCAGAAACAATGCTTGCTGGGAAGAAATTTTCGTCGAATGAAGAAGTCATCGCAGAAACTGGGGCCTCTTTTGAAGCAAAGGACACATCGTATCACAAAAATGGTATCGAAAAGTAGGACAGTCGCTATAATCAATGTATTACCCTTGAAGGGAATTATGTTGAATAAAAAAAACTAATTTTGCCAAAAAAATGTGTTTTACTATGGTAAGCCGGAGACTTTTCAATTGATCTTATAATGATGTTATTGTTTGTTATACCTTTAAGGCTTTACCATTGTGGCGGTCACCAATCGTAAAATTATTCCGCAACTGCCCTATATGCCTGATTTAACACTGTCCAATGTATAGCACTCACCTAATCTAAAAAAATCACTTTTGTTGATAGAAGGAATTAAACCTAAATCCGTTGTACCCAATATATTCGAGAAGCATTACTTTAAAGAGAACGAAATAAATTTGTGAAAGTTGATAACGGGTTTATTCTTTATTTCACAAATCTATTTTTGATCAGAGAAGTATATATGATCTTATTAATTCAATTAATTCTATTTCATAGACAATCATTATGTTATTTTCATTCAATTTCATCGTATATTCTGAGAAAATATCCGTTCTTGTAGTGACCCTTCTCTATAACCCACAAATTTTCATCGCCAGCAGTTTTCATTATATTTCTGTTTGTATTTTATTAATTTCGTTTATTACCAACAAAACCTAAATAAATATCCATTGTGCTGTAACAAATTTAGTTATTCTAGTGTAAATTTACTAGAGAACTATACAAAACGTTTATTTCTTCTATATCAGCGCATTCACCATTCTATTAAAAACGTATTTTGCTTATCAATATAGAATAATTGATTGATTTCCTTTGTCTTTTGATTTTCGAATCATTCAATAATTGCGATCATTTTACCAATGAAGATTTTACAATTTTATATTTATAGTTGTTCTTTTGTATATGTTTATAGCTTTAGAATTAATATCAGGTTAGGAGAAAGCTAATTTCTGGATTTATTTCCTAATAGATGGCCCCAATTCCGCATATCTCTAGTAATACTCATTTAGTGAAATTCTACTAGAGTGGATTTGAAAAGTAATAATCAATAGAATATTTGACATACTGATAGTCTGTTTATGTAAATAAAAATTACTGAACTTTCAAAAATAAATATTCTGGAAGGCTATTTTCGTTATATTTTGCTTTCTTACTTAACTATGAAATAGTTTAAAACCACTTATTTAAGGCCGGATACTAAAACAATTTCGATACCTGGATTCTACATAAATCAACACTGGAAATTTTAATGGATGGACTATACATTTGTGAATCGCCGCTGGAGCGAAACGTACTCGAGCAAATTTTGAAGTAAATGAAAAGTCGCCTGTGAAAATTAAAAAATTGGGAATGAAAAGCGGCCAACCCATGACAATAACATGGTAAAATATTATAGTCCCAGTCTAAAGATGTTTCCCAAATGGTTATTAAGTCTACATGGATGAGAACAGCATTACTAAAGCCAATCAAACATTTCTGTAAACTTATAATGATACTGATTGGTCACATTTTAATTACCTGCAAATAACACCCTGGGAAAGTCAAGTAATTCCGAAGAATAAATAGAAAAACTTATCGGACGAATTACTAGCTCAAAGAACTTTTACTAGTGGAGTTGGAAATGAGTTGCTTGGACATGATCTATTAAGTTGAATTTGTCCTGTTTCTACTGTCAACAATTAATGCGAATGACGCAGTTTAAAGGAAAACGGTGAAACGCGATCAATAGGAAAAGTGTTATTTTCCATCGTGTAAACACTAGACCACAGATATTTTTATTGACTCGGAAAAATCTGAGAGAAATTGGTTATAATTGGTGTATTAACCCTAAAATACGAATATTTTCTCTTTTAATGGTGTAAATCTGGATTTAACAATTGTGAACATTCCTTTGTTCAGTTTATAAATGATAAATATTAGAGGTCCTGTAGTGACATAATTATGGATTTATAAGAAAAGTAGTAATGTGGAGTTTCAAAATTATATGCATAGATTCACTTGGAAAGAAAAATTAAAAAAAAATCTACTGGGGGTACTACTGGGAATCGGGAACTAATGAGAAAACCAAGCAAGTTTAACTAGTAGGTAACTCAAAAAATTCGTACAGCCTAGTACACTAGTCATTCACCAATAGTAAAATTAAAAAATGGCCTCCATTTTAATATTTCATCTTTCATAAAAACATCACAAAAATATTCTTGATTGATTAAATTAAGCATACTTAAAAAAAAGGCAAAGCAAAAATTGATGACATAATAAGACGACGCTGATTATCAATGAAATGAAAATCCATGAGTATAAAGAAGAAAGGTTAAGAAGATTTTGTAGACCGTATCCTCATTATGAGTGTCTGTCAGCATGATTTTGAATCGAAAGGAATATTTTAAACTCGGCTGTACGTCTCCGAAGTCAAGGATTTGACCAAGTAAGCGTTAGAGTGAGCTCTAGAAAGATAATTTGTATATAATAATTAAACATTTTTAGTATAAATGTTTTTGTTAACTAAAGTTAGTTGAGAGTTATCTAAATAAGTATGAAGTAAAATTATATTAATATGGCAATGAAAAATTCTGGTTTCATTATTCTTAAAGCAATAACTATGAGAATAAGAGAATAAACAAAACAAAGTAAATATTTAAATAGATTAAAATTCCAATATTTATTTAAACTTTTTATTTTGTTTTAAGGAAATAAGTAGCGACCATTGGATCATTTTGTGCTGAGGTTTGACATTGAGGTTTTAAATATATTCTAAGATAAACCAAACCTCTTTTTCTCGACGTCTTACTCATGACGCCATTAAGTGAAGCATCTTTCTGCTAAAGAAACGACTACAGATGTACGTGGTCTTTGCCCTGTCTAGTTTTAGCGAGTCCAAATTCCAATAGTCAACGGCTGATAAACAAAGCTACTGCAATTCACCGTTGGTGGCTGTACATCATGAATTGCAAGTTTCTGTTAGTGAATTGCAATTGCAATTCCAGTATTCTTTTGGTGGTCTTATACCTTGAACTGTGATGCTTAGTTCGGGAATACATGTATTAGAGGACTATGTCTTCAATGTTTGAATGTTTCTTTATTTATATAGTTTATGGCTAGGGATCTTCAAGCGTTTTCAATCTATCTTTCAATTATGTTACTTTTGTTCGAACTATACCAAGGAATTCTTCTAGTAACTGCAGAACAATCGCCAATCCAACGTCAACCTGTCTTCTTTTCTTGATAATTAATTTGATTCTGGTTAATTGAATTAATTCGGAAAATGAAATGAATTGAAGAAAATCTTAAAAAGCGTGGACTGAATGATACCTCTTATCAGAAACTATTGCTTATGCATTATTAATTGTTATTTGTTGGAACAAGATAATGTTTGTCAGAAACTAAACTTTTAAAGCCGAATTGTATATATATATATATATATATATATATATATATATATATATATATATATATTCTTCTATAATGTAATATGAGTTGTGTGTTGAATCAATAGTACGCCACCCACCAGCCATCTAGTTAGTACGATGTACTTTAACAACAATTTAAATGGATCAGACCGCAATGTCGTTATTGTTGCCGAATCCACTGTCTGGCCAATGGGTGCGGTAATGGCCGCGTCCCGGAATGTGCGCGTCAGTGTTTATGCAACGGACATAATGAAATCCCATCCAACGCCTTAATTAAGGCCCGCTCGATGACCGGTTTATTGTGAGCGCGGATACAAATTGCTGCGAACACCGTCGTTCTTTCGCGGTCGTTCGAGAAGGGCTGAGGGCGTTCTGGCTCTGTGCGCCCATTGAATGTTGCGATTATAGTTCGAATGCGACGATCATCGCGCTCGGCTAAATTCAATAATTTCATGTGCACGGGATAAGTTAATCATGCAATTATAGTCTGTCACTCCTTCAGCTATATCAATTTAAATATAACATGAAAACTTGGATAATTATCAACGTGTGGGATGCTCTATCCTGTGTCCTCATCTGGTTTTAAATTGTAATGTAAAAATTCATTAATATATATAGATAGATGGGCAATATCGTTTACCAAAGTATTTTGTTTTCTTACTTTTATTGTACATTATTAATGAATTAAAAGGGTCATTTATTACCCCAAAATAATATTCATCATAACAGATATAACTTTTTTAATTTTTCTTGCCATCTTGGTAGTTACAATGATCAAGGTGACAGTCTTTTTGATAATATAATAACTGTGAGTTGGAATTACTTAGGCATATTTCTGTAAATTTAGTTTTGCGACTGTTTTTAATTGTCATTGTTCAAAGGCAAGATGATAAAAGACGGCAAGGGAGTGGTTCTCTAGTTACTCCAGTAGCCCGCCTGGGTATGTTCCGGTATCTTCTGATACAGTCTGCACGTTAGATACTCTTCAACCGATAGGCTTAATACCTTAATGCTGATTCGTAACCAATATTAACCAGTAGTATACGCAATTAAAAAATGCATACGCATAAATACACATAGTCTATTCAAAACAGTTCATACATCATATTAACTCAATTGGATTAAATATGCAATGTTAGGGAGGAAGACAAAATACACTGTGGCCATAAAGGTCAGTAATCTTATCTACCATGTATTTTTGCTATTCTTCTTATTTATAAAAAAGTAAATTTCATAAAATTCAATTAAATATTTCATTTACAACAATACACAACAATTTGAAATAGCTGATTCTTTAATATAATTTCCTCGAAACTTATTTTATGTACTTTAAGCCAATCCTTAATTGTGGCCTTTGTTGATGCACTTGCGGGGATTTTCTCCACCAGTGTACTATGATATGGTACATAACAATAACTGATGGTTCCTCTAAGTTCTTTGAAAGCTGATTTTCAAACTACTGCAACAACAACTTATGGTTCATTTCTCCATGGTAGTCACCATTGGACTTGGAGGAAAACACTAATTCTGCACCAGGAATAAAAGCATTCCAGTTTCCAGCATGAAGAGCTATATGTCTGCAATGAATTATAAATAAATGTTATGACTAACAAAACCTAATCGATAGTTATTCCAAAGTTTACCTTTTTCGATCAACTTTTTTGTCTTTACACTATATTTATCATCACCTTGCCATGAGCGACCGAATGTACCATTATGAAATATTCATATCTCATTTAAATATATAAATTGATATAATAATTCTTCCTTGATTTTGTTTGAAATTTTGAAAAGTTTGACGAAAAACGACAGAAAACCCTCAAAGCAAATCATCTTAACGGACTTACTGTTCGATTGCTTGAGTGCCAAGAACCCACAGGTTTACATTTGGATTATATTATTTTTAAGGAATAGATTTCCAAGTTGTGTTCTTTAATGATTAATAAATATTATTTTAATAAACTGTTTACTTTTAATTTTTTATTTACTAAATATAATTTTTGTGTGAGACACCTTGTATTATCGGAAAACATTTTGGACTTATTTGAAAAATAAACAAAAATAGACAAATCACCATTCACCTTTGCCTGAAATTGAAGAGTGTACTTTATCGATCAGTTCAAGGTATTAGATTGACCGGTATTGCCAATTTTATAATTTTCAGTTAACAATCTGAATAAGTTTAATTAGACTTTTAAACTACAATACAAAATACTTTTATACTACAAAAAAATATACAAATTAATAAACAAAGTTTTCAGAATCTGTTGTTAAATAAGACAAGTAAGGAAGACTTTCTATAACTTTTTTTAATCTTAATAATGGTAATCTATGAACGATACCTTATTTTTATATAGTATGATTTAAAATCTTGATTTTACAGGTAAGTAAATCAATTAGATAATTTTTGTAACATGAGAATGGTCTCCGTGCAGGCTTATAATTTTGAATTTAATTTTATGACTATTCTGTCCTATTCTAAAGACAATTACTATTTTCACTCAAATGCACGGTTCGACTGTTTATATCAGTTCGTGATGTCAGACGAATATGTATGAACCCTTTCCTGTATAAATTGTGAGAGAGGAAAGGACGGAGATAATTTCTTGGAGCAATAATTCCTTCACGTACTAACTTTAAAATAGAAAAGAAGAAAAGTAATTACTGAATACTATTAACTTACAATTAATAATTTCATTTTAAACGAAGTAGAATTACTTTTATATTTGAATATTCTGTGTATCTGTAAAAAGGAATAGAATTTTAGTATCTAAATTATTTCTTTCTAAATGGAATAATACCCAACAAATGTTTTATCGTAGTTTAATATGTTAATTGCTATTTTTAAATAATATACTATAATAAATATAAACAACACAATAGAACTTAAACAAAAGGAAAAACTAAAGAAGTACAATAACCATAAATACTAAATAAAAATTAAACAAATACCTAATCATAGAAAGAAACTAATTCATGACATATTTAAAGATGATTGCACAATAACTACTAGAGCTTTTTAAAATAAAGTAAATGCTGTAAGCATAAATTGGCTACATTTTTGTCAAGGTCGCAGCTAGGACGACTGAGCCAGAATGTTAAAAACCAGTGGAATGAAACAAGTAGGACCAAAAATAGTAATCAAAAGTACGACTGAAACAGTCGATAGTAAATAGTAACAAAATCAGTCGGGCCAAAAATAGCGACTGAAAACAGTCGACTGAAACAGTCACTGGTAAAAAGTAGTAAAATCAGTCGAACCAAAAATAGCGACTGAAACAGTTGATAGTAAAAAGTAGGCAATTACTAAACAGTTGATAGTCGATTTCAGTCGATAGTTCCCGACACTAGATTTTATCTCTGTCGCCTTTATGCGCCATGCTTTCGACTTGAATTGAATTTTACTCGTTAGATTAGATCACCACCAGCATATGTTGCCGCAATAATGGTTCTTGAGTTCAGTAAGTAAAGTGTATATAAGATGTATACTAATGAGGCAATAATACTGTTCTAAGGAACACCTGAATATATTGAATCTAATTCCCAGTATTTGTCACCATGTTTCCAAAATAAACTCTCTAAAAGTGAGGTACTATTTTAGTAGGTGGAAGTGCGCCTAGGATGGAAGTTTTTTTCAGATTAATTTGCAGTCGAGTGTGTCACATTGTTTCGCAATGCTTGAGATATAGGAGCAATTGCAGTAATTAAATAAAAGTAAAGTAATAAATAAGTAATAAAGTAACAAATTAAAGTAATAATATAATAAATTAAGTAGAAGTAATAAAAGTAGTAAAAAGATATCCCTATGATAACATACTATATGGCTTCTACACTTCTTTCAATTATTATCGATAGATTTGGTCACTATCATCGTTTTTCAATACTTAATTAAGAGTTTACAGTTGAACAGTTTTAACAGTCTTTAGAAACAATTTGACCAATAATTTGATTAACTCCAACTATATATTTAAGGTTTCATGACACATTTTAAGGTGTTATTCTTTTTGAAAATGTGTGAGAAGTTGGGACGGTTACAGATTTTTTCATATGTACATTTTGGTGGATTTAATTTTACCTTTACAGCACCAATGTCTTTGGGGTTAACAACAATTAAATTATATTCGACTCATAGTTAAGTGACCATTCGAAAGTGATAATTTTATTTATTATTCATAAGTGACACTTTTTTTCAATTAATAAAGACCATATTTAAGTCATATAATTTTAAAATAAAAAAGGACATGATTTATCAGTTCAGCTAAAATTTTAAATATGTCAAGCCTATTTTCTTGTTGTTCAAACCACTTATATCCAGTTAGAATCTCGTTTAAACCCTCTATGTCTCCCTTAACGCATCCAAAAACCCCGTAACAGAAAAGTCTGCAATTCAATCAGCGCCGGCACAACACAACTAACATCGAAAATGCATAACTCGGCCCAAAAACGCTATTCTAACATTGGCGGCAGCGATGACGGAGGAGAATGCTGCCCTGCGGGTGGGTATTCGCCTCGAAGACGTGTCTCCCACCTCGCTCCACCATCTCTTGGCAAGCTCCACTTCTTCCCGCGCCTTTGATGTCTGTCCGGGCGCGTTTAAAGCACCCAAATCGAATTTGCCGAATACGGTCCTTTACCTTTACGACCTTTTAGCATATTTAATCTTGGACGGAGGCGGTGGAAGGGGTAGAGCGAGTGGCGCGTTACAGACGAGAATTCCCTAGCGTAAAAAAGTATGCAATTATTTTTTGTTCCAAGGACTTTCATAGGCGGCCTCCCCGTCTAATCAGTTTTTAGATTAAGATTCACGCTGATGGTAAAAATGCCTACTAATTAGTTCGGGCCGTAAAATTTAATAATTTTTTTTTGTAACATTTTCCACAACTTAAAGACTACAAAAAAATAAGCGGAAATTCGATTTCAACATTTACCTCTTTTTTTTTGCAAGAGAAGATATACTAGAAAGATTGATAAAATTACTGAAACTCAAATGGAATTTGAATTAATATTCATTTTATTATATCCTTCCGACCTTCTCAGGGAAGCATTTATTTGTGTTTACGAGTCAAATGCGTATACATTTTGATTAAATTTTAATCTATTTGCTTTAATTACATTATACTATTATTATAGAAATTAACCTTAACCTACCTTTTATCTTTTCAGTCGCAAATATTTTACTTTCTTGCCTATAAGCAATATATCTACGGAAGGACTTATTTTTCAAAATGGTGATTCTTTATTGCTAATAACTGCTATAGGTTATAATATATAAGTATAAGTTTTGAAGATATTTTTGGTAAATATAAAGTCTTATTGAGATAAATTGGTATAATTTATCTTATTTCCAGTATTATCCATCTTCAGCTACGTTTTTTTCATCGTTTAGACAATATAGGAATTTTACGTTTAAAATGAAATGGATAAAGTCAGCCAGTCAGACAATCCTGACTCATCTAAATTCTCAATATGAAAACATCTAATTCACCATGGATCCCGGAAATCATTTCAAGATTTTATTTTTAGATGCTTTAGTTCAACGCATGTATAATGGTCGACTAGTATATTAAGTTCACAGGAAACTAATACTTACAGATATATGATATACCTTGAGGCTACATCACACCCTCCGTCCTGAACTCTTTATTTTATAGGGTATTCCTCATATCCAAACCAGGTTATTTATAGATTTAACTTAAATGCTTCAGGCTAGTTCTTTCACAAAATGGATGCAATTTAATAAACAAAAAATTCTCCAAATGAACAATAAATACCAGGGTCTATTCTACTAAGGCAAGCAGGAGAAGATAAGACTGTAGAGAAACGCTTACTCATCTCATAGAAATAGAAAGGGTTCCTCTAAATATGTGGTGTTGACACAAAATCGTTAATACATGACTGTATCTTATTGACACTTACTCGACTTACCTAATAGTTACTTTACCTACTAATACCTAATAATTGGAAATAATAATTGATGGATAATATATAGTTTGTTAGCAATTTGCTGTTTGTTTTGTGGAACTATACCAATGTAAAATTTGATCAAAGAACTCCTCTTACTCTATGGACATCTGCCAATAATATTTAAGCTACATGGCTTTGCGTTGTTTTACTGAGTTAAATGTTAAAACTGAAATCTTAATTTAGAATTTTGAAGCAAAAGACTCTATATTTTTTAGAGTGGGACTCGAAAATTATCTGAAAGATTGGAAGAAATACTTTGATTAAACTGTTCGTTTGGTTAGTAATTTCCTGGTTAATGTGCACATTCAACAGCGACTTGACCGCTGTTTGAGTTATTCGACCTCTTTCTGACAACGTACCTGTAATATCTGAGAAAGCAAATAGAAGTACAATTAAATTTTGCGATCGAATCGTTGCCAAAATCAATTATATTAAAAATAATTTTCTGGTTCCACCGAGAGCGTCTAAGAAATAAATTGCGCCAGTCCTACCGTTCAATACTTTCATGAGCGTATCGTAAGCATACTTTTGTTACTCACAAAAGGAAAATATTTAAGTTAAAAAAAAAACATGAATCTGTGAAGGTCTTGCAAACTGTCTTGTCAACTATCTTATCAACTGTCAATATGTTAATGTCTTGTTAACAGTCAATGTCTTTTGTGTCACTCTCTTCATGTTATGAGTATATATTTTTGTATAAACCTTATACTGATAATAATGAACAGAACAAAAGAAGAACAGAATATTTCCGAGACAAACAATAATATATATATTTTACATTGAGGAAAATACAAGCAGTGGGAAGTGTTCCAATTCTTTATGTTCTGTACTCGGGACGTGTCTACATTTAATGAAAATGTTATTGCTACACTGAAATCCCAGCCATGAGAGACAACAACTGAAAAGTTGCCTGAATGCAATGTTGGACAGATAAATTGAATGAAAATATGTCAAAAAATAAAGTACAAGCCAGTACGTACAAGTACGTAAAACACAAGCACAACAAATACGCAAGTACAACAAATTTCTCTGGTTATTGGGTAGATATTCAGCACTGTCTGTATATAATAAGCTTTACCAACAAGTCTTGAAACCAGTATGGACTTATAGTGTTCAACTCTAGGGTTGTACCAGTCAGAGGTATAGAAATATTCTAATAAAGAGATTCCAAAACAAAATACAGCGACTTATATTTTAAAACTATAGCAAATTAGAATTAAACAAATAGCTTATTATTGTTACTTTACTATATAATAATTACTTTACTTCATTTTAATAATTTGTCAGTTTTGTTGAAGTATACCAATGTAACATTTTAATTAAATATATATATACCTCATTAACATATTCCTTATTATTTCCTAATAAGCTGGTGCGTCCTTGATGACCTTTTGGTTTTATTTAGACGAAGTAAGGACGGTGATGAGGAAGAGGGAAGAAGAAAATATGCAATTATTCTTTAGAGGCGCGAGGTCGTCGGTGACGTGGAGTTGAAATCGAGTTTGGGAGGCGGCCGGAACGCGGAAATGGAAATTCCGCCATTTGTTTTGCCGGTTTTATTATTATTTATAGAGAGGAGGGGTCGAGGGCGACCGGGCTGGCGGATCGATTGTTTCTCGTCGCCCCCCTTTCCGTGGAAAAATTACTCGGACCCGGCGGAGCTATTTCCAGTCGTCGGAAGTTTTTGTTTTCAATTTGCGACGGAAGGAGACGCGCCAAAAAAAGTTTCGAATTTCAATTCGCGCCCATTCCGGTTTGTCGCTCATCAACGGACTCAAAAGATCGCTTGTAATCAGAATATTGGAACTCCTCAAAAACCTAGAACAATGGAAGAACACATTTTCACGTAAAATGAAAATTTCAACAATATATTATCTCTCCCTCATCTCATTATATTTTTCTAGTTTTCATTTTCATTTATTTCTCAGGCATAAAATTAGAATATTTTTCTAGAAACATATTTCTAATTTAAGAAATCCTAGTGGTAGTCTAGTGTTTCTGTAAAAATACACCTGATTAAAAAAACTGGAAGACTGCGTGCATGATAAACTTAGCAATTCTATTGAGGAAGGTTGTTATTGAGTTCAATTAATTGTGATTGAGAAACGATTTAAATTCAAACATGTGTTGAAGAGAGTCGATCAATATCGTATTAATCAGGCCCCATCAGACTTATAATAACCCACCTTGTGGCTACGAAGTGATTTTTCAACAAAACAATATGTTAAATTAATCGCAAGAAATTACATGACAATTTTACAGGAAATTTCCGCACTATTTATTTCAATTGTAAGTCGATTTCAATTCGAATTATTAGTTTAGCAATTATCTATTTTGAGTGATATATGTTTGAGATCATATTGTTTTAAGCTGCATATGAATCGACAAACCCTCAAGATAAGAAGAAAAAGATAAATCATGATCAATAGTTTTTACTAACTTTATGATTAGATGAGAGCATATAAATCATATAATTTACTGCTGATTTGCTTTGCAGTTATTAGATAATTCTTAACACCACCTCATAATTATGACTTGGTTAAAAATGAAAACAACGCAAAAGAAGAGAAACTCAACAAGCCCCGAACGTCACCCGATCCTTATATTGAAGACAACACCACAACCGCAACAACCGAATTAATTGTTCAATAAGAGTTGAATGATAGCTACTTTTTCAAAAAATTATGATATATGTCACTAAAAAAATACACCGAATGATTATAGTTTAAAACAAATTTTAAAATATTCACCTGTTGTGTATCACGAAAAGTAGGACTGATATCAATTTGTATTTGTCTCGCTCGTCTTCTTATTTCAAAAATCAACAATTGTCTGTGAATCAAATGAGGTGAACGCAATATTCAAGTTTCTTTGATAGTCTTCAAAATTGCACTATATCTACCTAAATTTCCATGATATAGCTTGCATTAAATGGACACCCAAGTTTTTGTTTCCAGTGGTTTTTGTTAAATTCCAATAGTCTATTGTGAATAAATTAAGTAACTGCATTTGGTCTATAGTGGCCGTACACCCTGAACTTGAAGCTTCTGCCCTACTGAATTCAGTAGACTATGTTAATTCACAGCAACTTCAGTCTGCCTTTGCTGGTCTTACATCATGAGCTACGAAATTTATGTCAGAAATCCACGGACTAGGGGTATTTTTCGAAGATTGAATGTTCTCCAATTAGAATAGTATATTGCTAAAGGTATTTGAGCACCTTAAATCTACCTTTTGTGACCTTGTAGCTTCACTTACGATACTTTTGCCCGAACTCCATTTAACTACACCAAGGAATGCTGCGAGTAACTGCGGAACAATCTAGCGTCAAACAGTCTTATTTTCTTGATAATTAATTCGATTTCGTTTAATTAGATAAATTCAAAACAAAACAAAGAACCTTATAACCTCCTTGAAACCCTACAAAAATGTACAGTATTTCTAGATATTTCCCCTCACTTTTTTGACGCTGGTATCGAAGAATTCCTTGGCAACTGGGACAGCCATGTGCGCACGAACTTTTCTACCTCGTGGTCGGTTTTGAATCTTTGACCTCCTATGTCACCGGCTCACTGTGAATTTTGTTACCGTGTCCCTATTTCAGTCTACCACATATTGAACGATTGTCCACGGCTCGCCCCGATTCGAACTAAGTATGGGCTGCAAAATTTTAAAAATGCCTTAATAGGAGAAAATGCAGACAGATTCCTCGGATTTCTACGAGAGATTGATTTTCTCCATAGAAACTAGCCTATGCTAAGTTTAGAGTTACTGTTCAAATAACCATTACCATTCATTCGGTATGGATGTTGATGTATGCTGTCTGGATGGAGCCTCTACTTCATTATGATTGTGTCTATAGTCCTGAATTTGTGTTTATTTTAAAATTGTATATACATTATTTATTCTTTTAACTCCCATAAAGTGTATATATATATATATATATATATATATATATATATATATATATATATATATACACTTTATGTCTGTACGTGTCTATTGTATAGTCGCAAATTGACGACACCCGTCAAAGCGAAAAAAAAAACAAACAAAAAATTTTTTTGAGAATCTTCAGTTGGAAATATATTTTTATATAGGATAAAAATTTATTGTTATTTGCTTATATTGTATGACTTTTACATTTACGATTATTTTTTAAAATGGTTATAAGAACTGCATTAATTACTTTTCCATCTATCCATCTTGTCGTTCCCTTGTTTCGTTCTCTTTCCACTCATCCCGCTGACACCCTCTCCCACCTCGCCGGGCGAGCTGCCGGTCCCCTCTTCGTCCGATCGGAGTCCAATAACAATCGAAAAACGTGCCGGGAATACGCGGATTTATACCGGATTGTTCCGGACCAGAAGGCCTTAAATCATTTTAACAATTAGCGAATTGAAAAGAGGGCGCTGCTGCTGCCGTTGCTGCTACCGGCGAATCACCCGGAAAAGTGAAAAGTAATAATTCAGGCACCGCTGGCCGACGCCACCTACTATTTTCCCCCCTTCCCCCGGACTCTCCCTCCTTCACCTTTTGACGGTGCGACGGCTTATTGCAATAGTTATATATTTTCCTTTGATTCTGGGCCCTTTTTTTGCTTGCTTTATGAAAAAGGGAGATCTGAAAACCCCTTGATATATTGCAAATTAATTCGAAAGTGGAGAACGTTGAATATTACGATGAATGATCAAAAAAAGTATAGTAAAATTTTTGATATTTATAGACAAAGAAATGATTAATCCTAGTTTTAACCTCATATGGAAAATTAATTGACTTATCCATTAAAATATTAGGCAAAACAAAAATAAAATAAAATTGCTATATGATTGCATGTATTTTGATCAACGATATCTATTAGTAAAATGCGAAGTAATAATATAAACAACTTTAAAATGTAAGTACCCATTTTATATACGTTTATTGGAAATTATAATAAACTTTAACTATGCCAAATTTCTTTATGCCCTCAATATATTGTATAAAAAATGATTTATTATAGTATATTAATGTGCAGATTTATAATCAAATTCAAGGGTAGAGTAGTTATAATCTAATACACCTTGAATAAATAACACTATATTGTAAAATGATTAGCAATCCATGGAAAATCACGAAGATATGATATTACGTGAAATGTAACTATATAAGAAGGAATCATTATTCGTGAAATTGTAACGCCCATTTCGACAATCGTGAAACATTATCCATATATTTGGAAAGCGATCGGATATCGAATCTCATCCCGTGGGGTAAAATTAATAAGAAAATGGAAAATCGATGTTGTATGAGGAACGCCATCCATCAGTGGCGGAAATCGTGACATTCCGTCGAATACAGCCGCGCGAATCATCCCCCGGAACCCTCGTTTTTATTGCCATCGATATCATCCAATCACCAATCAATCGTCCGCTGCCCAATCACTCTGACGATAATCTTTGTTTTTAAACCACTTTCATAAATGGCAACGAGCCGCCGGTCCATTAAAACCGGAGATAAAAGCAAACGTCCCCTCGCCTCTCTTCCAAACGATGGGCTCCCACCGCCCTCTCGGCCTACCGTCATCTCGACCCACGATAGGCGGCCGTAATTATCCAAAATGTGACGTTGTCATGTCGGTTTTGCGGCTGAGGAACGGAAAAATATATTTGCATAAATTAATTAGTCATATTTGTACCGCAAATACGTGAAAACAAATGCGCGCCGATATTGTTTAATTGGATGGCGAGTTTCCGGACCGTGCATTGGGGTTCACGGTAATAATCATTTTGGAGAATAAATATTTACAATTACATATATCATACGCATTTAGTCCATGCCCATGTCTAATCTCATGTTGTTGAGTATATAAATTACTATAATAAAAATCGTGCAAACATTTTTTAAATAACATTTTAAAGTCTCTTCTTACCCATTATTATCACGGTCCATGGTATTAAGCCTACCAAATGGCGAGAGACCTACGGATAGAAGATACCAGGAGACACCCGGTCTTACCAAGCCTAATTACTGATGTGACTGGAATTATTTTCTCTATCGGATTTTGTACTTTTACCTTATGAACAATCACAAATATAAATTTACGACCATGACCCGACAGAATTTGGACCAACGACTATCGCTACAGTAGGAGCACTGTCCTGTCGCCTTGATCACTGCGCCAACCATTTATTGAAACTATATAAGTATAAGAATATGTGAACTCAATGAAGCCTACGTTTGATTAAATATTTATTACCTAGATAATATTTTCTGCCAGTTAATATTCAGACAACTTTTTTCTGTAAGTTCTCATCGTAGTGTCTTGGAATCACTACTATATCCACTCGTCACCGACGATATAACAGATAACTTCGATGCCGATGCAACAGCAAGAGAAACAATATTGTGAACAATTTCCGACGATACACGATTATGATAAAAAAATCCATATATCTGCCTAAAGCTGTAAAAAAAACTACAAAAAGCAATAAGAATTATCCACAAATATATTAGAAACCAGAAAATTCAGCTTATTAGCTAAATAGGGGATAAATTACTCCACATCTCCGGATTTGGCGCATGCGCATATTGGCTCCATTTAATTTTAAAACAGAGAATAATCCGAGTTTGGCGCATGTGTACATACGGCTTTATTTACTTTTTTATCGTGATCATTAGATTTAATGTCGAATATATTAAACAGGTCAATAGGTTCAGGAAGTAAATAAAAATGGTAAAATTTTGGAAATAACACATGTTGTTTAAAAAGGTATTGAATAAAACAAAATAATAAAAATATAATTTATGTATGACCAGCTATTCTATTTTTACAAAAACATCATATCATCAAAACATTTAAAAAATTTTGAAATAAAACATTATATTTAAAAAATATTGAATAAAATTAAATAATAAAAATAATTTCTATATGCTTTTCTATTTTTATAAAAACACCATATTTAAATAAACCATAAGAACCATATAAATAAACATTACCATAAGAAAGACTAAAATCATTTAGATCAAACGCAGCCAATAAATTTAAAACCAAACGAAAAGCTACCACTATATATGAAAGCAGTAAAATTGTCCTATAAATCTCCAAATATTATCGCTACTATTCTTTATTCACAAATCCCATTAATTAACATATTGAACATTTACTAGCCTAAAACGAATGGATGATCGTACTTTAAAGCTGCAAAACATCTCAGTCAATTCACCATTATTTTTACAAAAGAGTAATTTATATACCTATACTCTCATATAATAATGCATTGTATTTTGCTTGTCATTATATCATTAGGGTGTCGTTGATAGTCTTATATTTTCTTTATATGATCCAGGTCTACTTTAATTAGCAAATTTAATTATACGTCTTGCAGCACTAACAGAAATGTATTGATTGCAAAATACAGTACTGTAAGACACCGTACCCAAGAACCAAGCTATCAATTGATGATGATGATGGAAATAGTGATATATTTGGCCATTATCATTTGAAGTGAGTCTTTATCACACATTTTTTCTCCGGGTTTAAAATTTTAATTTTGTATTAAAGTAGATTTTTATTGTAGATTTCATATTTTATATATGAAATTAATTTACTAAATATGGATACAAAATAATTCTTAAAATATATACAAATTAATTAATATAATCTATCCAATAAATTTGTGATCTAACGTCATCTAAATTCATGATGTCAAAACGTCGCAATTTTGCCGCATTTAACTTCGACTTTTAGTTTATTTTGGCTCTGATATATGATAAATTTCTAATATAAATAAAATAATGAAACAAAAGTATTATAAAATATAATTTATTTTAACATTGTAGTACATCTAATGCATATAATATCCAAGGACTAAAACTACAAATCATTAAACAGCCACAATAGTTTGTAGGTTAGAGTTGTTGTATAATATTTATGTTAAACTATAAGAACGGCCCCATTACCTAGTTAAATGTTTCATATCACTAATGTTTTTATATATATATATATATATATATATATTTTAAAGTCACCTTTTACCAACTATGGGTTTATCTGGACTGGGCCTAAAGTTTAATGTGAGCTCCGAACCACGGTCCTCAGCAGTAAGCCTACCGACTGGTGAGTGACCAACTTTAGAAATCATCCCAGAAGCCATCCGGTCTTACCCAGCCTGGTTACTGGCGTGACTGGAATCATTTTCGTTGTCGGATTTTACACTCTTGCCTAAAACATTCACAAATATTAAACAATTACAAACATAAATTTACGACCATGCCCCAGCAGGATTCGAACCCGCGGCTATCGCAACAGTAGGAGGACCGTCCCATTGCCTTCACCACTGCGCCACCAAGCCGGCTTACTAAAGTTTTGAAGAAATTTGGAGACGTTTGGCAACTTTGCTAAAATTTTATGGATTGGTTTGGTTAATCTAACTCTCTTTAATTAGAATGAATTGAGTAGGAAAATATTGTCTGATATTAAAACGACTTATACACCTTAATAACGAGAGTTTACTGTTATATTTTTCATAGACTATAGATTCAATATTGTATATAATCCCTTTTAAAATATTGTCCACTTGTACTTTACTGTAAAACATTTATTATAAAGTGTCGTTACTCATTTTAGTGTCGAAATAATGTCTTCTCTGGATACCCGAGTAAGAGAAATAAAAGAAAACCCTGTCGAACTACTTGTACCGATCGTAACGTTAGCGGCGACAGGATTAAACATTCAGAAAAGGCCCTGAAATAGGAAAAATGGGGCTAGAGGTGAGGAGGGAGAATCCTAAATCTGGCAGAGATTAGCCGCGCCGAGCTGATTTATAGTCTCCTTTTTTTATTCCTTTCCTAAATTTTCCTCTCGAGCGCTGCCAATTCGAAATTTCGTCGAGGCCGGGGGAATAATTAAAATTCCTCGAAGCTTGCGGTGGCGTCTTGTAATTCATTCTTTCTATAACTTCCAGTGTCATTTTTTCAATTTCTGAAAGAGATAAGGCGAAAAATAATGTAGCACTACCGGTTATTTAGGAAACAATGAATAAAAATTTTCCTTATTAACTAATAAAACATATTTAATATTATTACAATTAGTTCAATACTTTTCAAACAGTGAAATATCTTTCTCAAGAGATACATAAGGTATGAGAATAAATTAAACAATTTATGACAAAATTAATATTCCAGGAGTTTGCCAATATAAAAGTTGCCTAATCTCTAAATAAATACTTGAAACGTTTGTTACTTTAGATATTTCTATTGTTTTCTCTTATTTTAATCCTGTACCGAGATTTGAAAGAATAAGAGCAATTTCTCACTTCTATATAATATAATTTCTAATTCTTCTATATAATACAAGTTACATTTTCGATGATGTTCCCTGTTCCCGAAAGCTTGTGCTATTAAAAATTCAACATTATCACTGCCAAGATCTTGAAAAATTGTCACAGTGGATTTAAAAACTTATACAGGGTATTGGTGTTAAATTTATGCTTGTTTTATGTAATTGTCTAAATCCAGAGTGTAAAATCTGACAAAGAACAACCAGCCAGTAAAATCAGTAACCAAGCTAACAGATCTCAAAGTTGGCCACTCTTTAGTCAACAGGTTTACTAGATTGCCTCAGAAACCCATTACTGTAGATAGTAGATATAGAGAGCTGTAGATATAATCCATATAAATCATAATTGGTAAAAAGGAGAATCAATCTAAAGTTAACATCACATTATAAGTGGTACATTTGTGTACATTATGTATTTTCCAATTACCAATTAAGCATCAACCATATAATATAGAAACAAATGTTTATATATAATATGTTCGATTTTATAAATCTTGTTTATTCGTCAATGAGAGTTATTAAACGAAACGTCACCATATCTTAAAAAACATTATGGCAAGATATGTCGTTATCCAAACCTACAGAAAAACTACAAGTGGCAGTCAACAAGATACCCAAATGGACTAGAAACTGGACAATAGAGCTTAATTGCTCAAAATGTATCCATGCCATAATAGAATATATATATATATATATATATATATATATATATATATATATATATATATATATATATAATTATAGAGTTTTATGTTGCTACATTACACAATCTTTGATTAAAATTGATTTGAATCTTCTTCTTTGGTTCTTTGATTGAAATGCACTGATTAAATCTATAAATTAGTTTTAAAGTATTTTTTTTATTTGAAGCTTGACTGTAAAAATTCGATACAATGTATTTTATTCAAAGTGTTGTCTATGGATAGCCGCAAATTTCTCCCATCTTTCAGGTAATTTACGGATTCCATCTCGAAAAGATTGTGCATCTTTTAAGGCTATCCATGAATCGTATCATTTATTTATTTATTTAAGGCTATCCATGAATCCATGATCGTATCTTAGCTTATCTTACTATATCTTATAAGAAGAGAAGCGGCACTCATAAAGGTCACGGCCCGTATGTGGGAACAAGTAGTAATCAGGAACAATGCCTGGAGAACACGACGGGTTGTTGCGTCTTTGCTCGTATTCTGACCATTTTTTTTGTGCAGAGCTCAATTTGTATACATCAATTGAAGACGATAGCGATCCCCATTGATTGTTTCATCGAGTAATGTCGCAGTAACAATCCACCAGGCATTAAGAAAAGGTCGATAAACTGGGGCAATATTTTTAGATGTTTCCAATGCTTTTGATCAAGTATAGCACAACTGTCTAATACACAAAGCGAAACAGCTTGGTCTACCGAATGACATAATCTCCCTGATAGATTCGTACTTGGACTGTAGGGCCTTTCAAGTGAGGATCGGATCTGACGCAGTCTCCTCTCGAAAACAGATCTCCGAGGGAGTGTCACAAGGTGCTCCACTAGCCCCTGCCCTGTTCAACTTTTACATAGCTGATTTCCCACCCCACAAACATTCCCACATGGTATTTCATACAGATGATACAGCTTTCTTTACCATCGGTTACAGTCCTGACACTATACGCTACAAACTCCAAGTCCAACTGAACCAGGCGATTGGGTGGTACATATTCTAGCGGCTGCAGATAAACACGAGCAAAACTCAGGTCATTCAATTCCACCGCAAGAAGGAGTTCCATGCTTATCGCCTCCAAATCGAAAATGTCCCTATCCCCTGGCTTCAGAAGATATCATACGTCTAGTTCGACCGTAGATTCCAATGGTCAGCTCAAATCCAGCACGCTATCTGCAAAGTCAATTGCGTGTACAGTTTACTCTTCCCATTGCTCTGCAGAAAAAGTAAATTCCCAATACCCCAGAAAGCGATTTTGTATAAAATGCTACTCCGTCCAGTCTGCCCCTTTGGACACAGGTGTGGTACAGGTATACTTCTAAGAGACAACTTGCACTACTCCAAGTCTTCCAACCTAAAAAAGTCCGCACGTTACTCAATTCCACATGGTTTATGAAAAACGTCAACACACCCCTCGAATCAGGCATCTCATTCGTGAAGAATTTCACGAACATGTTCTCCCTAGGCGCCTTAGAGGACGACAACATCTTGATAAAATCCCTACCCATCCACAGAACTCGATAGATAGCCACCTACGACAATCCAAGTCGTAACCCAAGGACTCGCCCGCAAAACACTTCACTATCCCGAATCCGAAGCGACATCAGCAAAAGTTCATTTGGTTCTAGCTGGAAAGAGTATGCCCACACATTTTTTGGCCGTCCAGAACGTTTTTTATCTTCGAAGTCAAATTTACCAAAAATCGAAGCCAGCCAGTATTTACTTGTTAAAACCGATGGATTATGACTACCATAAGCTTCACACAGAACAAGAAAAAAGCAAAACTTCCCAAAAATTAATTTACTCTGTACAATTTCAGAAATTTTCAACGCACTGAAAACATTTTTTGTTCACACTTTGACGAAATGACGCATACTGAAAAGTGAAGCCTATCATGGAGATTCAACATCAAGTTGGGTACAAATGTACCCAGTGGGATTTATTACAGTGACAACATATGTTTTAAATCCTTTAAAATGAATTTATACATCCGATAATTTACAGTTCTATGGACTTATATTAATCGACTAAAGACTTTGAACTTTTTTGCGAGGCATTCCGGACCGTTTATCCACTTCAATAAAAAGTGACATATAAACTCCAAACGATGACTTTTTGACAGCGATTCGACGTCAGTGCTCCGCTCATTTTACGGCGAGTTATTGCCCGTGCCGCCTCTATTTAAAACTTACGCCCCGGAACTTACATTGTACCAGCGTATCCGCGAAAAATACAGATTTCTATGCAAATTCCTTCGTGATATACACCGGTCTGGTAATGTCTCTTTATGAGGGAAGTTAAAATTACGTCCCGGAGATACCGCGTCGCCTATTCGAAAAGTCGCGTTTTTTATCCGCCGCCCCCGTCGGTCGCCAGGGGTCGCGACTTATGAATTCAAACTAACCCGTCGTCGGAATACATTCGTTTTATGCAAATCGGTCTTGGCTCTTCTCCGTTCCTTTTTTCCTTACTCTCCTTTCGTGTAAAATTTACGGAGAAAGTTCATAATTCAATTTCGGCCACATTACGGCGCCTTTTATCTTTTGACCGTTCGCCTTTTCAATTTTTTTCCATTCTCTCGATTCCGGCGATCTTGATTCTCCTCGACATAAGAGGAAATTAAAATGATCTTCGGGATCTTAATCAAGTGTCTATAGAACTAATAGAAATCTTAGGGATTACCGGATTCCTTTGACGGTATCGTCAGTTTTATGGTTTTAGTGAATTTCCTTTTTATTATGATTTTTAAATTTTCTTAAACTTACTTACCTTATTGACAGTTGCAGCAATGTTTAATATGGTGGATCCGAAACACGAGGGACTTACTACGAGTGAGAATCAAATATAAACGCTAATTTTGTAAAATACATTTATTGATCGATGATACACACAAACTAAACCTTTAACATTTCTCAATGTAGTCACCTCCGAGCTCTATACATTTTTGCCCCCAATTTAGAAGCTTATCCCTTCTTCATAAAAAATCTGAGGACGAGTTGTCAGCCAATTGGGCACATACTCATCTACTTCTTCATTGCTTTCAAATCGTTTCCATCCAAGCGATTTGTTCAAGGACGCTAAAAAAAATAATCACAAGGTGATAATTCAGGGCTATAAGCCATGTATGGCCTGGCGTTGTTATAAAGTGCGATTAAGTCTCGAATGGGCATACCCCGGCGTTTGCAACTCGGAATAAAAAAAATCAATGACTAAACTTGACCTGAGAAAAGAGTTGCAAGCACTCTTCCGGCTGAGGGCAGGGTTTTGGCTTTGACTGGGCAGCCTTCATCCTTTCTTCGCGACTACTTACTCACCATTTTTGATTCGAATATGAACCAAGGTCTCATCATAAGTGATAATACGCCTCAAAAAACTTCCCCTTCTTGTCGAAATCGAATTGAGTTTTTTGGTTATCGAGTGACCTGTTTTTGGTTATCGGTCAACAACTTTGGAACTCGGCGGACACTAATTTTTTTAAAGCCAAGTTGATTAGTGATGATGGGTTGAACGCTTTATTAGCTGATACCCTATTCTGATGAATTTCTTCAATACTTAATCGCCTAACACCTTCAATAAGCTCTCGAACGGCACGGATGTGTATGACACATGACAAGCGTGAGACTTATTCGAACGCGTCGATCATGATTTTCATTCTCGACACATTCTTGTCCATCTCTGAATTCTCTGACCCATATATACTCTCGATTATGAGATAGTGTAGAATTACCAAACTGTGCCTCTACTAGTGAAAAAATCGACACTACGAGTGAAAAATCCCGATGGTTTAACGCCTTGATTTGTTAAAAATTTTATTATTTATAAACTTTATGCGGTGTGCAACAGGTACCGAAGGTACCTCGCGCTCAGTCATGGCTGTACTGCGGACAAAACCGAGCAGAGCTGCCACCCAAACCGGTTTCCACCCTCCTTATTACGTGCTAAGCTAATTAGTAGAGTTACCCTTTATATTTGATTCACCCTCGTAACTCGAATTACTGCTAATTGTTGAATTTAAAATTAAAATTACAACGGAGATAATTATATTTCTTCTACTCCTATTAATAACGAAATAACAATAAGTAAAGTAAGAATATATATATATATATATATATATATAAGGGGGTAGCTTTCTAAGCGTGGCAACCATAAAAAAATTCTTGGCGGAAATAACGACATGTGTCTCCCGGGGTGTACATTAATTAGACGTCTTCAATTTTGTGATACTACAACACGTTCTTAAAATTATGTTTCGATTCTCATAGAATCGTTTTTGGTTGTATTTATGTTTTTTATAAATTTTGTCACTGAAAATGCAAATCAGAGGAGAATTTTATTCCATTGCGGTTATTTACCTGTATGTATTTTGATCAGCAAAATATATTAGTATAAATATATAGATATGCGAGTATCAATATAAACAAGTGTTAAACAGCCAAACCTAACTCTTTAACTCGATGCTTTTGTCAAATTTTCTCCATAAAGTCACAGTTTTCCCTTTAGTATTATTGAGTTATTGAGTATATACATACGCTAATCACGAAATGCTCAAAATTGCATTTTCTACATTCATCACTTATTTAATTTGAAGAAATTTAAAAATGAAACACATCAAACGTTGTCGACTGTATATACTGGCCCTCAATTGGGCGTAGAAACTGAACATCTTCCTCTAAAAATTGAAATTCTTCAGGCATCTGATCATGGCTCTATTAGCTGAATGGTAGTACAAAATGATTTGTCAAATTTATTTTAGATCCGAGTATGTGTTCGCCAAGAATATCCTTTTAACTGCGGTTTAATATAGTCCTAGATGCGATTGTGCAAAACATTTTTAAAAAGAGATATGGCGTGTAATATAATGCTACAAACTTTTTGGCCAATCTAATGCTCGCTTATAATAGTGCTATATTCACTGATATTATGAATATTGATGCTTTTAGCATTCTTTATGATATAGTTCACTTACAGGGTACAGGAGTTTAAATACTTGGAATAAGTCAAAAATAATATCAGACGTTTTCAAACGCTTATCTGTCTGGCATCTCTAAGCTTGAGGTTTTTCAAATGCAAACTTTATATTTTTTCTTCAAGATCGTATTAGATATGAAGTTATTCCGTTATGACGCAACAATCAGTACACGATTGAGTGACATTATAATGTTGATTGATTACAATGTTTGAACATGTTTGTCGAATGAAATGTTAACGAATTCCTTACAGACTTATGTGACGAAATCGACCTTTTATAGAAATTTCCCTAATTTGAAAGGGTCTTTTATTATATAAATTTGTTTAATTTTCAAGATTCAATTCTTAATATATTATTATTAATAAGTTTCGTAAGTGATTTAAGATCTCTATTTTTTAAATTTACTAATGTATTATTACTAGTCGTTGACTTGACAATTTGTCTCTAAAATGACCTGAAACTAGGTACTTATTTGGGAAGACCCATCGGTTCGTACTTTCTGTTTTTCTATCATTTCTTAATTTCATCTATGACAGTTGGGATCCGAAGGTCTTGGTGTCTCTTGTTCTTATTTATATTATTAGTTGAGGGTTGAAATATTCTGGTTACTTCTTCGCTATTGTTTCCAATAATAGCTATCGCAGTGCCATCGCCAAATGTTGCTATAGTAACATTTTATTTTTGTGGTATAACACATGTACAGAGAGAATAAGGAACAGGACTCAAAACTCTACCTTGCAGTACACTACTTGCTTTTGTTAAAGTTATGATGATAATAATGTTACCATATTTCATTTTTCCATCATCTCTTCAGAAACAAAGAACTATAATATCTTGAAATATATTGTAATAAATACTACTTATATTTCAAAGTAAAATAGGACAAAAAGTGATTCTTCAAAATATTTTTAAGAAGAACAAAGAATTTTGAAGAAATTGAAGGTGAGAAATCTAATGAAAAATGGATTTCGGAGAAATAATTGTCACCTACTAGAAATTTACTAAATCGTAATAGATTAAATTATAATAAGTAAGAAAAATGGCACTATTAAACACTTGTCATCCGCATATTTATTAGTAGTTCTGGCATCATTTTTCAGGAGCTACGTCGCAAGACAAATATGAAGGTCCTTTCTTTGGGAAAATCCGTGCCATTGTAATAAAAGTGAGGGTTTGGGCCCTCGTCCCGACTTCATTTCGCCAATTCCCAACCGAGAAAGCGAAAATCCCGCCGTCGCCATGAAAAATCAGGCGTGAATGCGGCGAGAACGGGGCGGTGAGTTTTCTTTCCTGCGACGTGCGAGATTTCATTTGAAAGGCGAAATTAATCAGCCGGCATTACTGCGAGCCCAACGAGGCGACAGGACAAATAGTGCGTCCGTCAACAAAGCGCCACTCGACGGATACCGGAAAAGACCTCGGACCCCGAGCTATTGCTTCCGGTTGCGTCGGGCTCGGGCGGGACCCGACCGGCCAAATGGAGACCCGGGGAAGTGGGGGGCATCCCCTGTCCCGCAACTTGATGACATCCGAGGAAACGTCTCCGAAATTATGCTAGTGATATATTCATTTTGTACACTTTATATTTTGTTTTTTTTTTGTCTCAATCATTTCTTGGACTAATATTCTGCTTTGATCCTCTTGAAGAATAGACAAGAAAAAGTAAATTTATTGTCATCAGGTATTAAATAGCCAACTTTCAATATTTTATAATGGAACTTACAAATGGAGATTTGTACCTATACTATAAGTTATGTGTATGTTATGAAATGTGCAGGTTTAAAAAGAACAAAAATGTTTATTATACTTCAAAAGATATTTTATTTTGAGGATTCTGCTGACTCAATCCCATTCTAATATAAACTAAACTCCTATATCTAGACATCTCAGTCATCATATATTTCAGTATAACATAAACACACCGTATTGTTATTTTGAATGGCCCAGGGCCTTATCGATTGCGCGATATAACATCGTCCTCCTAAAGAAAAGACCAAAGGGATGTACATGGTCGTAGCTCCTCTGGAGAACTTATAGTTATTCGGTAAAATTATTTGTGAGTATTGCCTGAACATATGTCTGCCAGTTTATCTTTGAAGTCCTGTGAATACTACTGTTTTTAAACAAATTTCTACGGTATTTTGTGGTTTCTAAAATGTTGGAGACTCTAATTGCAATACTCTACGACTGAACACCTTAAACTCCAAGCCTTTATCCAAAATACAGTTTGCTATGTTAGATCTTGTTAAGTAACTGTAATTGATTTGTCGAAAATAAGTAGCAAAAATATATTTCTGCTAAAAATGTTATCATTTTTTCGAGAACAAGATTTTAAAAAAAGGCTACGCACAATAGGATTACACTTATAAACTTTTTTACTTTTCTCTAAACTCTTTACATCGACAGAATTTTTATTCCATTTGAAGATTTAATTCCAAATATGAACATAAAATTACACTTTTTGGATAACAGTCACCTGGACGCATTTCTTGAAGATTTATGAGATTTTAATGAATAATCAAAAGAGCTCTACCAAGATGTAAAAGAAAGGTATCAGGGTAGATGGGATCATCACAAGACGGCAAATTACTGCTAGTCTTTCTCTGATAAGGTGTATAAGAAATAGAAAGAAATAAAAAGTATATTCTTGAATGAAAAAAAATTAATAGAAATTATTAATTACTTATAGTTTTGTTTCAATGTTTAAATAAAAAAAAACTTTTATTTTGAAAAGTCGTTTTCTCGAAACCCTTGAACATTTATCTACATCATTTAAATACTAAAACAAAACGATAAGTAATTAATAAATTCTATTAAATTTTTTATATTCAAGAATGTATTTTTTATTTCTTTCTATTTCTTATACGTTACACCTTATCAGAGAAAGACCAGCAGTAATTTGCCATCTTGTGATGATCCTGTTATCCAAAAAATATAATAATATGTTCATATTTGGAACCAAATTTTCAAATGAAATAAAAATTCTATCGATGTATAGAGTTTGGAGAAAAGTAAAAAAAATATAATAGTATACTCCCGTTGTGTGTAGTCTTTTTTTAAAATCTTGTTCTCGAAAAAATCATAACATTTTAGCAGAAATACATTTTTGCTACTTACGTTCGACAAATCAATTACAGTTACTTAACAAGATCACACTTACCGGTTATTTTAGTAAATTTTTTTTATTTCATATTATACGCCATGACAATCCGTCTCAAAACAATAAGCTACTGTGTTTCCCAGCTTCTAAACAATTTGTATGTTGTATTTTTTATAAGAGAGCAATCTGTGAATGCAGCTCCCATCTATCTATCTACGCGAATCAGTTGACAAGACTGGGAATGTCACCTCTCTACGGCCTCGCACGCTGCTCTCCTATTCCACTCAGCACCAGTGCCAGCGAATTCGAATGTTGTGCAAGTTTCCTGTGGCATTTTATGCTATGGTGAATTTTTGCTGTTTCACTATTCTCAATTTGAGATCAACGTATATGTACCTGTTGCTCATACTTTTGAGAATATTGATAGTTACTTATTGTTTTGCTTGGAGTCTTTCTAATGATCATATATTACTATTGCTTGTTGTGCCCCATAATTGAATGACGTTGGTTTAAATTGGCTTGATGATGGCTCTGTTTATCATCATTTTGCTTTCATTGTTCGAGTGGAAATATGTTAACCAATTTTGTGTAATATTAAAATTATGTTTTAATAAAGAAGTTTCCTGAATTGTTAACATAAAACTACTCCAAACTATCGCTGACCAGAGTTATTAATAATTTTTCATATAAAGTAAGAAGTTCCCTTTATAATTGATGCTGCACCAAGGTACATACAGTGTTTTGGTAACGTCCTCTGATGGAAAATACATGGTGATATTTAACGATACCTTCGTAACATTCCCCTAAAATGAATTCGCAGATTTTATAATATCAAAAACCTTAAACCTGACTTCTACTCATTGGTTCGAGAAGCTAAATGATGACATATTTTATTAAACATCTTCCGTGAAAAAATTACGGCCTTGACAAAAATGTGCCAATATCAAGCTCAAGAACCATCAGGTTTTTTTTATGTTGTTGAAAAAATCACGATTTGCTTGTCATCGAGATTTTCATCATCCCCGATGTCTGCCTGACATATTAAAATTTCAATCCGCTTACTAAAAAAAGGGCGGCCGCTTGACGAGGATTTCGCTTCTCGATTATGACGCCAAGCTTATAATTATTTCGCCGCGGGTGGGCATTTATTGAAGGGATTATGGCAAGCCCGTGGTCGTGGAAAAGCGTTTTTTGTCCGTTTAATAATAATCATAAAAAAATCCGCTGTTCGGGAAAAAAAGGGTTGATATCGTTCAGATTATCCGTGATACATGATATCCTATTATAGATTAACGAAATTATTTCGGGCATCCGAAAGTATTCAAATAAAAATTAATTGAGTACACAGAGTGGAACTATGCCGCCTATACGGCGTATATAAATTGAAATTGCAAATCGGAATTTTATTGATGATTTTAAACACGGGATATTTCTAATTAATTAAATATGTGAGTTATATGTAAATAAATGAGTTGCTAATTGTATAAAATACAGATTAAATAAAATTTATTATTACTAGCCGTTGCCGACTAACTTACAATTTGTCTGTACTATAACTTAAAATTAAATAACTACCAAGGGGCTTTTTCTTATGAACTTAGAATCTGGTTTCCATCCCAGACACTCAAGCCTTTATTAAGCTGCTCGTATCGCAGTAACAATATACCAGGCATTAAGAAAAGGTCGAAAGCTTTCGATCAAGTTTGGTACGATAGTTTAATATTCAAAGCAAAACAGCTTGGTCTACCGAATGAACTAATCTCCTTGATAGATTAATACTTCAACGTTAGGTGCCTTCAAGTGAAGATCGGTGACACAATCTCCCCTCGTAAACAAATCTCCGCAGGTGCTCCACTATCCCCTGCCCTGTTCAACCTATACGTGGCAGATTTCCCACTCCACAAACATTCCCACACAGCATGTTATACAGATGATATTTTATGCACAGTTTTCTTCACAACCGGCTACATTCCCGATGCCATTCGCGACAGACTTCAAGTCCCACTGAGCACAAAACTTCGCATTCTGGCAGCTTCATATAAACCCGAGCAAATCGCAGGCTATTCTGTTCCACCATAAGAAATAGTTCCGCGCCTGCCACCTCCAAATCGATAAAGTTCCTATCCCCAGTCTCCAGATCGACCACAGGGTCAATGGTCAACCCAAATCCAACTCGCTATCTGCAAAAGCAATGCCGTGTACAGTCTACTACTCCCATTCCTCTGCAGAAAATATAAACTCCAAATCCCCTTGAAAGCAACTCTTTACAAAATGCTAGTCCGTCCAGTCTGCCTCTTCGAAGCACAGGAGTGGTACAGGTACGTCTATGAGAGACAACTTGCACTACTTCAAGTGTTCCAATGCAAAAAACCCCGCGCGTTACTCAATGTCCCATGGTTCATGAGGAACGTCGACACTCACATCGCATCAGGTATCCCGTTCGTTTCAAGAACATGCTGTGTAAGGTTCTCCATGGGCGCCTTAGAGCACGACAACATCTTGATAAAATCCCTACTGATCCACAAACCTCGGTAGATAACCAACTACGACAATTCCAGTCGTAATCCAGGTTCCCTGTCGCCCGCAAAACACTCCACTATCCCGAACCCAAAGCGACGTCAGCAAAAGACCATTTGGTTCTAGCTGGTCATTCTGAAACAAGAAAAAAGATGTTCGCCAGTTCATTCGAAAAATTCATAAAAGTATTCATGAAAGTAATTCAAATTATATTCACGACTAGTTATTGGTCAAGTTTGTAAAATCAGATCGATCTGTATGATCGAAGATAGTTCGGGTATTTTATAGTGTTGCATTGTATTGGAACTGTAAACATAACTTTAATATAAGTAATTAGGAAACAGTTACTTTTATTTAAAGAAAGATACCCAGGAGTTCATTGATGTCAGTTTCGTGAATCACTGACATCTACAAGAACAACTTATTTTTGACCTTATTAAATCAGCGTTCCGGAAATTATTTTCCCTTCCTTCCTTCTAGCCGAATAAAAGTAGCAGATATCGATTCAACATGGTCCTTCGTGCTGGATAGAAGTAACAGATAAGTCAAGAGACTCTTTCCTTGTGTCTCGTTGCGAGTCTCTTAATTTCCTCAACAACAGTTATACCCGAAGGTTTCCGTATAAGTAATAATATCCACAATACTTCTGGGGACGTTAATCAAAAATACTTGTATAATGTTGATATTACTTCGCGCAGAACATCCCTATAATTGAAATCCATGGGACCATATAGCTTTTAACACAGTGCATGCTTGTACAGCAGCAACTTATTATATACGGATAATTTAAATTTTGTACCTAATAACCAATACATTTTTTTGTATTTCATTTCGAGTTTTTTTTTCTTTGATGTGATCTTTTACAACAAAGTTTTGCGTCAAAATTCATCCCTGTATGGTACTGTTACTCTATGGAATAATAGCATTATTCATATTTATTGGTATATGAACAATTTGGTAGAATTCACATGCACAGATTTACTCTACCTGATTTTATTCTCTATGTTTGGATATTACTTACATTTTGCAGATTACTTCTTCGCTATTGTCTCTAATAACAAGTAACATTTTCTGTTTATAGTGCGTGACACGTATAGAGTAGGTAAAGAATCGGACCCAAAATATTTAAGCAAGCTTATTCTTGTTAACCTCGAGACATGCTGGCTGAGATATACGAGTTTTAGACTCTAAATATGTTTAAGATCATCTCTTCAGAACCAAATACCTAGAATTACGATGTAATAAATACTACTTATATTTCAAATAAAAACAGAAGGAAAAGGTGATGCTCCAAATATATTTCGTCTAATATTTTTCAGTTAATATTGTTCCTGAACAATTTTAAAATATTTTCATGAGATGAAAAACAGTCTATATTCGAGCTTTAAAGTAATTCTTCAGAGCCTTCAAACTTCTTCAGGCAAATCCAATTTAATTCTAATTATTACACTCTACGTTCTCGAAAAAAGTACGCATATAATTTTTCTTCAATCAATACCATATTTGGATTCTCTTTTGCTCTCTGTGTCTGCGAAACTTTTCTGGTTTAGAGTTTTTAATTAACTGATGTCGTTCTCCATAAAAAATTATAGACACAAATAATTATATTTGTTATTTGATTTATTCTCAAAATTGTTTTGTTGTTTTATAAAAAACATTAAAATGTTTATTCTCAAATTATAAAGTTTATTTTCTTGGGTTTTCGTATATTTTCCTAGAAAATTTTAGTCATAATGTATTTTCGATCATGCCCAGGCGCGGCTCCGTGTTACTTCTGTTTATTTCCAAAAATTAAAAGAACTTTTAAACGTCAGCTTTCTCATATGAGGTTAAAAGCGAAGTTCGAAAGCGCACAGCGTTATCCCAAACAACACGCCACAGAAGAGTTTTGGTGATGAAAAGAAGCGCTAGCAGAAGCAAAGAAGATAACATTAAAATTCGTTTTGAAAAATAAAAATTCCCCACATCTTAACACACCTGAACAATTTTAAAGGATACCGCTTAAAAAATGAAAAATATCTGCATATACTGAAAAGCTCACTATTAGCAGTTCAACAAATAGATTTTCTATAGTTAAATATTTCGGTTAATAGTTTTCTTTTCTTATTTTTATCTCCACTGTTTTTCATTCCCCTTCACAGTTTTGGCTTATTCCGTCTTCTCTTATAATATTGTTTTAAACTTAGTATCGATTATTCTATTTTTATTACTTCTCTAATTAAACCGATGTTAGTCACCTTCACTCGTTATGGGGATCCTCTCATACAGCTGTTCAAATTTAAAAGTTTTTTTTTACGATAGAAAACAACATTTATTACAGATAAAACATTTTTATATTAGTAGGTGTATAACAAACTCATTAATAATTGTTAGAAATATATAAGAATTTTACGCGTTCAATTAGAACACTAGATAGATGGGTTGGTGAATTGATCAATTCAGAATTAATATGTATTCCTTTCTAAAGTAGTCATAATGAGAAATAGTTTTATCACGAAATACAATACATTTCCGACCAATTGTAATTTGTTTCAAAATTACTTTGTTTTATTAACATTTGGTAAAGCTTTGAACAATGTTCGTTAAGAGCACGATAAGTATTATTGGTTTAAGTACTCACATATTAACTGTGTATATGATTAAAGAATGGTGGTTTTCCATTAAAAAACGAGCTTAGTCTAATGATATATTCCATTATTTCGAATATTAAAAGTATTAAGGCATTTATCTGATGTTATCTTAATAATTACCTATTACTATAAAATATGTATATATGCACGCATATTATGCGGATAGTTTAAGGAATGTTCGGGCATACATAGGACGGAAGGTCTGCCATCATATTCGCAATTCCAGCATGTCTTGCATGATGAAAATAATATCGATTGCAGTAAACAAGTTCAATTATCAGAAATATAATGTAAATATTTGTTGTTCCTGCAACAAATATGATTTAATTTTTTTTTTATAAATTGTGGCATAGCGTATCATTTCTTTCAAGCCAGGTTTCTTGAAAGCTCGTTAGCTTCACAAAATTCATCAAAGTATTTTAGTATTAATTACATCTTACTTAGATACTCTTAAAACAACAATGCACAAGCAAGACGGCATATAATACATATATATATATATATATATATATATATATATATATATATATATATATATATAGAGCTCACAAAGCAAAATGAAAATGAAACTATTTAAGTTAAAATTAAGAGTAACTTCAAACTATACAAGTTTGTGGGTTTTCTTCCCTTAAATCCTCTGATTTCCTGCGTGTCGTCCAGTAGCTGTATTGCTTCCACGTTGTTATGACTTACAAACCTTAATTCATGTGTTATGACGAAATCTTTTATAAATCACAAATTCATTTATCCTTTTGATTTCAGGGTTATTGTGCTTTTAATCTAACGTAATGTTTCCAATTTAACTTACCATCGGGATGGATGGTTTTGTCATTTTGTCGCAACGCAACATTAGCATGGACAAATATGGAGCTATTAACCTATATATTCCAGTCTCTTATATTTTTCATTAAAATATCGATGAGGATATAGTTCAGGCAGCTAACATATAAATAACCTGCCATTTCCTTTTATTTTCATAAAGAATCCCGTTTAGAATTTAGTTGTTACTTCAATATATAAAATGGCATTTTGGACTGTTCACTAATATGGTACAAATCATATCTAAACATTATAAATCCCATTTAGTCTTAGCTGATCAAGAGAGATAAAAGAGGTACAATTAGCATATCCTAAACTAAAATACAAACAAATAACTTAGACAAGGTTCAAATAACAAGTTGATTCAAGGAATGTACAGCACTGAATGAAGCTCAACACCTTCATTCTGACATTTCACTACAAGCAGACTGCGCTCAATGCCGAAATACAAAGGAAACCGGAGAAAAACTTTCGACTTCCCTCGGTTCCACTAGCCTTTGTTCCCCTTTCCCCCTCCGAATGCACGAGCCTTTTATTCACTCCCCGGTCTAGATTTACGAAACCCCAAAATTCACCGACCGGCTAATCGTAGAAATAAAATTACGCGAGTTTAAAACTTTTTTCCCAGTAACGGCAGGGCCTGACCCTTGTCCTATTGCCCGTCGCCGCCACCGCCGCCCCTTCTCTTCTGTCCCCCTTTTCTTTGTCGACCCCGGGGGTCTTTCTCTCACGATGCCGCCGTTACTTGGCGGCCCGCCGTCCAGGACCAATGCTTTTTGCATCGTTGGATTTGCACGGGCTGAATTACAACAAGTGCCCATACGACTTCCTACTTTTTTTATTTTGCTCAATTTATTGCCAAGCGGAGTTCTGTGTCCTTTTCTTTTCTTTCGGTGAACTTTATTCATGATGGGGAAAATGAAACAAAATTTCACTATATTTCGTAAATTTGTCTACGATTCTTCGGATTATTGCACTTGGACGTAGATGGAGTAAATATTAGGCGTTTATATGGATCCTAATAATTTTTCACTTCAAAACATTATTTTCCAGTCATATAACATATAACATAGAACATGTCCGCCAGTCTATATCAATAATTGTCAACTCCCGTAAACAGAGGATGCAAAATATATTGGAATGCACCTAGATCGCCGCCTAACTTGGAAGAATCATATACTCGCCAAATGGAAACAACTTGGACTTAACTAAACTCTACCAAATATATTGGCTTATCGGGCGCAAATTCAAGTTATCATTAGATAACAAGTTATTATTGTATAAATCTATGCTCAAGCCTATTTGGTCATATGGAATCCAACTATGGAGAACCCGTAGCAAGTCTAATATATCTATCAGCGTGTTTGTGTGAAGTACTTCGAAAGAGTGTCAGTGCATCCCAATGTCTTCGCTAATTAGCTAAATGTGTGAAGTGACAGTGAAGTACGTAGATTAAAACGCCTAACACCATCCTATCTGATTATTGGACTTACATAGACTTTAGAATAAGTTTTAGAATAAGACCATAGCCGATGTTATTCATTATTTGATAGTCTCAGAAGGTACGTCTTGATTTATCTGGCAGAATTTTAAATCCTGATAATCGTATTACTTACTATCTATTCACTATTACTTAAATGTCTTAGTAAGTGTCTTCTTAAGTTGTAAATATGCTGCTGCTGTGTAAGTCGATAGTAGAATAAATGTAATATAGAGCGACAATCTGACAATATGGCAGCTACCTTATCTCAAAAACATGCCTTAATAATAAAAATAAACAATTCATTTTAATTTAGGGATATAGATAAATAAGTTATTTCTTTGTCAAGAAAAGCTAATATATTGACTAGTTTGATTGCCTATTTAAGGATCTAAAAGGTTTATTATACGGATAAAGTAGATAGAGAAAAATAAAAGGACCAACCACCTAAGGTGAATTGATGCGAGATCTGACCAAAGAATAAATAATTCGATAACTATTTTATATTTGTGTAGACGCCTATGAATTAACGCAATAAAATATGTATATTGAGCTTATTGATATTTTCATGATTATAGGGAATTCATAGAAAGTCTACCTTCTATCTTTTAAAAAAAAATATCTGTCACTATTTTTGATGAATGGATTGCGGTCGAATTTCGACCAACGGGCAGTCACTAGGACTTATTAATTTATTACACTGTATGATCGAATAGATGTCATATTATATGCATTGTAATCTATCAAAAATACGCATATCTATTTCACATTAATTAACCTAACAGCAATTTAAAATTAGAAATCAAATTTTACGTGGATGTAATATTCTATTTATGGTTATTATCTTTACGGAGTTGTTAGACTCTGTTTCCTTTTTTCTATTAAAGTTATAATCTGTTAAATATATTCTATTATATTTCACAATATATTTCTAGAAGTTCGTCAAGCTATTTAGTCTGCATTGTAATTTCAATAGGTTAATTATGGCAAATAAATGCAAATATCGACGGAAATGTAAAGTATTTCATTATATTTTAACGTTGTGGAATTAGTTAATAAATTCATATTAGTCGTCCATATTAGTTGTTAGGTATTATTGGCCGAATTTTCAAAAGCGAATTATACAATAGCTTTTGCTAATAAATTCAGCTCGGCGTAAATATTATTATATGTTGGAGATACTTTCATCAAGTTCATTGTTGTTTAACAGGCTACGTTATGTCATCACTGGGTTATATCACGATCATCAAGTTCTAATTACCCAAAAAAAACTCCTAACTGAAAATCTCTGTATGTATTTAACTAATATCTACATATTAAGAAAAACAAATCATTTTATATGCCAAAATTTTCCTTTCCTTTTAAATTAGTTCAATAGCGGGCTTGGTTGGCGCAGTAGTCAAAGCGACAGAAATATCCTCCTACTTTTGCGATAGTCGCGGATTAGAATCCTACTGGGGCATGGTGCTAAATTAATGTATATAATTGTTTATAATTGTGATTGTCCAAAAGGCAATATCCAAATCCAATGTCCAATATCACAGTCACATTACTGACCACGCTGGGTAAGACCGGATACCTTCTGAGATGATTTTCAAGTTGGTCACTGGCCAGCAGGTAAGCTTAGTGCGGAGAACAATGGTTCGGAGCTCGTGTTAAGCAGTAGTAATGTTGATGGTAAAAAGCACACCCTAAAATATAACAAAAAAAATAATTCAACTGAATTCAAGTTTAACTTGAATTATTATATCACTAACATTTAACATTTGGTATGAAACTTATACTATTCAGATATTGAAAAATTTACCATTTTGGGTGGTAATTATAAGTGCTTTAAATTTATTTACTATACTAAGACAAATTAGTGGTCTTAAATTCACACATTTTAGCTCAATTTTATTTAAAATATAGAAAACGATTAACTACGACTAAAAAATTTTCAAAAATATAACGTTTAAATATGTCATACCAAAATTTAAATAGCTATTTATTAATTTTTTTATTGATTATAGACTGTTCTATTGTCAATTGACGAGCATTTGAACATTAAAAGGCGAACGTGGTCCTTTTCTCTCTTTTTCTTGTTCAATTTTTACCAGTATTTTCTGTTTCAACGTGCCCATTTTCTGCCTTAGCACAGAAAACTCGATGGAATAATATTAGGCTTTGTTCGATGACGATGCTACAATTTATGCCGCTGCAGAAATTGCTTCATCAAAATTTCTTTGCACGTTTGACCCGATTAAAACCCAATATCGATTGATATTCTTTGACTAAGTTGACATCCTCCCTCCTTTATTGTTAATGATTATTTATTATTCAAATTTGGAAAACCTGACCGATTATACAGGGTGCGAAAGATGTTGGCGATAATAAGCTTCTCTTTCAAATATTTGAGAGTGGGGAAAAAGAGAGGTGTTTAGCTTTGGAACTTCTTAACATATTTGGAGAGAAAACATAGTTAGAATCTTTGCCTAATTTGAGAGATTCAAAATATTGAAGTAATTTTTGGCGTCAACAAGAAATATAAGATCGCGAAACCAGGATGTATTTTTCAGTAAATCAGTCTCCAAAGCTAACGCACCTTTTTCAACCAAAAATTCCAGCATTGCTCTCTCTGAAGAAATGTTTCAGGTAGCGCAAAGTAGTTATAACTCTCCATATTCCCCGATGTCTTCTTCCAACAAAACACTTAAGTGACTCTACGCGTATGTAATTTATGCAACATACAACTGAAACCATATAATTCAGCTTCATGTTCTCATGTTCTAGAGATCCTTAGTCTTTTTCTTATTAGTGCAAATACTTGCCATTTTGTAAGCCATTTTCTCAATGCATTTCTTAATTTTTGAATATGTCATTATCTTAGGTTATAGTCCCAGCTGACAAAATTTGAGTAAATACTGAAATATATTTCTATGCTTATCAACGAGCAGCAAGAAACTAATCAAATCACAAGCTTCATCTAACACTCATCAAATATTTTCATTTTGTTAAAATTACTTCGATCTAATAGTACATATAATAGTAATATCAATACCCATCATCTCCACCCGTCTCAGCACCAGTGTGCCTTGACAATGAAGCACTGTCTGCTTTTGCTTTGACGTCTTCATTATCACAGTTTTGTACAAAAATACAAAAATCCTACTTAGCAATTTCTCCGTCTCGTATGAGGTTGACCATATATTCAAATTTGTCCTGACTTTTAACAAAAGAATTCTGTTAGTTGAACCGCTCCCTTTTCATTTTCCTTAGATATTATTTTCTGATAGCACTACAAACAATGTTTAAGAATTATATGGCTCGGTGAATAGAGGCAAGAAGCAATAAAAGAGTGGTTGTAGAAATACAGAATTAACAGTAGATAAAGAGGGATGAAATAATAGTTTGTAATTAAGTTATTGTTTAATATTTCATCCATTAACATCCTCAATGGCATGCAGTTATAATGTCTAGGAGTTCAAGTACTTGGAATCAGCAACACAGAAAAAGGAAGTGATCGTCAATCTATGGTTTAAGTAATAAATTGACTTGGCTTTTGCTTCTGTAAAGCAATAAGTATATAAGAAAGAAATAAAGTTTGACTGTTTCGAATGTTTGTTTTTACAAACGCAATGTTTAAGGGTAATTATCTCCGAAATCGTATTGGAACATATGATAATTTGATATGCGATAATTTGATATGTTTATCAAGTAAAAGGTTAAAAGAGGTTAAGATAAAAAGATTAAATTGAACTTTTCTGTAATTTTTTAAAATATATCTTTCTTTATTAGATTTTAAAAAGTTTTCAGTGGGTAGATTATAACCATCTATAGAAAAAATTCAAATATGATTCAACTATTTCTAAGTTTTAAAGAAAAGACTTCATCTGAAGATTTTAGGTCAAGTTGAGAGTATCTTCCGACTAACCAGTATAGTTGTTTTATTTTGGTTTTAATGTGTTTTGCTTTTTGTCTAACGTGATGCTATATATATAAAAATATCGATATTTTACAAAAGATATGTCGATATTTCTAAGGAAAAATAAAAATAGTGATATATTGACCTAAAAATATATAGATATTCATAGAATAGATAAATAAACATACTAAATTGTTCTAAACATTTAAAATTACTTGCCAATTTTAAAGGTTTACTAAAATTAATTAAAATGTTAATAAAAAATTTATATTAGAAAATATTTGTAAAATGAGACTAATAAATCGATCAAAAAAATATCGATATTTTCGGCAGCCTTACCTTGATTGTCATAATAACAAGAAATTATCCATTTCGAGTATTGCTTCTGCAATTGATACTAGATGATTTGCTGAATAGTAATTTTTATGACTCAACTCGTATGTGTCAAATAGACGAAATAATAATGAAAAACTCTTTTTCACGATTAATTTATATTTACAAACAAATCACTAAATACTATTTTGAAAATATATCTAAATTACGATCGACGTAACATTTATACGAATACTATATTCGATTGAGTTGTAAAAAAGGACAAGAAAATGTTTGAAAAACCTTCTTCGAAACACACTCTGACAAATAACTCTGTTTCGACGCCACGCAAAAACCCGAAACAAATCGAAAATAACTTTAATGATACTTTCGGCTTTCGAAGGACGATCGTCCATGGATAAAAAACGAGATAGAGCCAATTTTGTTGAAATGTCGATATATATCTACTTTTCGAATAATGTGCCATAAAATTAGATTTTTTTTATAAGAATGAACACCGTTGTTTCTGGTGTCACCGTAAATGTTTTATTATTGTCGTATTGATGATGTTGTTTAGTGTCGAAAGAGAATATATTTATAAATAGTTGACTTTTTCGAGAAATAAATCGCATCTTATAACATTATCTAAATATTCTCTTTAACCTTTTTATACAAATGTTCTTTTTTCGCAAAAGTAAGTCTGCTATTTCACATTTGTATTATTACTCAATTTCGTCTTTCTTAATAACATATTTAGCTTAATACCTACCTAAACCGATTTTCTATTTACAATATTATTTTAACTATTACCAACTGATCACATCGAAGTCAGTGCCGAGCAACAAATTAGATTGGTTTTGTTCGTAATTTAATTTTGTGTAACAGGTTAATTGAAAAATTCCCTGCTTGACACATAAATGCGGCTACTAGAATTAAATCCATATGTATTTATTTAGTCTTAACCCTCAAAAGATGCGTGTATAAATTTGTACAGCTGTCGAATCATTAGTTTGTGAATTATATTTTGAGTGGAGTAACTTCGGTTATTGTGAAAAAATGGATAAAAAGGAATTTCGCGTGTTGGTAAAATTGCTGTTGAAGGGAAAAAATACAGTTTAAGCAAAAACTGGGCTTATGCCAAGTTTCCGGACACTGCCCCACAAAAATCAACCATTAAGGATCGGTATGCTAACTTTAGACGTGGTGAAATGAGACGGTGAACGCAGTGGACGCCCAAAAGAGGTTGTTACCGAATAAAACATTAAAAAATTCAACAAAATGATTTTGAATGACCGTAAATTGAAATTGAATGGAACAGCAAACACTTTAAAGATATCAACTGAACGTCTACATCATATCATTTACGAATATTTGGGTATGAGAAAGCTCACTTTTGACCAAAAATAACGAAGGGTTGATGATTCGGAGCAGTGTTTGAAGATGATCAAGCGTAATAAATCCGTGTTTTTGCATCGATATATGAGAATGGATGAAACATGGCTGCATCATTTCACTCCGAAGTCCAATAGAAACCCGATCCAAAGCGTGTGAAAACGCAACAGTCGGATGGAAAGGTTATAGCGTCTGCATGTTGGGATGCGAATGAAATAATTTTTAGTACCTTGAAAAAGTAAGGACCATTACGTAACGTTGGACCGTTTGAAGGACGAAATCGCCGAAAACGTTCGCATTTGAATAAAAAGAAAGTGCTGCTTCACCAAGACAATGCACCGTGTCAAAAATCCATGAATTAGACTTCGAATTGCTTCCTTATCCACCGTATTCTCCAGATCTGGCCCCCAGTGATTCTTTGCTGTCCTCAAATCTCAAAAGTATGCTCGGAAAATTTTCGTTGAATGAAGAGGTGATCGACGAAACTCAGGCCTCTTTTGAAGCAAAGGACAAATCATACTACAAAAATGAAGGGAATTATGTTGAAATAAAAAACTAATTTTGTCGAAAAGATGTGTTTTACTATGGTAGGTCGGAGACTTTTCAATTGACCTGTTATATATCACAAGTGTATATTAAGCTAAATTATGTCTATATAGTAGAATATAAAATAAATGTAGTAGATAGATTAAATAAGTTTCTGTTTATTTTTATACAGTTATTACAACGGTTATTATGTACATATTTTATTTTGAAAAATTTTTGTTTTGTATTAAAAATCGAAGTTTTGATTATTTTTTATTTTTCAGTGAGTTGCTTATTTATATTTTGAAGTCGGTTCAATTATTTTGTAAAACATATTTTATTTTTCTCTTTTTAGTGTTAGATATTTACTCAATAAATTGCGCAGTTAGTTTATTAAATATTACAATAGACAGCCCAAGTAAAGTACAGCCCGTATGAGGAAAAATAGGAATAAAGAAAGAATAATTGGAAATAAGGAACGTTTCATGCCCTAGGGTCAGCTACCTAGTCTAGGTGATTTGACAAATGTTCCAATCAAACTAGAAAAAAAAAGTTGCTGCCCTGTTGGGAAACGAACCCGCGAACTCCGCGTGAGTGTTTAAAAAAGTTTGCGTTAAAAACCAAACTAAATGACTACACTGAACTACTTTCAATTTTTCGTCATATCAATTCAGTAATAACATTATACACAAATATCTGATTATTTTAGATAAAACATATATGAAAACTTTATACGTTTTTGCCTCTTGCCCCAACAGATCCTGACTTGGTTACAATGGGACCACGTCGGAAGAGCATTCCTTCGAATAAAAGAAAGAATGTTGAAGATCGATCCATAATTGACGGAGAAATCGGCGAACATACATTAAAAATTATATATAACCTACAGCTCGAATACAGAACCTCCTCCTATATTGAAGTCGGTTAAAAATGATAATCCAAACTAAATCATCATTAGAAAATAATTAGATTTAACGTTCTTTCAGTATTCAACAATGCTATGATGAATCCAGAAAAGAATCTACTCATTATATAAAAATAATTTTATCGCTATATAAATATGCATATAAAAACATTTATTCCTTTATCCCTTTCCTGTGACTGAACGTAATATATATGTTTATAACACAGAAACCATAATTGGCTTTCATTCAATCTCTAGACGAAACCATCGCACAAATAAAGCTAATTCCTCCGGAGGAATTCTGGCGAAACGATAGAAAAAATTATATCATCTCCTTCCCTAGCTAAGAGAGCAAATCCATTCTGATATTAATATCGAGATGCTTGTTCGTCTGGCAAAAGTTAATACCCAGCCGGATAACGAGCCAGAAAAGGAAAGTGTTCGGCATCCGAATGGAAGTCGAGCCGGTTTGACGCCTCATTGGTCGCTCCATCTCGGAGGAAACCGTGTGAAAAGTGGGCCAGATTCGGTCGTCTTTTTTTTTCGATCGGCCGCTTTCATCCTGGCATCTCGCACGAGAAGGATGACGAATAATATTTAGTTGTTTCATAACGTTATAGGGTTTGTGAATGAAGTTCTTTTGAATTCGCTTATAAAGTAGCGGTGACAGATCATTTTATTAAAGTTTAAAAAAAAAATAACTAATATTTTTTTACAATTCCTTTATTGATATGTAAATGATAATTTTTTTTATAACATCTTTATTAGATACGCTTAGTACAATCTTAATTTACAATTAATTTATTACTACTTTTCCTATGTACATGGATTAATTCACAAGCAAGACGAGTGCGATAAAATACATCAGTATGTATTCCTCAATTATAAAATTATAATTATTTATTAATTATTAACTTATAGCTATAGTTTACACCAATAATACACACTCAATGTTTACACAAGTTCGTATGGTTTTGTTCGTTTCAATCTCCTGACACCCTGCGCGCTGTCCAGCAGTTGTAATGCTTCCACGTTAGTATGATTTAGTAATCTTCTTTCGTGCTTCAAGGCGAAATCTTGGATAACTTCGCAAATCCATAGGATTGCCAGGTCATCGTGCAGTTCTTCATTGGTTACATAGCGATAGGCATTGGTAATCAATCGAAGAACCTTGTTTTGACAGCGCTATATGACTAACTGATTTGAATTTTTAGTGCAATCCCATATTTGCACCCCATAGGTTTAAATTGGCTTTATAATTGTATTATAGATCAACCTCTTAGATTTTAGATCAAGTTGAGAGTATTTTCCGACTAACCAGTATAGTTGTTTTATTTTGGTTCTAATGTGTTTTGCTTTTGGTCTAACGTGATGCGTAAATGATAAATGGGAAATTATTATTATAAAGGATGTAATATTTTTTTAATTTTAGATTAATTTTGCTCTAAATATATAAATATGTAATTGATTTTGTTAATCCCAGAAACTTTTCAATAATTTATGGGATAAATAAATTCTGAATGACTAAAATATGCCTAATATGAATAAGAAACTATTTTTGAACAAAATATCTATTAATGGAGAAACTAGTAATATATTTTCGATTATCATTTCGAAATTTAAAGGTGTCTTTTGGCTTACAAATTATAAAGATAATTTTAGACTTTGTGGTAAACTTCTATAATAATAACTGTTATATAACTCAATATGATATTAAACATGATGCTTCTTTTTGCTTTTTTCATCAAGCGGTCTCTTCAAATATAATTACAGTGATTCCAAAGAACATTTCGAGCCTTTTTATGGTGTAAATTGTCATTTTTTATTCAGGTGTATAACAGTGAATCTTTATTTCATTCATTCGTATATAGTTGCTTAATGTTCTCTAGAACAATTATCAACTTGGGAATATCTGAACATTAAGCACTCTTGACGATTTACAAAGAAATGGAATTATAAAATTTACTAGCTTCATAAATGCATTTAGATTAAAAAGTGTGATAATTTTATTGGAGATGGTCCAAATTTTGTATGACTCCAATATAAAGTAAATTCTAATCTGAAAAAATTCTACAAAATTACTTCGCTGCCACTGGTAGCAGTTAGAGTATTTGAAGAAAACAAAAACCAAAAATCAATTCGACATGATTTGGCATAGGGAACTTATCCACAAACTTCAGAAAATAATACCATAATAACACCTTGAACTCTTACATCTCTACTCCATGAGTTAAAATATTTAGGTCAAACAAGATGAAGTCTGCTCGGCAATAAAATAAACAAAATAAACTAAAGTAGGTTTACCACAAACAAGAGATAATAATGAAAATGTTACCAGATAATTACAATTGAAGAAATAAATTGACCTTGATCCAGACTTTACCCTAAAAAGTAAAACTTAATGAATATATAATCAAACTATCCCATATAGGAATTAAGCAAAAACATAGGAACAGAGCTAAGTATAATATAATTACATCTAAACAAAAAGAGAGGAATTTAAAGTGAATTCTCAGAAAGAAATCTCAATTATCCATACATAATGAGTAGCTGTTTTACAAAGATATTTTAAAACCTATATGGACCTTCCGCGAAATGTAATAAAAGCAAGTCCTAAAAGGGTTTTCGAATGAATTTAGATATTATAGGAATGATCACTTCGATCAAGTCCTAACATACCGACTCTCACTCAGGAAATACTATGGATGACTATGGATCTAGAGTATTGTATCTCTTGGATCACACTGGAGCAAGTGTACATTAGTGAAGTGTATTTAGCAAAAAAGAATTGCAGTGTTTATAAAGTTAATTAACGTCATAGGATTTTAAGTACCCGAACTGCATGTCATCATCTCACGCGTACTGCATATATGTTAGCTGCTTCCTATTTGGTGAATATGAGGTTGTCTATAAGAATAATGGCGATCGTCATAAGTTTGTCAATAGTAGTGTTATTCCCACGAATTGCTAAAAATTTATATAGTTATACCTCTTACTTTTATTAAAATTTAAATATTAAAAAAAATAAATATGGTAATTCACAATTACACTTACAGTTTAGTATATTGTAACATAACACATCTTAAATTGTTATTAATCCTTATTTAATTATTAATCTTATTAGAGGTGAGATTATATTATTGGAGAAGATAATATCTATCATAATATTAAATTTCCATTGATATCAAAATCTTATTAAAATAAGTACCACTTGATGAATACCTTCTTGGAACGACACAAAATGATATGCGCTTTATATACAAGTGAGATTACAAATTCTTATATATAATTTGGAATTCCAATAATATCATAAACATCTCTCGCTCGCAATATTTCTTTTGGACAATCGGATCAGCCTCAACAAATTCGAAATCAATATTTTTTACATTGTGAAATCTATTTAGTTTCTTCATCTTACGTTCCAAAACGAAAAATTATAACAGTTACGCTTTTCATTTAATGAATTCGCATAATGAACATTCTTAAATTAATGAAAAGCATGTATATTTGTTTTTGTTAAGAATGACCAATCATATGGAATATATTATAAGACACATTAACTTCAGGTGATACGTCTTAAGTAATTATTTTGAACTGATGTTAAAATCTCTAACGATTAAGATTTTACATTTTACTTTTTATCAAATAAATTTACTGAGAAATCTATAAAAAATAAGTTTTACTCCTCCACTATTGCTAATTGCTATACCGATTAGAAATAAACGTTATCATACATCGCAATTTTCACTTTTCTATCTTTAAATACATAATGATTAATTTATATGCAAAGCGATGCGAAGACATTTGTTTACTGTAATGTGGGAAATTTATTCATCTATAATATCAGACCTTCAAGCCTTATTTACTGAAGTTAATTGTATAGTTTTGAAGGTAATACGAAGATCATGATAAGAGATCTGACCCAGAAATGTAACGGGAATGCAACTACCTGCTTTCTATGTAAAACACCATATTGGATTAATTAGAGATATGTCCGCTTCAACCAACGTCGACCTAACCGCCCCCCACCCCTCGAGACCGCCGGTACACCGCGCACCTCACCGGGCTTTCCGTCACTTTTCCCGACGGTTTATCACATGAAATCAACCGAATAGTAAGTAATTATTAGCGGGCAATACGTCTGCGTGACTCTGTGTCGGAAAAATGCCACAGCAGCTTGTTATAATGTTCCCATGCAGGTGAAAATAATTGCAAACTTGTCCGCCCGTCGGTCTGCACGCATCCGGGCCGCCGCGATGGAAAACGCGCCGCATTATTCGTGTGGACATTTCCACACGGAAATGCCGTTGTCCGAAATTGTTCTCTGATACTTACACGGTTGGGGAAGTGGGGGTGTCGGCCGCCGAGGAGGATATGTATATATCATCGAGATTTTAAGAAATATGGATATATGGGTTTCGATATTTGAAGAAAATAGAATAAATAAAAAAACAATAATTTTAATAGATCTTTAAAATTAAGCACCAAAATTCACAAAATCTTTAAAATTAAATACCAATTTTACAGGTTTTTAAAAATAATTAAAAGCCTCTTTATAATGTTTTAGAATAAAAAAATATCTTGAACTAAAATTGCTGATTGTGGTTAGATCTTTAGAATAAGTGTACACGTCGATATGTCAAAGTAAAACTTCTGATGATATCACTTGGTAGTGGATATCTCAGTTGGAAAGATAAATTCACCCATCACTAATAAATTATTAAGTTCTTTTAACTAATAACATAATACATTAGACATGCTTAACAACAGGTCAATCGAAAAGTCCCCGGCTACCATAGTAAAACAAATTTTTTTACCAAAATTAGTTTTTTTATTCAACATAATTCCCTTTAAGGCTCATACGCTGATTATAGCGACCATCCAACGTTTCGATACCATTTTTGTAGTACGATTTGTCCTTTGCTTCAGAATAGGCCTCAGTTTCGCCGATCACCTCTTCATTTAACGAAAATTTCTTCTTAGCGAGCATTCTTTTGAGATCTGAGGAAAGGAAATAGTCGCTGGGGGACAGATATGGAGAACACGGCGGATAAGGAAGAAATTGGAAACTGACTTGTGACACGGTGCATTGCATCCCAAAATACAGACGACATAATCTTGCCAGCCGACTGTCGCCTTTTCCTACGCTTTGGAGCGGGTTCATCGTGTGCAGTCCACTCGGATGACTGTCGATTGGACTTCGAAGTGAAATGATGGAGCCATGCTTCATCCATTGTCACATATCGATGCAAAAACTCGCGATTATTACGATTGATCATCTTGGAACCCTGCTCCGAATCATTAACTCGTCCTTGTTTTTGGTCAAAAGTGAGCTCGCGCGGCACCCACTTTGCACAGAGCTTTTTCATACCCATATATTCGTGAACGATATGATGTACAGGTTCAGTTGATATCTTTATAGCGTCTGCTATTTAATTCGATTTCAATTTACCGTCATTCTAAATCATTTTATGGAATTTTTAATGTTTTTGTCGGTAAACGTTTTGTGTGTCCACTGCGTTCACCGTCTTCGGTACTCATTTCACCACGTCTAAACTTAGCATACCAATCCTTGATGGTTGATTTTCCTGGAACAGTGTCCGGAAACTCGGCATAATGTTTTTGCTTCAGCTGTATTTTTCCCTTCAAAAAGCAATATTTTAACAACACGCGAAATTCCTTTTTATCCATTTTTTTCACATTAACAAAAGTTGCTTCACCCAAAATTATATAATTCACAAACTAATGAACCGACAGTTGTCAAACTTGTAACGCATTTTTTGAGGGTTTAGGCTAACTGAAAAACATATGGATTTAGGCCGGGAACTTTTCAATTGACCTCTTATAACATTAATTTATAAATTAGTTCCTTACTACTGTTCTGTTGTACTTGCACCAGTATTATGTATTTTCCAAATTAATGTTAAATTGACCTACGTAAGCTAAAGTTAAGACTAACAAGTATATATTATACAAGTTCGTATGGTTTGGTTCGCATCAATCTTCTGATTTCCTGCGTGTTGTCCTATAGATGAATGGCTTCGACGTTGTTATGATTTAGTAACGTTATTTCATTTCGTTTTAAGCTGAAATCTTGGACAACTTCGTAGATCTATTTGAGTTCGAGGTTATCGTCCAGTTCTTCATTGGTTGCTTAGTTTCAACGATTTTTAGGTGATTTTGATGTAAATGATAAGAAAAGGTTCGAAGACAATGAATTTGAAGACTTATTGCAAATCCCAAAACTCCTTAGGTCCAAGTTTCAAATAACTTTCAACAGTATAGCAGTTGATGAATGAGTAGCTTCCGCGCGTTTAAATCATAAAGAAAAGATCGAATAAGAGGATAAATAACTACACAAATTTTGTCCGAAAATAACTTTCCTAACATTGTTATTTCATTAATTACTAGGCAAAAAGAGATAGTTTTCTATGTCGTATGTGGATATACGACAATCCTAAACGTAAGTCATCACGAGTTAGCCCGGGAGAACAATTCACCAATCCATCCAACAATGCAATGTCTTGCTATACATATGGTGGAATCAGCAAGATGCCGTGGTATCACGAGCTGCTAAAAAACGAGTAAATATATTGTCGTTGAAAAAATACCACTAATGACAAGTTACAGATGCAATATAATTTTCTCCATAATAAGGTTAATCGCGAAAAGATCGCGACAAAATCTCGAAAAAGCTCCACAAAAGGTTGTGCAGTACGTACTGCTTAAGATAGGTGCTGCTAGGAAATATTGCTTGCTTGGCTAAATCACTAATTTTACTCTATAATATTAGAAGTCACAAAAACCTGACAACATGACAGAACAAGTTGGATCTTACCGGCCTATGTTGCTGCTAGTTACTATTTCAAAATTATTTGAGAAACTGTTGTTAAAACATATTAAACCATTTATAGAAATACGAGAGTTCCAGTTGATATTTCGAAATCACCACTCGACAATTGACCAAGTGCACAGAGTAACAACGGCTGTTGAAAAGCCTGTCGAAGAAAAGAAACACTGTCCTGCAATATTCCTGGACGTCTCACAAGCTTTTGGCCGTGTATGGCATTTGAAATTAATCTACAAAATGAGCAAATTGCTACCATGGAATTACTGCTGTCTGCTTGAATCATATCTTGTCAAAATAAAATCCATACTCAACACATTAAACCTATTTCAGCTGAAGTTCCACAGGGTAGTGTCTTTAAAGCAGTTCTGTATCCGCTCTACACTTCTGATATTCCAACAATAAAATGAACAGTACCTTTATTATATAGTACTTAATTATCATGGGAAAAGATATATATGTTATTTGCCTAATGCTGTAGAAAAAGGACCAGTAGCAGCCAACAAGATCTACAAATAGACTATAACTTCAACTTGGTCTAAGATCAAAAATAAAAAGAGATTGGTTTATCAATCAATCATAGGGTCAATTTGGACCTACAGGGTGCAAATATGGGGTTGTACTAAAACATCAAACCAACTAATAATCCAACGCAGTCAAAACAAAGTACTACGATTAATTATCAAAGCTTATTGCTGTGTAACCAATGAACAGCTGAACGATGACCTTGAAATCAAATGGATATGCGAAGTGATCCAAGATTTCATCTTAAAACATGAAATAAGGTTGCTAATATAGCAACGTGGAAGTAATATAGTTACTGGACAATACGCAGTAAATCTTAAGATTGAAAAGAACCAAACTACACGGACTTGTTTATTGGATAAGTGTATTTTTAAATTTAGCTTAATTTTATTATTAAGCCCGTACTCGCCTTGCTTATGTATTAAAGCAACTACAGCAGAGCAGTAGTAATAAATTAATTTGTAAATTAAGATTGTATTAAGCATATCTAAAGTTAAATGCAATTAAAAATTTAATATAGGGTGCTGTTACCCAGTTTTATATAACATTAACAGACTAGCCGCTCGAAATGGTTTATATTCATATATTGCTGTTTATATTCACCACATATAGTGTATACGAAGCTCTATAAAAATCCAATTTATCTATATGAAGTTGAATATTCAGTGAGAGCTAATAATAAATAGCAGACGAAAAATGTCCGTCGAGATATCCGCGCTGCATCCAAATCAGGAACTAAAACTGTAAATCGGTTTAACGCCGATTAAGCCTAGATATATCATCAGTCTCGGCTCCCCCCGAGGGCTACCAGCTTTATTTTAACCCGAGAGCAAATAGATTTACATAAAATCCGCTCGAACTCGGAGGGGTGACGGGCATTGCGAAGGGGGCGGGGGGTCGATGGTGTGGTCGTCGGGGGCGGCGTTAGCGGATGCCGCCGCTGCCGTCACGGCCATACGAGGCGTTTCAGTTATTTGGGATTATGAAAATAGAATTATCCTCAAGTCGGAAAGGTTATGTATTATTCAGAGAGTTTGTAATTAGCAAGGCCAGAAGGCTATAGAAAAAGACGGAGACGGAGATATTAGTTTCTTTATTTTGGCGGTGTTTTATATTTTCATTGACGTGATACGTCGAGGGGTTGTAGGGTATTTTTCAATCTCTCTCTTTGGGATTTGGAAGTATCTGTTTTTGAGGATTTGTTCGAAACGTGTTCTCATTTTTTATTATTTTTTGAAAAGTGGATAATATATGGAGAACTTATATACTTTTTAACATTATAGCTTTGTCGTTTTAGCCGCGACCTTGACAAAAATGTACCCATAAAATTAACTACTCCAAGCAATTATCTCCATTTTCCTTTCCTCTCTCACAATTTATACAGGAAAGGCTTCGTACATCTTCGTCTAACATCACGAATTGATATAAACAAACGTGAATCGTGCATTTGACTGAAAATAGTAATTACTGTTTTCAGTCGCTAGTTTTTCAACCATCGACTGTTTCGACTGTTTTGCGATTATCAACTGTTTCGACTGTCTTCAGTCGATTGTTCCCTACGCTAGTCCTAATCAAGCTACCAGGAATAGCCGTCAGATCGGTGACACAAAATATTTAAACAAATATTTTGGGCTCTTTCATTGGATCTGGCCGACACATTGCTAGCTCTAACTTTTATACGGTACATTACTAGAGGTTTTTGTGGAGTAGGTAATATCAATGTTGTAGGTAATAAACTCGTTGTAAATTTTTGCATCAAAGGTTAAAATGAATGTTGTAAGGAATAATAAAAACTATGAAATAGCCTCATAGAATATAAATTTTTCATTTGTTGGTGAGTTTTAGGTTGCAAAGGCAACTTAAAGATGAGCTATCTGGAAAGGTGATATTAAAGAGTACAATGAAGAGGGATGGAATTTTATTCAAAAATTTAGATAAAAAATTCTTTTATTTAGCCTGGTGTATTTATTGGTTGTGAAATATATATTTTAGGTCAGAAATATGGATAAAAGCTATAAACTATCTGAATAAATAAATGATATTATGAAAATATGCAGCAGTCAAAATGAAACTAAGTACATAGTTTGCATATATGGAAGACAATCTAGAAATAGTTGATAAAAAGTAATTTCTTATGAATTTTAACAGTAAATTTGTTCATTTGAAAGTATTGATGAGTATTAAGATATTTAACAATTAATATTATGATATATGTGACTAAATGACATTTTGTTGTTTGAATTTTGTATAATTGTTCAATATCATTGAAATATTTTTTCACTTTGTTCCAATGACAATTTTAAAAGTAGCTCAATTTATTACATCTACTGTAAATCTCTCAAACTACTTTACAATTATTTAAATTGGAAAATTGGTAATTTCGGGAAGATAATAACAGTAACACATGTTTTAAATTGTGAACTAAAATATACATACTACATATTTACATTTAATATTCATATCATAACTTAAGTATAATTTGAAAATGATAAAAATAATGTACATTTAAATAAGTTTAGGAAATGTCAAATATATTGTTATCATCTAATATGAAGATTCGTTTAACCTGTGATTTTAATCACAGTCACTTCGTCGTAGAAGGAATTAAATATTTATAGAGGCCAGGTGACAGAGAGGGTGTACAAGGTACCTGAACGATCTCGGTAAAGTGGCACGACGGATAACAGTTCGAAGAAAAAAGATCAGAAAATACAGACCGCGACATCTTCGCCCGTTCGTCGTTTCGGGCACGAGACGTGCCGATTCCAACCGAACCAGCCCTCCGCCATTTACTGAAACGCTCCGTCGGATTTTCAGCGGACCGCCAGACTCGACTGCTTTCAGTTTGGTTTGAACGTTGCGGAGAGGTGGTCGTACTTCGCTCTCGCCGTTCGTCGTATTCGATCTGACGCTATCCGCCATAAACAATGAATGATACCGGTAAACGTTATCAAGTTTTGAACGAAAACACTGTCTGATCTTTGCGTTTTCTCTAAAGTCTCGTCCCCTTTTACCCCGTCATTCTTTGTACTTTGTCACGACGAGCTATTCAGTTTACGTAGTGTATGTTTTTGTTGTTTTTTTTTGGGCCTGTTGTTTCTTCGAGTTGTCGGTGTGAGAAGTGATCTGAACGAAATCTGACCGGCAATTTTATTAGCCGGTTTTAGTGTTTTTTTATATATTGACGAACTAGTTGTGAGACCACGTGGATTATGCTCGGGCACAGTTTATCGCTGAAAATGTCCCGTTTTCTTTTTGTTGCGTTCTTGTACGGCGTCGTCTTGTTTACCAACGTTGACGCCGACTTCGAGAACAGCTGGACAATGTACTTGGAACAGCCGTGCTGTTCGGGAGCGACCAATCACCATGTCCGACATCATAGAGGTGAGTTCGGAATGGTATTATAAACAACACAAAACAGACATCGCTATTTCCTGTTGTTTTTTTAAATTGAATCAACCCGATTCTAATCTAAACATAGACACTTGATTACGACGAGTTTAATGTTACATTTTACGATATTGTTCTACGAAAATAACGATAATAAATATTTCAATCTTCCAAAACTCGATTGCCATGTCTAATTCGACAGGAAATCACATGGTTAATTCGCGAAAATGATCGTGAGTGGAATTACCACCAAACCTAACGTCTCGATGCCATTTATTTATTATCATTAGCTGCTTTTTATCTTTCCGTGCCTTTGTTTTATCTGAAGATTCGAGGAATTTGAAGTTATTCAAATATTCATTCGTTTACATTGAGGTATTGTTTTGGTTATATCTTTCGCCTTGTATTTATAAAATATCACTAAAAAACATTTTTCCGTATCAATTTATACGAGAAGCCAGTTCTTGAAACTATATTTTACCCAAGATTTAAATAATGTCACTTTTTATTTCAGTAAGCGTTGAAAGCCGGCTTTTTTGCCTCGCTCTGTCGCAAAATATTTGTCATACATTTCAGGCGAATTAATAAAACGAAAGTGGTACAAAACAAATATATTTAAAATAGATGTTTTCATTCATGTTACATTTGTTTAAGATATAAAACGTGTGTTATTTTTGTAATACTCATTTAAATATTAGTTGATTGTTTATATAATTTTTTTCTGTTCAGCAAATTGATAACGATTTTATATGTTTCGGTATATTAAATTAAGTATAACATGCGTTTCTATTTCATTTATTTATTTGTATTTTATACATAATAATTATATTAGCTCACCTATACATAATAAAGATATTGTACTTTTTGTAAAACCGAGAATAGAATAGAGAACAGGCTGACGGGTCATTAATAAATAAATAAATAATCTATTTAATTTATTGTTTGTTAAATTCCCAAATACTTGAAAATGATAACAAATCACATTATAAATGATGATAGATTATGTGAACGAATTTAGTTAAACACTGCTTATCTAATTATTTATGTTAAATAATATAACAAAGATACCCGCCTTACCCAGCATTTTTACTGTTGTGCCTAATAGGGTCGTATCTTTTTAGATTTACGCTTTTATGTATAAACAAACCCTAATACACATTAAAAATACCTATGTCTGAGTGGAATTCAAATGAGCAACTATCACGACAGTAGGTGAACCATTGCCTTAACCAACTGCTATCAAACGATCTTGTTATACATATTGTTACAAATGCTGTGGTTATTAATATGACCTAAAACATTAAGGTTTCCGTGAGAAGCAAAAATGTGCAGATTCATCCTACGAAAGAAACAAATGTTAAAGGCAAACAAACATTGTCAAATAAATACCCTTCATTTATATTTTATAGTTATTGTTATTTATTTGTTACAAATGTTGTTTTATCAGATAATTCGTTCAATAGTCACATCGACCAGATTTATGTCATTATAGTTTATTGATTTTTTCTATGAATCTCGATACATTTGGCAAAAATTGGCCAATTGGAAACCTTGTTTTGAAACCGGACAAAAAAACTGTCCAAACAAAAAACCATTAATGATCTATTCATCTAGCAAGTCATTGTACATTTTTGGTGGCCTTGAAATCAGTGACTCTCCTCCGCATGGGTTGTTACCTCTTACCGAGTGCGTTAACACACACACACACACACACACACACACGTACACAGACGGGCGCTCGCACAATCATGGCGGTTCGGAATTCTGTCGACGAGAGCTAGCAGTCGCTCTTTATAAACTGGTTTTCTGGGACCGTATCTCGTCGAGCCTAGGCAACAATGGTGCAGACCATCTCGCTTCACGTGTTCCGGCCCTATTGTCGATCTCGGGTTTCGGATTGAGCCACCCGTCCTCATTGCAGACCGTTCTTTTTTTGTCCGTGTTCTTTGACAAGCTGCCTATTTTGTAACCATCTACCGTGCCTTATTTTCGGTTTAATTATATAAATTGTTATGTATTTACGGCGAATAGAGCGGATTTCGTGCTTTAAATGTATAACTATGATATTCATTTCGTTTTGCTTCCATTTTAACGGTAATTTATGGGATTTATAACGTTTATTTGACTGTATTAATACCCTTAAGGAATTGTTAAAACAAAACTTGACATGTATATTACAGATATAGTTACAAATAATAAAGTTACACAGCCTAAAATGTTTGGTTAGTTCAGTTTTATTATTTTAGCTTTTTTCATTGAATATTTATGTCTATATTTATATGAATTTAATTACATTTTACTGTTGAATATTAATATTGAAAAATTTCTTCAATATTTTTTAATTCTGTTTTAATATGAGTTGATTAATTTATATTATTGACAAAGTTTGTATATTAGTGATATTTTTGGGCTAGTTTCAATATATTTTGTTCAAATACGTTATGAATTTCAAAAATATTCAATAGATGGAATTTAAACTGGGACTTAATGTGATTAGTCAGAAGAGAAATAAAAGATTCATGTAAATATTAGATTTCCAGGCGCTAATACAACAAATAGTCTTTGGTTTTTATAGCTGATGTCCGAAATCTCCATATCATAGTTTGTATATGATTCGTTTAGTAGAAATTTCGTTTTGTTGTTTTTCAATTACAATAACAATTTAATTAGGTGTGCTGTCACAACAGCATTAATTAAGTTAAACCAAAGAACGACGCCATCAGTTCGTGAAATATCTATTATTTTGATTTTTATAGATGTCTACGTATTGTATTTGGACATATAATATGGCGACGGTTTTGCATTGTTTATTTAACTTTTTTATTATCCAAATATAAATATGTTATGATAAAACTTTGTAAATGAGTGTTATTTAGAAATTCAATGTTGACCTATACATCCTTAGAAACAAGATGCGTTCTTAGGTGAATAGCTGTGTTAACAAGGCTACCTGCCGTATGTATTCACATTAGGTAATAATGATAATAATAATAATAATCAATAATGAAATGAATGAAAAAATGAAAAGAAAATAATGATAATCAAGTTCTTTTCAAGCTAACCAACTTCAATTGGTCGATAAGCTGGCCTTTTCTTAATAACACTTTGGATATTCAAGTATTTACTCCCATTAAAAATAAAGAATTTCATCACACACATATTGTTTCATTCCCTTTCAACGTCAACCGATCATTTTTGTGAAAATCTATACTTTAAAAAATGGCCTTTGCGTTATTGTCATGGAATTGGGCGTAGACTATTTATTTTATAAAATGTATCAACGTTGTCGAATATCAAACGCACCTTAATACCGTGTTTTTTTAATCGATATTATCTATCCTCGAGATTATTACCGTTCGTTTGATGTTGGTATCTTTTTTATTGGATATATATTATCACCAAAAATAGCCGGGTCGACATTTTCTAGTTAAAATATTCATCCGAAACGATCGATGAGCGAACAAAAACGTAACATTTCGGGGACGGTCGAAATTTTTAATTTATAAAATCGTCGATAAAACGCCACTTAAACCCAAAAGAACAAAAAGTCGAGCAGGAACGTTCACGTCGAGTTTCCTGCCGTAAAATTAATGCATTTCACGACGACCAGGACGGGTTCTATTAATATCGTTTCTTATCGGTTTGTTTTCATTGTTGATTTTGCGATAGGATAATAGCGGTAATGTTTGCTTTTAACTAGGATATTCTTCCGTGTACGTTTATGCGATTTAAACGATCAGAATGGCGTTAACATGTGTTATTTCTGAGTTTTATTTAAATTTTAGCTAATTATGAATATTTTGACTAGGGCAATGTATTGTCTCACTCATTTTCATTGAACTGAGTTTAATTGTTTGTAGGCGAAAATATAAAAATTGACAATACAGTTACAATATAGTTATCATCTCTAAGAAGATAGCACGCTTTTCAACTTGATTTCAAGATTACATATTATTGATATGCGGACATTTTAATGCGAATATAGTTCTATAATAACTTATTTGATCAAACGATACAACGTAAGTTTCAATCTATTGTAAATCCTTCACATGTGATTCAAAGATCATGATCAAAATTGATAAGTAAGTGATAATTTAAATTCTAGTCGTAATTCAGTACCCCGTTTGAAAATAATATATACTTTTTGCATTGATTTAAATTGTATTAAAAACTTACTACTCAATAATTACAGAAAAACATATTTATATTTAGAAATTGAATATAGAATAAAAGCCAAATGTAGCCGGCTTGGTGGCGCAGTGGTAAAGGCGATGGGACGCTCCTCCTACTGTTGCGATAGCCGCGGGTTCGAATCCTGCTGGGGCATGGTCGTAAATTTATGTTTGTGATTTTATAAAATTTGTGAATGTTCTAGGCAAGAGTGTAAAATCCGATAAGGAAAATGATCCCAGTCACGTCAGTAACCAGGCTGGGTAAGACCGGATGTCTTCTGGGATGATTTCTAAGGTTGGTCACATGCCAGTCGGTAGGCTTAAGACTGTGTTTCGGAGCCCACGTTATACTTTTGGCCCAGTCCAGATAAACCCATAGTTGGTAAAAGGAGACTTTAAAATATATATAAAAAAAGTAATTTTCTTGTTGGCTGATGTATATATCTGTTTAGGTTATAACAAAGTATTATTACAGTTCTATTATATTTTGTTGTTTACTCAGAAATATAGTCTTAAAAATAAATTGTATTGGCGATGTAAATAATATTACAGCACGATATCATTTTCATCAATAAATATAGAATATTGGTTTGTTTTTTGCTTGTTTTGTCGCTTATTGTTCGTCACTATCATGAACTAATAATAAATGAAAGTGATACCTGTTATTTCTTTATTTGGATTAATTGTTATTTTGAGTTTAGAGTCAATTAATTGAGAATAGTCGGTTTTCATTCACATTACGTTTATTTGAGATATTCTATTGATGGTAATGCTGAAATATTACAATTACATTTAATATTTATAAAGTTTGTTATTGCCGTGGAATACATATTACATTTACTAAATAATTAAATAAACTACATCATTGCTGATTCATTGTAATTTTTTTAATTTTTCATTAATTGAATTAACCTTTATAAATATAGTAAAATATTTTAGAGTATTTTGTCTGGCATCATTACAATCTACTATGTTAGTTTGTTGGTAATGTCTAGATAGACTTGTAGCGACCTTGAGGCATCTCGAATTTTATATAGTGGAATAACGGTCTACAAAATACCCAGAAATATAATCCCAGATGTTGAACACGGGCGGGGTGCCAGCAGCGCCAACTAGAATCCGATAACGAATAGCTGGCAACCCCGAGACGCTTATCTGGGATGTTATTGAAGGGTATTTCGATTCATTCAGTACTCGACCATCGTTTGGTTTAGACGTGCCACCATCGACTGCCCAAGCCTCGTCACTAGGTAACACCGCTACATTCCGTTTTATCTATTTTGTATTTTCCACATTTTTATATTACTTCAATAAATAACGGTCACATAATGTAAACACCACTGTTTCATTTCGTTTTATCTTTATTCACCGAGCCATCCAGTTTACCCTAGGACTCTTATATTTTCATGTATTTAATTAGAATCTCTCAATTTATTAAAAGTTCTAAAATATAAATGTAATTTTCGCATATTTTCGATTTGCTGCTTTCAAACTAATAAAAATGTAATGTGTGTATATTTGTTGTTCTTTACAGTAATTCTAAACGATATGAACAGTCATATCTGGAATAGCACAACAATGGCGACTTGATTGTTCCAATTTCACTACAGAAACACGTTTATGTATCTTGTATCGTTGCAAAGTAAATTGCCCTTGATACGAAATAAGGGAATAAAACGACAGAATGGACCCTTTTCTCCTCGACTATCTCTTAAGCTGTTTTAAGGAATTTCATTTTCCCTTTTCAAGGGTTTCCCTCTAATCAAATGGCTTTATATTTCTCTTTATTTTTATAAATCTAATGATAAAAAGTCACGGCTTAAGTAACATTATATATATTCAGTCTGTTTGCTCATTGTAACGGTTTTTATTTTCACACTCAAATTATTAATCTCAATATATTGTACCTGAAAAAATCCCCATTAATATATTAAAATAAATTCGTAAATGTTGTTGTAGTCATCATCATACGACATTTTAAAAAACAAACTGATTACTTTGAAATAAATATTTACTTTGCGACATAACTGAAACAGTGTATTCAATATAATATAGGCCAGACGTCATTCATTCAGATAATTAAATAACTCATAAAATGTATGACAGCACAACTCAACTCTCATACAATAATATGCTACTGATATTTAATATTGGAATTGTTAATCATTCATAGCGTTTTACCACAAAAATAATTTATATTTTATGAAGAATTTTCGGTTTGGTTTTTGGTTTCGTACATACCTACTTTCGTTTTTAAAAAGTCATGCTCTAGCTGAGCAAAAATAATATTATATATAATATTACAATATATATATCTATATATATATATATATATATATATATATATATATATATATATATATATATATACAAATATATATAAATATATATAAATATATATATATATATATATATATATATATATATATATATATATATATATATATATATAATATAGACCTGGGTAGTTGATAATAATATAACTAAAGATAATAACTAACTAAAATACTTTTTTGGATGTATATGGCTGGGTGAATGGAGGTAGATCGAAATCAAACAGTTATGATTTACATGGTTACATATTGACGATACAAAATGTGGAAAATACAAGTGATAAAAGGTATCGGCGCTTGGTGTACCTGTAGACGAGGCTTGGACAATGAGTGGTGGTACGTCTGAACTGCACTATGGTCAGTGACTGAATGAATCAATGAATCTTTCAATATTCTCCCAGATAAACGTCTTGGGGTTGCTAAATATTCGTTCCGTGTTCTAGTTGGCGCTGCTGGCACTTCGCCTGTGTTCAACATCTGGGATTGTATTTGTGGGTATTTTGTAGACGCCCAAGTTCGCTACATACTGAAGAAACTCTCTTTCCTACTAATTAAAATCTAGGAACATTGAGAGGTGTTTTTGAAGAAGATTTTTTGAGATCATTGAACGACAGAAATGGAGGGAATTTTATTTTTGAAGTATCGACTTATCACCACCGATGATGACCATTCATGAGTTTGATTCATAGATTGCTATTCATATAAAATCGAAAAAATCTTCCAACATTGCGGGAGATTTTATATTTTTAACAATTTTTTTTAACAGTTTTATGTTATTTAAATTCAATTTAATTTTTTTTGTTTTAAGCAATTTAGCTTCTGTTAAGAATCATTAAACTTAGAAAATAGATGATAGCTTCAAGACGTTAAATGATTATGCCATTACGTCGGATATGAGCATTATATCCTCAGTACAATTTCAAATGCAACTGCAATCACTCAAAAACTATTGAAACGATGTTAAATACTTAACGTTCCCAGATTGCCGTCGCGGCTTAGGATTTCTGTCGCTCCAATCTGAAGTAACATCTCTTTTTCTCGACGGAAGCTTTCAGTCTCGCGCCTGATTGCCTGGCTAAATAGTACATACGGTTGCTGCATTAAATGCTTGTCGCAAACGCGAAAGCCTGCATCTGATTTCGCGCTGCAATAAAGCCTAAATACAGGAAAACCGACAAGATATACGTTTCCTTTCCTGCCACCTCGTTTAACGCTTTGAAGTTGCCACGAATCTCCGGCCGACTGACTGGGATGTATGCGGGAACTCAGTCAGGCAGAAGTTTGTGCTACGGCGCTTATCTGAAAGAATTATTTATTTTTCCCGTACAACGTTATTCGCCTCCTTTGCTCTGATACATGCTTTTTTATTTGCCGGTTTCTTATTCAAAATAACGTTCTGACGTGCAAGGAAACTCTGTTGATCAGATAAAATCTGCAAATCGCTGCACTGGTCACACATGATTGTGCAAACACTTTCAATTTGGTAGAAATAGGCATAATAATAGCCAACTTTGTTTTATGAATACGATCAAATTACGTTTGACTTAGATGGAAACTACTACAATCAATTATATATCCTATATATATATATTTTTTTTCTTTTTTAGGGTAAATGATGTGGCTCGGTGAATGGAGGCAAAACGAAATGAAACAGTGGTGTTTACATTATGTGACCGTTATTTATTGGCTATATAAAAAAAATGTGAAAAATACAATTAGATAAAACGGATTGCAGCGGTGTTACCTGTTGGCGAGGCTTGGGCAGTCGATGGTGACACGTCTAAACCAAATGAGGGTTGAGCACTGAATGACCGAAATACCCTTCAATAACATTTCAGATAAACGTCTCGGGGTTGCCGCCAGCTATTCGTTGTCGGGTTCTAGTTGGCGCTACTGGCACCCCGCCCGTGTTCAACATCTGGGATTATATTTCTGGGTATTTTGTAGGCCGTTATTCCACGATGTAAAATTCGACATGCCTCAAGGTCGCTACAATACTCCTCTGTCAGAATTTTACATAAATTTACTCCAAGCAACAAAAATACAAAAATGTATGAAAAAAAAAATTGAAATACAAAAAAAAACCAAACAAAATGTGCTGTGTGAAAAGGGCTTTGAAAAATATGGTAAATCGAAATGGTTGTAGTTGGTACGGTCGCGATCCGGTACGGTGGTTGATATCTTCCGGCCCTACAGATACCGTTGCTTCATCGTTGTTTTGGCACTTGAATGTGGTCCATCGACGACGTTGAAAACAAGCTATTTTTCGGACAGGGCTCCCGTAATCGACGCTGTGGGAGGATCGATTTTTCGGCGACGTGGTAGCTTATTTTCCTCGACGACGAGACGTTAGCACTTCTGGTACCTCGGCGAAGACATGACGAGTTTACGGTGACTGTAATCGGTACCTAGCTTCTGGAGCTGCTCTGTGACTAATCCGTAGTCACATACGTTAGGTTAATTCAGAAAAAACAAATAACGACGGTATCCCAGATAAACGTCTCGGGGTTGCCGCCAGCTATTCGTTGTCGGGTTCTAGTTGGCGCTGCTGGCACCCCGCCCGTGTTCAACATCTGGAATTAAATTTCTGGGTATTTTGTAGACCGTTATTCCACGATGTAAAATTCGACATGCCTCAAGGTCGCTACATATTATTTAGTTTTTTATTGTTATTATTACTAATAATATATTTTAAAGTTTCTTTCAACTTATTAGGATGTATCTCAACCGACAGCTGCATTATAATCGTCAGCTAAAGTGAAATTTGCAACGAATTTCTGGCATTAACAGTAGTATATTTGTCTCACACTCTCCTAGATGTGTTACTGGTTGAAATAATAGAAAATTCAGTTAAGGAATATTGTATTTTTATTTTTTATTAACTGTATCTTACATTTGATGTGCGTAGTACAATCTTAAGTTACAAATTAATTTATTACTGCTGCTCTGGTGTACTTGCATCACTATACAAGCAAGGCGAGTACGGGATACATACTGATGTATTTCCCAAAGTGAAATAAAATTGTTTAAGCCAAAGTGAAGTTGAAGTTAAGCTGAGGTTGGCTGTATTGCTTTCACGTTGTGATGATTTAGTAACTTTATTTTATGTTTTAAGCCGAAATATTGGATAGCTTCGTACATCCATTTGATTTCAAGGTCATAGTGCAGTTCTTCGTTGGTTACGTATCACTAAGCTTCGGTAATTAGTAATAAAATATTTCGCTGCAACTCAAAATTAACATGGGCAGATTTGGAGCTATTAAGCTGTATTCTCCAGTTTCTACTTTTTCTACAGCCTTAGGCAGAGATATATCTTTTGCCATAATAATTGTGTCGTCGGCAAATGTTTCAAGTACTGTTTTTTTTTGTTGTTGCGATATCGGCATTATAGAAGAAATACAGGAGTGGTTCCAAGACGCTACCCTGGCGAACTCCAGCCGAAGTAGGTTTAACTTTTGAGAATACCGTTCTTCTTCTCTCGAAAAGATATGACTTCATCAGTTGGCTTTGTTTGTGGAAAAGCTTTTACGTCCAGTAGTATTGCAGGGCAGTGTTTCTTTTCTTCGAATACCTTTCCTACAATCACTGTTACTCTACTCTACTGTGCAGTTGGTCAATTGGTTGAGTGGTGATATCGAAATCCAAACTGAATTATGTTTTATAAATAGTTTGATACGTTTTAGCGGCACTTTCTTAAATAATTTCTGTATCGCTGGCAGCAGCGAAATAACGACTTATTCTGCCTGTAGGTCGGATTTTTTTAACCATGTTTATCTGAGCTACCTTAAAACCGGAACCTTATTCCGGAACATGCTTCAGTCTCAAACTGGTATTAAATATGTATGTCAACATGATGATTGCTTATTGTGACAGCTCTTTCAATAACCGAGGCGAATTGTTACTTATTGCGAATTGTTGGAATACGTTAACCAAGTAATAATAATTCAATTTTATCAGCGTTGCATCGAACAAGAACAACTAATGATACAGAAAAAGATATCGAGGATCATTCAGTCAAATTATTGATACCATCGGATATAAAATAACTGCGTCCGGAAGTATCCTAAAACATTCACCATATTCATACTATTTTTTTTTAACAGCAGGAGAACAAAATCTGTTGAAACTGTTTGAATAAATTACGAGAATGACCTCAGAACGAACATTATACTGTACCCAGCTACAAAGCTGATTAGTCAAATACCTGCTAAAGTGAAATTTAATATCAGCCCGAATAATATTTCGCGTTTTGAATTATTCTTCCGCGTCGGTCGAACCGCATTTCCTGCCGCTCGTTTTTCTCCGCTGCCAGATCCTCCCGGGTAATCCCGCAAGAAATATATCCCGCGCCACTTATCCTTTCTCCAGTAGGGACCTGGCGAGCGTAAAAAAAATATTTATTCTCGTTAGGAGGCCGCGCGATGAGAACCAACTTCAGAACTTAACGCCGACAAATAAAAAGAATAAACAGCCTTAAAGGTTCGCGTTGCCTTTTCTGCCATCGACGCTGTAGTTAGTCTTCTTCGTTCGCTTCAATTACCTACGCTTTTTGTTGGATCCTCATCAATTATTAGCTTCGGATTTCGGCGTTTATGGCGAAAAAAATTAAACTACTTTCAGATGGGGCCATTGTCGTTGTGTTATGTTGTTTTTAGTTATTTATCAATTTAAATTTGGAATGTTATGAAGATATCAGTTTCCTTTTCTGAGTCATATAGTCGATTATGTTGTTTAGTTTCATATTTGACTACATTATGATGTTCGTACAACATATAAATTTAGCAACATTAGAATGTTAAATTTTTTTTTGCTCTTCGGTTTTGAATTTGATATCAAGTTTCTATAGTGATATAAAGAATAATTTCCTAATTTTCTAAGTTCTATTGAGAATAATGCTTAAATAACAAAGTAATCGCGTACAAATGAATAATCAAGAAATAATAATTTTCTGTGAATATTAACAATAATTTAAAGTCATCAAAAACTACAGGTAAACACTATCTTGGATAATAAATGCAAGACATGGAAAAGAATTTCTAATTTTTCCAAGCCTATCTAATGTTAGATGTATTAAATAAAAATTATCGCGTTATATTCATTTCATCTTTACATCAAGCTTCACCTTCATAGATTTACACAAAAACGTGTAAGATTTTAGTTTTCATATTAACAACACTCGAAAATTTTCTATTTATTAATTAATACACCAGCAATTTTTCTAGAGACCAATTCTAATATATTTAATAATATACATTTAGCTCATTTTTAACTGATTAATCATAATTTGTTACCTAATTATACTTTGTCATCTCTAAAAGTGATGTTCCGGTTAAAAGATTCCTGATGAAAAATTATCTTATGCAGTTTTTTATCGATTTCGTATCGTATTTGAAAGTTTAATCTATTAAGAATTGTTTTTAAAATTATAATTTGCTGGTCTTGAGATTTTGAGTTATCTTTTGTCTATAATATGACTAATATAATTTATTCATTCACTGAACAAGTTTTGAATTTTCTAAATTCTGTTGAGCAAAAGCTTTTGTTTGGTGCTAGAATTTCCTGAAGCATCATCAGATCAACTTTTGCCAAATTGCAGCTATTTCACTTGCTCCGTATCCAGCTTTATGCTGAACAATATCATTTAGAAATAACGGAAAATTCTATAAATGTAGATTGTCGAAGTTCACACATAAAATGTCATTTATATCAGTTTGCATCAGGCTGTAGCACGCAAAATTTTCTTTAGTAACTGTTGGCTGTTGCAATGATGATTATATCAGATATGCTAAAAGGCTGATTTGCATCCGACAAGCCAATTCATTTGATTTAGTTTAAATCCAAGTTGTTTTCATTTAGCAAGTATGTACCTCTTTCAAGTCATGTGTCAAGTTATTTATTTAGAATTCTTCAGCTGGGGAAATTATTAAGACAATTATTAAAGTGCACTTTTAGTGTCTTCCTGATGCTATCATTGGGTATTTGTTTGATGTTAAGATGGTGTTGTTGTCAATGCATGTTGTTGTAATATTTGGAGTTTTGGCGATTTGTGAATATTTTGAATGTGGTTTAATACATTCATCATCTTGCTTTATAATATACTATCTGGCTGGTAGGTAAGATGTCAATAGCAGAAAGTATGGATGACGGAGAACCTTCTTTAGTTTAACCAGTAGCCCCGAGCGCCATACTTTAACAAAAACCTTATATATATCCCAGAATGCAGCCCAGCAGTATCTACATATTTGCCTACATTTTTTGTTCTGGCTTGATACAAGGCGGTGGCATCTGACGTATATCCGACCAGAAAGACTCGTAATTTCGCGAAGTTGAGTTTACACAGGACGGTGTAGTGTTGTGTGGAGCAAAAGCAAGAATCGTAACGATCGAAGAAGTTTAGCAGTGTTAGGTGCTAAACATTCAATATTCAAGATCTGGAGCGAAGTTGTTTATAGGAAACGTGGGACATGTAGTGCTTGATTTTTTGGGTGTCAGTTTCTCTTTGAAGTTACTCATTTCTGCCAAACCATGGAGTGTTGGTAATTATCCTGAGAATCTTATTGTAGAAAACTTGAAGCTATTTTACCTAATTTGGTGACACAAATTTTAGCTAATTCGAAATAAAACGGTTATGGTTATTTTGTTGACGTTATAAAAATGCAATAAATGCAAAGAAATAAAGAATGCGTTACGCGCGGCTTACCTGAAGATGTGCTTGGACAGTCGATGGTGGCACGTCTTAACCGAAAGATGGTCAGTGACTGAATGATTCAAAGTAGAGATGCCGACAAAAATATCGATATTTTTGGCACATATTTTTTTGGCCGATATATCGATAATTTTCTCAGCTGATATTTTTCAATTTATTTAATTAATTATATAAATAGTAAATAAACCTTTTATTATTATTTACTTATTTTTGACAAACCTTTAAAATAGGTACTTGATTTTAAAGACTTTGGCACATTTTTGGTACTTAATTTTAAATATTTGTTAACAATATCGTTACCTGGCAGTATTTATCGAAAATATCAATATATATTCCTTAAATATCAACGTATTTTTTCTTAAATATCAATATATTTTATAAATATAATATCGATAGTTGTTGCAAAAAATTCTATATTTTTTTCCTCCGATATATCAATATTTTTTAAAATATCTAAATATTAATCTAAGATATCCAAAGTACCCTTCAATGATATTCGATATATCTTGGGGGTTGCCAGATCTTCGTTATCTTTTACTGGACGTCGCTGCTGCCATTTTGCACATGTTCAACATATGAGATGATATTTGAGATGATATATGAGATGGTATTATATAGGACGTTATTGAATGATGTAAAATTCGACATGCTACAAGGTCGTTACATATTCGTAGAGGAAAACGGAATGTATTTGTTCTACAGTTCTGTCCCTATTAAAAAACCAAATTGATAGTTCCAATTAAAAAAAAACAAATTTATTTCCATGTTTTAGTCCTATTTCATTATATAAATATATTATTTTAATGATTGTTGGTTTTTATGATCATCTTTAACTTTTTTAACTTAACCCTTTTGAGTTTATTTCATTTTTAAGGTTATTTATATTCAAAACGAGTAACATCGACTCGTTTAATTTACCATTTAGGAGATAAAACCATTGTGGAAGTAAAAGAGATGTTGAAAATAACATTGTGCGAGTAAATACAAGTTGGATTGTATACGAGTCAATCCTGGTCCTTTCACAGTTTATCATCCCGTGCCGTTAGCTCATCGTCCAAATCGTCGAACGGGGGAAAGAGGAAATGCACCCTTCGCCGAAACGAAAACACACTCGAGAAATCCAATTACCACTTTCTTTCAGCAAACCGGTTTATCTTAACGAATTTTATTCCGACACAAAGCTCTCTATGTATTCATTACCGATCTTCGCGTCCCCCTCGCCCTTATCAAAACTGCCCTCCCTCGTTCGGCGAACAACCCGGTCCCTCGGTCGCCGCCGCCGCCGCCACCACCTCTGATTAACAATCAAGCTCGTTTCTGATGCGCTCCGACACCACCACTATTTGCCTCCAGTTTCAGGTCCGCCTTCCGTCATAATGGGACTCTTCGAGCAAGTTTTATCTGGTCGAAATTCGATTGTAGCGTAACATGATAAAGAAAAATAAATCAGAAAGTCGGAGCGGGAGGACAACAGACCTCGGGGTGGTTGTCAACGAGGAGGGGGCCTATTATTGTAACTTATTAACCTTCCCTTTTCCATGCGGGTCGTGGCCGGAAACTCCCGCGTCGAGAGACGGGGGGACGTTCGCCAATATGTCGTTTTTTGATTTTTTATGGTTTTCCGGAGGTGGTTGATGTAATTCCGTGTTTCGGGCATTGGGGTTGGGCCGAGAAAACGTGGAAAAACAATGAACCGGGCTAGTGTTGTGACTGGATGGAGGGGTCACGATAATAGATTGAAACGACTTGCTTTAAAGATATTGCTTGGAGAGCGTGTAACGTTACTGCCTGTCCTTGCCGTCATTATTTATCGTTTATTGTAGTCATTTTGTTCCTTAAGATAAGCCCTATGATAGAATATTAGCCGTGTTTACTGGTATCTTCTCTATCCATTTATTTTTTGAAGTATGGATGACAAAGCTTGTGATTTTCTTTTAAATAATTTTATGTTGTGTTTATTTATACTAATCAAAGAAGAATTAGGATCCCAATAAAATTAATTGTAGTTAGTCTTTACTCATTAATATAATATTTTACCTAAATATCAAATTATTATCGTTATCGTTATCTACTATAAAAAAATGTTTCGCAACAGATGACGATATTTATGAATTTAACATATTAGGTGCTTGTGTGTAGTTTAATAATTTTTTCACTTAAAAAGGCATTTTACATTATTTTAACGTAAATAATGTTGGTTAGACAATTGCTTATTGCTGTGGTGATCTGAACAAATAGTAATCAAAAGACGCTATATCTGGCCAATACGCTGGGTGCAATTAAATTTCACTCTCTTTCAAAACTCTTGCAACAGTATCATATAAAAGGATCTTTCATACATATATACTATACATATATACTACATATATCTATATATATCTATTATTTTATTGGCAATTGTTGTTATTTTTGAACACTTTACTTAGCATTTGTTCAATTTGCGTCGTCGGTAGACATATTCAGTTACAGTTTCATCGGTTTTAATAACTCGTAATACATTACCCCTGATCTCAATATGTGTACAACTAGACTTGGGATGAATATAATGCTTTGGTGTTCATGCGGGTGTTTATTCTAGAATAATCCATAACTCTTTGCGTTTGGGATTGTCCTGACTATATCGTATTACCGGACATAATACGCTGCAGACAAATTTTCATTTTGACTGACAAGAAATTAAATCGTAATGGTGAAATGGTTTGAAACGGTATTTTCATATAAGTCATTGACTAGCAATTATCCTTCTCTCTGGATCTTTTCCACCGCATGTAAGCGTCTGAACGTAGTTGATTCCTTAAATACTAAGCTATTTTAATGTTCTTTGAGAGTATGAGATTCGTTTTCATTCCATAAATGTTGTAATTCATTCTCATTTACGTTTCTTGATCCTTCAGGCTGTTCTTTGTCATTGTCATCAAAATTATTACTTTTGAATTGTTGAAACCATTATCGACCGTTTGGACATGATGGAATGACATCACCATAAGTTTCTAAAAGTGTTTGTTGACCTTCTGCAAAAGATTTCGTCAAATCGAGCAACAAAAGCAATTAATATGGAATATAAATGTATGTCTTATGTCTATGAATAACTTAGAGGTATTAAATGGAAAATTGTTATTTTATGAAGGGAGATGCTAAAACCATCGAATTTTACATCGTTGTTTACAATAATACTTCACATTTTTACCAATATAATAGTGTTATATTTATCTAACTCAATGTTTCTTTGTTCCTAAAGGCAAATTATTTGTTTTTATCTATTGGATAAGGTAAATAAGGAAATCTTCATTTTCTGGTATAACTTATGTTAAGATTTTTATATTGGAGTGCTTAAACAGTTATTCGAATAATAACCATAGTGTTACAATTATTCTAACTCATTGTTTCTGTTACTGTTCGTTTATTCTTAAAAGCAAATTATTTGTCTTTGTTTTTGATTATTAGGCAGAGGCAAAAAGGAAATCTTCATCTGCTGATATAGTTAATGTTACGAATTTTATATTGGAGTAATTAAATATTCAAATATCAATAGCTGTAATGGCAACTTTAATATTTGTGCCTTGGTGTCTGTATGTGGTTTTTATTGATATATAAATAATAAATTAATATAGTATATAAATAATACAACAATTAGTAACTTCTTGTACCGTAGAATAGTGTAGTGCTTTAAACAACAACTAATAACTGATTTTTTAATGATTCCAAATACTTAAACATTTGTATTTTCTTTATTATAAGTTTTATAACTAACTTTTTTAATTAGAAAGATAGTAGGATATATAACCGGTGAATATAACCCGTGTATCTTCAAATTGAATGTCTAATTTAAATATGACATATGCATGATGTTTTAGACATGATTACAATGAACTAGTTGCTAGTTAAGCTTAACGGTATAGACTTACACTCATTTTCATAGATTTTATCTCTGCTATAGTCGTTCTCTTCGCCATTTGTTTCGTGGAACACACTCAGTATTTATAAGGGTGGATACTTTCCTTATACGGTACAAACACTGATATCGTAATAGACATCCAGTTATGGCCCGTCCTTCCCGTTAAAGATACGACTGTTACCTCTAAGATATCCCTCATAATCAGATATCTTTGTGGCGTTTCTATGGAACTCCGTTAGATACCACAAGAGAGACGGGAGGGCGAACGGTTTAGGTCCGGGATTTTCACGTGACTCAGCCCCATTACCGGGGACCCTTTCGCACGTAACACTGTCGAATTAGCGTTGTCAGGCGTCGCGTTGCCGACGACGCTTGTTTCGGACCTTCTTTCCCTATTAGATGTGCGTTTCTTCTTCGAACTCTGTACATGGCTTTTCCCTTTTCCCATTTCATGGTAGTCGGACACGAAAATGTTCAGCGAGCCATCGTTCGTGTTTTCCTTTTGCTGTGTAGGGAAGAAATGAGTACATCGACGTTTTGTCGAAAGTTTTTCTTCCGGTTATTTGCATTGCGTAAATCTGCAGAAAATGTTACTGGTTAATCAATAATCATATGGTGTATAAGAATTGTTAGGTGTCTATGTGTCAACAGCATAACCTTGAAATATTTACGATTCATATACGTCAATAAAACAATAACATATACATCTTTCTATTTTAAATTATTATTTTTAATTTTTTTAAAGAATATATTTTAGATTTCTTTTTACCAACGAAGGTTTGTTGGGACTCGACTTACTGCTTAACATGAACTCTGAACCACGATAACAAGCATATTCGCTAACCAGTAAGCTTAGAGACTGAAGGTTACTTCCTTAGCTTGAAATAATTGCTACCCAAAAATATGACTCCATGTTTTCGAGTTGATTGTATTTTTTATCTAACAAGTGTCATTATACTTTTCGTAAAGTACATGAAAATATTATCAGTGATTATGGAGGTGCCTGATCAATATCTAATTTTATGTATACCGTGTTTTCATTATCGATATTTAAACTACCGCTTAATACGAAAGTTGCTATTTACATTCCTGGCCTAATAATGAAAAAATAAATATTGATAATTGAGTGCACTTTTCCATACGTTGAAACTAATTTTTGTAACGATTTTTCCACTCCACCTGCTGTAACTACGAAACACTCATTTCCTGGCGTCAAAATTGTTAACCACGTGACTGTACTGCAGACTACCCATCGATTTGATATTCTAGGCGGACAAAAATTATTTCATTCGATGTGAGTGCTTGCGTTGTCATGATGAATTTCTCTTATAGACTTTTGCAAAAAAAGTGATCGTATTCCACTCAAAATTGAATGAGAATTGATAATACAAATGGAAGTTCTGCAATGTTAATTTTCTAAGGTTAGAAATTTAAATATCAATTCTGCTAGTAAATTGTTTTAATGATAGAACTGTTAATTAACAAAGACAATTGACTTTATACCCCCGAAACTTATTGGTTTGATGGTATTGATGAGAAACTGTATTTATATGTTGATAAAATTGCTTTTCGTTATGGATTATACATTTTCTGATAATCAGTAATCAAAAACAATGTACAGCATTTTATTTCAGAAAAAGGGGTGTGTGCATTTGATGAATACTTTAAAATTATGGGTATTTGAGATAATGAACTACTGAATCACTCAGATCAGATAACTGATCACTAATCTCAAAAAAGAAATGAACTAAGAAAGTTGAAATACATCTGTGTGTTTTATAATGTTTCCTTGATACCTGACTATAAAGTTAAATGTTTTCTCTATAGTTTATGTAATAATTAATCGGAACCTAAATTAAAAGCAATTAATGGGTCTTATTTTATCTGAGGTACCGTTTAACAGCAAATAAAGATCAAAATAGTAGAATTGTTTCAATCGATACTTAATACACTCCGATTTATTTCGACTAGTTGAACAACGAAGTGCGTCTTGTACGTCAAGGGGGATACGATATATCCCCTTATCTTAACAGGGCGCCTTAAAGTGGTATTTCTTAAATTGGAATAGGCCGGGAGTGAAAGAGGGAATCAAAACGTTGATCTTCCACTATAATAAGCAAGTTTACAAAGCCTTGTGAAAGAAGTGAAAGGTCGAGAGGTTTGTTGAGATATGATTGATTTCCAACCAGGCTCTATGAGACTGATTGATGATGAAATGGAGTTGAGGCTGATCGAATAATGTTTAAAGATACATCAAACATAACCTGATTGAGAAATGAGGGTTTCTCTAGATGAACCGGTAGATCTGTATCAGTACGGACGAAATGCGACTGTCGTTCAGCAAATCTCCTTCGTTTAGTTTAAAAAGAACCAGCTTATCGAGCTGGCCACGGACCCCCAACACACGTGTACGGGGTGCCGATTGATTTTTAGCGACCCTTACCGTCGCCCTCGGTGCCGCATTAACTTTCTAATCAAATCGGGTGCAATTCCGTCGCGCTAGCCGCTTTTCTATTTTTCCCGTTGCCCGGGCAACAGATGGCCACGCAGACGTCCCACTGGGCCCGGTACAAAGTACGAAGTTCGACACCCCTTTAGAAACGTTATTGCTCTATAATCAGGCCTCAAAATAGCGATCATCGATTTCGATTTCCTCTTAGATATTGATGACCAATGCTCGATATCTAATTCGATAGTTTAACCTATCCTTTTGATCATTAGCTTTCTGGATTACGTTGATATGGGCTGTGTCGATTTGAAAGAAAAAACTATTACAAAATAACTATTGCGTAATAATCATGGTACCAATTGTTGCCGAGAAAACTTTTATGGAAATCGTCCAAACAAGGCTACAGTGTGTGCATGAATAAATGAGTGAGTAACCTAACCTAGGTCTATAGATCGAATACTTGCTTATCATATATGTTGATACCTCATTGCCGTTTCTCTGCATATTTTTTGTTCTTATCAGATACTTATTAAGTACTTCTCAGATACTAAAACGTCTTGCTATATCAAAAATATACAATCAGATTCTATTCTGTGAACAAAAAACTGGAATTCATAGTAAGCAGTAAGTAAGTACCGAAAGTTTATTTAAAAGTAATAGGTAAATATTTATTGAAATATTTTTCTATAGCTATTTCAATTTTTGACGAATTAAACATACACTTACATCAATCACACTAATCAAAGTCAAGTTCCTTAAATTTATCAAAGTCATTGCCATTAGCAAGAATTATCTATTATTACCTTTTAAGTTGAAGACATGATTATTTTAAATATAGGTTATATAGGAATGTTTTCTTACATTAGATATGATTAGTACAATCTTAATTTACAAATTAATTCATTACTATTGTTCTGTTGCACTTGCATCAATACACAAGCAAGACGAGTACGGGTTCAATACATCCTGTATGAATTTTAGTAAAACTAAATGTAAGAATAGCACTTATACACCATAAAAGTTAATATAGTTTGTTTCGGTTCAATCTTCTGATATCCTGCGTGTTGTACAATAGTTGTATTTCATCTGTTAAGGTGAAGTAATTTTGGATAATTTCGTGAATCCATTTGATTTCGAGGTCATAGTGCAAGCTTTTCGTTGGTTACGTAACGATAAGCATTGGTAATGTAGCGACCTTGAGGCATGTCGAATTTTACATAGTGGAATAACGGCCTAGAAAATACCCAGAAATATAATCCCAGATGTTGAACACGGGCGGGGTGCCAGCAGCGCCAACTAGAACCCGACAACGAATAGCTGGCAACCCCGAGACGTTTATCTGGGATGTTATCGAAGGCTATTTCCATTCATTCAGTACTCGACTATCGTTTGGTTTAGACGTTCCACCATCGATTGCCTAAGCCTCGTCAACAGGTAACACCGCTGCCATGCGTTTAATCTATTTTGTATGTTCCACATTTTTTATATTGCCAATAAATAATGGTCACATTATGTAAACACCACTGTTTCATTTCGTTTTACCTCCATTCACCGAGCCACATAAAATCTACCCTAAAGTAATTAATGGTAAAACTAAATCAGTTATATCTAAATATCAGATGGAATAAATATCAATAAGAACTATTAGCGATACTTTAAGGGACATTACCTTGCTACTTTCTTTTCGGATTTTTTTTTAAATTATTCAGTTATAGGGACGTGGAGGAAAAAAATTTATAACACAATTAGTGATATTGTGGTAAAACTAGCTTTAAAGTTAACAATCCATAACCAAATACATGAACTTTAATATTATCAGACGCTGAGGCTTATATTTTTACGCATTTATAGCAGATACTTCCATAGTAGAATAATCCATGTATCAATTATATCTGTAAATACATAGAAATTAACATGTAGTCTTTAAGTAATAAATTATATAGTCTTAACATAGGATTATTAGTAATATATCCATTTTCGTAGACTGATAAATTTAGTTAAATGGTTTCCACTTCTTATTTTCCATTTTGGGATACCTGACAAACTTGTAGAACAAGTCGAATCTTACAGACCTATTGCGCTGCTACCTGCAATATCAATTGCTATTTGAGAAACTAATATTTAAACGTATTGAAAATTTAGTAATAATACCAGATTTCTTAGGACCTCTCCTCTCTGTTTCTTAGGATTCGTCTTAGGACCTCTCCTATATCCGCTGTACACTGCGGACATTCCAAGAAAATGTAGAGTATCGCAAGAAATGGCGTTCTCGACATTTCAAACTATTTCGGCTGGAGAAATACTACTCGGAACCTTTGCTGATGACAGAATTAGGGCAGTAGAAAAAGTAACAAGTGGCAGTCAACAAAATCTACAAATGGAAGAAAGGTTGGAAAATTCAACTTAATTGATCCAAATCTGTCCACGTTAATTTTGCATTGCGGCGAAATAATGAATAATTCCTCATGAAGAATCAGCTATATACCTTGGAATCCACCTTGTAGATTAAATTAGAAAACATCATGTTAGACAAAAAGCAAAACATATTGGAACAAAAATAAAACAACTATACTGGTTAGTCGGAAGATACTCTCAATCTGATCTAAAATCAAAGAGGTTAATTTATAAGACATCATTAAGCCAATTTGGACTTATGGAGTGCAAATATGGGGTTACACTAAAGATTCAAATCAACTAGTTATCCAACGCTGTCCAAACAAGGTTCTTCGATTGATAACCAATGCCTATCGCTACGTGACCAACGAAGAACTGCACGATGACCTGGAAGTCAAATGGATTTGCGAAGTTATCCAAGATTTCGTATTGAAACACGAAATAAGATTACTAAATCATACAAACGTGGAAGCAATACAACTGCTGGACAGCGCGCAGGATGTCAGGACATTGAAGCGAACCAAACCACACGAACTTACATAAACCTTTAGTATAAACTATAGATATAAGTTATTATAATTTTATAATTGAGGAATACATATTGATGTATTTTCTCGCACTCGTCTTGCTTGTGAATTAATGCAAGTACAACAGAAAAGTAGTAATAAATTAATTTATAATTAGGATTGTACTGTGCGTATCCAATAAAGGTGTTATAAAAAAAATTGGGATAACTTCAAGAGTGGACAATTACCGACAATAACAATTCGGGATTTTTTCCCACTTAGTACTCGCATGGTTCTCTCGCAGTAGGAAAGCCGCAACGAAATAAAGGCATCCGCACACGACAATCGCTGGAATTTTGTCGCCCCGATAGCCGACCATTAATCAAACGTTAATTGCGCACCCCTTTACCCTCCCGCTCGCCTACCAATCCACTACCGGCAACCTGCCCGCCTCGGCCCCCCGATCCCCATTGCTACCGCCGTCGATTATGGCGGCCGGGCAATTACTTTCGCGCATTTTAGTGCGTTTTAATAAGGGGACGTGACGTGGCGAAATCTTTAAAATAAAATTTCATCAACTATCGCCATTAATCACTGTGGCGGCGGCCTTACGCTACAACAAATTTTCAAAATAAGCGCGTGCTTCGCCCTGTCGGAAACACCGCGAAATGGGGGGTCGGGTAGGTGGGGGCGGCGAAGGGAGCGTCGTGTAATAATGTGGCTTGTTTGTGGTTGGGTCATGGGTAACTTTCTCCTTCTATTCTGCATACTGTACAATGAATTGTTTTTAGCTTAGCACTCATCTCTCGTTTATTTGATCCCTGTATTTTTTTACATTTTACATTAGTTGTTTAGTACAATTTTAATTTACAAATTAATTTAATACTATTTTTTACATATATTAAAGTCTCCTTTTACCAACTATGGGTTTATCTGGAATGGATCTACTATTTAACGGGCTGCAAACCACGATATATTTTTTTTAAAGTCTCCTTTTACCAACTATGGGTTTATCTGGAATGGATCTACTATTTAACGTGGACTCCAAACCACGGTCCTCGGTATTAAGCCTACCGACTGGCGACTGACCAACTTAGAAATAATCATGTTCCTTGTCGAATTTTACACTCTTGCCTAGGACAGTCACAAATATTAAACAATCACAAACATAAATTTACGACCATGCCCCAGTAGGATTCGAACCCGCGGCTATCGCAACTGTAGGAGGAACGCCCTGTTGCCTTTACCATTGAGGCACCAAGCCAGCAATTTAACACTATTGTTTTGTTGTTCTTGTTTCAGTACACAGCAAGACCTTGGTGGCATAAATATATTAGTATGTTCCTAAAATTAAAAGTAAATTAGACTACTTAACTTAAGGTTAACGGTAACACTTAACACTATACAAGTTCGTGTAATTTGGTTCGTAAGTTCGTTGTATTTTGATATCTAGAACGTTTTTCAGGAGCTCTATTGCTTCCACTTTGCTGTGATTTAGTCACTTTACTTCATGATTTAAGGAGAGATCTTGGATAACTTCGTAAATCATTCGTAAACTGCGAAAAGCATTAATAATTAATCGAAAAACTCTATTTTGGCAGCGTTGGATTACCTGTATTTATACTCTAGGCCAAATAGGCTCTATAATTGACTGATCCACTATCTTTGATCTTAAATCAAGTTGGCAGTATTTTCCGACCGACCATTACGGTTCCTTTATTTTGACTTTAATCTACTTACATTTTGTCCAAGTTGATGTGAAATATATATATATATATATATATATATATATATATATATATATATATATAAAACTTTATATTTTATAATCTCTCTTTTACAAATTACAATAAATGATAGATACCGTCCAGTTTTACTTGGCTTTGTGCTGACAGTGATATTTTTCTTATATAATTTTACTCATCTATGTCCCACTTTAATTTGAGGGCTGTTTCATCGAGTTGACCTTCAATTACCATTACCAAACTGATATATTTTAATATTGTTATTCTTCATTCTGAACCGATCTGAATAATAGAATTTTGCTTTTTATATTATGATTGTATCCTACATTTTAATATGTTTGATGAAAGAAAGAAAGATTTAAAAAAAGAACTAGCCTATTATTATGAATGGAGACAATAAAACATAAAATTATATATGGACGAGTTTCAATTTTACCACTTTGGTTAATTTAAATATGAATGCAGTGTCAGTGTAATCTATTAACACGATTTTTGACGACGATGAGTTATCGTAACTATCGTTTATCGATGGTTTAGTAATCTCACAGACTGTCATTATTAAAACAAAGTATCTAGACCAATGCTTAATGAACATCCTTAGACATTAGTAAGACCAATATGCAGTTAATTCAATATTACATGAATATTTAATAAATTTTATACAATGCGACTAATATTTTGCCAACTAGGCATACTTAATAATATATATCACAGTCCAAATAAAATTAATATACGTTCAAGTCACCAAATAACACAGTAGTGTCGAAGGGACTATAATTTTAAAAAATGATAATTCAAGTTGTCGATTTATGAATTATCCCTTTAGTACTGTTTTAACGTAACAGAATTTAACACATTTTTAGTGTAATTACTGAATAAGCAGCTATTTTGTTTAACGTAGATTCTAATAATTATGGATGTTTTAACATAATTCGAACCTGATATCAATAACGCTCTTAATTAAATTATTATTCATTGTTATTAAAACGCAATGGGGTTGTGTTTGAATATCGTGAGATTTTGACATTTTTATTTACTAGCGTACGTCTCTATCTACGAAAGAAGGCCATCGATACGTGTCTTTCCCTCTCCAGAAATATCGATAACGAATCATGTGATAGAAAAGGGTAATAGATCCAACCTTCTGAATCGCCATAGTCAGGGTAAATCTAACACTTTCTCGGCGATAAAAGTAGAATACTTGAAGGAATTTACTAAAATATTAAAACCAATTGCTGCAGCTTTAGATTACATTCAAATCAACAGTTGTAATGGTCCCTTTTTCGGGTTTTTATTATACTTACTAAAATATTACAGTTTTTGAAGATTTTACCGTAACGATAATTAATATTTTTTAATTTTATAATATGATTCAAATATGAACCAAATTATTGTCTTAGAACTTTGAAGAATATAAATATACTTTACAACTAATTAATTTTCTCCGTTTGTCTAGGTCCACCGATTAAATATCTTTTAAATATTCTTTTATTAAAATTGCAATTGGATTATTACTTATCATTAATGATCTTTTTCCATGCGTTTCATGTGACCTTGTACGTAGTATAAGAACTGATTACTCTTCACCTGGGTGGAGATAAGTGTTTAGAAAGTTGTGTATTCTGAGCGAACTCATTTTGTTATGTTATAGATATCTCTTTGCTATTTTTATTTGAAATATTTATACGAATAAGATTAATTAAAATCATTTAATCACAACTAAAACATCTTAATAACTGTATAGTAGATCAAACTATATATAGCGTTCGTATTCAAGAGCCCCTAAGCTATATATTGAAATATATGTGCAAGCTTCCCTCTATTAAAATTTTGTATTTTTGGTGTTTCGTTTTGAATACCTATTTCTGTTATATATTACTGATGTTGTTTGATATTTGTAGTTTAATCTAAAAAAATTCCTTTCTAAGCCCATCAAACACATTTTGAAATTTTATGTCGATTGCACTCCTTCATATCTTCGTCCTTTATCGTCCGTTTTGATTTGTAAGTGATAATTTTGAATGACAAAGAACGGCTTGGATGATCAACAAAGTTCCAAGACAGTGAATGGCAATGGCAAATATTCAAAATCATGCAGTTCATGTCTTAAAAGTAAACTATAAAAAACATGAATTAATACCTGGGAGTAACAGAAACATAACAAGTAGCAGTATTAGTATTGAAGATGATGATTTTATTGTTTTGCGCGGACAGAAACAGACATCAAAAATGAGGTTAGAGTCAGTTTTCTAAACGATAAAAATAAAATGCTTCCCATCCTTGAACGCTATTCAAATAAAAAAAATTTATTGATAGGCTATAACACAAATTTGTGCTCGTCAGGACCTGTGACCTGAAGATTATTTCCTTTAGCAGATTTTATTTATTCCCAAACAAGGAGTTGTTTGTCTGATGGTATATTTAGGTATCTAGTATTTATGGAAGGAAAATTTTCTTCTGCTATTCTAGAGTATTTGTATTTTGTATTTTGATTAAAAATATTTAAAATACTGGAGTTTTTATTTTAAATACACAACTTCAAAGTGTTCTTTATTTTTATATTTTAAATACATGCGAGATAATATTTTGTAATTTGTATTTTAAAGCAAATTATTTGGCCTAGGCCCAGATCTGCCTGAAATACAATAGGCTACCTCTCTACAAAAATTATCTAATTTATCAATAAATAATTGAATTGCAAAGACTCCCCAAACCCATCGGACCAATTCGACAAAATCAAAACAGGGAATGTAACCTAAATTTGAATTTCATCGAGAAAAACCTTCGCGGTAATTAGCGCACCGAACACGGCTAATAAACCAGAGCCCGTTTCCGCTTTAAATTTCTAATAAAGCCACCGGACGAGCGGCAATAACAATAAAGAATTTCATTTAAACTACATTCTCCGTTTCTGAGTCTTTGCCTCAACCTCTGGCGGTGCGTCTCTCTTGCTCGCACCTCTCGCGAGTCTTCTTGCTCTCCTTCTTCGGCGGAGCGGCGTTCGTCTCATAAAACCCGAAACCGATCGTAAAAGTTGATTTTTCGTCGTCGTTGGGCGCAGGGGGGAAGGTTCGGATCGAATAGAAACGGCCCGTAAAGTTCCGGGCCGCATTGGACTTCGTTTAAAATCCTCCCTGTAAAATGATATTATGGAGAATAAAAGTGATGACTAGATGGACGACTAGTTTCTGGATGGGTTCGAGTGGTAACGTCTTCCACTGATACGGGGTCATGATTGGCCTATAATGGTCCCTTTTTTAGGGTTTTTATTATACTTACTAAAATATTACAGTTTTTAAAGATTTTACCGTAACGATAATTAATACTTTTTAATTTTATAATATGATTCAAATATGAACTAATTAATTAATTTTCTCCGTTTGTCTAGGTCCACCAATTAAATATCTTTTAAATATTATTTTATTAAAATTGCAATTGGATTATTACTTATCATTAATGATCTTTTACCATGGGTTTCATGTGACCTTGTACGTAGTATAAGAACTGATCACTCTTCACCTGGGTAGAAATAAGTGTTTAGAAAGTTGTGTATTCTGAGCGAACTTATTTTGTTATGTTATAGATATCTCTTTGCTATTTTTATTTAAAATATTTAAGATTAATTAAAATCACTTAATCACAACTAAAACATCTTAATAACTGTATAGTAGATAAAAACTATATATAGCGTTCGTATCCTAGAGTCCCTAAGCTATATACTGAAATAAATTTTCAAGCTTCTCTCTATCAAAATTTTGTATATTTGGTGTTTCGTTCTGAATACCTATTTCTGTTATATATTATTGATGTTGTTTGATATTTGTAGTTTAATCTAAAAAAATTCCTTTCTAAGCCCATCAAACAGATTTTGGAAGTTTATGTCGATTGCAATCCTTCATATCTTCGTCCTTCATCATCCGTTTTGATTTGTAAGTGATAATTTTGATGTGTATGACAAAGAACGGCTTGGATGATCAACAAAGTTCCAAGACAGTGAATGGCAAGACTCATTGGATGAAAACCCAGCACAAACTCCCAAAAAGAGCTTTCACACAGTTTAGCATTTGATGAACGCTTCAGCTTCTGTTTCCAGGCTAGTATACATTGAGAAAAAGTCTTATGCTACATATGATGAATATACAAGTTGTAGTGTTTTATAGAAGTTTATGAAACCGACTGTTACTGTAGTTATCCACCGATTGAGTTAATTGAGCAAATTAAACGACGTATTTTCGTAAAAGATCTTCAATAGCGAGTAATAGCAAGGACAGTGACCCTCTCACATGACAAGAGTTATGAAGGATATACTGTTGCAGTTAGAATGGGAAGTTACAGTTACTACTTGTTCAGATCGATTCAGCCTGGCATTTTTATTACACAGTTTCCAATGTTGAGGAAGTTCGATTATGATTGGATGGCAAGAACATTCTTTCGCCATGTTATCAGAAAGATTGCAGAAATTTATAGAAAATGAGCGAAAATATTTTGGATCGTACATATTTTTCTCAATAGATGCCATTTTACAGGAAAAAAAATCATCAGCGTACACGTAAATATATAATAGCAAACTAATGCATTCTTCTAAAGATGAAATGTCTAATGTATGAATAAATTACACATAAAAACAGAACTGAAATGTATAAAGCTTGAAAAAAGTGTATAAAACTGTCCGCACTTGTTTTCTTATACTTGAATAGACCCACTGGGCATGTATACCGTCCCTTTTACACGACCCGGTAATGGCGGTGTTTTTGTCGTCATCTGTGTCAATCCAACATCGTGTTTTTACCGATCTCTTCGAGGTAAAATCTCTCCATTCATTCGATAGTCGAGCTAACGGGGTCGGGGAAGGGACGCACGGAGCGACGAGATATTATGCGGCCGTTAACTATTATGCAGGTTTGACGGTGCAAAAAACGGACCTGCTGAGGGCCCCCGGTGGGGAACGGGGGGCACGGGCGGTTTATGAGGTCCGTATCTCTAGCGAGTAAACGACGATAAACTCATTGTTGTCGGCGCGTCGCTGGAAATCCCGAACAAAACGGGCCGCCATGTCGGCCGGATGATTGATGGTCGCGCCTGGTGGTGGCGCTGCGTTCGCGGACTAATCTGGACGAACAATGAAGGCGGCGGGCGTGAGCCCGAGAGGGAGAGCGAACGTAGAGCGGGGCCGCTCCGGATTTGTCTAGTAATTACCGAGATCAAGTGCTTTTGTTGTTGGATCGGAGTATTTGGCGCGATGAAGTCTTCGGGCTTGTTTCGGTCCGGGGCGTTGAGGAGGACGTATGGTTGGCTGTCACCTCCCGACTTTAATATTCTCCTGTAAACGGTTTCACTTTTCATCTGCATAGGAATAATGTCATAGCCTTTGAAGATATGGCGCTACTAGAATTAAATCCATATGTTTTTTAGTTAGCCCTAACCCTCAAAAGATGCGCGTATAAATTTAACAGCTGTCAGATCATTAGTTAGTAAATTATAGCATTTTGAGTGAAGCAACTTTTGTTATTGTGAAAAAAATGGATAAAAAGGAATTTCGCGTGTTGATAAAATACTGCTTTTTGAAGGGAAAAAATACAGTTGAAGCAAGAACTTGGCTTGATGCTGAGTTTCCGGACACTGACCCAGGAAAATCAGCCATCAAGAATTGGTATTCTAAGTTTATACGTGGTGAAATAAGCACCGAAGACGGTGAACGCAGTGGACGCCCAAAAAAGGTCGTTACCGACGAAAACATTTTAAAAAAATCCGCAAAATAATTTTGAATGACCGTAAATTGAAATTGAATGAAATAGCAGATACTCTAAAGATATCAACTGAACGTGTACATTATATCATTCACTAATATTTAGATATGAGAAGACTCTGTGCAAAGTGATTGCCGCGTGAGCTCACATTTGCCGAAAAACAACGACTAGTTGATGATTCGGAGCAATGTTTGAATATGATCAAGCGTAATAAACCCAAGTTTTTGCGTCGATACGTGACAATGGATGAAACATGGCTCCATCATTTCATTCCGAAGTCCAATCGACAGTCATCCGAGTGGACTAAACACGATGAACCCGCTCCAAAGCCTGGGAAAACGCAATTTTGGGATGCGCATGGAATAATTTTCATTGACTACCTTAAAAAAGGAAGGAACATCAACAGCGACTATTACATAGCATTATTGGACCGTTTGAAGGACGAAATCGCTGAAAAACGGCCGCATTTGAAGAAAAAGATAGTGCTGCTTCACCAAGACAATACACCGTATCACAAATCAGTGAAAACAATGACAAAAATCCATCTATCAACCGTATTCTCCAGATCTGCCTCCCAGTGACTATTTCCTGTTCACAGATCTCAAAAGAATGCTCGCTGAGAAGAAAGTTTTGTCGAGTGAAGAGGTGATCGCCGAAATTGAGGCCTATTTTGAAGCAAGGGACAAATCGTACTACAAAAATGATATCGAAAAGTTGGAGGGTCGCTATAATCAGTGTCTCACCCTTGAAAGGAATTATGTCGAATTAAAAAAAATGCCAAAAAATGTATTTTGCTATGGTAGGCCGGAGACTTTTCAATTGATCTGTTAATACAGTCGAAACAGTTTTGACTATCGAAAAAAACTAGCGACTAAAAATAGTAATTACTACCTTAGTTAAATGCACTCTTGGACTGTTTTTCTATTCGTGATAGCAGACAGAGATATACGAATTCCTTCTCGTTCAAAATTAATGAGGAAGGAAAAGAAAGATATAATTGTTTGATTCTCTATGCTGTATAGATCAGTTTATTTTAAGTAACTTTAACTTGACAAGTGGATGTGTGAAAATAGGTATGGAATCATTATCCCTAATATGTTTCATCGTATTCGAGTATTTGGAAATTAACAATGACATAATATAACAGAAGCAACTGGTTTATTTCTATTTCATTCCAACATGTACCTATGATTTTTTTTCAACGGTGCCATAAGTGCTCAAACTTTGTTTGGAACGGGAATTAACGATCACACCTTATAAAAATACGGTTATAATTTTTATGGTATCAAGTAATTTATCGTTAATCAGGAATATTTTAAGATTATTATTCGTTGAAAAAAATAATGTGGTTCTTTATATACTATTAGATTAATAAATAATCTTGAAAAATAGAGTTCATTACATATAACTCTATATACACATAAATTACACACATTATTATTACATTATTTTCAAGGTCATGTATCAGAAAAGGGTATAAAACTATTAACATTTATATTTAATGCTATGCTACGAATTAATTACTTCCCTAGTATCTGGAAAGTAGCCTTAAACCAGGAAAAATATCAGAAGATGTGACCTCCTACCGGCCTATAAGTTTATTACCGATAATCTCGAAAGTTTTCGAGAAACTATACATCAAGAGATCATATATTAGAAAAAAGAAAAATTATTCCAGAATATCAATTTGGGTTTCGCAATAAGCATGGGACTATAGAACAAGTGCACAGACTTGTAAACAAAATAAACACTGACCTAAATGCCAAAATATATTGTTCGGCTACCTTTCTAGATATACCTCAGGCTTTTGACAAAGTATGGCATACGTGCTTGCAGGTTAAACTAAAGAAACTTCTCCCTCATCCGGACTATCAGTTACTAAAATCATATCTCACTGATAGATATTTTATTGTAAATCAAGGCGATGAACATACCGAATTAAATCCCATATATTCAGGAGTTCCGCAAGGTAGTGTACTGGGTCCAGTACTATATCTTCTGTATACGGCCGATCTGCCAACCACAAAAATAACTACTGTGGCAACATAAGCAGACGACATAGCAATATTGCCATCCCATGAAGATCCAGTCACAGCATCAATAAACCTACAAACCCATCTGGATCAAATACAATTATGGTTGAAGATATGGCGCATTAAAGTCAATGAAACAAAATCCACTTATGTAACGTTTACCCTGCGTAAAGAACATGTCCACCAGTGAATATCAATCATCGTCAACTCTCCCAAGCAGAGCAAGTTAAATATCTTGGTATGCACTTAGATCGACGCCTAACCTGGAAGAAGCACATACTCTCTAAACGAAAACAACTTCGACTGAAATTATATCAGATGTATTGGCTCATCGGGCGCAAATCCAAGTTATCATTAGATAACAAGGCGTTGCTGTATGAGTCTATACTCAAGCCTATTTGGTCATATGGAATCCAACTATGTGGTACCGCTAGCAAATTTAATATACCCATCATTCAACGGTTCCAAAATAAAGTGTTGCGTGCCATTGTTGATGCTCCGTACTATATTTCAAATAAAGCGATACAACGTGATATTCCTCTAAAACCAATAACGAGTGTAATTCAACGTGTTTGTGTGAAATACTTCGAATAATACTGAAGTGCGTAAACTAAAACATTTAACACCACCTGATGTGATTACTGGACATATGTAAAACTAATTAATTCAGAAAATACTTTATACAGAAGATTGCTTAATGAAGTGATTTTCTGCATGCCATGTATATATAATATAGACATAAGAAATACTTATTGCCTACAGGGCAGCTTGTGGAATCACAAAGATTCAAAAAAATTTCTCAAGAATTTTTAGAATTGAAATCCAAAAAATTACAATCCAGTCGAATGAAGCTGGTCGGACCGAAAATAAAGACTGAAATGGTCGATAGTGGTTTTCTGTCGATAATTCCCAACGCCTAGTTAAGTTTTCAGGGTTTTTCTCTCTGCCGAAGTATTTATCTGATGTTCTCAGGCTGATCCCAGGTTCCTTTAGGTCGCCCTCTTATTTTTCTCCTCTCTTGCGTCCTATATGTGCTTTGTGTGATATACATATCGCATATATTGAATAATTAATTTAAATTAACTTCTTCCAGGTCTCACTCGAACCTCAAGCTCTTTAGCTTTTGTTTTCAGTAGTTTACGTGCTAATATTTTTGAATTGCTATATTTAGTCATTATGAATATTGACCAATTTTGATGCAACATGTTATAATTCATTGTTTAATAATAACCATCCATAACAACCATAGTGACTTTAATGACTAGACTTTGTATTATCTGAAGTCTTCTATGATCCCTAAATGTGTTACTCATCAGTCGGTAGGCTTAATACCAAATACCGAGGTTCGATGTCCATTAAGTTCATGTAAGCTGCATAAATCCTAGTTAGCGGATAGTATAATATACTACAAACAGTCAAAATATTGTTTTTTTTATGGTTTTGGTTATTTTTTAGAGCCTGAAATTTTTACCATCTAGGGTTTATCCGGGGCTGGCCCTACTGCTTAACGCGGGCATCAAACCATGGCTCATTAATTCTATTGACTAGCTAGTGACTAAAAAAAAAGAAGAAGAAGAAGATCTCCGAAGGCAGCCGGTCTTACCATGGATCATTTTCCTTGTCGAATTTTGCACTTTTGCCATAGCACCAGCATATTTATAAACAATTATAAACTTATATTTACGACCATGCCCCAGCAGCAGTCAAACTCGCGATTATCATAAGTAGAAGTATATCATAAAGTAGAATGGCCGTCCTATCGCCTTGACCACTGCACCAGCTAAGCTGGCAAATATTAAAATATCTAAAAGACCAAAATAATTTCTTGTCATCTCAATATGTGCTAAACTTTTAACATGAAAACATAGTAAGACACCTAGTAGCTAAGTTTTTTCTTGATGTTAGATATATTACATATTTCCATTTTATATAACTTTTGTAGTATAATAAAATTATTCAAAAACTACGAACAAAGAATGGTTAATAAAACAAATATATCTTATATTATATTTAACTTCCGTGTTCTCATATGCTTTCTTCAAATGACACATCAATTCATCAATAAAATATCAAAGCTTTAATAATAAAACAAAAGTATCTAGAGTTTCAAACCTTCGTCAAAACTAGTAAGAATCAGTTATCTTGAACTAAAAAAACGGGACAAATCAATACCCAATAAAAGTCTATTACTAATCCAGCATTAAAATTTAATTTTTTCTAGTTTCCGTACTGATTGAAATCATTTGTTATATATCATTTTATTCTAAAAATCATGCTAACGTGTATGGTTGTTTTTAAGAAACCTGAACCATCTGTATTGAGACATAATTTTAAAATTAACCAAAACGATTAGAATGACTATTTTTAGTAAGCCATGAACTACGAGAGTGACCGATTTCGTCACTCAATGGTGTCGGCAATCGAGGAGAAAAACGGGGAGGTGGTATCGACTGGCGACCGTTTTTCAATATTCCCCACAAAGGGGTGAGGGAGTCGGCGTATATTTTTAGGAGTTTAATTCGGCTTTTTCGTTGTCTCATCGTTTATTCAGTGGGTTAATTGGGTTTCGTTCTATTTCGACAATGTTTTAATTATGAACCGGTGAAAAGTAGCAGGTGTGTATTAATTAAGGAAAAAATCCCCATAAAATATTAACTATTCGACCAAAGTTTATTGCCGTATAAAAGTTTTTCATTTTTGATAAGACTGGGTGGGGCCGCGATGCCATTAAAACTAAACTACCACGTGTATATCCATAAAAAAACGTATATAAATTATTTACACCTCTTAAAAACTAAAAGGCACCTAAACGAGACATAATATTGTCATAAAATGAGGCAATAATAATTATAATTCCTAACATTTCACGAAGGCTGATTTGAATTTTATTAATTTTCTAACAACTAAATATTTTACCTTATGCTGGCTATTTTTATAAATTGTATTACTGATACGACTTAAATTACACTATTTTGATAACTCTGTCTTCATTACTTCAATTGATCAAATATATATGTTGTAAATCCATTGTAGATATGATCAACTCTAATTTAATTATAATAGATACTTTTCTTTCGGAATACTCTTTAAAATCAATCAGCGCGGGATTGATTTATGATTGACAAACATTCGGATTTTTCAGATTTTCATTTTCTGAACTAAAAAATCTGTTACGTATTCACTCTTAATTTTTGGTTCTATTTTGTGGTTTGGTTTTTTATTCTTTCGGTTTTCTTATCTGTAATAACATTTTTATCGGTTTATGAATGTTTATCGAACACAAAATACTTATGAATGATACATGCGAATAAATAAAAAAAGTTCATATGCTATGATGTAAAGAAGTACTTTTTTTACAACGTTGTAGTGGTGGTGGTTTTAGAAATAAACGAATATTTTCCATGCATTAATGCCTAATTATTGTCTCTATTATTTTGTCACCTCATCTTATTTCTACAATACTGATTATGGAAGCATTAGAAACCAAATTCGAGATATTGAAGCAATTATATCCCACCATTAAAGATAATAAAAACAAACTAAACAACTAAACGAATGATGTTGAATTACGAATAATTTTTTGATGTCAGTCTTAGTCATTCAACTCTGTTTTTTTACTTGTTCCGATTTTATTAGTCATTAAGAAAACGTAGGTGTGTTACTCCCAGACAGATACAAAATGTACTCAATTATAGGAAAACTGATAAAGATATTAAATGTTTGAATCACTCCAACCAATGGTCATTACCTGCATCGTCCTCTAGCTAGTGTTTGTTCGACTGTAATATAGTTTTAAAAAACAAAGCTTACAAAATCTTTTCTCTATCAGTAAACATATTATTTTGTAGATTCTTCTCACGTGGGCACTTTTATCAAATTTGACCAAATAATGCCCGATAGAAATACTTGTCTGTTCTTCCATAACGTATAACCATAGTTCTAATAAAGGATTTTTCAAAACCGCTTTTAAAATAGACTATTTCAAAACTTATATTATGGAACTACAATTTGGCAACGTTGTTTTATTGTGGCTTAACAATTTTTGATTTTCCACATCTGTTGAATTATATTTTATAATTAGGAATCTTTCAGAGACTCAAAATCCACATAACATATATTTATTATATTGTTACTAGTGGTTACTAACTAACCTACAATTTGTTTTTATAATAAATTAAATATAGGATAGTAGGTCCTATCGGTCCTATCATAGTCACTGGTGGGATAATGTTTATATATTAATACTGCTATTTTTTTTAAATTCACCTCACTACACTACAAGATCAAATTTTGTTTTTGGTTTGATTCTTTGGAGTCTGTGTCATGTTCTTATGTTATCCAAGAGTTGTATTATTTCACTATTGACATGGGAATGAAGTCTGTCCTCATGTTATCTTCCAATTCTCTTGATTTATTGAATGATAGTCGGTATTTGAATTTCGCGGTGTAAGTAATCAGTTCTATAGTATCTGGGTGAACCTTCAGTACTTCCGTACCAGAACTTTGTTCTAGAAAAATTGTATTTATATTATTTTCGCGGAACATCTCCATAATTAAATTCCGTATATCCGTATAAGGTATCAACATTTGCTTGTATAATAGCAATTTATTGTGTAGTGATGATTGTGACTTTCTTCCAATGAACCAACACATTTTCCAATATTTTAGCTCTACTTCTTTCATTTCCCTTTTTAGATGTTTCTTTCAGTGAAGTTTTGCATCAAAATTAATTCCGCCGGCTTGGTGACGCAGTGGTAAAGGCGACAGGACCGTCCTCCTACTATTGCGATAGCTGCGGGTTCGAATCCTGCTGGGGCATGGTCGTAAATTCATGTTTGTGATTGTCCTAGGCAAGTGTTGTAAAATCCGACAAGGAAAATGATCCCAGTCACGTCAGTCACCAGGCTGGGTAAGACCGGATGTCTTCTGGAATGATTTCTAAAGTTGGTCACTCCAGTTGGCAGGCTTAATGCCAAGGACCGTGATACGTAAACTGCACACTCACATATTTACTCTCGTTAATTTTTATTTTCTGGGTTTGGGTCCAATTATTTATGTTTCGCGTTACTTCTTCACTATTGGCGCTAACAGTAAGTATCACATTATCATCGGCAAATGCAGTCATGGTAATATTTTCCATATGAGGTATATCACATATGTAGAGCAGATAAAGAATTGACTCCAATTCACTTTCTTGTGCTACACCTGCTTTAACTTCTTTTATTGTAGAATAGACTTCTTGTTTAACAAGTTCGGTATGTTACTGCGGTAGCATATTCTGTAGCTTATGAACAAGGCCGTCATGACATACCTTATCGTCTGTGGCTTAAGGCTTGTGCTATATTTAGAACATACCTTAATATACTTTTTTCCCTTTATATTTTTACACTGAACCATTTAAAGTCAGCAGGAAGACAATTTGCTGCGGTTTTGATTGCTATATCTTCGGAATGAAATTTAATTACATTTTTCTCTTCAAAATAACCGTTCGTATTCTTTCCACAAAAGTGTACATGGATGGTATATGTATACTTAAATAATATTATTGCCCATTACAGAATCAAATCAGTAAATATAGATTAGTTATGGAAGATAAGAGTGGTGTTATTAAGCGTAAACACTGTGCAGTAGTAGGACATGGAAAAGGCAAGAACCTATCGTGCCAATTCGCTTTTTCATTCCAATAATTGCGCCCAGAACGGCAACATTGAAAATAGGTCCGCGTCATGGAAAACTGCTGCCGTATTATTAAATCGAACGTTCGCAGGGAGTTGCAGGGAATGCAGTCGCACACGATACCGTCCACGGACACGTCTAAATAGAACCATTAAAAAGTTTTTACCCCCCACGTTGGTGCGGTCGTACAGTTAAAACGTACCCGCCCTTCGCCTCCTCCCGCCCCGCTCTCCAGATATGGGAAATAATTCCGATCCTAATCGGCACTTGTTAGGAACATTCCTCGCCAGTGACTCGATATTGACGTCGAACGTGCGTTTCGGACACGAAACGAACGTAAAGATGATGGCGATAAGGTCGAAACGTCGGCGCCCGTTTTATGCAGTTTGTCGTTTTTTAATTTTTTTTGCGCTAAAACGATAACGTAGCAGGAATCGTTTTTTTTTTCGGTCGAGTTTCGCCGCTATTAAGACCTCTAACAATGGATATTTTAAAACAGTTTATGGATTCATTACGACGAAATTATATGAAAGGGTAAATTGCTTAATATTTTCCACTTTAGTGCCAGATAAGAAAAACATTAAGCTTTGAGATTAGAAGGCAGTTAATGTTTCAGTTTGTGTAATAATAGCAGAAAAAGAATGTGGGGAAGTATAAAGTATAAACATTCATTACGGACCCCGTTTTTTTCTTTATTTTCTTTCGGCGTCTGTCTTGCGATGAGGCACATTTTTGTTTTTCACTCAGTACAATCTTACACATTCCTTCTTCTATGTCATTAAATTTTATTTCTCGAAAACTAGGATGCTGTACGTGTATATTAAACATGTCTTCAAACATATTTTCTACAATTTAATTACAGCTTAATAGCTCCAAATCTGTCCGTATTCATTTTACGTTGCGGCAAAATGACAAAAACCTAATTATATCATTTGATGGATGCACGATTCCTCAAGTAGAATCAGCTAAATACACTTTGATGGTAAGTTAAATTATAAACATTATTGCAAAGAAAAACCAGGGCAAATCAAACTCCAAATCGACCAACTGTATTGGTTAGTCGACAGATACTCTCTTAGCCTGAATTAAAATCAAAGAAATTGGTTTTTTTATAAAGCCAATTTGGACCTATGAGGTGCATTTATGGGATTGCATCAAACCAATTAGTAATACAACACTGTCAAAACAAAGTTTTACGATTAATAATTAATAATTATCGCTACGTAACCAGCGAAGATCTCCCTCATGACCTTGAAATCAAATGGATTTACGAAGTTATCCAAGGTTTCGTCTTAAAGCATGAAATAAGGCTAACCAAATCAAAGGAACAATGGAAGTAATATAGCTACTAGCAACACGAGCGACCGAAACCCAAGATGGTACTAAGCATATGTAGTGTAACATGTAGTTAATTAAAAAAATATGTATAGCTTCCTAGAACAAAAAAACAATCGCTCTTCTTATTATTTTCCTTATTCTCCACTTTTCTGAGGAATTAAGTTTAGATTCATTTTTATGAACATTTGGAAATTAACAAGTAGTTAAGCTTTTTATAAATTTTGTTTAATAACAATATCTTAAATTGTTTATTTAAATATAAATAATTAATGCGAAAAGTAATTAGTAGTTCAGCAGATAATGCCTGAAAAGCTACAATTAAAACTCGAGTCAATCCGATGAAAATTTGGTGTGTACGCTTCTTTAAAAACCCTTGTCAAGTAGTTTTTTGTAGTACTATATGAAAAATTGAAAATTAATTATTACCAAGAGACAGAAGGTCCTCTCCACGCTGAACAACTTAAGTTAATATTGGATTAAAGTGTCTATAATCATCAGGACAATGATTAGAATTCATAATGACGATTTAACTGCCAACCCAAACAGCCTAGCTAGCTGACAATAATCTTATATACAGTATAAATCGTTAACGTTTTACATAAGAAACTGAGAATTCTCTATATAGTGATGACGTACTTTTTCTTGTCTATTTTATCTATTGTGGTTGTTTTAGCTCATTTTAATACAAAGAATTACTAGAAAATATAGAATTAATGTAAATGGACCAATCATCCTTTTAACGACCTATGATTTCTTTAAGCCAACTATAAAATAACAAAAATATACGCTTTTTAATACAAGGAAATTTTACTTAATCTAATATAATTTATTGAAACGATAAGACAAAACAGATCTAAGGGAAAAGTTTTGATTTATCAGAAATTTACGTTATGTTTATCAATGCCATGCTATTTATTACTTTTGATTATTGCTTGATATTCCTTTATCACCTGTCTAAAACCAGAGAGGTACTTTGTTCTTTTTTTCTTTTATTTGATCTTCTTATTCTTCGGTAATGATAAAACTTGGCTTTTAACAATATTACAACTTCGTATGTTTATTGGTTTCAGGTACTATAAGCAATTTATAGAAGTTACCAATAAAGGTACAACACTAAAAATATGTCAGGATTGATCAAAATAAAGGAAACCCTTGGTTTAATTGAAAAAGATCATATAATTAATTATGAAAAATGAAAGCTTGTCTGCACTCAGTGTGTGTTTTTATACCACGGTAGAAAAAATATATGGAGTAAAATCCAATCGGTATCACGTATGCGTTATATTTTTTTTAAATTATGGCTATTTATAAGAAATTATTACAGCCTATTCGATAAATACAATCTTGATAAAATAATATCTAATAAAGTTCTAAGTATGTTAATGTATTTAATTATAGTTTTATTGTTGTTTACTGTTCCAGAACAGTTAATATCGTTAACAGATACAACAAGATTTATCCAAGATAAGAACCACGAGCAGGGTGTCCGGACAATTCGTATTTATGGCGTCGCATGACTCCGATAACTGCACCGAGCCAATTAAATTAAAAGTCTTCGGAAAATTATGCCCGTACCAAAGGCGACTTTAATAAATTCGCGCCAAGGCGACCGGGGAAGGGGGACGCATTTTAACACTGTTTACGGCTTAATGAAGATTAATCGACGAGTCGCTTATTGTTTCAACTTTTTTCGCCTCACTCTCGCGTTTAGAAAACGCTTATCGATCACGTAACATTCCTGGTAGGAATTGTTAAGTGCGTACACAACGTAGAAACTAAGATTAGTAACAGCCGACGATGACTTGGTGTTAAATAAACATGGGACATTAAATGGGATCAAAGATAATGTAAATGTTTGAGTTGAGATTAAGTGAATATTGTTTGCCTTCGCGGGGTCGTTAACTATGCGCCCGCTTCTTATTATTTTCGATTAAGAATTTCTTAAAATTATTCTGTCGCCAGTGACAACATATTTTTCAAGAAAAGTTAATTATAAAAGAGTAGAATTCTCATTTATTTGAATTACTAACAACAAGACGTAATTCATTCTCAAATCATGGAAAAAACATATAGTTAAAAAACATGGAAAAAATATATAGTTACAAAACTGCTTTCATTTAAACTAAACCAAATGTGTTAGCTAATAGGGCGTAAATCTGAATTATCATTAGATAATAAGGTTTTGCTGTACAAGTCAATAATTAAGCCTATTTGGGCCTATGGTATTGAACCGTGGGGTACTACTAGCAAATCTAATATAGATATCCTGCAGAGGTTCCAAAATAAAGTTGGGACTCATCGTCGATGTCCCATATTACATGTCCAGCAAAGTGATTCAGCGTGATATCCCCATACAACTCATAACGAGTATGATTCGAAGTGTTAGTGCGAAGTACTCTGAAAGACTATTAGTGCATCCCAATGCACTCGCCAAACAGTTAAATGTGCGCGATGATAGCAAAGTGCATAGGCTCAAATGCAAATTGCCATACGAACTGTTTAATAAACCCATAGAGTGAGATTTAATAATCTCTAGAATAAGCTAGATTAGTTTTTAGAATAAGTTAGGATATACTAATAAGTTAGAATAGTATCTAGAATAAGATTTAGATTTTAAGTTGTACAGTAGATCACTTACTGAAGTGATCTACTACATGTCAAGATTATATAACTTAAATCATATAATAATACTTATTGCCCACGGGCAGTGTTGACGTTCTACGAGATTAATAAAAAAAACATTCTTAAATAATTCTGAATACTCGTACATTAAAGTATACGTTTAAATAAGCAATCAAAAATATATATCCTTGATCTGTCAAAGTTCATAGGTATAAAAATAACTATGAAAAAAAGTCAAGACAGAAAGGTAAGGTAACCCTAACAATTATCAGCCACAAAAAAATCTCCAACTTCATGTTGACAAAGTACAATTTTGGTTGAAAACGTGGCATATCAAAGCAAATGAGACAAAATCTACTCATGTGACATTCACCCTTTGCGGAAGAACACGTCCCTCAGTAAAATTGAATAATCATGAACTTCTGCAAGCAGACAACGTTAAATATCTGGGAATGCATTTTGATCGACGTCTGACTTGGAAAAACATATAGTGACAAAACGCAAACAGCTTGGGCTTAAACTAAACCAAATGTATTGTCTGATAGGGCGTAAATATAAATTATCATTAGATAACAATGTTTTGCTGTATAAGTCAATACTTAGGCTCATCTGGACCTATGGTATTGAACTATAGGGTACTACTAGCAAATCCAACAAAGATATCCTCCAGAGGTTCCAGAATAATGTGTTGCGAGTCATCGTCGATGCCCCATATTACGTGTCCAACAAACTGATTCAACGCGATATCCTCATAGAACCCATAACGAGTGTGATTCGAAGTGCTAATGCGAAGTACTCTGAAAGTCTAGTAGTGCATCCCAATGCACTTGCCAAACAGTTAAATATGCGCGATGACAGTGAAGTGCGTAGACCAAAACGCATACTACCATACAAATTGATTAATAGACACATAGAGTTAAGTTTAATATTTTCTAGAATAAGTTATAATACTCATTAGAATAAATTAGGATAGACTTCAAAATAACTTGAAAAAGTATCTAGAATAAGATTTAGATTATAAGTTGTACAGCAGATCACTTACTGCTGATCTTCCACTTTACTGAAGTGATCTTCTACGGAAATCAAACAATAATACTTATTGCCCACGGGCAGCTTGTTGACGTTCAAAGAGATTAATAAAAAAACCTAACAATGCCAGCTTAGTAGCCGGGAGATCAAAGCAACATGACTGTCTTCCTTTTGCTATGATATTCGCGAGTTCGAATCCCACCAAGGCATTGTAAGGAAAGCGTAATTTTTACTAGACCATTAAAATAAGTATCAATTTAAAAGGTTTATTAAAAATAATTAAATGATTTTTTACAATGTTTAATAAATACGTTTAATTTGGAAAAATATCGATATATTGATATATCGGCTAAAAATATCGATATTTTTTCGTCATCCCGATTTCTTAGAGTCTCTCGAAGAGTATCTTGTTGACGCAGTTGTTAGACGAATGTTATTGTATCACATGTAGTCCCTTGTATATTACCAATATAGTGGCCATTATAATGTTTTGTGGAACGATTGTATTTTATTCAAGAAATAAAAATATCTTTTACAGCGCGCATATAGATAATAATGAAAAATCCGAAAAAGAACATCATCTCAATCACGCTAATAACTATACTGGATAAGATGTCTTTTGGGATTCAAGAGGTCGATGTAATTGAAATACATATACATACCATTATTAGATTGTAATTATGCTATTGTTAGTGTTATTAGATGTGTAAGTCTTAAAAATAAAAATTTTTGTTCCATTTAAAACTACTCTATTTAACGGAAATAAATTGCGATTTCATTACATCTGCCAGCTTGACACTGGTAAAGGCACCATTTTTTCTTGAACAACCAGTACCATATCGCAATACAGCATATAAAGTGTCATCAATACTAAACAAGATTTCGTAAAAATCAGAGACCTTCTTTATTAATATGGAAATGGAATTGAATATCTTCAAAGCAGTAATATCTTGTAGCTTGATCGAACTATTGAGTATCAACAAACATTGAAAACAACATATGATTTCAAAATGTACATGATCTCATTCCATTTTACTAGCTTGTCTCGATCAAATAAAAAATCTAACCATCATGATTGAGGGATATAAACTCACATTTATTAAAATTAATTTCAGTGAACGTATTACAACTTAGTAATTCATGAGAAAATAAAGATATTTGTAAAATATATATAACCTTTTACATTAGATGTGCTTAGACTTGAATCAATATACAAGCTAGACGGGCGTATAGGATAGATTTTAGATCATGTGGGGATTTATGAGACATTTAGTCTATTCAAAATTATTTCGTACATATGTCATCTAAATTTCATAGTCAAAAAGTCGCACTGTTGCCGCATCAACTTTGAGTTTTAGTTCAGTTGTGCTTTGATATACCACAAAATTCTAATCTAAATAAAATAATTGAACAAAAAGATTGTCAAATAAAATTTATTTTAACAGTACATCTAAAAACTACAGTTAATTATACAGTCGCAATAGTTTATAGGCTAGAGTTATAACCTCTTATCATTACTGCTTTCAAGAATTTTGCATACGTCTGACAACTGGACGATTTTGACAAGCTCATTCGTTTACGTGTTTGAACTAATCCGACAGCATTATGTCTCTTTTTAACTAGAATAAAATGAGAAGGAAAATATTGTCTGATTCTGAAATGAATTTACAAATTGCGGTAGGCGATACATTAATCAGCTTGATAACGTATGTACAACAAAACTTTGAATAGACTACAGATAGCTTGTTTTATGTTCGAATTATTTAAATCTTCGTGTATTAAAAATCATTTGTATCGCCGTAGAAGTTTTCTATCTGTTACCTTTCCATAAAATAAAATAGTTTTAAAGTTAAATCAATTTTTATTATTTTAATCACGTTCGTATTTCTTAAGTTATATACCTCAGTATTTTGGTTCACTAGTCGATTTAATATTTTAATTAATCCCCATATTTTCACCCCGTAAGTCCAAATAGGCTTTATAATTGACTAATAAACCATTTTTTTTATCTTAATTCGAGATGGGAGTATGTTCGAAGCTGGATAGTCTGCACAGTTCTTTGATTTTGAGTCTGTTCTGCTCTGGTTTTTCTCTAACGTGATATTTCCTATTTAACCTATCACCCAGATAATCAGGTATTTAGCTGATTCTGCTTGAGGATTTGATTTTTGAATGATTAGGTTTTTGTCGTTTAGCCTCTACACATAAATGACATGGACATATTTTGAGATACTTGGTCGTATTTTCTAATCTATATTAATTTTAAAATATGTGAAAATTTAATTAAAATATTATGTTAGCGAATATTGAATTATTTCTGCTTGAATTTCGTTTCTGATTGAAAACGGCTCATTCTGTTGAGTTTTGATGCCTGGTTAAATAATTAAATCAAAGTTTACTAACACTAGGAGGTTTGAAAAATGTTACCACCATATAAATTTGTGTCTTATTTTAACAATATATGTTAACATCTGCCTAATTTTATTTCATAATATCATCTAACCATACTGCACGAAAAAAATGTGTTAGCAAATACCCAATTTAGCTCAGTAAAGTGTAAAATCCTAAGCCGGAGCGAAGTAACACCAAAAAAGCGGAGTCGTTAAGGGGCACAAACAACCCCAAGCTGGTCCTTTGTTTCCCAAACATGCTCTAGGTGACGTGAACAACACGCGACTAGTTTAGGAAACTTTCCAACTCACTCCTCGTCTTTTGTACCACCGCTTCCCGGTCCCTAGCCACCCCCACCGCGCTCCACCTAATCTTGTAATAATGAAAATTTCTTATAACGAGCGACATCACATTCACGTTTAATTAGAATTTATGGGGCGGGACGGAGTGTGTTGAGATAGAGGGCGGCGGACGAAGGTACACGGGTGGAAGTAGGAGGGGGGTTGATTCTTCTTCTGCGGACGACACGATTTTATCCGGAAAATTTGATCGGTAATTGGTGATCCGTCTACATTTATTATGCCGGATGACGTTCGGGCGGTATCATCGAAATTTGGTGCTAATTAGTTTTTAACAGTGACTAATTCATCCGAGCTAATAAGCGTGTGACACGCCAAATAAACAGTGACTCATTTTCCCCGTTGTTTCTGGTTGATTTGTCTTCGTGATCATAATTATACTTTAAAGAAATGGCGGGCTTGACGGTATTAACATCATCCTATCATTAAACTAACTGAACACACCTTCATAATGCCTTTATCGGCAGTGCAGCAAACAAAAATTTACTGCAATATTTTTAGTTATTATATTAAATAATTTACAATGTGTATTATCCAGATTAAAGAAAATACATAAAATATTTGTTCTATCATGTTATTTACTTATGATTAGGGGAATTCACGGATATTTTTCATGTACACTTCAAAAAATCAACATAAATAGTCTTTAGATATTTATAACCCACAGTGACTGTTTAGATTTTATATATAAGTCATATTATTGTTATTCATTAAGTTAGGCGCAGATTTGCGATATTTATATTTTCCTTGGTTTTGAAGAAATGGTTGATATTCTTAGTATTTTTATATCTTACATTAGATATGCAATTAGATATCAATACATAACCTGATGCAGGATAAATTCATTATTATGTATTTCCTAAATTATAATAGAGTCTTAATATATTATACAAGTTCATGTGGTTCACTTCAGTCTTCAGTTCCTGCAAGTTGTTCAGTAGCTGTATTGCTTCCATGTTGCTGTGATTTACTAACCTTTTTGATGATAACTTCGTAAATGTATTTCATTTCGAGGTTATCGTGCAATTCGTTGGCTAAGTGGTTATAATCATTGGTAATTCAATGAAAACCTTTGTTTTGGCAGCGCTGCATTACTAATTGATTTATAATTTTAATGCAACCCCATAGGTGAAAATTGATACATTTTTTTCGCAAAATTATTTTTTTTATTCAACATAATTCTCTTCAAGGGTGATACAATGATTATAACGACCCTCCAACTTTTCGATACCCATTTTTGTAGTGCGATTTGCCCTTTGCTTCAAAATATACCTCAGTTTCGTCGATCACCTCTTCATTCGACGAAAATTTCTTCCAAGCGAGCATTCTTTTGAGATCTGAAAACGGGAAATAGTAGGTGGTGGCCAGATCTGGAGAATACGGTGGATGAGGAAGCAATTCGAAGCCCAGTTAATGGATTTTTGACACAGTGCATTGTTTTGGTGAAGCAGCACTTTCTTTTTCTTCAAATGCGGCCGTTTTTCGGTGATTTCGCTCTTCAAACGGTCCACTAACACTATGTAATAGTCGCTGTTGATAGTCCTTCCTTTTTCAAGGTAGACAATGAAAATTATTCCATGCGCATCCCAAAATACAGACGCCATAACCTTGCCAGCCGACTGTTGCGTTTTCTCACGATTTGGAGCGAGTTCATCGTGTGCAGTCCACTCGGATGACTGTCGATTGGACTTCGGAGTTAAATTATGAAGCCGTGTTTCATCTCCAAACAATTTCTCAAAACTCCGGTTTATTACGCTTGATCATCTTCAAAGACTTCTCTCAATCATCAACTCGTCGTTGTTTTTGGTCAAAAGTGAGCTCGCGCGGCACCCACTTTGCACAGAACTTTCTCATACTCAAATATTCGTGAATGATATGATGTGCACGTCCAGTTGATATCTTTAGAGTGTCTGCTATATCATTCAATTTCAATTTACGGTCATTCAAAATCATTTTATGGATTTTTTAAATGTTTACGTCTTTAACAACCTCTTTTGGGCGTCCTCTGCGTTCACCGTCTTCGCTGCTCATTTCACCACGTCTAAACTTAGCATACCAATGCTTGATGGTTGATTTTCTTGGGGCAGTGTCTGGAGACTCGGCATCAAGCCAAGTTTTTTGCGTCAACTGTATTGTTTTCCCTTCAAAAAGCAATATGTTATCAGCATGCGAAATTTCCTTTTATCCATTTTTTTTCTCAATAACAAATGTTGCTTCACTCAAAATACTGTAATTAACAAACTAATAATACATATTTATATACGCACTTTTTTAGGGTTAGGGCTAACTGAAAAACATAAGGATTTAATTCTAGTAGCGCCCTCTATGGGTCAGACCGGGGACTTTCAATTTACTTGTTATGTTTGTCTCACTGCAATCTCAAATCGTGATATTAGGTCAAATTAAGAGTATATTCCGACCAACCAGTACATTTCTTTGATTTTGAATCTGATCTGCTCTGCTTTTTGTCTAACATGATGTTTCCAATTTAACCTACCATCAAGATGGATGTCGATGTTTTTAACTGTTTTTATTAAAGGAATCTGCTATCCGTATGTGTATAATTATTTGGAATAATAATTAAGTACCATGTATATAAACATAGCCATATTTATATATCTTAAATTAGGTAATAAAGTCGCAGGTTAAAAGCCCCAATAATTACAGTGTATATAAATACAGATAATCATCAAATATTTCAATAATATCTAAAATCGCTTTAAATAATCCAATGATAATTGAAAATTTCAATTATCAAACGTTTTTTTGTTGAATTTTGAGTTCCATTTTTATGTCTTCAAATAAAAATGATAATGACAATAAAAATAAGTAGCACTGCGAATTCTACAACAATAACCCGTAGACTTTCACCATTGACTATTCTATACAAACATTCTATATAAAATTGTCAGTTGATTTACGTAGGTCTTTTTATTTAACCTTGTTTATGTCAATAATTTTCGACGTGTGTGTATGGTGTAGTTTTAAACTATTTTACTTCTGTTAAACTAAGAAATGCTAATGCTAATAGATCAAGATCGTAAATTAAACACCGACTCGAAAAACCTGATGCTTTCAAAGAAACTAGACTTTTATTGATAGTTTGTAATAGATGAGCTATTTGTACCTTGAGAGGATGATAAAAAATATATCAGCCTACGATATATATAGATCTCATCAATAAAACTAATAAATAATTTAGATTTATTTCAAACTGATATATATTTTTTTCATTTTCAGGTATGTTTCACGTCAAGTAGAGTTAAGTAAGTATAAACATGTTAAAAGATTTAGTATACAAGGGTTGCTATTTAGATTTCCGGCCTAATAATGAAAAGACAAATGTTTATGATCCAAATTATTTTTCAAAGGTTTGATCTGTGTAAGCAAATACACTTTTCGAAACATTGAAATCAATTATCGTAGTATTTTTTCCATAAGGTTTCGGATTTAGCTCATCTTGGGAGACCTGTACAGCCAATTTTTGTTTTGTTTTGGGCTCATAAGCTCATGTGTTTTTGAACATACATTTTGAGTATTTGTCAGATAATGTGGATAACGATAAATTTTAATGATAAATGAACAATAATAAATTTTTGTGACTAAATGATTATACAATATTTTATTGGTGCGTATCATATTAATACCCAAAGATACCTCAATATTACGGTATGTCACACGGTCTTCCTTTATAATATTATATATAGAACCAATATTTACTTGCGTAATTGAGTTTGAAAGACCAGATCTGAATTGAATCTATTATACCAGATTTTTACAATGCTGTAAGATAGTGCTTTATCGCTCTATAAAGAAATAAGTTGTGCTCTACACTGTTATCTTGATAATCCACATCGAAAGTTATGAAAAACAATTTAACGAAATTTTGACGTGTTAATCTAATTTTTTGTCTGAGATTAGTTTTTCACGTTACTGTAAGCAATACAAATTGCGCTAGAGTCTCAAAATGTTTTGAAAATCAAGAATGCCAAGTCTTCAATAAAAACGTCAGATGGCGTCTGAGAACATCTAGTGCTGCCAAGAAATACATATAGCAACCCGCTATAGCTTTTCAGCATTATACCCAGTATATTTATTATTAGTTATTCATAAATAATTGGTCTCATTGTTTAGAATATCGACAATAAAATTGTTATATATCTGTTTATAGCTAGGTTTAGATTATATTAATCTCTACTATTATTTCAAAAAAATATCCATACATTTTTCAAAATAACCATAAGTATACTGAAGATAAACCGTTTCTTAAATAAACACGAATTGAATTTAATTCGTACTACTCTTAGCTACAATATAAACATTTTACTGTGTTAGTTTTAGGGGTTATTAAGAATGCCAAATAAAATGATTATCATTCTATCAATTCTTATAATGGATACCGTTTTGTGGTCCTCTTTTCTTCATTATCTTCAGTTATTTTACTACCTATGTCTCCTAGAATCAACGACTAGATGTTTATAATTTATCATCGCGAAGTTATCAAGAGTCCGCTGTGGGTATTATCAACAATTATACATGTTTCAATCACGTTTTCAAGTTTTATTATTCGTATATTTACAGTAGGCTTCTGAACACATTGAATGACTTATAATCTCTTGTGATCACTTGTGAAAACACTTATCTAGAAATTTCTGATATTGATAGCAGGCTAAGTACAGCATATAAGTTCAAAACATTGGAACTACGCTTATATTTAACATACTGTCGTATTAACAATATTATCATTTATATGTTAATTACACTGTCATTTATTTACTAACCGGACCTTAATCATCATATATCAACGGGCAAAGAAATTATACAACTACTTTATATTATCCTATAGTTTATTGGATTCAAATTAACTCTCCATGTTATATGACCCACCTTTTCCATTTTACAATAGTTCATCGTACTTTATATTTACACAGTCTGTCTATATTACTGCTTGCAATGGTAAAATAACCGATCCTTAACTGAAGGTTCATAAATCAAATGTACAACTCGGTGCAATTTATTTTACATTTGACTCGTCACCCAATCCTTGCCCGGTAAGAAAATAATCGTCCTTGATTATCTGTTTTCATATTTTAAACCATTCTTTAGCGCCGAATTGTTTGTTATTATATAATAACTGTATTGAAATGAAGTGTGAGTGATTTAATGAAGAATTTCAATAAATATTTGGAATACTATTGACTTATTTTAGGGTTCTTGCGTTGTTGTGTTGATTCTTTTTGTAAAATCGACTGTACCAGATAAATTAACTTTTAAATGGTTTGAAATTTAAGAATTATTAATTTTATATTATACCATGGCTGGAGCTATTGTTTCGCTGCATGAAAATTATAAAATGTTTCAGTGTAGTATATACATCATTTGAAGTAAATATTTTTACTGGATATTGTTCATTATACAACATTTTGTTATAATGGTACAACACTCAGATTCTCGTATTTTCCTAATTTGTCATAAATTTTTTGGAAGAAACAACTAGTCATTGTTAGCTTTTTTACTATTGTCTTGTATGTATGTAAAAGTTTTGCATTTTTTCTACAAAACTAAGCTTTCCCTTGGAATCTGGAGATTCAGTGATCAGTGAGATCTGTAGATTCTTAGCTGATACACATTTAATGATTCTGTAAATGCTTCTTCTATTTTATATCATCATCCAGTAACGCTTTCAATTTCCAGTAACATCATTTTCACATATTTGTGTAATATTCTTCACAAACATTTTCCAAAAACGTACTTCTTTTGATTAACAAAATATAACAATTTTAGAGAGACAGCGAATGTAGAATTTTTACTGGTAGTCAAATGCTACTTATTGTTGTTTGATTTCACATGAAGAACACTAGTCGGTTTAACGAGAGAGGATATGAAATAAGTTAAGGTTAAGTATATAAAAAAAGTTAAAAGAAATATATAGATGCAGGCGCTTAGGTCCAGGGTATAACCCTCTGACAGAGTTGGAAAAATTTATACTTTGTTTTAATTAAAATACAAATCACAAAATAAGATCTCGCATATATTTAGAATAAAATAACAAAATATTTTCAAGTCGTGTATTGTAAAAGTATTGTTGATGTCGGGTTCGAGCTACAACGATATTCGAGTGTCTCGACAAGTGTTTATCTTAATCCAAGTTAATTTCTGACAAGTCCTTTTTTGTGATCTACTAATAGGTCGTAATATACATGGAACGTTATTTTCTACGGAACGCTTCCATTAATAACATCACTAAAAGTATTTTGTAGCCAAAAGTCTTTAAAATACTAAGTACAAAATACCTCAACCTCAGGTATTTGAAATTACAAATTACGTTTTTATACGGTTATTGGTATTTGGTATTGAAGATGCTATCTTCAACTTTCGGCGTTATCTTCAACTTTCGCCTGCCTCTACGTTCTGTTGTTCGGAGCATAGTGGTATCGTGATTTAAAAAAATGCAAACTTTACCGTTCGCTCGGTTTCAATTAACTCGCATTTTACGGCCGCCTCTGTCGTTAAGTTTCTTCACCGCGAAATGAAGGCGGCGGGTCGGTCGTTCGTTTACGGTTTCCTTTTTACGACTTCTGCTCTCTGGAATCGACAAAAGTTCCACTCTCGAACATACCGTAAAATATTGCCGGTTGGGACCAGGGACGGGCCGCGGCGGTAGCGGCGAAGGACCCTGTTCAACTTTCTGGCTGATCGTGTTCCCATTCCGTACGGTTGTTTGTTAAAAGTTTTAATTCGGTTTTCGGTCATTAAAACGTTACATTCTATCTACTTTTCCCGGTGAGACGAAGCAAAACTTACGTTCGAGACTGTAAACTAAAATGATCCTTCTTCATGTTTCTTATACAAGTTGAAGCGACCAATGAGACATCACCGTCACCCCGTCCATTTTAATTGGCTCGTACGTTCGAACAAAAGCACCTCGTCGGTACCCCTGTCTCTGCTTTTTTGTTTCGCGATGAATGCGGTCGAGAACGGATTTTCTATGGCCTCCCTTGATTGCATGTTTTAAATCCCGCGAAACTTGTTGAACACGCCGGGGTGGGCGGCTAGGGTGAGTAGCGAAAAAGAGAGGAACGGGCGGGGAGGTAAAGACCATATGTCCAACCCATATGAGGGGAACGATGGTGTATTTCGGCCAAGAGGATAAGTAACAGACGAGAGAATGTTATTCACTCGATTTGATCACGTATTTTATATTTAAAAGTATATTAAATTTGTTTTCTTTAATGCTACCATTTTAATTAATTATTAGCAAATTAACTTATTTTAGGGTAAATGATATGGCTCGGTGAATGGAGGTAAAACGAAATGAAACAGTGGTGTTTACATTATGTGACCGATGATATTTATTGGCTATATAAAAAATGAGAAAAATACAAATGATAAAACGGATGGCAGCGGTGTTACTTGGAGACGAGGCTTTGGCAGTCGATGGTGGCACGTCTAAACAACAATGGCACTGAATGAATCGAAATACCCTTCTAACATCCCAAATAAACGTCTCGGGGTTGCCGCCAGCTATTCGTTATCGGGTTCTAGTTGGCGCTGCTGGCACCCCTCCCGTGTTCAACATCTGGGATTATTTCTGAGAATTTTGTAGACCGTTATTCCACGATGTAAAATTTGACATGGCACATTTCTTATTATTATTATCATTATTATCATTTACATTTCTAACTGACTTCATGTTGAATCCTCACTAACATGATTTACTTTTCAGAATGTGTCATTTCGTCGTAGTATGAACAAAATGTATTTTCAGCGCGGTGAAAATCCCAGAATTTGTATCGAGTAAATCGCACTTGCTGAAAGTTTCAGTTTTTACTTCAGTTCGAAGAAAAAGTTGACTGCATGCCATCGGATGCTGTGCTCATGTCAACTATACTCCATCGGTTTCAACATGTGTGGTGATTTTGACATCAAGGCAAAGAGTGTTCTGGCAACCAAAAAAAAATTAAAGACGAGGATTTGAAGCCATCACTCACCATGGTAACGCTCGACCACATGTTGCAAAACCAATAAAAATATACTTGGAAATACTAAAATGGGAAATGTTACCCCATACGCCGTATTCTCTAGATCTTGGTCTTTTTGATTATTACTTGTTCCGACATGTGAGTCATGACCTGGCTGGAACACCAAAATGGACCGATTTGTGGTTTTAGCATGGAATACATTGTAACGATTTTTCATAATTCACAAGCTTTAAATTAAAGCCGAAATTGAAAACCACCGTTATTTACCATATTTTACAGCTATCTTGTATGAGATCTATGCTGGTGTTGCCTAACATTTCGGGTAACATGCGGACTCCGCGTCTATAAAATTCGACTTTGGAGACGATCTAAGATCGAACCAAGTTTTCTTGGTGTGTTATCGATAAGTTGCCCAGTTATCTCCAGAATTATTTCTGCTTGATGTTGTCAATGGTGACTCGTGTCAATTAACTATGCTATGCGAATCCCCCTTTTTTAATGTCGATGAAAACTCCGTTCACTAACTGTAGGTTCTAGTTTAACATATTTAGTGGAGTCTTTCCTTTAAACTACTTCGAAGGCTTTTAATCGACGGGAAATTACTTTTTGATTTGCCAAATATTTGATTAGTTTGGCAACAATACTGGTTAATAACATGATTTGATCTTCCGGAACTTTGACTAATACATCCCACTTGTCACCACATATTGTTTTAAATGCTCCAGCTACAAAGCAACACTTCCCACAAAGGATATTTACTGGGCTCAAAATATGTTTACTGACCTATATGTATATCACACTATGTCTAATTCACAAATGTGTAACAAATGATGTTTTGACTTGACATATTAAATTTCTGTTCGTTATTTTAAGTTCCCGTTTTGCTCTGACGCCATCTTTTGTAAAATGGCGGTTTTCAATTTGTGTCTTTTATAACAACGAACACTCTATTACTAACCATAAGTTAATGAGAGAAAATGTTGTTTGCGGAGAAATTAAACAACTTCTCGAAACATCGTTCAAATGGTTTTTAATTTTTGCAAGTATAAATTATGTTTATTAAATTATATATTAATTATATTAAATTATAAGTTATAATTACTGAGAATCTATATATGTTAAGTGGCGGTAGGAATATTACCGAAGCTTAACTTAATATTAAGATGCTTTATTAGCAGTTATCTTGACGATAAACACGCACCAAGCCGTACCTCCTATTACTTGTAGTATCTGTTCTAATTTAGCTTCTTTCTGTTTTTTTTGCATTTTTTTGCAGCAAGTGCCTATAATCTAGACAAGTGCATTTCTTCATTGGCTTAGACAGTTTTGATGGCAATACCGAGAATTAGTAATTAGTGTAATAATTAATATTTCTGTTGCATTTGGCTGGGAAATTGTGTTTTTAAATTGTTTTTACGGTAATGTTGAAAACGATATCGGTAGGAAAAATTGTTGTTGATATTTTTGCAAGCAGAAATGTCATGATCACTTATATTAACTCAATAATGTTGATAAGTCTACACTTATTTTGTTAAAGCACATATTCTCTTTAAATGTTACTTTATATATTTTAGTTAATTGTAAATATGATCTACGTCATGCTGCTTGTCTCTAGCCAAAAGTCATATTCAGATGAAACAATGGATATTAAAATATTCAAACGTCACCAAAAGTCGAAACGATTTGCCAACCTGAACTAAATACGTACATTATTGATTCATGTCTTTAAGAGAACCGGAGAGAGCGCCTCCCCTCGAAAGCTACTTAACGAAATCGGGAGGAGAAGATGCGCTGGTCGTTAACGACAGTCTTTTGAAAGATTCCCCGAAAAATCTCCCGCATCCGAGGCGGGGGCGTACGGCCAAAGTGAAAATGTAGCAGACACTTTCGATCTGCATACGTCGGTTTACGACCCGACTCTGTTTCCCTATGCCCTCTGTTGTCCCCTAACGCTGCCGCCGCCGCCACCACCGCCCACTCGTATGGAGAGATTACTTGGTCTGTGACTACGCTTTTAAAATCACCAAGCCGATAAAACGCATGGAGTGAAGCTGTTTTTTCCATTGACGGCCTGAAATATTTAAGTAGGTTTTTCTTTACTCGATGAGCGATGAGCGAGAAACGGGAAGGAGATGAGAATGTAGGATGCGGAATATTTTTTGTAATGTTCGTGTTCGAGGCCATTTACTGGAGGAATCACACTTGAACGAAATATTTTCGGGAATATTCTTAGGTTTGTTCCTAAATATAAAATTCGTTGTATTTTTACCTACCAATAGATTGTCGATGAATGTTCTAGCACTTTAAAGGGCCCTCATTTCTTCGTAGAGTATTCTCGTTCAAGTAATCAGTATCACTTCTGATTTTAATTTTTGTTTTATGTTGCTTTGATTGCATGCGACTTATGTTTTAACAGCATAAATGAAACAAATGAAACATATGCTTCAAAAGTACCGAATTTGTAGATTAATTATTCGTCTGTACTGCTCTTCGTTCAGGTTCTGTCCTATAATACATATCTATGCAATTTTATACATAATATTATATACAAATCTTCACATTTCTATGACCAATAATTATGAAATTAATTTATATTAGTGGCTTTTCTATATCTAAATAACGATAACAAATAAATCTTAACTAATCTCCTCAAATATAGGGTTTATGAAGTTTAACAAGAACCTGACCTTTTTCACTTTTTTTCACTCACGATAAGTGTTGCTACTGGGCTTTAGAAATAAAACGACTCAATTAATAATGTACCTAACAAATATTGAGAAATACTGTCAACATTATGAACATGTTATGATACTGCAAAATGGAATAAAGTGTAGGTAACCATAGGTTAGGTCTTTTGTTCTTTTTTAGGTGTTTAGATGTTTTTATGCGTATCTGGCAATTTTTTCATTTTACAGGGCCATTGCTTGTATTGTTGATATCGGTAGACATCTGCACTAATAATTTCGTTCGGTTTTGGCAGCTCGAAAATCACTACACTTTCCGGGATCAAGTCTTGGTGTCGATGTAATACATTGACTTTTCATCACTAGTGACAATTGTCGCAGAAAGCTATTATATGCGATTGACACCAAAACCACCATTTTTAAATTGTTGAAACCAAAGTGGGGCATGAGAGGGCAGTATCTCCATAAGCTTTTAAGGAGATTTAATGGGCTTCATCAGCAAATTTTTAAAAATAAAATAATAAAACTTATGTATGTCCAAAATGCAATTTTGGACCATGTCTAACTCTATGTATGCTGAATAGTGCAATTATTTAAATAACATCTTTATGAGGTATGCTTAGTACATTCTTAATTATAAATTAATTTATTAATACATTTCATTTGTACTTGGATTAATTCACAAGCAAGACGATTGCGAGATAAATACATCAATATGTATTCCCCAATTATAAAATTATAATAACTTAAGCTATAGTTTACACTAAAGGTATACACTTTATATAGGTATGGTTTAGTTCGTTTCAATCGTCTGATATCCTGCGCATTACCCAGTAGTTATATTGCTTCCACATTAGTATGATTTAGTAATCGTAATTATTTCGTGTTTTAGGGCGAAATCTTGGATAACTTCGCAAATCCATTTGATTTCCAGGTCATCACACAGTTCTCAGTTGGTTACGTAGCGATAGGCATTGGTAATTAATCGTAGAATTTTGTTTTGACAGCGTTGGATTACTAGTTGATTTGAATTTTTACCGCAACCCCATAGGTCCTAATTGGCTTTATGATTGTCTGATAAATCAATCACTTTTGGTTTTAGATCGAGTTGAGAGTATCTTCCGACTAACTAGTATGGTTGTTTTATGTTGGTTCTAATGTATTTTCCATTTTGTCGAACATGTTGTTGATTTGTGCAATAACACTAAATAGAAATCTGTAAGTTTATGTATAGACATTTCAAAACCTTCGAATTTAGGCTAGGTGTTTAACAATTGTTTGCATTGTTACTTCGTATTTTTACTAATAAAATCCCTGGTTAACATGGAAGCACCTAATTAGTTGTCGAAGGATATTTAAGCATTTTAGCAAATGTTGCGGAAAATATACAAGTGAATTAAAATATATACAATTAGTTTCTGATTAGTCATTATATATGTATCATGTCGGTCGTGTAGAACAACACTATTTAGCACCGCGTTACGCACACCCACGCACACACACACACATACAAACGCGCGCAATCTCACGCACAAAAATAATACCGGCGTCCCACTTTATTCGCTCCGTTCTTGTCTCGAAACAAACCAATTTTAGTCAAATTAATAAATGTTTAACTTTCCGATAAAATACGCACGAATATACAAGAAAACACCAAATGGCCGGTTCGCGTGTTTCAATTTTTTTCTTCTTCGTCTACAACGGCTGCCCACCGCCACCCCCCTTTCGGATATTCGCCTTTCTGTTTCTCGTTTACAATGGGATAATGTTGTTTTAACAGCGGGAAGGCAGACCTATTGCCATTTGGTAACTTAAAGACCTACAGATTTTTATGATGATAATATATATATACGGCAGAATCTCATCTACCATCTTCAGTCATCAGAAATAACAAACTAGCTGATACCCATCCGCTGCACTGAGCAAGGATAAAAGTTTATTTGGTATCTAAGAAATCCTTAATTTCAAAACAATAATAAAGATAAATTCAAAGCTTGAAAGTTCTGATTACAGGTAATATAGCGGATACCTGCTTGACTTGGCATAAAATAAATAAAGTATTACTCCTGGACCGGAAATTTGCAATTAAAAGTATTTTTTACTTTTTTTGTCTCGAGGTACGTCATTTTAAAGTACGCTTTATATTTACGAATGGTACATAGAAAGTGTTCTGAGAGCAGACCCTGATAGATAAGGAGATAATCAAAAGGTTCAGGATACTTGTAAATATCCTCCTTCTTTTTTGCTCTTATCGAATATATTAATTTAGTTGGCAAAGTTTGTCACTACTTCTATTTAAACCAATTAAAAAAAAAAGGTGATATGTTAATGTTTAACAAATTATCTTCCATCATATTCTTCCTATCATTATATTTAAAGCTTTACTCGTAAGCTTTTTTTTTGGTGCAAACTTATGGTGCCCTATATCGCATGACAGCAAAAAACAAAACAAAGAATTATTTAATATATATATATATATATATATATATATATATATATATATATGACTTATATATATATCATGAGTCATGCTCAGCAATTTAATTTTTATGCAATATCTAAGACATCAAATATAACATAATCCAAGAAACATTAATAAATATTTAATACGAACATTCATTATCTCGACAACAAGAAACATATACGTAATATTTGCAAAACAACGATGACGTGAATTATAGACGAGACGGAACTACCTCAAAAAAGCGAAGACAAGCATCAATCAAGGCCCCCCGATGCGCACCAGGTTGCTGTGGCTTTGATGAAGACATCTTCGAGAAATGGCCACACCTCGTCGGTGACTGTTAGCATATAACACCCAATGCCTACTATTAATTGTTTTATAATACAAAGGTCAAGTATTAACTATAGAAAATTTGATACAATGAGTTTTAAGAACTTTTGTTTTAAATATGTTCAGTATAATTGCCGTTCACAAAAATTATATCTACTTTAGTTATGCTTAGTACAATCTTAATTTATTACTTAGTTTATTTCTATTGTTTTGTTGTACGTGCATCAATACACAAGCAAGACGTTTGTAGGATATATATATCAGTATGTCTTTCCCAAAGTTAACTTAAATAGGCTACTTAAGCTAAAGTTAGTAACACACAACTCTACAAGTTGGTGTGGTTTGGTTTGCTTCAATTTTCTGATATACTGCACATTATCCAGTGGCTTTAATATTTCATATTTTCATGCGATTGTTTAGATAACTTCAAAGATTCATTTGATCTAAGGCCATCGTCTAATTCTTCCTTGGTTGCGTAAGGATAATGAATGGCAATTAATCGAGGAACTTTGTTTTGGTAGCGTTGAATTACTATTCGGTTTGGTGTCTTAGTGTCACTTGCATCTAATATATATATATATAGAGAATCGACAATAGCACTCAAAACTTTATTTTGGAAACGTTGTATGATGGATATATTTCTAGTGGACTTTCTAGCGGTTCCCCATAATTGGATTCCATATGACCAAATATTTATACAGTAATATATTCTGATCTAATGATAACTTGAATTTGCTTAAACGGGATTACGTACGGATTTGCTTGGATTTAAACGTCGATATAGTTGCATACCAAGATACTTAGTATCATCTGCTTACCGATGTTGACATTTATTGATATAGACTCGTGGACCTGTTTTTCTACAAAGCGTAAAATTAACTTTAATACGCTATGTTTTCAGTCATATTTGTGTTTGATATAGGTTTGTTTGTAGGTGGATTGATGCTATGGCTGGTTCTTCATGAGATGCTAAGACTGCCGTGTCATCTGCGTTCATTGGAAAATATGTAGAAATAAATATTTATTAATTACTAGAGATAAATATATAGAAATAAGATAAAATAAATATTTACAGTAAAATATTTATTTTATCAATATTTTATTGGAACCTCCATTAAACATATCAAAAATTTGTATGAGGTTAATATTTATTTAATATGTTCTGATTTTTGTATATCAATCAGATAAGTTTAGTCATCAAATTATATATAGAAATCAAATTAGTACTTTCAAGTGTGCCATATGAATTCTATCTGCGCGTATTCAATATTTAGTTTGAAGTCTATCGTGTCATAAGTAATTCATCTTCTATTATATTTTTGTTACAGACTATTTTCAGGATTAACAATAGTTAGTTAATGTATTAACATTAACTATTAAGTAGCTAATGATGATTAGAGATCTCCGATAACGAATTTAAAACGTGACAACAGCGTTTCTTACATATAGTCTATTCATCAAGATGTTTTATGTATTGTCTGTCGTAATTTGTAAATTCGTTCAATAATGAGACAATCTTTTCCTTCTCATTTTATTCTAGTTAAAAGTCTGATTAGTTCGAATATGTAAACGAGTGAGCCTATCAAAGTCGTCCTGTTGTCAAACGTTTGCAACTTTCTTGAAAGCAGTAATGATAAGAGGTTATAACTCTAACCTATAAACTATTGTGGCTGTATAATTAACTGTGGTTTTTAGATATACTATAATGTTAGAATAGATTATATTTGATAACATTTTTGTTCAATTATTTAATTTATATTGGAATTTTGTTGTATGTCAAATCCAAACTGAACTAAAACTCGAGTTAATGCGGCAACATTGCGACGTTTTGACGTCACCAATTTACATGACGTATGTAAAAAAATTTACAGAACTTTGAACAGATTATATTAGGTGTGTGTGAAATATAACTAACTCATTCAATTGTTCATATCTATAGTTTACAGTAGGATATGCAAATAGTCACTCTGATTAGACGCGCAACTCTGTTGTGGATGCTATTCATTCAACGTCCCCCTGTGACCTTCATTATAAGATAGTTACCTCATCCGCATAAACCTGAGTACTTATCGGAAGTCTAATACTAATAATCATATTTTACATATGTTTGTTTCGTACGTTTTCGTAAGATCGTACCAATATCCTTGTAATTGCCACCGTCATTTTTGAACATACATGTAATTGTTAATTTACCAGTGATATCTTTGATAATTCATTTGACGGACATGTCGTTGGTGGTGTAGCGACAAGACGCGTCAGGGTTCGAGCGTTCTCAAACAAACTATCGTGCTCACCATTACTTTGTTGGCATTGTGTCATGTTACTTGTCGCATTAGGCGTATAATGAAGTGATAGAGCCGCTTCGAAAAGGGGGGAAGGTATCGGAATAATGTTTGCTACACCTCTTTATTCCCCAGACATAGCGCCTTTTGATTGCTATTTGTTCAGGTCCATGCAATTTGGCTTAGTTGCCACACAATTTCGAAATGCCGAAGAAGATATCTATCAATCCAAGATCGTTCTTTCTCGATGGTATCACCATGTTTCCAGAATGGCCGCACAAAGTTGTAGAAAATGATGGTAAATATTTTTATTAATACGTATTCTATCAATTGTTCTTAATAATTGTATTTTTATAATGAAAATATGGTCATAATAAAATATATTTTTTTTAGCAAGTTCAGGTCTACGAGAATAATCTAAACCAAAAATGTTGGTAAAAAAATTTTTTTCTTAGTCGTTAAACCGGCATTCTAAAATACTACATTTCAAGCCTTGCTGACCGATAGCTATAGACTTCAGTCGTTTTGAAAATTTATTTTCAGCAAAGTTTTCGCAAAGAGTTAAAAATATTTTTAACAATTTGAGATTACATTACTTTGAAGTCACTATAACTGATTACCCAGTGACGAAAATACGATACAATAATTAAGAAAGATCATGATCTCCTCAACCAAAATGTTCATTGTTCAATATTCATCATCCCGACGTCTATTTTTCTCACTACTAATACTGTTCAAAATAGATGGCACCTAGTGCAGTACTAGTCGTATAATATAACATCGTAACAGTCAGCTGATAAGTTTTATGCTGTGTTATGCTGTTATACCCTGTTTATATGAATAGTATAAATATTAATAGATGAATTAATCGCATTTTTTCTTAACATGTAGCTTCCAAATCTGCTGAGTTTAACATCAAGGATCATCATTGATTGATATTTTATTTTCATACGGAACTACTTGCTAACTTATATATACTCGCTTGTTCTTGATTCTTTTGTTGGTGTTCAATAACCCATTTTTTTTCTATCCTGCGTTGAGTTTCGGCAATAGCTGTTTATAACTTTCAATTGATTAGGTGTTGTTATCCCAAAAGCTACGATTACAGTATTATATACAAATATAACAACAACATTTTCATTGAATGCAACCAAGTCTGGAGTGTACAGCTGATAAAGTATTGGTCTCAATTACCTTGCCTGTGGCACCTCAAGTTAGGCATCTCCTTGTTTGACTCTAAAGTATTGGCCAGTTTAAAGAAAATTTAATATGCTTTAAAGCCTCATGCCAAACTTTATTCTGAACATATTTCCTCAATGATTAGTTTTATTCTTTCCAATAGAAGTTAAATAATTTTTCTAACGTGCAAAACTCATGCATGCATCGCAAAACTTACATATATATACATTGAAGTTTTATTGAATAATATAGATATTATATTTGGCTGTCGGCTTTATGCAAGTGTGTGCGTATGCGAAAAAGGGTAGAGAGTATAGGGCAAAATCACAAAATCAATCTTGGTTGTCGACGCCGGCACCTCGTACGGTTCTAGTCCTGTTTCTGACAGCGATCTGGATTTACGTCGTCGAGTTTGCGAAGTATTTCCATTTTCGTAGTCAACGATCTGCATGAGACAAATTCAAGACCATCCAAGATCAAAACGGATATTAATAAGACCTCTTTAAAACATACGCAGATGTAATAAAATATTGATGTTTACTTCTTCGACTGCATATTGATTCTATGCCCAAAATTGATTATGTGCAACGTTAATTCTGTATATTTCCTTCGTAAATTGTAAGAATTGTTAAATTCTGAAGTTTTTTTTGCTAAATTCAGCTGATAAATTCTCTACTAAGTTATGCTGTTATACCCTGTTTAAAATATTAATAGATGAAATAAGCATAATCATGTTATATCAAATAGACAAAACAGGAATATTTGTAGTAATGGATAAAACAAAACGTCACTGATTGAAGAATCAGGAGTACTGTAAGTTATAAAATGACTAATAATGGATATATTTGACGAACTTCGGGAACAAATATGTGAATCATTTCTATTATATCAGCGACAATTCTCCATTAACCAATGACAGCACTTATTTCTAGTCACATTAAAACACATTTAAAGTGCAATTACTGCACCGTGCAAATCATCACAATTAAAAACGAAACTTAGATGAATGATTGCATCTTCCCGATGCTAAGGGACCGAAAGGGGGAGGACCGAAAGGGTGGTACAGGGAGCCCCGGCCAAGAAAATAATTTGGAGCGCGCTTCTGCGACTCTCGAAGTTCCGAAACACGTTCTGTAATTGTTTCGGGTCTGCTGGTGCCGCTGCCGTTTGCAGGCGGAGGCGTCGAAGGATTTGTCGGCATATTCTGATGGGGTTTCGGGGCTAGGAGGAAGGAGGCTGGCGGTGGTTCGGGACGATGGGCGTTTGTAAATTGGTAATGTCAGTACCGATAAATTCGTCCACGAAACTGGAAATGTTTCGATTAATTCTGTAATTATACGAACTAGATAACTTGCCATTGTCTGGTTATTGTTGGGGTTATGTGCGACTTTTTTATTGGGAAGATAATTTTTACTATCAACACTGGAAAATCTTTTAGTGTCCTAGCCTGTTTGAAAATAAAAAAAACACTTACTACTCAAACAGAATCCCAATAATATATTTTTGCAGTTCATAAAAACAAGCAAAACTTGGGTAGAAACTAACCCAAAAGAGAGACGTCGAAGATTGTTATCGTTCCAATGGTAACTGTTTGGTGTATGTATATTTTTACGTTTTTCTGCAGGGTTGTTTGTAAAAATGGCTAGAAAACTTCTGGAGAGCATTTTATATAAGAAATAAAACGAAATCATGAACATTTAAATATTTTTTAATTAATTACTTCACACATTAGAGATGCTTAATTCACTAATTTATTAACTGCATCAAAATACAAGCAGGACGAGTGTCGGATGTATTTATCAGTACGTATTTTCCAAATTAAAATTAAATTGGACTTCTTAAGTTAAGTTTACATACATATTTACTATACAAGTTTCCGATTAATCAGCATAGTTCTTTGATTTTGCGTCTGATCATGGAATGTCGAGGTATTTCGCTGATTCTGCTTGGGAAGTAGGACATCCGTGAAGTAATATGATTGAATATTTATCATTTCGCCGCAACGCAAAATCACATGATCATATTTGGAACTATTAAGTTGTATTTTCCAGTGTATAGTTCATTTACGAAGTTTTACTTCCTACTACTATTAGGAATGGTCACAGGACACTACCCTCTGAAACTCCAGCAGAAATAGGTTTAAATACCTGTGACAATGGTTCCATGATAATAATTTATTTCTCTTGTTAGACCTCCAGCAATAATGCAAGGCAGTATTATTTTTCTTCAAACTTCGTTTCAATAACCGCTATCTATATATATTTTGTCATATAATTTGCATATTACGAGTTGCAGCGAGATGGACTTGCATGATATTTTAATAAAAGACGAAACGTTTCTGAATCTACATTTGTTTTATTTAAATAATTTTGAAATTTGGCCCCTTTTAAGTAACAATATATTAATAAATTATATTTGTGGTATTGTTAATCAATTTTTGTTAAAATAATTGTCAGAAATTAGTGCTTAAACATACTTAAATTTTGTGTTTGCATAATTTTTAAGGGATAACGTGATAACTTTTATAATTAACTTCACTAATATTCTTCACCAAGTCTCGCTGCAGCTGGCGACCAAACATGACGATACTGGTTTCGGACAAAGTTTTTCAAATCGCTTTGATGATCTTGATCCATGTGTATGTTCGCTGCGCCTTTTACTCAAAATTTCGTTTTTTCCAGACACCTTTCATCTCCAAACCATTGTTATCTGCGTCTTTGGCTTTGTTCCTCAATTCTGCACATAATTTCGCATCTTAATCCGATTGACCTCATTTCTAATAAGATCCCAAAGAAAAACATGTAGAATTTAGGTTAACCATCGCATTTGAAAGACTTTAATCATATATATGGTAGACTAGTCTTGAACCGTACAGAAGGATTGGAAGATTTTGGTCTTGCTTCTAATATTTCCTTTTGTACCTGAAAGGGAAGGCAAAACCTTCTGCAGCTTGACCGATTCGGCATATTACTTCAACAATAGATTATCTTCTTTTTCTGTATTACTGATTCCATTTAACTGAGCTTCTTCTCTAACTGGATGCCGTGGAGATTTACTAAATTGAATATAACAGGAATGGATGTTGTATACTCATACTAGAGGAATCAGAAATTTCTTGACATTATTAATTATTTTATCGATGTTTTGAAATATTTAATATATCAATTATTTCAAAAACTTTTTTGTCCCATATTTCATTTAAACATCTCAGTTATTTATACTGTAGCGACCTTGAGGCATGTCGAATTTTACATCGTTGAATAACGATCTACAAAATACTCAGCAATATAATCCCAGATGTTGAACACGAGCGGGGTGTCAGCAGCGCCAGCTTGTACACAATAACGAATATCTGGCAACCCCGAGACGTTTATATAGGATATTATTGAAGGGTAGTTTTGATCATTCAGTGCCTGACCATCGTTCAGTTCAGACGTGCCACCATCGACTGCCCAAGCTCGTCTCCAGATAACACCGATGCCATTACTTTTATCACATTTATTCTCCACATTTTATATTGCCAATGAATAACGGTCACACCATGTAAAGAACCACTGTTTCATTTCGTTTTACCTTCATTCACCGAGCCATATAACATGCCCTAAAATACCATCGAACTCTATAAAATAGAAGTTCACTAATACTCTATTTACTCGAATTTACGAGATCTTTCCTATTGATTCTTCAGCCTTTCCGTGTTACCGTTAACGAATGCAAATGGCGTCGTAATAAACTCCTTCTGCGTCGAAATGCGGTTCGGAAAAGGGGCCGGCGTTATCTGAGGCCCGGGTTTCGATACGGATCCCGATCAGTTAATACGGATTTTGTGATTTATCCCGCTTGTACCGTCATTAACCGCACGGCCGTGCGTTCCTATGCAAATTGCGGGGCGCAATCCGCCATTTTTCTTGCGGCGCGCGCTCGACTCTCTCGGTCACCACCGCGCCCGGCGGCCACCCCCTCGCATGTAACAACTTGTTCCGAGTGGATTTATTTCACGAGAACGCCGCGGGGAAGCTGCGTGTTTTCCCTTTTCGCTATCGCTCTCGAATCAAATGTCTTTTTCATTTTTCTGTCAGAAAATACGACCATTTTTTAAAAGCTTTTATTTGATATATAATAGAACTACTATATATACTATGTTGCTTACTTGATTTTACAGTCTTTCTTGGTTTGAAGTTTCTAACAATACTACATTTTCGAATTTCTTCTTTTGTTTGTTTTTGAATTTTTATCTATTTCTGTATCTTGAATACTGTATTTTTGTGTAATGTTAATTTCATGTTTTATAGTTTTTTTAAATGTATTAATACATTTTTGGTAGTCGTTGCCAAATAACTTACAGTTTGACTTTACAGTGACTTAAGACTAAAAACGTATCCAGGAAGACACATTGACCTTTCTTAATCTCTAATTAAATAAAAGTTAGTAACACTTTTCAGTGTTTCTACCATCCACATTACTACATAATTACACAAGTTCAGTGTTATCCAAGACTTGCAGTACTTCGATGTTAACATTGGAGTGGAGTCTTTCCTCATACCTTGTTGCGAATCTCTTAATTTCCTCTATGGCAGTTGGAATCTGAATGTCTTGGTGTAAGTAATTGTTCAGGACTTTATTCCGAAATACTTGCATTATGTTAATATTACTTCCGACAGAACATCCGCAATTGTAGAGCAAGCTTATAGAGCAGTAATTTATTATGTGCGCATAATTTAGATTCTTTCAAATAACCTATACATTTTTTCGTATTTCCAATCCAGTTCGTTTTCTTTTTTATATGCTACTTCCAACAAAGCTTTGCATTAAGATTCATACATTCACTTAGCGTAGTTACTGCATGGGATAATAGTATTATTTATATTTATTGTTATATAAACAGTTTGGTTGTAAATGATTTCAATATGCTGTGATTAACCCTCTATGGCTTTTATTCTCCATATTTATACCACTTTCCATACATACATTTATATTATTACTTGCAGTTTTCTGGTTGCTTCTTCGTTATTGTCTCTAATGGCAAGTATCAGTTTGTGTTAGCGGTACATCACATGTATAGAGTAAATAAAGAACAAGACTTAAAGCCTTTTGCCTTGGATGAGAGTCTTCCTATGTAACTCTAAACATCATGGTTGAGGATTATGGAGACGAAGTTTTTATCCTGATTTTATGAAGACCTTATACTACGTTTTGAACACTATATCTTATACTTTATCGAAAGATTACGCTACGTACAAGACTATTGCTGAGCATACTTGCTTCTCTTTGTAGGCTTTAAGCTAAATCCTCATTTTATGGAAGGAATTAAAGCAATATTAATGAAACCGACGAAATTAAATTATCCTGAAAAATTATTTCGAACTTATTTCATTAAATAAAATATACATAATTATATTAATCCAAAATGCCTTAGTAGCATTACAAATTAAGGCAAATATGCAGCTGCCTTATGCTTCCAGAGTCTTCCTCCAATTACTGGTTTACATTTCTTCAGATCCGTCTGACCAGCCCTGCTGTTCCAAATCAATGTACACTATTGTATTTTTCTTATTGTATCTCAATATAATTTATCATTAGTTAATACTATTATATTATATAATAGTTATACTGTTATTGTCATCAAATTAAATAAAAAATTATTTTGAAAACTAATCATATATAAACCGACCAATATCCACGAGTCGCCACTGATAGGGACGGCCGGCTGAAATTCAAAACCTCGTAGAACCAGTTAGAGTTTTCGTTTTTGTGTCTCGCATTGACCGCTTATCCTCCACTAGCTACGGGGACGACGAAGAATATTTACAAGAATATATGGCTGATTAAAATGGAGATATCACAAAAGGAACAATGTCCGCGTCTCTATATCTCGATAATAGATAATGTGGAACGTTCGGTTCCGCCCGGATTATCGTAATACATCTTCCTTAAAGCCTTTCATAGTTTAAGGTATGGTTTGCATTTTTGAACGATTTTTAAATTCGATTTTAAGCTCCTTAACTTGTGTCGTTGATTAATCTCGTCTAGCGTGATGGTTTTTCTTTGGTCTTTTATTACTTTATTCCTATTGTTCTCTTAACATAGTTTAGATATAAACTATGTTAACAATAAAATAAGACGATATAATAGTTAATAGCCTTTTAATAACTCACATACTTAGCTCATAATGCAAACATTCTGCAGTTACTCGGCATTGCTTGGAGTTCGAGTCGAAAAAGGTCACAAAAGGTGGATTGAAGGTGCCCAAAGACCACTAGCAATAAATTATTCCAAGCAAGAAATATTCCAGTTTTGTAAAACACTCCCAGTACATGGATTCCTGACCAAGCATCACAGTTCAGGGTGTAAGACCATAAAAGGCAAACTGAAATGACTGTTGTAGCGACCTTGAGGCATGTCGAATTTTACATCGGGGAATAACTATTTTAGGGTAAGTTATATGGCTCAGTGAATGGAGGTAAAGCAAAATGAAACAGCGGTGTTTACATAATGTGACCGTGATTTATTGAAGTGATATAAAAATGTGGAAAATACAAAATACATAAAACGGATGGCAGCGGTATTACCTGGTGACGAGGTTTGGGCAGTCGATGGTGGCACGTCTAAACCAAACGATGGTCGGTTACTGAATGACTCAAAATGCCCTTCAGTAACATCCCAGATGAACGCCTCGAGGTTGCCAGCTATTCGTTATCGGGTTCTAGTTGGCGCTGCTGGCACCCCGCCCGTGTTCAACATCTGGGATTATATTTCTGGGTATTTTGTACACTGTTATTCCATTTCGTAAAATTTGACATGCCTCAAGGTCGCTACAATAGTCCCCTGCCAGAATTTTACATACAGTTATTTTAAACAATTCAAAATCAATTCAATCAAATACAAAATACTGATATACCAAACAAAATGTGCTGCATGTAAAGGAACTTTGAAACATATGATAAATCAAAACGGCTGTGGTTGGTACGGTTGCGATCTGGTACGGCTGTTGATATCTTTCGATCCTACAGATACCGTTGCTTCATCGTCGCTTTGGCACTTGAATATGGTCTATGGACGACGTTGAAAATAAGCTATTTTTCGGACAGGGCTCCCGTAATCGACGCTGAGGGAGGTGCGGTTGTTCGACGATGTGGTAGCTTATTTTCTTCGATAACGAGACGTTGGCAATTCTGGTACCTCGGCGAAGACATGACGTGTCTACGGCGACTGCAATCAATATCAGCTTCTGAAGCTGCTCTGTGACTGATCCATAGTCACTTACATTACGGCAAATGCGAAAAAAGAAGCAAATAACGACGGTATCCAACCGAAGCTACCCAAAGCCTTTCAAATTAAAATGTCTGCCAATATGACGGAGACGGCGAGCGAAGGAAGACATTATGATTTAAACATAGCGCCGAAAGAAATGTCTAGTCGAAATGCTGATGACTAGAGGGTGGTGTCAAAAACTCTAAGGATTCAAAAGATTGTGAAAGAAATAAAATTTGGACAAAAAATTAAAAAAAAATTATATGAAATTGAAGGTTCATTGTTCCAGCACCAAAATAAAATTAAATGACGAATAAATATTTGAGTGAATGTAATGTTGAAGGAATAAAGGTAAAATGGAAAAACAATCGAATTAAAATTACTGATCAATTGCTTAGTCATGGATTATTGGTTGGTGACTTTAAAATTTAGAAAACAAGCATTCCACATAGGCTCTACCGAGGAAATGTAGAACACTCTGCAATTCAGAAGATCATTAAAGGCAAACTGGTGAACGAGTCGATATTCATAATTAATATTACTACAGCTCTAAACTGGACAACATACATCTATTTGGTTGTTTCTTAAGGAGGGCGGTGATATATAGGACTATTAAGTTGGTATTACATAGTCTAAAAGTCGATGGGATGTCGGATATAGTGATGCCACGAGTTTACAATATAACGGGTTTGTTTATATTAGAATAGAACTGAACCAGCAGTATTGTTATCCAAGTAAACTAAAAGTGTTTGTGTTAAATTCTATAAAACTTTAAAAACTGTATTGTTGGATTATACAAAAAAATTGTACTGAAAGATACAGTGTCCATCGTTAGCCGATAATTTTTTCCATCTTTCTGACATCCTTTGATCTGTTATGTATCATTTAAGTTATGCATGAGTATGAATATAAAAACATTTTTGTAACAGTGAAAGTTCATCGATAGAAACTGGTGATAAAACCAATGTCAATTTTTAAGCATACACGAATGGGAATATTTTTAAAAATTTGCGTAATTTATCGATGGCTCTTTTTTGATAGTTCAGTTATTGCGTGAATCGCCAGCACAATTTTGTTTTAAATAACCATTGCTGGTGTGACGATGACTTAAGAGATGGCCGACACCGATTTTTTTAAAATGTCGATATTTAATATTCACAATATCGATATTTCTTCACCCAAACCATACTTTTCTACGCAAAAATACACTTGATGATCAGAGGTGTGGGGGAAGAAATTTCAAAACAGAAGTTCAATACGCTCCTTCAAAATCACTAGATTTTCGTATCGAACTTTTTTCACTCCAGTCCTAATTTTCACCAAAAAAATTTCTAAAAATATTTCATGACCAGGAGGGAGAATCTCAAAACAAAAGTTCATTTACAACTATCGATACTTGAAGATTTGGATAATATCCGTTAGAGAATATATAAAAAAATAATACGTTTTTATTTTCTATTATATATTAAATATTATATATTTTTGTTTAGTGATATTTTAATTTCTAATTAAAAATTAGTTCTGATACAATAATGGTTATGATTAATACAATCTCAAGTAAGATTAAGATAAACATTTTGCAATATTACTGATAAGAAATAACAAAACGGATAATTTTGTGTTGTTTTATTTATCGCTTATTAAAAACCCTCTACCTCAAACAATAACATACTGTTATTATTATCTAAACGTAGATGTGCGATTATTCGCGAACGCATTACGGTTTGTATAGAAAGGTTTTGATATTGTTGACCTTATAAGTACAACATACGCTCGATAACACGGACTCTAAATAATGAAAACATTGCATTAATGCAAATATATAAAATTCGTAAATTGGCCAATAAAGGCAGCCTAAAATTACAGGTTATTTTTTTCTTTTAATTAAAAATTAATTAAGGCGGTTGAAGTGTTTGTTTAATTTGTTATAAATATATATACATATGTATTACTCCTTTCCATGAGTGAAACGTTTATTTATATCTTATATCACGTTCGTTAATGTAAACATTTCGATAACGTGAACTACACTTTGCATTCATTCTAATGTTAGTTTATATTAATGAGCGTCTGCTGGCTTTCCATCCCCTTGAAATCTCACAGATATTTCATCATTTTCTCTCTATTCATTTTTGTATTAGAATCTTTGCAAAATGATAAAAATATCTCGTTTTGTTAGAGCCAAGTTACTTATAATATAACAAATCACATTAATACTGTTAGCGTCATCTTAAATGACTTGATCAAATAATTTTTTATTGATAACATCTTTATTAGATATGCTTAGTACAATCTTAATTATAAATTAATTTATTACTACATTTCATTTGTACTTGGATTAATTCACAAGCAAGACGTAAACTTTATATTAACCCTAAAGTCTATTAGTACTGAAACGAGTGTCTACCTTGTTTAATATTAACAATACTAGTCCAAGGAACTGGACTATTTCAGAGGTAAAAAAGTCATAAAAGATTCCACGCTATATCGAGAGCAGTTCTACAGTTTCTAACAAAGAATCTACCATAGTCTAAAACCAAAACAAATCTCTTTGCAAATACTTGCTAATTACCAGATACAGCAGTTAAATGTTCCTAGAAAATATATCGCTTAATACAACGAACCAATCTACAGAACTTTCGGAACTGTTCGGAACAGTCACCGTAATAACATTTCAACTATTCGGAACGGATGAAAAGAACGGAGCGTATAAACGTAATCGATAATGAAATCAGAGCGGAGAATCCCGACACGAAACAGAACCCCAATCCGTTCAATTGAAATACGACGACGATCCAACCTAAAATAACACGTAAATCTCTCGTTTTCCCCCCGGTCGGGCCGCCGTCATCTCCTCGGTCCCCCCGCTCCTCCAGCTCTCTCTCACTGCCTGTCATAATTTGATTAAGTTCGCCTCGGAAGTGTTACCGATACAAAACGCGAGATAACTCGCCCGACACAATACGCACCGTCATCCCCGCGTCTTCCCGATGAATAACAACCATTTGCCAGATCCGAAACGTGTGTATCTCCGTTGACCGGTCGGCGATCGGCACCGGCTGATATCGCTTTTGTTTGTCCTGCGACGGCGGGACATTTGAATCGCCATTGAATTAATAGTTCCGATGTAGCCCATATTTTCGGTTGGAAGGGTGTGAGGGGCGGGGAGCGATAGTGGCGGAAACGTGAAATGGAATTTTGTCGAGCCGGAATGTTCAGTATTCGAGGAATTTGTATTGTGTTGGCGAGACTTAGGGTAATTTCAATTTTTACAGGGTGAATTATAAATATTATATATATATGCTGTTAATTTAGCAAGTTGGGGTTGCTGCGTCTAACTAGGCAGTCTGTTTTTCAAAATTGGCTATAGTTTTAGAATTATTCAATAAATTCATTATTTTACTCTTTTTGACCAAAAAAAGTAAACATCAGAGACTTGTATGCTATGCGGTAAGATATGAATATAATAATATAAATGTATAGTCTGTTCAATGTTATTTTATACATACGCCATTTAAATTTGTGACATTAAAACATCCCAATGTTGCCGCATCAACTCAAGTTTTACTTCAATTTGGCCTTTGACATACAACAAAATTCTAATCTAAATAAAATAATTGAACAAAAATGTTATCAAATATAATTTATTTTAACATTATAGTACACTAAGAACATTTAATTATACAGCCCCTATAGTTTATAGGTTAGAGTTATAACCTTTTATCACTATTGCTTTCAAGAATTTTCATACGTTTGACAACCGGACGATTTTGACGGGCTCATTCGTTTACGTGTTCGAACTAATCAGACAGCATTGTGTCATTTTTTACTAGAATAATTGAGAAGGAAAATATTGTCTGATTCTAAAACGAATTTACAAATTGCGACAGGCAATACATTAAACATATTGATAACGTATGTACAAAAAACTTTGAATAGGTTATATTTTGCTAGACATTCGATCTACAATCTTGTGGTAATGTTGTAACAAATTGTCCATTACGTGTTTGTATGTATATGGGGTTCAGACATGTTAACCTCTTCGATTTTTTAGTGACTATGCCGGCCTACATGTTAACGTGGGCTCCAAACTAAGGTCCTCGGTATGAAGCCTACTGATTGGCGAGTGACCAACTTTTGAGATCATTCTACAAGATATCCGGTCTTACTCTTAAAATATTAAACAATCACAAACATAATCACTATGCCGCAGAAGGATTCGAACCCGCGACTGTCGCAACAGCTGGAGGACCGTCCTGTCGTCTTTACCATTGCGCCTCCAAGCCGGCTATTACGTGCTTATAATCCAATGATGTGTGGTTATGAAGAAAATTGTGAACAACACTTTGAAATGATGATGCCCATACTGCTGCTTCTTCAGCCGTTAAACATTTTGTGAACTTTGTGTCAGCCATTAGTTTTTGAATATCAGATCCGACAAATATTCCTTCCTGGATTTTTGCACTTTACACTTTTGTTTATAAGCCATTTTTGTACTTGCACCTGAACAAATTGGTAATATATTACTGTCCGACTGGCTTCGTCAATTTTTCATCTACAAATCATAATAATTTTCTTCTCGTCATAACCATACACATTAAAGAATGTCTTTTCAATCAGAGACTATTTCATGTTGTAAAAAAATCACAGCAAATAAGATTTAAAATCAGAGAACTGTACTAGCTAGTTGGAAGATACTCCCAACTTGACCTAAAATCAAAGATATTTATTTATCAGTCAATTATAAAGCCTATTTGTGCTTATGGGGTGTAAATATGGAGTTGCATTAAAACTTAAAAAGTTTATTACAAATACCTATCGCTACGTAACCAACGAAGAACTATACGTTGATCTTGAAATGAAATTGATTTACGAAATCATTAAAGATTGACATTTGAAACATGACATAAGGTTACTAAATCATATTAACATAGAAGCAATACCGATTATGGACAGCAGGCAGGAAATCAGAAGATAGAAGCGAACGAATCCACATGAACATGAACATGACTGTTGCGTTTTCCCACGTTTTGGAGCGGGTTCATCGTGTGCAGTCCACTCGGATGACTGTCGATTGGACTTCAGAGTGAAATGATCGAGCCATGTTTCATCCGTTGTCACATATGGACGCAAAAACTCGGGTTTATTGCGATTGATCATCTTCAAATACTTCTCCGAATCATCAACTCGTCGTTGTTTTTGGTCAAAAGCGCCAAAAAGCCAAGTTTTTGCTTCAACAATATTTTATCAAGACGCGAAATTCCATTTTATCCATTTTTTTCAGAATAACAAAAATTTCTTCACTCAAAATGCTATAATTCACAAACTAATGATCCAACAGTTGTCAAATTTATACATGCATCTTTTGAGGGTTAGGGCTAACTAAAAAACATTTGCACTTAATTCTAGTAGCGCCTATGTCTGTATCTATGTGTCAGGCCAGGGACTTTTCATTTGACCTGCTAGTCTAATTTAATTTTAATTTGGAGAATACATACTGGTTTATCCGTTTAGATATGCAGGTATTTATCCAACATTCGGCTTGCTTCTATATTGATACATGTACAATAGCACAAATAATACAAAATTAAAAGTATACTAAGCGTTTCTAATATAAGTATAATATAATAGTTCTAATAACTGTATATAATTCTTAATTGTTCTAATGAATTATTCTTCTTTCAAGTGACTTTGATATAAACCTTATCAAAATCGGTTCGGATTAACCAAAAAAGACACTATAATATTAAGGTTGTATTGTAAAACAAATATTTACTTGTAAATTGTGTTTGTGTTAATGTATTGTTTTTGTTAGTTATTAATTAAGCTATATAAGGTAAGAGCCGATTAAATAAATAATAAAGGGGCATTTTTAGAAGAAAATTCTGTATAATTCATTAAGTATTAAAATATAATTTAACTTTTATTTTGTTTTGTTAGAATAAAATTTGAGACACTGTAGTTACAATAGTGCTTCATAATATCTAATATATTATTTACTATTTATAAGTGTTTTAATTACCTACCCTAAATGCTAATACTTTTGTAACTCATATTTACCTTGTTTAATTCAGATGCTACTATAACTTTCATTATACCTTTTTAGTTATACATATATTTATTTTTAAAATAGAAAGTCTACTTTTATTTCAGTGGTCTTTAACCAGGTTATTGAAATGAAACGCAAGCGATTTTTTTCTAGATTAGTTTCTCTTTTGAATACATTAATTGAGTTAAACTTCTAGAATGGCCTCTAAAGCCTTCTTTGATTTGAAGTTAGTCCCCTTAATCGACTAAAACCTATAATTTTTTTAATTTTGGCGCATTGCTATAAGCCATATCGAGCTAAATATGTGTGATATCAATTGAATTCTCATGAAAATGTTATGTAAGAATGTGAATGCGGGAAGGTGCATTATCATGATAGAATCTCTAGGCTCATAATATCAGCCTCTTGAGACGAAAACTTTCATGAAAAAAACGCACTTCACTGAAAAAACACTCCAATTAAACTCCTTGTTAATAGTCTGATCTAGCCAGATTAATTAACAACAATTTATAATTAACAACACAATTTTTATGTCTTACAATTTTTCTTTCAAATATGATTCAATTAATAACAAGATTATTTTATAAAATTAGAAACATTAACATACAGAGAATTGTCATTCATATATATGTAATATATTATATCAGTTTCTTGTATATATTTTTTCAGCATTTAGATCATCATGGTTTCGATTAATTATATATTTTCCAATGCTTGTTTTAAATAATATTATTTTATAATATATAACCGGGAGGGATTTATTACTGATTCCAGTATTCCGACAATAGATAAATAGGAAAACGAAGAAAACGTCGATGGAATCAGGGTAAATGAATGGGTGTACTTTTGGTATTAGGCAACGGTAATAAAGATCTCTTACACCCTATTGGACGAAGGTGTTAATACCTGGCCAACGCCTTAATGCCGCTCCAGAGACTGCACTAAAAGCAACCAGCTGTCCGAATCACATCCTTTCCATCGTTAACCCCCGGGGTTAAAAACCTATTAACCGAAATTATGGAGCGTCCAGTTTTGAGGACTTTTCTTGGTCCGCACTCGCCGCCCTCCCACGCCCGCTCTCCGAAACATTAAGCTTTATTAGGTCCGTGCGAAAGGGCCGGAATATCCGTTTTCTAGACTGGTTTTGAGGGGGTTGCGTGTCGGACACCCCGTTGATTTGCGGACGACGAGCCCAAAGCTTGCAGGGGGGTACAGGGAGGAGTTTTTAGTTGTGTCAGTAGGGTGACATAAATAACGGGAATAGTCTTCATTATTTACGCTAAATGAGAAACGCGAATTTCGGTTGTTTAGGAGAAACGTTGAGATAACGAGAGGACTGTGAATCAATTTTGAGGTACTTAACAACATATAGTATGTCCAATATTATCCTACTAGAGCTTATGTTATGTTTTATTTGGTTACAGTGTAAATATCATATTTTTATTAATTATGAGTCCACCTTTCCTATTTATTTAAGATGCAATTTATAGGGTGCTTTAGCCAAGTAAAAAAAATCGAAGCTCAAATGAAAATATCGACAGTGATTTTGTAACCTGAAATCTTAAGTAGAAATATTTAAATAGATAGATCAACCCCATTCTCTATCACTTTCGTTTTTTTTTTGAAGATTGAAAGCGAGTTCATTTCTCGGATTTTGGAATCATATATTTTCGAACGAAAATTTAGAGTCTCACATGAAGGGACATTCTCAAGACCTAAACTTATTTTGACTGGTTTCTTGGGACCATTTCTATATCTGCTCTATACTGCTGATATCCCAACAACAAAATAAACTGTACTTGGAATATTTGCTGACGACACAGAGACTGACTCTCTATCTAAGGCTATAGAACAAGTACAAGTAGCGGTCAACAAAACCTACAAAAGAACTAGAGACTGGAAAGTACAGCTTAATAGCTCCAAATCAATCCATGTTAATTTTGCGATGCGGCGAATTGATGAAAACTTAATTATATCACTTCCGATTCCTTAAGCAGAATCAGCAAAATACCTCGGAATATATCTCGATGGTAAGTTAAACTGGAAACATCATGTGAGACAAACAGCAGGGCAAATTAGACTCACAATCAAGCTACTGTGCTGGTTAGTCGGAAAATACTCCCAGCTTGATCCAAAATCAAAGAGTTTAGTTTATCAGTTCATAAGCCTATTTGAACCTATGAGGTGCAAATATGGGGTTGCACTAAGAGATCAAATCAAATAGTAATCCAACCCGCCCAAAACCAAGTTCTACGATTAATAATTAACATACGATTATTAATTAATATAAATGCTTATCGCTATGTAACCAGCAAAGAGCTGCACCATGATCTCGGAATCAAATGGATACAGGTGATCCAAGATTTCACCGTAAAACATGAAACAAGGTTGCTAAATCATAGCAACGTGGAGGCAATACAGCTACTTGACAACACTCAGCAAATCAGAAGATTAAAGCGAATCAAACCATTCGAACTAGTTTTTTGTGTATAAGTGTATTTTAAACTTTAGCTTAAGTGGATTAGCTATATTCTAATTTGGGACATACAACTGATGCATTAATTCCATACACGCCGTGCTTGCATATTAATGCAAGTACAGCAGAATAGTAGTAATAAATTAATCTGTGAATTAAGATTGCACTAAGCATAACGAATGTAAGATGTAATTAATAAGAATATGTCGAACTTATTAAAAAAAATCTTAATCCGATAGTACATATACGAAATATCGGCCACATACTGATTTTGAAGTAATTCTTTTAACTTAATTTATTTTGTCTTTGTAAACTCTAATTGTGATATAAAACAAGTAAAACGATATTATTAACATAATGATTGTAAACTGATTTATATAATATATCGTGCGTGACTGATTCTTTCTGAATGCATTTTTACGAGAAATCAGTCATAATGGTGTTGATGGTTCCAATGGTTCCATCAGATGGTGATATTTTGAAATCGTAACTACCAATAAGGTGTGAATTACTAACTAGCTCAAGGAGAGCATTTATTTCATTTATTTTTAATAATTAAATGACACAAAATATTCCAGTAAATAAAATTCCGAAATATAGTTTCAGCGCCAAAAAAACATACTATTGTTAATGATAATAAAAAGTGAACATATTTCTTAAATCTGAATCATCTAACAAGCTCTAATTTATATTATGTTAGCTAAAAAATGCCGGCTTAATAACCGCAGTGATCAAGGCGGTAGGGCCATCCTCATACTGTTGCCATAGTTGTGAGTTCGAATCCCGCTGAGGCATGACTGGATATGTGTGTTTGTGATGCCTATTAGTAAGGAGGCTGGGTAGCACCGGATGTGTTCTAGCATGGTCTCTTAATAATGAGCACTGTGCCGAGCCAGTTAGGTGTACTCTCTAAAAAATCTGACGTGATTAAAATATATATACAGGAGATGGCCAAAATAGCATCACATCAAATAACAACACCTGACATACACAATATTTATTTATTAATTCAATGTTGAACCCTCTTTGGCGTTTGAAGTAGCTGCAGCTCTTTGCGGTATAGATTCGTACAGTATCCGAAGAGTTTTCAGCTGAATGTTGTTCTATTCTGTACCAAAACATCCGCCCATTACTTCAGTAATATTGGAAAATCTACTCCTCACTTTCTGCTCTAAAACTCCTCCTAACGATTCAATTATGTTGAAATCTGGCGACTGTCTTGTCTAGAGAAGATGATTGTCGATATTCTGATGCTGCTCAAACCAAGATTGAACCTTTTTGACTTTGTATGGACGCATTATCATCTTGAAATATGACAGTATGTGGCAGTAATACATAGCAGTACTAGTCATAGTACAAAGTTTGGAGTAAACCGGCCAGTACCACGATATAGACGCCCAAATCATAATATAACCTTGCCCATGCGTGATTGTAGGAATCAAGCAGTCCGAATCGCATGCTACTTTTGGAGTTCTCCATATATAATTCCGACCGTTTGTAGGAGACAATTTAACCGATGGTTCATCGGGTTATACCACATTCTTCCAATCATCAAAGATCCATAATTTATGATCGGTACACCACTTTCACAGATTCTGTTGTGACGGGTTACACAATGGCAGCCCAATGGTTAGCGTTATGGAGGTCCCGCCATACTGCTTCTTAATGTTCGTCAGTCTCTGTAAATTCACTTTGGGTTTTGCCCAACACTCCTATTAACCGATGAAGTCTTACCATGTTTTGTGTGTGCCATCGCTACCGTAGATTTGGTCGATTGTAAAATAATACATCCAAGCACATAATACACTGAAATATAACGTACAAGACTTGGCATTGAAACTGCGCAATAAATATGCGTGTTGCTGCTGAATATGTACGCTAATGGATTAACATTAATTAGGACAAACCATTTTGTTGTATTTATTGATTCAACATAATGCTTACAATTTTAATAAGACTTGACTCTTGTGTTGGAAAATAAGATGTTTATTAGTTGATGTTATAATGATATTACATCTGAATAAGCGAAAAATCACTCTCTCGTTTTACAATATATTATCTACCAAGAATTACAAAGCAAAGAAACACATACATCATAATTTAGATTATGTCTTTTTAAATATTTTTTCTTCTTGTTACAGGTGAGTGACTGCGCCACTTTTCATTCAAATGGAACATCAAGAATGGGTCTTCGCCGCGCACTAATGGACGAGAGACCGTCTGGTGATTATTAACGACGCCATAAACGATGAAAATAAAGTAATTTGACGAACGAACGGAGCGTGTCGTCTCGCATTAACTACATTTAAATATACGAAAAACTTCATCGATGCCGTAGCGCCTACGGGGTCGATGTGAATATACTCGATAAGATCGCCGACCTGTCCGGACCGAGAGGGGAGAGTTTCTAGATTTTTATCAACGAGCAGCTGCCCCTAAACCCGGAAAGTATCCATGACTGAATGAGTCTATGTTTGTGGTAACGCCCTCCATAATCCTCGGAAGTTTTCAGTCATTTCCATTAATAATAAGATTGCTTTCATTTGATTATATGTCGCACTATATAAGATGTAAACTTACTTAAATTAATCAAATTCTATATATCTATTCTAAATGATTTATACTCTCTAGACCTATGCATTAGATTTAAAGGATTTACAACAAATGGTGTTACTGTATATAAAATCGCATCGAATTGAAGTTTCACAGCTTCATGTTGAAGCCTCACTGGCAGATTTCGCTTTTCAGTCTATAAAATATCTGAATTTGTATAGAGTAAATCGTACCTGTGGGAAATTTCGTCAAAGGTCATGAGATTAATATGTGGACACTGAAGACAAAAGAGCATTCTAGACAGCCAAAAAAAGGTCAAGACACGATTAATGCGGATCTGCATCGATTACAATTGATGGAAAGTGCTCCCACACTCGCCATATTCTCCAGACCTTGCTCCTTCTGATTATTATTTGTTCCGGTATATGAGTCGTGACTTGTCTGAGCAGCGCTTCACTTCGTATGAAAATGCCTAAAAATTGGTCGATTCGTAGATAGCCTCAAAAGATACATCATTCTTTCGAGATGGAATCCGTAAATTGTCTCAAAGATTGGAAAAGTAACAGCTATCAATTTACTTAAAGACTCTAGGGAAGCTTCTTTGGCCTTATGCTTTTTTATTTCTCTTTCTCTAGTTCCTATGATTTGGTCCCTATTGCCATATATCAGAATATCATGACTATTGGCAAAAAGCAGCACACTAATTTGAGATCAGCTATAACAAGCCTTGTATCCGCCATTAGCTGCTTGCATCTATTCTCATCCATTTTTTTTGCTCTCTTATTTATCACTTTTACAACTTTTCCAACATATGACTGATCGTTGTCATGCAGTAGAATGACTGTGCCTGTTACTCTCTACGTATTTTTTTTGCAAAAATAGGTCGTTTCATTCAGCTTTAACAGTCATTAATATTTCACCTCGATGTCGATATACTTTGTTTTCTAGGACTAACCCATCACTTTGCGTTTAGGATTTTCGCTGTTTATTAACTTTTCGTCGCCTGTTACAACACGTTACTTTTTGCCTGACAAGCATTGAAAGCGCGATGTGGAAGCATCGGTTATTATTCATTAATTACTAAGCTTTCTGAAAATTTATTAGTTTTGTATGAGTTTTTGTCCAATAAATCTTGTAATTTATTAACAACTCGAATATGATAGAACCACATCATCATAAAGTTTTAAAAGAAGAAATATTTACTTTTAGCAGAATTCTTAAATCGACAACAAAATTAATTTTAATTGATAATTTTTAATTTTAATGAATTTTCAACCGTTCCTTCGTCTGTACACATACTGAATAGCTCAATAATGCTAAATGGAAAAATGTAATATGTAGGAAATGACAAAACTATCGAATTTAACTTAGTTAACGATTTTTTAACAAGTGTTTACATTAATAATTTGCATTTTAACCAATAAATGTCATTGTTCGAAACACATACAAGCACCTAATACATAATACATAATACATGACATTGCCCTTTGAAGATATCTAAAACTCTACCCATTTTTTGGTACAGTTAAGCCAAACCAAAAACAAATATAAGTACATCTTAGCCAAACCATAGAATAAGAAACGAGTAGTCATTGATTATTTTAAAAGAAATCTTGACTTGAATATTGAATAAATCGAGATAATCTGAATAAATTTAGTTGAATATCCTAAAAAAGTTAGCTACAATTATCAAACTTATATAGAATAGCATTTCGCTATGAAAATAATATATAATAAATCAATGTCGATTTGTAGATATTCATTACTCGCATTGTCGTCTTTATCTTTAACATTAACCCCTATCACTATTTAATTTGTAATTTTGTGGATATTTTAAATATTAGTTGAAAATCAAAATAGGTTTTTAAGTCAATAGACGCTACCACGCCACTGTTATCATGAGACAGGAACGGATCCCGACAGTTACTACCTATCTCTTATTCGGATAAATCATCAACGGATACTTTTACACGTCCTTCCCCCCAACCTCTCCTGTCCCGTTTTCTTTCGTTCTTTGTGTGTTTCGTTTGTCTTTCGTAGATTACGTAAATTTATTTAATCTTTATTTAAATAGGACCCACCTGGGAAATGGTAATGAGAAAGAACGGAGAATAAATTCTATCGAATTTATCGGTATCTTAGGGGCGACTTTAAAAAATATACCGTCTTGGAGATAAAACGGCGATATCTTTTTGTATCGTACGCTAGAAGTTTACCAGTTAAATGCGTTTTATGTCAAACATTCTACCAACTAACTTCGTTTATCTTTTTTTTTTGTTTATATCGTTCGTTATCTGTTTCTTTTTCTTTTTGCCATATGATCCGCTCATTTCCATCTTTATTAGACGTAGTTTTTTATTCAAAATACCTCAAATTAATTACATTAGAAGAGATGTAATCAAATTATTTACTATTTATGCTACTAATAACGGACTTTTCGATAATATAAGTGGTTACTCTCGATAACTGCCTTTCATTCCAATATTTTTGTTACATTTTGATATTCAGTCAGGCTTTCTAAGTTTCAGCAGCTTCCCATTGTTCATGAAATTTTAAAGATCTATACTGAAAATATTTATTTCTACATTCTTGTTAAAATTGTCCTGGTACTGGCGGGAAATTAAAATAACATGAGTCCTATTGATGATTGAGGTTTAGGCACATCATTCATTCAAATCAAAGTATTGCGTTATAATTTGTAAAATAAAATTCCGAAAACTGAGAATACAAAAATTGCTTTCTTGCTCAAACTATTATATAAGACATTCAGAGAGTATGAGATATAAATTATTAAACTGGAATATACCTTTTTGTAACTCTAAATGGTATTTAGTATCTGCTATGTCATGTTTTTTTGTATAACTTCGGTTCGTACTTCATTGCCTCTGTGGAGAAATTGAAATAGTCTGACTTCAGGAGGGTCTCTCCACTGCTTAGATTTTGTTTTTATCTTCTTTTGATAGTACCCATGACCGAACATTATAATTTGTCTATATGTTCTTTCACGTACTTCCACTTTTGTTTTATTTTTTGTCCAATCCGTGATAAATATAATTAAAGATAAAATAAAAGATAACGCCTAATGATTGAACTTTGACATTAATTTAGTATAATATTAGAAAATTTTAAGTGTCATTCCTAGTAATATATAAAATCGCAGCTTCATATATTTTTAATAAATATTTCTTATTGTTAAATTTATTATTGATATGATAAATTTGAAATAGCTTCCTCGAAGTTTCTAATTCCCTAATATTAACACGAACCACTGCTTGTCTGTACAACTTACCCTACTCAAAAGGGTAGAATTATTCAGGACGAGAATTTTCGATAACAAATGAACGATTTAATTAATATCCTCATCGGCAGTGAGGCTTTGTTGTCCGTTCCACAAAAAAATTCCAAAGCCTCCGACAATTAATTTTAAAATTTATTGATTCATTAACTTTCAGTGAACGTCGACTTCGTCATCTTCACTCCATCGTCGTAATCGTGCGGGAACTACCTAATTTTTACGAATTTTTGTTTTTATTTTTACAGAAGAATTTGAATCCGAAATCAACAAGATGCTGTTAATATGCCTGATAAATGGATAGTTATTATTATTGATATGTTAGGGACATAAAAAGTGAAACTATTTTGTATTAAATTTGCTGAACTCTTAGTAGCGTGTGGGAATATTTATTGTGAAATAGTAGACTAAATGTACCGTTGTAGCTAAAACAAATTATTATAAAGATAATTAGATAAAGTTAATTTAAGAATGCGACTGAATTACGTTGCCAAGTAATTAATTTTAAAGCAGGTTTCTGGTCTAGATATTAGGTTTTGGGCGCTTTTCCCAACTCAGGATTAAAAAATAAAAATATCTTTTGAATTTTTTCTTCAGCTAAACGAGCTGTTCTATCTGTTCTCAGTCCATAATTACTAAATGAAGAATTTGAGAAGCTTCACTACCATTGGTAATGCCCATGGTGTTCACATTTTGCAAAATTGTTAAAAATCCTTAATTAAAATAGCTATATTATTATCAATTTCTATGTTCCTCTTTGGAGTAAAAGTCCAAATTAATGAATTTAATGGCTCATTATTGGTTTGGTTTGGTTTTCCAGCGTGATTCGTCCTCAGATAGTCGAGAAATGTCTTCCATCTATTATAGAATTCGCTCCAGCTTAACGGTTTAGTTGCCTTGAATCTTGTTTTTTCTATATACGATTTTTTTTTTCAAATTTCTACACCAAAACACCAAATATTACAAATATATTTTGTTTGCAAATAATTATAGTTGATTCAGTATCAATAAATTATAGCTGTTGCACCGAAACCTGGAAGATCTACGGAAATAATAATTTCCAACTGTTAAATTAATCAGAAGATATTAAGTTAAAAATTGGGATTACATTAAAAAGATTGGATAGAATTTTCAACAGTACACGTGAATTGAAAGTATGGGCAGTAAAAACAAGTGCTGTGGTTGATGGAGATATATTTTTATTTTTAAAATTCATTGGAACAAAATCTGTGAGATATCCAACTAAGAAATGGTTTACATCAAAACATACACAAATCTTGACCATAGTGGTGAGAACAATTATATTGGACGGACTTCTCTAATCATAAGGTATACTCAATAAACGAATATTATGTTATTTTCAATTGTTTCAAATAGCTTGCTGAATGAAGGATTAAAATGGCACACTATTGGCACACATTCCGTATTAACATAACCCTCAGCTGCGTTCATTGGACATTCGTTTTTTCGTTTCGAATTTTATTTTAATGGATAGAAGTGGCAATATGTTGGAACGACTGTCCATGCTATATTTCCAATCCATATCTATTTTATCATAAATGAAACCCTTAACTCTAAACACTCATCGCATCTCACATTTCTACAATATATTTCCATATATATTGTCGAGCAGTGTAGATCATCATTAAGACATTCGCAATTAGGGTTAACTGGAGCAATTAGGGACATAGCAAAAATCGTTTTGCCAATCGGACTATACAGTGTTGTGTCGCTGCCGCTAGTTAATCTGTATGCAAATGGCGCTCTGTCCGTCCTATGATATACGGCCTTTGTTTAATTGCTACATTTGTTTGGTTTTATGGCTCTACACTTGTAATATATATTTTTTGAATACGACAGCACACAAAAAAAACAAAGCTAGTGGGCGCTTTTAACAAAGAACCCGTTTATTTCGAACGACCACTCCTAGTTCCACTATTACAGGGTGTACGTAGTTTAAGCACTTTAAAAATGGAATAAATTAACCGTTAAAACACAATTTCCGTTGAGAGAAACATAAATATACCGCGCACGGGAACGGGGACTTATTGAATTTGTTATCAGTTCCTGTAACAAACCTGAAGAGGTCATCAACCCTGCTCAACGTCTTCCGGATCGTAAGTAATGCAAATTCCGGGAGGAATGATAAAAAAGTGAAAGAATCACGAGCGAGAGCAAAAAAAAACAATATATTTTGCCGGGAATAAATTTGTGTAAATAATAAAACACCGCATCACTCACGTATGTGATTTACAGTCTGTTTGTCGTTCTAACTTTTCGTTTCGCGTAGATTGCCTCTAATAACAACTTTATGCTCAAGTACTAGGGCTGCGAATAAATTTCGTAAACTCAAGGTTTTGTTATGAAAAATTGTATGAATGCTTATATCCTTAAAGCCTATCGCCTAATTTATTTTCTCCATGTTTTTTTTTTAATTTTTGGAACATTAGAAGTGTTTACTGATTTATGTCTTTATAGCTTCGTCAATATTGTGTCATAGTGTCATTATTCATGTTGTATTAAAAACATTAAGTGTATATAGTTTCATAATAATATATAAGGCATGAATGGTTACTGACATTGTTCCAGACAGTATTACAATTGTATATATAGATGCTCTTACTTCCTTGATTAAATATAGCTTATTTGATATTAGTTTTTAACCAGCATCGAAAGAAGAGGATGTTCTATGTTCGGCTGTATATTTTTTTGATGTATGTACACCGGTTTCTCCGACAATTGTGGACCGATTTTCAAAATTCTTCTTTTATTCGAAAGAGTGCACTTCCGAGGTGGTCCCATAGGAACCAAGTCACGATCTAATGTGCGGAAGGGGGGGGGGCAATCGAGGGAAACACTCAAATTTCAAAGGCACGTACAAAGTTTTCATACAAATTCAGTTTGACTCTTAAGCACTAAACATAACATAAAAATATTGTAGACAATTGATTCTATGGTGTAATGGTTAAAGCGTTTAACTTCTAATTAGAGGTCTCCGGTTCGATTCCCATTCCCGGAGCGGAAAATAATTTTTTGGTGTTCTAGTTTAGTTAGAACATTTGTCAAATCACTTAGGCTAAGTAGCGGGCCCTGAAGCGCTTCTTATTTTCAAATATTGTTTCTTTATCCATATTTTTCCTCATACGGGTTGCACCTTTACTTGGCCTACTCATTGTAATATTAAATAAATTAACTGCATAATTTATTGAGTAAATATCTAACACAAAAATTTAAAAATAAAATATTTCTAGCAAAAAAAAACCGACTTCAAATAAATAAATAAAAAACTCACTATAAATTAAAAAATAATCAAACTTAGATTTTTAACACAAAAAAATATTTTAAAATAAAATATGTACATATTAATCGTTGTATAAACCGTTGTTAATAACTAAATATAAATAAACAGAAACCTTAGTTAACCTCTCTACTACGCGTATTTTATATTCTACTATATACACACAATTTAGCTTAATGCCCATCTAAACCTATTTATCTATTCACAATATTATTTTAACTACTTTCAACTGATCACTTTGAAGTCGATGCCGATACCAAACAGTACAAAACGTAATATAATTTTGTGACATATACACAAATTTAAATTACCAAAAAACAAATCTAAATTAATATAACTGTTTGGGTTCGGTTGGATTTCTAAAATTAAATTATGAAGAAAACAAATCTAACAAACTAGATTTGTTTTCTCGGCACCGACTTCAAAGTAATCAGTTGGTAATAGTAAAATAATATTGTAAATAGATAAATAGGTATTAAGCTAAATTGTGTGTATATGTAGTAGAATATAAAATATGTGTAGTAGATAGGTTAAATAAGGTTTTTGTTTATTTTAATATAGTTATTACAAAGATTATTATGTACATATTGTATTTTAAAATGTTTTTTGTTGTTTTTTTTTTGTTTGTTATTTATTTTTTGAGGTCGGTTCAATTTTTTTGTTAAAAATATTTTGTTTTATTTCATTCATTTCCATTAATATTTTCAATATATCATTTTATTTTATGCGTTTCGGAGGAAAGAGGTATATTACATAATACCTAATAAACTAAGTAATAGTTGAGTTAAGTCTTCAATCCAATTTAACTCTCCTAAAATACTAATAACATAGATCTCAAAAAAATCTAAAAGATTTTTAGGTTTTTTAACGTAATCTTTATGATTTTAGGTATTCTAAATTTTCTTAACAATTTAGGTAACTATGTTAAAGAAGATATTACATTAAAATAGAAGAGAATAGACTTATGCGTAGATAATATACCATTAGCGATACATATTTTTACATATTTACATATTACGTACATATTTTTAGGCTCATTAAGTAACCCAAAAGCTTGAAATGCTTTTAGCATTCCTTTGGCGAATTGTTTATAATTAGGGTTTACATTTACCTAAAATGTCTCTATATCCTCTTTAAAAGCAGTTCACCTCTATTTTTAAAGATCCGACATGGTTGTGATGAATTATTGGTCAGTTATAAGCGAAAACGAAAACTTCTTCGCCTTTGCTTTTGGGAGGAATGAACCTTTGAATGAAACTATGTATTTGAAGCAATCTATATCTTTAGGAAGTGAATTTAAAAATTATTTTATCACTCGCATTTTTATGTGCAGCGGTGGTAAAATAACTTTATGATTTTTTTACCAATGGTTCTTGGAGGATGTTATTCTTACCCACTTTAAACGCTCCCTCTGCGGTCAGTTCTTTTTGGTCCAATGCTATGTTAGATGTTTGATATCCAAAAGATACAAAAACAAGGCAATTTAATAAACCCAACTTGTCTAAGCAACATCCCAAAATTTTAAAATCGCCTTACGCCTCCTTACTACTGCCTTCATATTTGAATTTGAGAATAACTATTTTTTGTAGTTTTCTTTGAAGTGTATAGAATGACTTACAGGAATGAAAGCATGGAAATCTTCGTTGTGAAGGAGAACTGCTTCTGTTTTATGAATCTATGAAAAGATGCTAAAATCAGTATCTTTCAGTATTCCAAAATAGATGGAAATCAATTGAAAATACACAACTAGCTTTTTTTGTTGCAAAATTGTGCATTTGTAATGGTTCTGAAATTTTAACTTTTAAGAAACATGTTAAACAATAATGTAAACAATTTAGCTTTCAATGGCATATGATGAACGAAGTAACCTCAGAATTATTCGATTTAATACTGCATAAGTATCGTCATCTAATATGAATCCTTAAAAATTAAATCATAATTCTAATATCTTTTGTCAAATAAATACAGTTATATTATTTCCTTTTAACTGTTCATGTATATTCATCAATTTGGAGTAATTAGTTTTAAAAACATCACTGTATTTTAATCAGTTTCTGTACAAGTTTGTCCCAAAAATGATCCTGTGTAAGTTGGGACTTAATTAGGGAGTATCATAGCGACCGAGGCTCTGGAGGTGGACGTAGAGTGGGAAACTTTTAATGCAGTCCCGGATCGGCCGGACAATGTCCGGCCTAATGCATTTTGGTCTGCACGAGCGCCCTCTCACCGAACAAGTTCCAAGGTACTTGGCGTATCGCTGCGTCAGCCATTTGAACTAACGTAATCAGGCCAGTTGGGTCATGCTCAAAGTTTAAGTGGACTTCGTTATTTAATTAACGATTTTGGATAGATGTCGCTATGCGCTTCCTTAAGTAGGATCCACGTAATGCTAATCAGGAATTGCCATCTTATTAAGACAGTTATTACGAAAATGTTATATGAGTAGGTCTATGGTTGAGAAATTATCTATGCGCACTAGAGTATGATATACAGGTTTATATATTTTTCTTTCGACTTTTCATAAATTTTTTTCGACTCATAGTCGTCTATAGAGTATAGACAATCTTTAATCATAAAACTCAACAGTATGTATAATCAGACATTAGTGAAGATATAGGTCACCTCAAATATTGTTCTTTAATAATACTCCGAGAACTCATTATTACTCGAAACATAGTTAAATGATATATTTTTATTTAGGATTTATAACTTTTTATTTCTCATGACCAGTGCTTTTTCACTCTTTTGTATAGTAAATAATAAAATTAATTTTTATATATTCTTATTATATATATGGTACATATTCACTGATGTCTGATACGGGTCATTTTAATTCTGTGTAAGTTGCGTTGCTTGGGAAGATATTTGAAATTTTAAATAAACATAATAATTAATTCATATATTGAACAAAGTATATGAACGATAATGGATTGTTTTTAGCAGTACTATATTCCTTCTTTAAACTGATTTTATTGTCTTTTTTTTCTGAAATATTGGATGATCAATGTTAGTCCACTATTTTTCAGCTCGCGAAGTCTATAAACAAGTCAAAATTATTACAATCTGCATCTCTAAATTTGTTCCTCAACTATGCCTTAATTATAATGTTTTTAATTGTAATTGTTACTTTTAATTGTCCACTTTCAAGTCCATAGGCTTAATAGTGAGGCCCATGCAAAATATTAGATTTTTTCATTAAGAAATCATTATAGCCTTAATGATTAGAGTCAAACAATTCTTTACCTACCCTACATATGTGATATACCGCAAATGGAAAATATCACGATGGATGCATTTACTGATAACACTTCGATTCTTGATGTCGATGACAATAGCGACCTACACCTGGAAAATCAAAATTGACGAAAGAAAATCTGTCCTTTTGCAGTTCAAGTATAATTACACCGTACAATAATCAATAACAATAAATAATATAATTCCATATAGCAACAACGCTAACTATCTCGAAATCAATCTTTATGTAAAACTTCGCTGAAAGAAACGTAACGCTGTAAAGAATATGAGGAAAGAAATGGAGTTCAAATATAGAAAAAGTATTGGTTAATTGGAAAAAATCAAATTTATCAATACATAACAAATTGTTATTATATAAGTGGGTATTGAAACATAAACATTCGAAATTCAATTATTGGGATGTTTATGCATATCTAAAATATATGATATATAAATATGGGGATGATACATAAAATACAAGTTTTCCAGAACAAAGTTCTAAGAAGTATTGTAGATGCACCCAGATACTATAGGACTGATTACTTATACCGAGACGTTCAGATACCGTTTGTCACTCAGAAAATTAAGAGAATTGCAAGGAAGCATGCAGACAGATTCCATTCTCATGTCAATATCAAAGTTATACAACTCTTGGATAATACCAGAACAAGATAGAGACTCAAAATAATCAAACCATTTGATCTTGTGGAGCGTAGTATAGTGAGGTGCATTTAATAGAAAAACAGTAGTTTTTAACCTATGTTTAAGTTATCATGAAGACAAATTGTAGGTTAGTCGGAAACGACTAGTAACAAAGTAATAAATAAATGAAATAAAAATAAGAGCATTTATGAATCTGCAAATATTTTACCTGAAAGCACTATAAAGCACTTTTCCCCAAAAATAATTTAAGGTGCTAATTATAACCCTACTATTTTATTGTGGATTTTGCCTGAACAGATAAAATATTTCAATTTGAGAACTTACACAAGGGACACCTAAATAACAAAGATGAACTTGTAAATATTAGCGTTGTTTACCACCAAACCAAAAGAAATATTCGCATCCTCGTCATCATTTCGCTATTATTACGACGTATACACACGTCACGACCCCTTTTGGTACATCGTTTCGTTTTTAATTTGCTGGAAATGTACGTTCGGCGAGCACGACATTGCCGTCGACGTTTTGGAACGCGCGTTCCCGTTTTACACAAAAAGGGATGATTTTTAATTGCTGCGGATCACGATATCTGGGTTCGTATCGCGATTCCGACATGTTCTCTCCCGATAACGCCGTTGTTGAACAATGTCAGACGTTTAACGTGCTCTGCCCGATTTTTTAAACGCTTTATTTATATTATTGTTGCCAAGCCGAAAGAGCCCGCACGACATGTATGAATTAACGTTTGTAACAAGCTTGTGTAATAGCGTTTTAATTTATTTAATTCATATTCTCATCCGACGCATCATCGGGCTTTACCTTGTTAATGTCAACACTTTCGCTTCTCATTGATATAATCATTTAGTTGATATTTTATTGTCTAATAGATGTATTATATACTCACAGATAGAAAATGTATAATACCTGTATATCAGTTTGGGTTTATGAGCAAGCATTCAACAATTGATCACGTATATAGAATGACAGACATTATTAGAGAAGCTTAAGAAAAGAAGTTCCTGGACCTAGCACAAGTTTCCGATACATCTTGGCATAAATAACTCATGCGTAAACTCGACAAAGTGATACCGAAGCAATACGTTAAATTCTTAAACTCCTATATCTTAGCCAGGACGTTTAAAGTTAACACGTTCTGACAAGCTAGCGCGTAATGTGAAGCGTTCACTGGACGCCAGTTACGCTCCAGTGCGATATATAGGCGGTGGTCTTTCTAAGCTTTGTATTCGGTTCGGCATTAGCCATATGCCCATACAGTGGTTTCGATTTTTCCTTTTTAATTCATATGCATTACATAATTGCATATGGCGGGAAAAAATATCGATATATCGTCCTAAAAGTGGAAAAATAGATATGAAACGTGTCCTAACTTTACAATAAATATTCAGGCAATCGTATTAGAATTTAGGACTTTCGTTTGACTGTCATAAAAAATTTTAAAGGCTCCGTCCAAACCTACTTCCAGAGCGGTTGTCAACGAACATGTTTTGAAAATACGAGAGGAGAAGAAAGCAGGAAAGGTTATAAGATAGCAATGTAAAAATTGTGATTTACAAAAACATTAAAAGACACTATTTATGTATACATTGCATGTCCTGGATATCCTGATTACTGTTTAGACTGCTCCAAAATTATGTTATGGTGTATTAAATTATATTTTCTAATCAACAACGTATTTTCCTATTCTGTCTATTCTATCTACAATAGTGAAGAGGTAACTAGAAAATTGCAAGTAATAATATAATAAAGTGGACCCCGACATGGAGAATAAAAGTCAACGGAAGTAAGTTCGTGAATATTTAATTCACCATTAACAAAATTCATGTTCATATTCCAATAAATATTGGATGGATGAATCTTGATGCAAAATTTTGTTGGAAGGAGAGCATCAAAAATATAAAAAAAAACTGGAATTAAAATACAAAAAAAAATTATGTTATTTGATATATAATCTTATATATAAAAATGAATCGCAAAATATGTTCCTAAGCGCATAACTCAACAACGCCTGGACCAATTTGGCCAAATCTTTTTTTAAAATGTTCGTTGAAGTTCAGGGATGGTTTTTACGGCGAGAAAAATTAGAATTATTGCTGGAAAAACCCTAAAAATAGCCCTTTTTGTTTGAATTTGTTTCGTGTATCAGTTGACAATTCATCTGTCATCTGTCAAAAGTCATCTGTAACAGACAACTTTTTTTTTTTAAATTTGATATGACTTGAACTCAAATCCTTTTAATCCGTACGAATTGTTTTATTTATTTAAAATTTTTTATTTGTTTAAAATTTAATTCAAATTTTAAATAAATAAAACAATTCGTACGGCTTAAAAGGATTTGAGTTCAAGTCATATCAAATTTAAAAAAAAAAGTTGTCTGTTACAGATGACTTTTGACAGATGACAGATGAATTGTCAAGTGATACACGAAACAAATTCGTATATCGTGTTTTGTGCAGAGTGTTTAGTTAGTTAGTGTTTGTTTAGTTCGTGATTAGTGAAAAAATAATTTATATTTGATATGCCTCCTATAAGACGAAGCAATTTAGGTAGAAGAACCAGAAATGCTATAAACCAAGCTAATTACCGATCTAATCGTACTGCACAAGAACGTGACGACGGAAATGAACGTGAAAGAATTCGGATATCACAAACGCGTGAAGCGCGAGCGCGACATTCAACTAATAATCGCGCAAGTTTGAATCCAGCTGCTTTCAGTTACGATGTGTCAATTGACTACAGTAACTACCAATGTGTTGTTATTGGTTCTATGAACTTGGTTTGCTCACACTGTAAGGCATTAAAATACAAAAACGAAGCCAATGGATTGTGTTGCGCAAATGGTAAAGTGAAATTGATACAATTGGATCCACCACCAGAACCATTGTACTCATTGGTTTCAGGAATAGGAACAGATTCTATACACTTTTTGACACATATTCAACAATATAACAATTGCTTTCAAATGACTTCATTTGGGGCAACAAATGCAGTTCGGGAAAATTTTATGCCAACTTTCAAGGTATGTATTATAGCAGTTACTCATAATTATTTTAGCGAACAAAATTTTCTGTCACCAAAGTTAAGATGTGTTACTAATCTTCAATTTCTTAATAATTACGAAATATATCACTTAGTCATCATATTATATGGTGATTCAGTTTCAGTGACACTTTTATTATATTTTATATTTGATAGATATTAGTTAAAACTAAATATATACTTTTTAAGATCAAATATTATTTAAGTTTGATCATTGACAATCCATTAATTTATACCACACCATAATATTTTTTTTTATTTACAGATACAAGGGCAAATATATCACAGAGCAGGTTCACTGTTACCAGTGTCAGATAGCGACAACAAATTCCTGCAAATTTATTTTATGGGCAATTCACCACAAGAAATTGATCTGCGTTGTGCACATAACAATTTAGTAAAAAGGTCTATTGTAGAACAATTACAAACTTTATTTCATCAACACAATCAATTGATTATATTGTTTAAAACTGCCCTGGATCTGATGCCATCCGATAATCACAAAATTGTAATCAGAGCTGATAAAACACCTGCAGGTCAACATACAAGACGTTTTAATGCACCAACTATTGATGAAGTTGCTATCGTTGTAGTTGGAGAAAACTTGGAATCCCGTGATATTGTTTTACATCGTCGGAATTTTCAATTACAACCTATAAAGGAAACACACCGCTCATATGATGCACTGCAATATCCCATTATATTTTGGCAAGGTGAAGATGGCTACGATTTATCAATAAAAATGATAAATCCCATTACAGGTAACTAAAATATTAGTTTAGCTATGGCGATAATATCTCAGTCACTATATTATGTATTTTAATTTTATATTTGAATGTTATTAAAACAAAATCTGTTTACAGGTTCTGAAACCAACAAAAAAGTCAGTTCAATGAACTATTATTCATACCGCCTAATGATTCGGGAAAATGCAGATAATCACATATTGAAATGTCGGCGATTATATCACAAATATGTTGATGACATGTATGTTAAAATTGAAACGGAGAGATTAACATTCATCAGGTTGAATCAAACCAAACTCCGATCTGAAGAGTATATTCACCTTCGAGATGCGATTAATACTGATGGAAATGCACAGAATGTCGGTCGGATGACTATTCTTCCAGCAACATACATCGGAAGCCCTCGGCATATGCACGAATATGCTCAAGATGCCATGTCGTATGTTCGTCATTATGGTACAGCAGATTTGTTCATCACATTTACATGCAATCCGCAATGGATAGAAATTAAGCAGGAGTTATTACCTGGGAAATCATCCATTGATCGTCATGATATTACAGCCAGAGCCTTTAGACAAAAGTTGAAATCTTTAATGAATTTCATCGTAAAACATAATGTGTTTGGTGAGACACGCTGCTGGATGTATTCTGTGGAGTGGCAGAAACGAGGATTGCCACATGCACACATTTTGATTTGGTTGGTTGAAAAGATAAGGCCAAATGAAGTTGATGCAGTGATATCAGCTGAAATCCCTAATGTACAAGTAGATCCTGGATTGCATGAGGTAGTTATCAAAAACATGATACATGGTCCCTGTGGAACTCTTAATCAAAATTCACCGTGTATGATGGATGGTAAATGTTCAAAACGATATCCACGGACATTAATATCGGAAACAATTACTGGTAATGACGGTTATCCATTGTATCGTCGCAGATCGACAGCAGACAATGGAAAATCAACAATTGTCAAATTAAATTAACAAGATATTGAAATAGATAATCGTTGGATTGTTCCATATTCACCCATTTTATCAAAGACATTCAAAGCACACATCAACGTTGAATCTTGCCATTCAGTGAAATCGATTAAATACATTTGCAAATATGTAACCAAAGGGAGTGATATGGCTGTGATTGGAATTGGTGCAGGGAATTCTAATGATGAAGTTACCCAATACCAAATGGGCCGCTATGTCAGTAGTAATGAAGCAGTTTGGCGAATATTTTCTTTTCCTATTCATGAGAGACACCCTTCTGTTGTTCACTTAGCTGTGCATTTAGAAAATGGACAAAGAGTGTATTTTACAGCACAGAACGCAGTACAAAGAGCTGCTCAGCCACCATCTACTACATTAACCAGTTTTTTTGAGACATGCCAAAACGATGATTTCGCATAAACATTGCTATATTCTGAAATGCCAAAATATTATACCTGGAATCAATCCTCAAGGAGATTTATACGACGGAAACAAGGAAAACCAGTTCCAGGATATACAGATGTATATTCCACCGATGCGATTGGCCGGATTTATTCAGTACATCCAAGCAATGATGAATGTTTTTATTTACGACTGCTATTAGTCAATGTACGTGGCCCAACATCATTCCAACAGTTACGAACTGTTGATGGTGAATTGTGTGGATCCTACAGAGAAGCCTGTCAACGTTTGCAATTGCTTGAAAATGACGCTCATTGGGATCAAACTCTCAATGATGCTGTAATATCATCACACACTCATCAAATACGAACATTGTTTTCTATAATCATATCTACATGCTTCCCATCAAACCCAATTGATTTGTGGATGAAGTACAAAGATTATATGTGTGATGATATTTTGTATCAAATACGGAATAGAATGGGAAATCCAAATATACAAATCAGTGAAGAAATTTACAATGAAGCATTGATTTCAAATGAGGACATGTGCTTGATAATGTCAAACAAACTATTAATTCAATTAGGCCTGACCGCGCCCAATCGTCCAATGCATGACACTTTTAACCAAGAGTTGCATCGAGAAAGACTGTATGATCTCAACGCTTTGAAAGAATAAATTCAAACAAATCTTCCACTGTTAAATGAACAACAGAAGTATGTATTTGAAACTCTTATGAAAGTAACAAATGATGAAACTGGAGGGATTTATTTCTTAGATGCACCTGGTGGTACAGGAAAAACTTTTTTTATTTCATTAATATTAGCAACAATTCGCTCACAAAATAAAATTGCACTTGCACTCGCTTCGTCGGGAATCGCAGCAACTTTGCTTGAAGGTGGTCGAACAGCCCATTCAGCACTAAAATTGCCATTAAATATGCAAAGCAATGAAACTCCAACCTGCAACGTTTCGAAGAACTCTGCAATGGCAAAGGTTTTGCAGCAATGTAAATTGATTGTTTGGGATGAATGCACGATGGCACATAAAAAATCTTTGGAGGCTTTAGACAGAACCTTAAAAGATCTACGTAGCAATAATAACCGATTTGGTGGTGCAATGATTTTATTAGCAGGAGATTTTCGTCAAACATTGCCAGTGATTCCACGATCAACGCCAGCTGATGAACTCAATGCATGTCTAAAGTCCTCCAATTTGTGGAAACATGTCAAAGTACTTCATTTAAGCAAGAATATGCGTGTCGAGTTGCAAAATGACCAATCTGGAAACATATTCTCTAAACAACTCATTGACATTGGTAATGGCAAATTTCCTATAGACATGTTGACGGCTTGCTTTTGCTATGACTATAAACAAGTCCCAGGGGCAATCATTAAGTGTTTGTGGTATTAATCTAGAAAACCCATGTTTCTCACATGGTCAATTGTATGTTGCCTGTTCCCGTGTTGGAAAACCATCAGATTTGTTTATCTATGCGCCAGGTAATCAAACAAAAAGCATCGTATACCACAAAGCAATATAATGATAATAATAATAATAATTATGATTCACATGATTAACAGTAAAGCGATTACTTACTTTTCAATCCTTATATATGTTTTATTTAATTATTTTTTATTCACAACGCCCTATCACCAGGGTGATGGTTCTGTTCAGGAGAATTTTTTAAAATACGTAGGCACAAAAACTGCCACATTACAAATCTTTTTGACAGGACGAAGTCTGTCGGGTCAGCTAGTATATAATAAATTACCCCTGTGTAAGTAGATATTAGAACTTATATAGACTTAAGGAATACCGTTATGTTCTACGAGAAATAATATCAACATAATACAAGAATTTCAAAATAAAATCCTGTTAAGTATTGTAGTTGCACCCCGATGCTACAGAAACAATTACAAAGACACCTTCGAATTTCAACTCTCACAGATAAAATTAAGATTCTACATTCATGAGGAAAGACTCTCCTGCCATGTAAACATCCAAGTGCTGCAACTCTTGGACAATACTGAACGAGGACACAGGCTCAAGAGAAAAAATCAATTTTATTGCTGCTTTATATATATTTTAATTTTTCATAAGGAATTGAATATGTCACTTTCACATTGAATTTTTTCAGTACAACATAGACGAGTACTATCACAGCCAATACCGATAAGTCCATCAGATCTCATAATCTGACGTACTCCAACCCAATTTCTTTAACCAATACTACAGTACCCAGTACCTCCAGCCATTCCCATTATTATCTAATATGTATATATAATGTAAGCTATATATACATGTTATATGTGGTATGATATCATGGTAGTATCCAGTCGCTTCTAAAGCCAGCGAGATGAGATAACATTAATTAAATAAATTTAAACTAATATATTTGGAATGATTATAGGGTAAAAGGCATATTCCGTTAGTTTTTTTTACCTTATATAAAGATTCAATCAATATTAACAATTTTTCAGGAGAATGTTTATGAGGTTTATAAACAAATATATTTTCTCTGAGATTTGCCTGAAACCAAAACAAAAATATATTCGTAAGAGCATCAACAAAGCGCAAAAACCTCATTTTAATATTTTAGTATATACCGAAAATAGGTCGAAAGTAATACATTGAAACTAAATTTGCTTAAGAATACGATAATTTTGCTTTACATTAGGTATATAATTGATTTTATTTTTGTCCTAGAATCACTTTATCGGAATAATATCAAACAAAACAAATTTCGCTGTTATTTTTCACGAGATACTTACAATTTCATTTATGTATAATTATCTGTTTTTATAATTTATTCTAATAAATTTCATTTCACCATTTCATTCAATTATGGCCTATATTATCTAATATAATTCACCTAAAATAATTCGGAAAACGCATATAACGACCGATAGAATGAGAATGAGATAAAGTTACGCATATTTGCAATATATATTTGTTTAGAAAAGAATCATTATAAATCGATTAAAAATAGATCACTGAAATGCTCTCTAATTTTGACAAAATAAAGCTAAATATATGAAATACATGTGATGATAGTATAATGGTTAATCTATATTAATACCATTTAATCACTTTTTAATTAGTTCTGTTCTGTAATTGAAATTAGGTTATCAATACATCAAATGCTCTATTATCAGCGTCTAGTCATCAGCATCAATATTGACGTGTGATTGTTCGATGCAATACGCCTTAGGCCTCTGTATATAAATGTGTTAATTATTACTGCTAGACTGTTGTTAGTAATAATATCAGGTTGTGAATGGAGTTGTATTGTCAGTCTTGATTGGTATCGAAAATAAACAGGGATACAATCTGCTCTAATTAAACCAGGTAGTGTAAAGTAACATACATAATTGTATGTTTTTTTTTCTGTTAATTAAGAAATATTAAGGCTTTGCTTTGTTTTAATTTTTCCTTTATTACCAGAGTATAGTTTTTCAACTGTATTAGATTAATCTTGTAGTTAATAATATAGGATTTCTCATGAATGACCAATTATTACAATAAATGCTTAAGTTAAAATATTTGTAGTTATAACATATAATTATAAATTGCAAATCTAATTCGTAAACCTGAAGGAAAAACAAAAATTAATGATTGTTAGAACCGATTTTGTAGAATCGATTTGGTGAAGGTGTTTAGGCAATTAAAACACGGGATTCAACTGAGTCACTCTCTATTTATTTCTACAAACATCTCGGTCAAAGGCCCAACACTGAATGAATCAATATGGCGGGATCTTCATCCTGTCCGGATGACATTAGTACGAGCATGCGCCGTAGCGTTTATTATAATTTACAGGAAACTACTTTAATATCGGCTATGCAACCATGTATACATGATGACGTCGGATGTAGGCGCACCAACCCAATTATTTATATATCCAACATTCGGCCATCCTAACTTCGCAGCGTCCTCGCTCTTGGAATATTGTAGTTGGTGGTTTTGGTCTTTCTATAATGAAACATACTCTTTACTATATGATCTTTAAAAATGTCTTACCTTGATGATTTCTTCCTTCATCGTTTCATTTTATACCTTCCTTGCGGTTTGTTTTATAGCTTCTGTGAAGTCAATTTTATACTTTTTGGCTGAACTGCAGTCAATGCCTTCGGTGAGGTTCAACTGCTAGACTCCATTTTAACTTCTCTGAATGGCCTGGTGCATTATGTGGTTCTTCTTCTGCTATTTTTCTAACGAACCTTATAATTTATATCCTTGTGCATTTGATATTTAGAATATACTACATCCAACAGTAGTCTAAACTATTTACTTGAAATAATTACTTTGTCAATTTTCACATTGTTTAATAACTTTGCACTTTTATATTCTCAAGTTCTACTTCGCTCCCGAAAACTGTATTTCTTGTTTCGTTTTTGTTTTCCAACTAAATATCATTTTAATTACATTTACTGCAATATTTTATAACATTTTGAAACTATAACCAATAAAACTACCCAACATGATATTATTATGTGTGATATTATTTCTTGAAGTACACATGTATGTATATTAATATCAATTCATTCAATTATTCCAAGACACTTAGCTACTCGTTCTTTAGGATAGCCTTGAGATTTTTCAGTGAATTGCCGGCTTGGCGGCGCAGTGGTAAAGGCGATAGGACGGTCCCCCTACTGTTACGATAGGCGCGGGTTTGAATCCTGCTGGGGCATGGTCGTAAATTTATCTTTGTGGTTGTTTAAAATTCATGATTGTCCTAGGCAAGAGTGTAAAATCCGACAAGGGAAATGATCCCAGCCACGCCAGTAACCAGGCTGGGTAAGACCGGATGTCTTCTGGGATGATTTCTAAAGTTGGTCACTCGTCAGTCGATAGGCTTAATGCCGAAGACCGTCGTTCAGAACCCACGTTAACCTGCAGGTCCAGTCCAGATAAACCCATAATTGTTAAAAGGAGACTTTAAAATATATTTAAAAAAATAGGGACATAACGTTGTTAAGTCTTCGTTAAGTATGAACATAACGATTCCCATAGGCTTGTAGATTTGAATCAAGAATAGATATGTTATATTTCGGTTGGCATATTTCAAGAAATCTTCAAATTTTTTATTTTCCAATACCTTTTGATCCATATGTCATACGTATATATATTTGAAATCGAATTTTAATTTCGACACTTTTTATTATTTTTCGAAATCCTGCAATCTTCAAATACTTTTCGGGTTTCCGCCACATATTTATTGATTCATTGATCTTATTATTAATATTTATATGTTTTTATTGGTTATTATAGGTTATGTAAGTTATCTTATTTTCTATTATCGTTTTTGTTGCAGATCTTCTATTCTTTTTGTAATATTCAATTCAAATGACTTAATGTTGAAGTAAGATCATTAGAGAGTCTAATGAGAGAGCTAAATTTCGTCACTTAAAGGTGCGGAGTTCCCATCTTGTTGAAATGGTGATCTTGGCACAAGAAATCTATAATTTCAGGTAACAAATCGCAAAATCGCTTCAGGAATTTACCTCTGCTTAACTATCTGATATCTGTATGCAGTGTCCTTCATCGAGCTGCAGTTGAAAGAGGCCGACTTGTTGGTCGCACCTGGTATATATTACTTAATACGTGGCGAAGTTATGATATCATTGTTAAAGATAAAACGTGTATTTAGAGCAACTGGAATATGTCAAACTATAATACTCTTGTAGCGACCGCTACGGCCCTTTAGGCCACCACGCATTCACCTACATCAATGTCTAAAGTTGCCAACGCTGGTGGATTGGTACCAAGCGGTTCCCGGCTATAAAAGACCACCATGACGTCTCGCTCTCTTTTCTTTTCTACAGTTTTAATAACATCACTCAACCACCTTATGGTGATGCATCTCTTAAGATCACGTAATGCTTGCATTACGTCTCCATGCCTTCGTGTTTCACGTAAAACATGTGTAACCCTACTACAATATTATTTTTCTACTTCTCCATGTTTTTCTATTTTTTGTTGCCATCCTGCTAAATTTTGTTCCAAATATTCTTCAACCTCAACAACAGCAAATATACAACCAATTAAGAAAAAATCTGGGGGTAGCATCATATTTGGTACCAGTTTCGGATCAAAATTTAAATTTGGTGGATTTGAATAGGTTTGATATATTTGATTGCCCATTTAGTTCATTGCTGTAAAGTTTCCCAGAATAATGTCAGTTAACCATTGTACATTTACAACTCGTATGCCTCATTTTTTGACATGATTATATTTTTTACCATCTGGTTATGCGCATATTAACAACGTACTATGTTTAGAAAAGTATGTTGTAGATTTTGCACCAGTATATCGTATCATTTGTTTCACATTTTATGCAGGAGTTATATCAAGATAAATTTGGAGTAAATGCGACGCAGTCCAATTTGGTAATACTTGTTTAGTTTTAGTAACACCTTGTATATTCTTTTCTTTTCCCTACCCCCTTGTAACAGTACCACTTCCACAGCGCCACCGTACTTCCTTTACCTTAACCTAATATTCTGTCCATTCTCCCGTCGACCACATGTGTCATTTAATATCGCAATAAACAAGTTTTTATTCAACCATGAATGAATGATGAATTCCTTCCACAAAATAGTAGTGAGTGTTCGGACAAACAATCGCATCGACAGCGATACATTCCGACCGACCGACCAAACGAACATTTCTACACTATTATTTAAATAAATAAAAATACATTAGTTAGGACGAAAGAAGCCCAGAATCCATTGTCTCATGACTGGTATTTACGAATGACAATGATAGTTTGAATCAATCAAAAACAATTAAAATATTCTACTTAAGAAGCGTTAAAATTAATTACCGTGCTTATTATAGGGATCAATTTCATCTAATCTATATGCAATTCAGCATGGAATGAGCGAATTTAAGTGGTTGTAATTTGATTGTTATGATATTAATTAATATATTCCGGGGCGGTCAATTAGTAAACATTGTCATGTCCGCTTCCTCAATAAATTATCTAAACCAAACCCTCCCCGAGATGTCGTAAATAAGGGTCCAAGTTGACCGCAATGAATCCGTCAAGATGACCGGTATTAATTCCATCAACATCAGGTAGTGGCCGTCACACGGTCGGGGAAGGAACGGGATCCGCACGACGCGACATGTTTATGGCAACACGCAAACACGCGGCGCGGGTACAACCGGGAGGCAGGAGGCAATCTGCGGCCGAGGCCCTCCTTGATCTATGTGCGTGTGTCAGGTGTCGTCCGCGGCGGTGCAACGACCACTGATTTATCGAATCGTCGAGTTTGGAGCGATATTATATGAAAATAGCATTTGCCCAAATGAAATTCGGCGTCCGAAACAGAAACGATTTCGCTCGACGCTCGCCTCGAAACGTTTCTATCCCGGAATTTTATCGTATTTTCTTCCTCTCCCCCGCCCCCCTGTATTTCCATCCCTCTCGTTCGCGTTCACAAGGATGGCGTTGGCGTAACGGCTTTTATGTCCGCCACTTGTAAGAATTGTAAATTCATCTGCACCTTATCTCTTGGTAACACAGTTGCACGGGCTGCAGTCCAAGCAGTAGCGGCGGCAATTCGTCTCCATTCTGCCGGATTTGCACAGGGAGATATTTACCGTTTAGTGTCGTTTATTACCGAGACTGTTTACGAGCGTCAAACAGCTACGGTGAAGCGTATTGGCTGGAACTTGATTCTTTGGCTGTAGCTTTTTTTATTTTTACGGGAACAATTTGTTTTTTTGCTATTGTTTACTATTATTTTGCTACTAATATTACTTACAAGATCAAATGCAGAAACAAACAGATCAACAAGTTTAGATCACCGTATCACACTCAATCACCAGTCTTTTTTATCGTTATTTATCATTAATCTTCTACGAGGGTGAAGAGGTATTCATTAACCTCTAAGAATTATTTAGACGTACCTTAAACCCAAAACTAACACACATCAGTTTCTGGTTACATACATTTAAATATAGGAACGAAAAACGGTTTTAATATTATGCCTATAAATTAGTTTTAAAGGATTTATTTTAATTTCAATATTTCTTGTGAAAAATTAGTACGATTCCCCAAGAATCGATGCGTCGATCGATCGATCTCCCAAGAACGATGTGTGTTTCGAGGCTATCTACGAATCGACGATGATCGAAGTGCTGCTGAGACAGGTCACACACTCATATGAGGGAACAAGTAGTAATCAGAAGGAACACTGTCTGAAGAATACGGCGGATGGAGTAACCCTTCTCATTTCAATGTTTCCAAATTTTCACTGGCTTGGCAACATGTGGTCGAGTATTGTCATGCTGAAAAATAACACTGTTGTGTATTTGATCATATTCCGGTTGATAGCGATCCCCATTGATGGTTTCATCGAATAATGCTTTAAATTTTTTTTGACTGTCCAGAACGCTCTTTGTCTTCAGTGCCAAAATCGTCAATAATTATATAAACAAACACCCATTGTTGTGGCTTGATCGGCAGAATACAAGATAAAATATTTTCAAGATAAAATGTCTTGCAATTTAATAATATATTTGAATCCCTGATATTCAAACCAACAGAAATGTTGGCACTAAATATTTGAACTACTTATATGGTTGCTTGAAAATCTTTTCAAGTTTTTTTTAACACTAAAATGTACAGGTCCTCCAAATTGGAATTACTCGGTTCTCTCGAGTTTATAACACTTATTATTTATACACTTGATATGGCAAAACAATTGTTTAAAAATTACAGGACACATACATATAATTGCAACTACTAATTGACTATCTAATAATTTTGTTCTTAATAGTTTTCTTGAAGCCCAGCACTTCTAGAGTTTTATGTACTTCTAGTAATGTACAGTTTCAGACACTACACTTTTGACATATATAGCTAACTATACAGGTAAAAAGAGTTTTTGTCTCTTCAACCTTCGATTAAGATGTTGTCAAGTAATTAGTTACAGTACTAGGGCGTATTTATACTCATGCAATCACACTTGGTGCTTTTCGCAAAGTTGTTTGTTTAACCGTAGGTACCATTTTTTTGTTTGGTAACATTATATAAAACGGCTTTTTGTCAAATTGTACCTGCTGAACACAAAAACTTAAACGGATTTTTTGTAACACGTGCCATTTTAAAGTAATGATAAGCTAAGGTACTATAAATAAATAAAGGCAGCAGGAAGACTTTAAATCATATTTATTTATTTATATTATTAATTTTATATAGTTATAGTAATATATATTTACAAACTGACACTGATCAAAATAGTGGACAATAGAAAAATGAAAAATGAAAAAAATATATTATGAAGGAAAATGGATAAATATTAACTTTTGCTCCTGTGAACAGCAGAATCCTCTTCCATTACAAACTAGCAGTCATCTGCTAACTTTTTAGCATTCCCTCTTCCTTGATAATGCTGTTCTATCTGTTTTATATCTTGGTCAAAGCGGCCACCTTGTTCGTCACACATCATTTCAAGATTAGAGGGACAAAATTAAAATGGGAATGCAAAAAATGTATTGTAAGGACATTTTGCACTTCATCGTTTTAAATTTTTGTAACATGTCCAAAAACTAAAAACACGACATTTTCTCAGCTTTAAAAATGCCTTAAAATCCATGGATTACTTTCTTTTAGATAACCTAACTCTTTCGCGGTAAGGTTATCATCGGTTTCATTGTTTTTTATCAGTTTTTTTTTATTTGTATGCCAATAAAAATGTTTTCATGCGTTTCTTTTAAAACCACTGAATATGTAATAGACATGGAAGGATATCGGCTGGTATTGTGGAGTAATACAGCTTTTAAGCTTAAATAGTATTCACACTATTACTGTCACTTTTGACGTGTTAGATAACCTAATCTATAGACAATGTTTTTAACAATAGAATATTGTTAAATATTGGAAAAATTGTATCACACAGTGTAATTAGCTTCAACATTTGTTTATCCAGTAATAGTACAGTTCGACGAAATGTCTTGTTAGGTATTAGCATTCTTTTTCCATTTAAGCTTGACATTTAGTAGTTTAGTATGCGCCTACGGAATTACAAAGGCCAAATGTCATGGTAGTGAATTTGATTTATTATATAATTTTGACTATTGTCTCACCTTATTTTTTTCATTTGCATTTATACTTAACTGTTTCGAAAATATATTGCACTAGCATCAAGGGAGTTGTAATTTCATCCCAATATTTCTTAATTAAAATATCTACAAATCATACGCGTGCTTTATTTTGGTAATTCTCTGTTCGATAACGAACCCATCCCCTTGACAATTTCGTCATGATACATCGTCACTAAACGTTTTAGTTCTGTCACATTAACCAAAATATATCGCGCCTAATGCTTTTAATTAAAGGGCCTTATTGTGTGCTCTTTTGTTAATAGCGCCGACTGCATAATAGAACGAACCACCCCGTTCACCCCCTTGAAAGACTACCGCGCAGAGCAGTCGATCGTTGAGAGAATATGACTGTAATAAAAAGATCTCATTCCCGGAGGACAACTCCTAATATAGAGACAATGCATCCAATCGACTACGCATTCGTCTCTAGCTCATGAGCAATTTATCTTTTATTATAACGCCAACTGGCAAAAGTCACCCCGCTACCCTTTAACCCGTCCTGCGTCAGCGTTTTTCGATGCACACACCCTCGCTGGCATTTTCTCACCCCTTTGCCTCTGAGCCCCCTGCGTCTGAGTAATGTGCATTTCTGTTTTCGTTTAGGGCCGGCCATGTTGGTCCATTAATCAGGAACGTAAAGAAGTGTGACTTTTTTGAAAGTTTGCTGTCGGGGGTGGCTGTGTGATATGGGCCCGTGATGTTCGCCCTGGGAGGCAGCGGGTGAAAGGTTAGGATTGCTTTTAATTCATTCTGTATTGTGACAGCACTGTTAATTAGTAGGTGGATATTGATGATGGTGGTTATTCTCGACCAGATGTTCGCCCCGTTTTGTGCTTATTGGAAGTTCACGTACCAAATAATAGATGCTATTTTGTATTCCTTCTGTACGCTACGTTAATTACGCTTGAATTAATTTGTATCTCCTTCCTCTTTATTACTTTATTATATTATTATAGTTTATTTTTTTAAGTGTATAATCTATTTGATATTTTTTATTGCTAAGCAGAATTAATAGTATCTTGCCGTCTTGGTGAGAAACAAAGAGAACAGGAAAGAAGTTTTTTAAGTGTATTGACAGTGGATATACAACAACGAAGATTTAGCCACTTTCAAAATTAAGTTCTAGCACCAAATCTTGAACATTTCTTAAACATGCTAGTAATGATTACAAATATTATTAAAAATACTATTGGTAAGGCATTGATTATTGATATCTTGAGAAACCAAAATACTCGATGTCGATTTACACATCATGTGTTATTTGAAAAATTATTACAAAATAGTTTTACAAATTACTAAAAATTGAGCCTAGGTTTGTCAACCAGTTCTTCTCACCATTTAGGAATTTCAAAAGACCGATGTATCTTTTATGGCTATCCACAATTGATCCATTCTTTTTGTATCTCCATAAGAAGTGAAGCGCTGCTAAAACAGGTCACGACTCATATATCTGAGCAAGTAGTAATCAGGAGGAGGGAGGTCTGGAGAGCACGGCGGTTGAGGTAGTACTTTCTATTTTAATGTTTCCAAGTATGTTTTCACCGGTTTTGCAACATGTGGCCAAGCGTTGTCGTGCTGAAGAATAACTTTGTTGTCTCTTTGTTGGTATTTTTGGTATCTTTATAAGAAATAAATTGTTGAATTATTGTGTCTTTGCTCGTATTCCAGCCGTTTTTTTACAGTGCTCAAAGGTATTAATAGTAGTTATAATTTTATTGTAGGCCTTTAAAAACTTAATTCTTTTTAAGGCAATATCTGGATGTTCCATTAAAGCTCTCGGAGGGTTATCTTTATATCGTTATCTGACTGTATGAAAGGATGTCTTATATTCCTCAAAAAGCTGCACGTCCTTAACTCTTTTATATATACTTTCCAGACTGACAGTTTTCTCTAAACTAATTTTATTAAATTAAGTTTATATCGATAAAATAATTTGTGTATTTACTGTTCTAATACATTTCGTATATTTGATTTCGAATAGAGCCAATATCAAGGTGGTCAAGATTCGTCACCCACTTCCTATGTAGGCGGGTTTTCTTGTGTGAATCTAACATATTGTTCTTCATTTTGTAAGCGATGGTATTCACAGTACACACTCTAATATTTAGCACGCCAGCAACCCTCTAAAAACACTTCAATAAAATTGTAGGGACTTATTTAATATCATCATTAATTACTTAACGGTCTAACGGATATTATAGGCAAAAGGGGGCCACCAGTATCTCGTTCCTTTTTGAAATATTTTATTAAAGCTCCAATAAATGTGTGGCCCTGACTATTGTTTTCGGCATATTCAAACGAAGTGATTTAAAATTTATCAAAATAATCAAAGGGGTAAAATACCGTTTGTCGGTTTTTAATCTGTAATAATGATAACTAATATGAATAATTTTGCATACGTACGAAAACCAGCCGTCGTCCGTTTGTCAGACGTATGCAAAATTCTTGACAGCAATAGTGGTAAGAGATTTTAACTCTTACCTGTAAATTATTATGGCTGTATAATTAACTGTAGTTTTTAGATATACTAAATGTTAAAATAAATTATATTTGATAACATTTTTGTTAATTTTTTTTATATATTTGAAAGTCTCCTTTTACGAACTGTGGGTTTATCTGGACTGGGCCCAAAGTTTAACGTGGGCTCCGAACCACGGTCCTCAGCATTAAGCCTACCGACTGGCGAGTGACCATCTTTAGAAATCATCCCAGAAGACATCCGGTCTTACCTAGCCTGCTTACTGGCGTAACTGGAATCATTTTCCTGTCGGATTTTACACTCTTGCCTGGAACATTCACAAATTTTGAACAATCACAAACATAAATTTGCGACCATACCCCAGCAGGATTCGAACCCGCGGCTATGGCAACAGTAAGAGGACCGTCCCATCGCCTTTACCACTGCGCCACCAAGCCGGCGTTCAATTATTTTATTTAGATTAGAATTTTATGGTATGTCAAAACCAAATTAAACTAAAACTCAGGGTTGACGCGGCAACATTGCAATGTTTTGACGTCACAAATTTCCGTAACGCATATATAAAAAAAATTGAATAGACTATAGAATTTTGTTTTAGGGCGCCGCACGAAGTGCTGCATGCGAAATCGGGGCGAAAAAATTGTCGAAATTTACGGAAAATACAAAAATATCATCAAACAAACTTGTACGATATAATATTTAGGACGTAGCTCGTAAGCGGTTTAATCTCGACGAGAAAGTTCTCCCATCTAAATTCCTGAAACACCTCTAAACTCGTTGAAAATTCGAAAACGAAATTTCTGCGTCCGCATCTCCATACAACTTTTTTATCGAGTTAGGCGGTGTCAGATTGTTTTTTTTTCCTGTTCCCCGGCGACGCCCTACCAGAGGACCACGCTGCCATTAGATTTTTTCCGTGTTATTCGATTATCCAGATTGGCGTAGTGTCTCTCGTTCGCGCCCTCGCTTTTTCTGCCCGTCTCGTCCGTCTCGCCCCGCAGCCTCCCGCGACTCACTGTCGTCAAACGGACGCTTTAACGAAAATTATCTCCCGCCATTCTTCAAGCATATTGAGAGTTTTTCTTTTGCCGGAAAGTTCTCCGGAATATATAGTCGAGTTTAATCGAAAAAAGAAACGGTCGACTGATTTAACTGAGTTTTATCTACATGTTTATTTTATATTAAGGCGTTAGACAATGTAATTCTATATCCATAGTTATCGAATATTACGGGTTATTATTCTCATTGTTGATGAGTGTTGTTTTCCTGGGGTATTGTAAGCTCAACCCAAGCGAGATATTCATGAGAAATCATAATTAATACATGAAGTAATGCAACAATGATATATTTCTATATTAAACGCTCAACCACATATTGTAAGATCTTGATTGTAGAAAAACTACATATAAAGCTCTTAAAATCTACATGTTAATGCTACATAGTTCGGTTGAGCATCATTTTATTAGTATTCGGCATTGATATATAGTTATTAAGTTAGTCAAGGAGTAGTTTTGGTTTAACTGAAATATGCTCTGTTCAATATTCTATCTGCAAAATTCTCAAAAGACTTCCCGGCGGATCTTTAAGAGGTACCAATGGCACTAAATTTTACTCTTTACATATATTTCAATTACCTTAATAATCTAATAACCTTGAAGCCGTATATTTTTCGTATTATTTCCTGGTTCTTTTCTCAGATTCAACAATTCTCATCATAACTGTACTTTTAAAAGGCAAAAATATTTGTAAATTAGTTAAGTTAAGCTGGGAATAAAATTTGATAAATATTAAATAAAGACTGTCAATTAGCTATTAGGTACATGAGTACATTCGCGTACTATCTGTTTTAATACGCATAGTAACATCTATTCGTCAAGAACGGAATTAAAAATGTGTCGCCTTTTTAATATGATTTTTGGGAAATACATGCTGGAAATACAGAACAGTAGTAATAAATTTTTAAGTTAAGATTGTGCTAAGCATATCGAATGTGAGATGTAATTAATAAAAAAAATGAGTTCTCGCTCGTAGGTTAAACTGGAAATATCATGTTAGATAAAAATCAGAACAGATTAGACTCAAAGTCAAGCAACTGTACTGATTAGTCGGAAGATACTTTCAAATTGACCTAAAATCAAAGAGATTGGTTTATCAGTCATTCATAAAGCGAAGATGGACCTATGGGGCGCAAACATGGGGTTGCACTAAGACATCAAACCAACTAGTTATCCAATGTACCCAAAACAAAGTTCTACTATTAATTACTAATGTTTACCGCTACGTAACCAACGAACTGCTCCACGATAGCGTCGAAATCAAATGGATACACGAAGTGATCCAGGTTTTCGTCTTAAAACATGAAATAAGGTTGGTTAGTAAATTGCAGCAACGTGGAAGCATTACAGCTACTGGACAACACCCAGGAAATTAGAAGATTGAAGCGAACCAAACCACAGAAACTTGTTTATCATATAAATATATTCTTAGCTTTAGCTCAAAGAGATTAGTCGTATTCGCCTTGCTTGAGTATTAATGCAAATAGAAAGAACAATAATAGTAAATTAATTTGTAAATTAAAATTATACTAAAAATATCTAATGTAGGATGTAATTTATATTTAAAAAATAATCAAAATGAAAGTTTAAGTTTCATTCATAGGAACATAATTAAAATTTTATCATTATGTTTACATTAATTTGAAATTTAAAAACACAGCAGTCACTGTAAATTATATAACAAAAAATATTTGATTGCGACTTTTAAAAAGATTAAAATTTGTTTTATTGTTATCGTTTCATCACTATAAATGAAGGGCTTAACATGATGATGATCATGTTAAGCTTATCATGAATAAAAACAAAAGGCTAAGAAGATGTTTAAACTTATCTTCGACTTTGAAGCAAGTTCGTGTCAGAAATTAGTGAAGAAAGTGTTATTGAATACAAAGAAATTTTGTTCGAGGATTGCTTACAAACTAAGGATATCGACAAAATATTGATATATCGATATCGACCTTCTAATTTTTAATAAGTTTTTAAAATTGGTAGTTAATTTCAACGGTGCAGTGTATTTTAGTACTTAATTTTAAAAGATTAGCAATAAATATCGCTACTTTTTAAAGCGCATAGAAAATATCGATATTTTTCCTGGTTGTTACAAAAAAAAAAACGATTTTTTTACTTCAATATATCGATATTTATTTTTAAATATCGAAATTTCTCGGTGGTCCACATCCCTAATACAATCTGGCAAAACAGTACATTCAAATTGTTATTATAATTTCTTAATTTAGCTGTAAAGAAACAGACAAAACAGACCTAGTTCACAGAACAAAGTGAGGCTTCTATCAACATAAGGCAACACACCTCATCACAATCAAAATCTAAAATTGAAGTACATATTGTTTCACTACCCCGTTAAATAACTAGATTTAGCACCACCTATTTCTTCTCATTTTACAGCTCCAATATTTTATGCTAACTTCATCAGTAGTTATTGCTGTCACAGATTTATATTTTGTAGGCTTTTCGGAAAGCCATTGCAGTAATAGCATAAAAAAAAGTCGCATATTGAAGTTAAGAAATGATGTACTAAAAATAGATTTATGTATAATTTTTAATTACTTATTGCTACTAACTATATAGAAATAGTTAACAATATTCATTATCTGTTCCTGAATCTTTTTATTAGCTTAACTTTAAAACTACAAAGTTATTTAATTTTAGCGAAATCTTACGCTAAACCTCCGCAGAATTTCGTTCAGTCCCATTGAAGAAAACCGGTAAAACCCTTCCGATTATTCGTTTGTCTCGTATCGACGTAGAGGGAAGCCATATCTTTAAAAAGGAACACCAGACCCATTCCAAAAAGCAAGAGAAAAGTCCCTTGCCATTGTTCGGCGGACCATGGCAGTTCGCGCCTTTAACTTCGCCGGCTTCCGGCGACTGCAGCGTCCCCGTTTTCATCAGTTTCTCCCCCCTCCCCGCCCCGTCCAGCTCATTTTACCTCTCCTAACTCCCAAATCGTCTGCCAATTCGACTTCATTTTCTTAAGATTCTCTAACTGGCTTCGTATTGTTTGAGAACCACGTCGATAAGCGCGGGAACGAACAGTAAAGTTCCCGGCATCGGAAAAGTTTCCTTTGCCCATCGCCGCGGTTGATTTTTCCTTATTTTTCGTCGCTTTTGTTGGCGTGATGCCTATGCACTCTGTCCGCAATTTCATCACCATAAAAGAAGAAAATGACAGATAATTGAGGCCGGAGCTCGTATTTTCTACGTAGAAAGAACTGCGAAAGATCGTAGACTTTCGAAGTCAATCGGGCGGGTATCACCATCAGCGGAGCGTTGCAGTTTTCCTCGAAATTGTGTCGAAAGTTGTCCGGTCTCTAAATCTGTCCTGAACGGCGGCGCGTTGCCGGACTCGAGGACGTAAATTTCCGAAGATCCCTTCTGAAGATGTTTCTTATTTTTTCGCGTCCCCCCAATCCGTCGCTAGTTTTCCCATTAAACTTTCGCCTTTGTTAGATCGAGAAAAGCGCCACTGGGATAGAGCTTGATACTGTGGGGAAATACTGACGAGTGAAGTCGTGAAATGTCTCTAAGTTTCGTCATTAATTCGAAAGTATTCCATCTTTATCTATTTCGCATTTTTTGCATAAGATTTTTTTTGAAAATAACATTGTCAATTGAAAAGTCCCCGGCCTACCATAGTAAAATATATTTTTTGGTATTTTTTTTATTCAACATAATTCCCTTCAAAGGTGATACACTGATTATAGCGACCCTCCAACTTTTCAATACCACTTTTGTAGTACGATTTGTCCTTTATTTCAAAATAGGTCTCAATTACGGCGAACGAAGGGGATATTATTCGACGAAAATTTCTTCCCAGCGAGCATTCTTTTCAGATCTAAGTACAGGAAATAGTGGCTGGGGGCCAGATCTGGAGAATACGGTGGATGAGGAAGCAATTCGAAGCCCAATTCATGGATTTTTGCCATCGTTTTTACTAACTTGTGACACGGTGCATTGTCTTGGTGAAGCAGCGCTTTATTTTACTTCAAATGCGGTCGTTTTTCGGCGATTTCGTCCTTCAAACAGTCCAATAACGCTATGTAATAATCGCCGTTGATGGTCCTTCCCTTTTGAAGGTAGCCAATGAAAATTATTCCATTCCAAAATACAGTTGCCATAACTTTGCCAGCCGACTGTTGCGTTTGCCGACGCTTTGTTGCGGTGCATCGTGTCAGTTCGGTGCTCATTTCACCACGTCTAAACTTAGCATACCAATCCTCGATGGTTGATTTTCCTGGGGCAGTGGCCGGACTGTATTTTTTCCTTCAAAAAGCAATATTTTATCAACACGAAAAATTCCTTTGCGAAATTCCTTTCTAACCATTTTTTTCACAATAACAAAAGTTGTTTCACTCAAAATGCTATAATTCACAAACTAATGATTTGACAGCTGTCAAATTTATACACGCATCCTTTTAGGGTTTTGACTAACTAAAAAACATATGGATTTAATTCTAGTAGCGCTATATATTGAAACTATATTTGTTTAAAAATTGTTTTAATTAACCGAAACCGACTGTTCCGTTTATTGGCGTGGCCACTGAGAAGAAAATGGGCTTCATCGCTCATTATCAGTTTAGACGAAAAATCTTCAATTTCACCAAACAGCCTTAGGATTGCATTACTCTACTTAACTCGTTGATCAGGATCTCTCGGTAGCAATTTTTGGCCAATTGAATATTTTACGGGAATCTTTTCAAATCAGATTTCAAAATTCGCCTTGAACGGCGTGCAGAACTGTGTAACTGGGAACCACGTCTCCGAATTAATGTTTCTGGGGACTCTGCAACACTATCGCGAAACAGAACGAGGCATGTCTGCTGTCGTACCGTATTGTCGAAAATTCGCAAGTAAACGATAAATTGTGGTTTTGTGTAGACGATTAGGATATTTTTGACGCAATTTCCGCTGAGTGGCAATAATGGAACGATTATTTTCAATAAATATTGTCACTATTTCTGCTCGTTCTTGTGGCGTATATTTTCATATTAAAACACCACAGAAACGGTTAAAGCGAAACATGGTAGCGGAACTTTTGGCCCCTCCCTATATTTATTTGATGATATCAAGTGATATGAGTTAAGATAACGCTGCTAAGCGGTTTCAGTAAATAAATCCTTTTTATCCTGTTTTCTTTGAATAATTATTCGTAATACAATTCCAGTTATTTATGTTGTTTTGTTTTGAAGTGGAATAGAAATAAATTATCATCAATTCATCAAGATGCATTGAAACATTCACCCTTGTACCGTCTAAGATAAATGGACACACCATTAACAGTATATTATTAACAGCAGTCTCCTAAGGCTGCTTCTTAATAAGCGATCATTATTCAGATCAGTGAGTTAATTCCGACTTAACGAATAGCGCCGATAAATTAGAAGTTTAACGCAAAATTTGGCATGTTCTCAACAACGTGACGATAAGGGGCGCGGCGGGGAAGGTGGCGAGGCGCGAAACTTTTCCCGTAACACGAGCAGACGCTTATCAATTTCCCCACTTAAAACTTTCCTTTCGAGGTTCTTCATTTTTTCTTCGCTCTCTTGTACTTCGCGTTATACCGATAGGAATATTAAACTGATAATTGAAGCAATCGAGAGAGAGAGAGAGAGAGACAGCAAAAGGGTGGTCGGTCTCCGGTTACTGTTGTCTCTTTTAATCGAGCAGGTGGTGGGACGGGGAGAATCGCAACTCCCTCTGATAATTTTGCAGGGACAAAACGGTCGGCAAGGCCGCGGTCTTTCCGGGTCCTTCTGCCTTAATATCGCGTAAGAAATGCCTCTAGTCGCTCGATCCGGGCGGGTCGTTCCCGCGGCTTTCCTGCACCTCGGTCTCCGCCTGTTCCTTGTACGGGTGAGCTATATTGAAATGTAACAGCGGTCGTTTCGTAGTATATATTGCCTTCCTTATCCATTACGACTGTTGCCGTTGGGTGAATTAATGTGACTTTTATGTATAAATTGATAGTTTAAATTAAACCGCAAAATAACTTTATTCGGTATACTGTATAACAAGCTATCAACCTGTTTTAATTGCTTCGATTATTATGAGATCTTATAGCAAATGAATTAGGTAAAATACTTTGAACATAGATAGCCTTTGAATTAAAACTATTGGTCGACTATATTTTTACCTGAAATAGGTTTCTAATTTGGCAATCACTTCTTCATCGGAGCGAAACCTCTTTCTATCTAGAATAACGTTTGTAGGTCGGCAATGAGACAATAGTAATTAGGGGCTAGATTTGAACTATACAGTGGGAATCATAACAGTTGGAAATTTAATTCGCTTCATTACACCATCGTTTTCATGGACTTATAACACGATCTTTTAGCAAAAGTTACTTCACTAGTTAAGAAGGTCCAGCGAATACTTGAAGTTTATTCGGAAATAGAAAAAATGGTCATTTTTTAGTAATATTTTGATATTAAATTTGATATGGTCAGCGGAAATTTATAGTTTTTCGGAAATAAAGAGAATCTTTTATATCCTGCAACCACATGATACCAATCCTCGCACATTGCCAACCGCTAGTTACTTGCTGTTGAATTTGTTGCTGTATATCGTACCGTAGAAGTCATCACAAAAGTTAGATGATACTACTGTAAGCCGTTCGTACATGTTTTCACATTAAGCTAATTATGTTGCCTTATTTAGTTACTTAAGTGAGTCTAAATAATAACTAGTAAGGGAGTTTCCTGAACCTCAATACAATCTTTCAATGCTTGTCGATCCTCGCACTCTTGCAAATCATGAATTACCTTCATACTGACAAAATATTAAATTCATATTATTATTGTTATTTTAATATATTAGATAAATGTGGAATAATGCGTATAATGAAAAAGCAAGTGTAAATTCAATTATTGTAATTAACCTAGGCTTTGTTGAAACATTTATTTTAATAGTTTGATGTCAATGATATCAACAGTCCAAAATAAAAGTTCTTATCAACAACATCAGAACCAAATTGTGGTCAATCACGGTCAAATCATAAATTAGTTTATTTATGTCATCACCGAAGTGGAATATTCATGATCGTAAAGTCTTGTTGTACATAGCGCTTTCTGATTATCACTTGTTGAGATCGATGATGCATGGCTTGGCTGAGACACGGCATCGAAATACAACAGAGGTGCTACAATAGATCGATGATTGAATCACTACTCAATCAACATTATTATTTCAACTTGTTACCACCATATCACCAGAAAAAAGAAAAAAAAACCTAATTGTACAAAAATGATTTTAAATCGAAAAAATGATCATCATAGTACCTGAAGCTACTGAAAACTATTAGTATATTTTAAGTATAAATAATCGCTGGATATAAAATTTGTGGAATTTTGTAGATTAGTTAATTGCACCAGTTTGTGTATTCTCTTAATGGAATAGCATGTTCGTCCAACCAATTTGGTAAATAAAAGACGAGCCAGGGCCAAGACGATTTTCCACATATTAATAGTATTTTAAATACATTGAGATATTCACAATCTCAGGTATTTTCCCTTTCCTTTTAATATTACGTGATCTCTTTCGTCAACAATGCTTGATATGATATGTATGTTGAACATGAAATAGCAATTTGTTAAATACGAATTCCATTGTTATTAAATCACTAAAATTCTATTGGGTTTACCAACTAATATACGCAATTACTTGATATTACTGTTATTGATTAGAAATATAAAAAGGGGTTGAATATTAAAAAATTGTATATACGCAACAATTTCCCAATTTATTTCTTGATAAAATAAACTATTCCCTATTTTACTCTACATATTTTACACTATCAATATTAATATTATCACAGTTTGTTGTCTGGATGTTTCCACCAATATGCTAATAAGTTTCATCCAGCCTGATTTATAAACCACGTAAGAATTAAACATGAACAACAGTTTTAACTATATAAATAGCTTTTAGTGAGATAAATGGGACTCTTCCATAATTCATTCGCTTTCGCTGGAAGTTTCTTGTTAGAGTCGACGGTATCACGCGGAACCTAATTGAAAAAATATCATAAATAAAGCGACGGAGTAGCGAACAGCCCCGAAGGTTTTTTTTTATTTCAATTTGATTCTAGACTGTAAAATACAAAGTTTCTTATCGGCGACGACGAAAAACGCCCCGAACTATTTAAATTTTCCCCTCGAAGTATAATCGACCCTTCTAATAACTATCGCAATAAACTACCCGCCGCCCAGACCCGTAAAATATATATCGTCTCGCAATTTTTTGAAAAATAAAACTGCCACAGCACCGATAAGAAACCCCTGAGCCGAGCGTCTCCGTCAGATAAGCTGCAGCGTCGAAAAAGTGCGAGACGGAAAAAAGAAGCGACGGAATGAATGGAAAAAATCCCCGGGCCCGGTATATATACAGAAATCAATCCGGAGGAAATCGCCGCCTACTCGATGGAGAGGTATCGGTTTTAATTGGAAATTAATGTAGTGCAAACGGTATCGTTATACCTGGGATTTGGGGCTCTTTTTACGGGCTCGATTTGTCCCGGTTTTTAATTAGAATTCGTGGTTTTTGCGATGTCCCGGCGCGGTAACAAGATTAGAGTTCGATTTCATACGTTTCCATTATTGGAGGTAGAGAACAGATTTCTTGTTCATCGTTCTATACCAATTAAATTTATCGACTATTTCTAATCTTTTGATCTATTTTTTATTGGTTAAGTCTCTCGATCTATCGAGATTGTCTTATCTTTCTTAGTTGTTTTTGATATCAGTTACATTTATAGTCTTAATGTATCGTTAGTTTCAATCAATATTTTCAGTTTTTTCAAGAAATTGTAATTGTGAATTCAAAGAGTTTTTGTGTAATTATGATATTCTCCAAACATTTTAAAATGAAGTACCAACTTAAGGATTTATTCATAATAATTAAAATGTTCTTGAAACGGTTAAGAGATATATATTTTAAGGAATATTGCCCAATATTGAATTAATTCAATAATAAATAAACTAACAAATAACAAATAAACGGCTAACAAATATATCCATATATTGGCACAAAATATCGATGTTTTTAAACAATTACATCGATATATCGACATCTTTCGTTATGCCTACTTTAGGACATGTTGTATACCAAATTGGCAATTAAACAAGTTATTGACAATGGATTTAAAATAAGGAGTAAATCATTTGTCCAAATGTCTAAAATAGTAATCACACTATCACACTACTGTATATCCTAAACCTTTCACTAATTTTTGCGATTTTCTCTGAGAGCATTCTCACATGAGTATGTTATCGTTACTTGGTATAATAAAATGACAATATAAAATAAATAGAATATTATATACTATTATAAAAATAAAGCTTATATTTCAGATTAGATATTAGTTTTTGAACATATAAAATGTTTAATTTATATAATTGTCTATATGCCACACATTTCCTCCATTTTGTAACACGTTTGGTCAATTTCAATTGCTGTAGCCTCGTTCTTTCTTACGCCTTCAATCAATTACTGTAGCTGATTTAATTCAAACAATTACAAAAGAAAATCACTGAATATTAATATTAATCTGAATTATTGAGTTCTGTCTAAGGGACTATATTTGATTTGTTTGTAACTTCACAGAAATCTATTTATCACAAACGAACTGTTATTTACGATTGAACAGAGCAATTAAAATGCAAACAGCATTTTCAAATCGCTAAAATTATACCAAACCAAACCAACTCACAGTTCTTTGGCAATAAACTTAACGAAATATTTTCTTGCGTTTTCTCAGGTTTTTATACATTTTTAGTACTGTTGTCACTTAAAATTAATTAATATTTCTTATAATAATTCCGACAAAATTAAGCGGTAAGCTAGAACATTCCATTCATTCGTAATAATTCAATGGCGCGCTAATGAACATTAAGCCAGTGAAGCTAATTATTCCTTGTTAACTCTTAAAAATTTAATTTCTATTAATCATTCTTCATTCAACAAAGTGTGGCCAACGATAAATGTAAGGTCACATAAATTTATGTTGCTATTATCAATGTATATTTATATTTTTTATAATTTATAGTTTTTATGCCACTAATCTTTGTTTATTTATTTTTTCAGGTATGTGTTTATCCCTTTTTCTCATGTTACGGTCAGGGTGAGTTATCTGCTTTAATTATCTATACTTAAAATAATATTATAGGCATTAAAAGTCTTTAAAATTTATAATTGTTATTGCATTAGAATTTTCTTTTATGAACAACGATTTGGATTTTGAACCATAGTCTGCGACATTTAGTCAATCGACTGGCGATTGAACAATACTTAAAATAATATTATAGGCATTAAAACTCTTTAAAATTTATAATTGTTATTGCATTAGAATTTTCTTTTATGAACAACGATTTGGATTTTGAACCACAGTCTCGGACATTAAGTTAATCGACTAGCGATTGAACAACTTAGAGACCATCCCAACAGACTTGTGTCCTTATCCAGCCTGGTTGCTCCTTCAATTTTATACTCTTAGTAAACAATCACAAATCAAACCTTTCGCTCCCGGGACTATTGCAGCAGCAAGAAAACAGTTAACATCTGAACATAACGTCGACTTTTTCAAATAGTTGTCATTTTTATATCATCCGACCCTAACTGGCCAGTTGAATAGAACCCGGCCTACCATAATAAAACACATTTTTTAGTCAAAATTAGTTTTTTTTATTCAACATAATGGCCTTAAAGGGTGATACACTGATTATAGCGACCCTCCAACTTTTCGATACCATTTTTGTAGTACGATTTGTCCTTTGCTTCAAAATAGGTCTCAGTTTCGGCGATCACCTCTTCATTCGACGAAATTTCTTCCCAGTGAGCATTCTTTTGAGATCTGAGAACAGCAAATAGTCGCTGGGTGCCAGATCTGGAGAATACGGTGGATGAGGAAGCAATTCGAAGCCCAATTCGTGGATTTTTATTTTTGCCATCCTTTTCACTGACTTGTGACACGGTGCATTGTCTTGGTGAAACAGTACATTCTTTTTCTTCAAATGTGGCCATTTTTCGACGATTTCGTCCTTCAAAAGGTCCAATAATAACGCTATGCAATAGTAGCTGTGGATCGTCCTTCCTTTTTCTTGGTAGTCAATGTAAATTATTCCATGCGCATCCCAAAATACAGACGCCTTAACCTTGCCACCTGACTGTTGCGTTTTCCCGCGCTTTGGAGCGGGTTCATCGTGTACAGTCCTGTCGGATGACGTCGATTGGATTTCGGAGTTCAAAAACTTCAAAAACTCGGGTTAATTACGCTTGATCATCTTCAAACACTGCTCCCAATTATCAACTCGTCGTTGTTTTTGGTCAAAAGTAAACTAGCGCGCCACCCACTTTACACAGAGCTTTCTCATACCGAAATATTCGTGAATGATTTGATGTACATGTTCGGTTGATATCTTTAGAGTGTCTGCTATTTAATTCAATTTTAGTTTACGGTCATTCAAAATCATTTTGCGGATTTTTTAAATGTTTTCTTGGGTAACAACCTTTTTTGGGCGTCCACTGCATTCACCGTCTTCGGTACTCATTTCATCACGTCTAAACTTAGCATACCAATCCTTGAATCCTTTAATTCTAGTAGCGCCATCTATGTTTTAGGCCGGGGACTTTTCAATTGACATGATATAATATTTTATCGAGAAACATATTTGTGCATATTAAAGCATTAAAAAACAATAATTTACATTTAATAATCAATAATCAATGTTTTTCAAAAACTATACATATTTATATTGAGTAATTTTGGTAGTATTGGTGCTTCTTGGAAATATTTTACTTTGCAAGCGGCATTGATCCCAATGAACATACTAAATATAGGATACTGTGGGGGTCCCCATGTATTTCGAAAAGAATGCTGGCCTAATTGCCGACACATGGTGCTTGGCTTATTATTTTCGATGTTTGTTAATCGGGGCAATTCTGTTGGTAGTTTAAATATTTAGCTTTAATGATATATGGCGATATTTCCGGGAAGCCTACAAAAGTGGAACGAAAAACGCGGAAACAAGGCGTGTCCTTGTCCAGTTTTTCATTCGCGGAAGCTCCGGATATATAAGGCGATGGCAACCCATCCGCTGCTTGTCATTAACATGCACTCAGCAAGATTTCTAGCGCGAATTAATCGAGGACCATGCTGTGCACGTACCCTCCCATCCCGCGTACGAATCTTCAATTAGTTGTGCTCTTATTCAAGACGTTGCCTTCCCGCTGCTGCTCTTTCGTCTCGGCATTGGAGCAAATTAATTCCGCTTTAACCATGCCAAAACAGACAACTCACGATCTTTTACCATCCTTTTTTTATTATCTAGTTACGTCCTCGTCGCCTGCTGGTAATATCAATTATTAAGCTACTTAATATTTTCTAGTTGAATTTAGTGCCACGAATGCTTATTATTTTACAGATTTTTTTTAACAACATCTGGACTTTCTGTTAAATGTTCCGATTCAGTGTAACAAATTTCAGATGTCGGATATTGTATCATTTTAAAAACCAATATTATTAACCAACAAATATTTTTCGAAAATATCAACATTTACTATATGGGTTTTATTCCGTTTCGAATTAGGCTGTAAGGGAAGAATCTTATATCTAGAAATAGCAATTTGAAATCGAAAGAGTTCGATCAGAAAGTCGTCAATATGGAAATACGTAGAAGGTACGAACGTAGAAGGTTAATGTATGCTCAAGTTTTATTGGATGAGATTTTGGATTTCGACGAGGTTTTCTAGTTAATTGTCAAAATATGGCCACAAAAAAACTATTTTCTGAATGATTTCTTCTCATCATGGAATAAACTATATATAAAATATACTAATATTTTATTACCATTAGTGTTCCAACAATATGCCCAACATAATTATTATATACATAACATTTTTTAAATTAATCTCCTAGAACGTTATTAATCTGCCCGTGTATTAATCTACTGTACAATTTATAATCTAAATCTTATTAATCTTAAGTCTATCCTAACTTATTCTAAAAACTATTCTAGCTTATTCTAGAGATTATTAAATCTCACTCTAGGTGTCTATTAATCAGTTCGTATAGCAGTTTGCGTTTGAGCCTACGCACTTCACTGTCATCGCGCACATTTAACTGTTTGGCGAGTGTATTGGGATGCACTAATAGTATTTCATAGTACTTCGCACTAACACTCCGAATCACACTCGTTATAGGTTCTATGGGGATATCGCGCTGAATCAGTTTGTCGGATACGTTATATGGGGCATCGATGATGATTCGCAACACTTTATTCTGGAACCTCTGGAGGATATGTATGTTAGATATGCTAGTTGTACCCCACAGTTCAATACCATAGGTCCAAATGGGCAAAAAGTATTGACTTATGCAGCAAAACCTTGTTATCTAAAGATACGCCCTATCAACCAGTATCTTTGGTTTAGTTTAAGCCCAAGCTGTTTGCGTTTTGTAACTATATGATTTTACCATGTCAAACGTCGATCGAAATGCATTCCCAAATATTTAATGTTATCTACTTGAGGAAGTAGAGGAATGATTATTCAATTTTACTGAGGAACATGTTCTTCCACAAAGGGTCAATGTCACATGGGTAGATTTTGTCTCATTTGCTTTGATACACCACGTTTTCAACTACAATTCGACTTTCTTAAGATGAAGTTGGAGGTTTCTTGTGACTGATAAGCGTTTTTTGTTTGGAATGATGTTCCATTCGTGCATTTGCGGTGTTTCAGTTATTGGCAGTGGATCGTTATTTCGAATGGCTGGTGATTCAATTGATAAATCGACAAAAAGGTGTTGTGGATTAGCTATTATATATTGAAATTAACTGTAACCGAAAGTAACCGTCACTTAATAGTTATTAAATTTTTAATTTGTTTTTTTTTACACGCGTCATATTTTACTCCCTCGACTTACCGTTCCGAAAATAAGAAAGAAAATTCCTAGAAGGTAGAACCTTACCTATAAAAAATAAATTTTAAATTTCACGTCCAATAGTTCACGTTTTGAATCACGTTCTCACCCTACAATGGTTGAGACTAGGTTTTCACGTTTTATGACCGGCACTTTTATGACACAAATAGTAACTGAGATGTTTTTTTACAACAGAGCGTTCTGAAAGGTACGCCTGCACTCCGTGGTGGTTTGAACAGTTCTCTATATACATAACATGAACTAGATTATTTTACTAAGTGACGTCCTGTAAAAATATCTAATTCTAAATATTCCTCTATAGCCTATATCTGATCCAGGTGCATTGACATTATTTCGCAGTACTTAACACTAAACCTTTGAATTAAACTTGTTATTTCTACTACAGAGGCTATAGCATGCAACACCTTGTTTTTTAACCGTTGAATAATTATTTGCTAGAAGTGCTTCATAGTTGGGTTCAATAGGACCAAATGGGATACTAATTTTAGGTCGACAAGAATGAATATCAAAAGGAATGTTAACTGTTATCTTCAGATTATAGCCTATTTAATAATACTCCATTAACATATTACATGTGTAAACAAAATTGGATTCTAGTACTGGTAAATAATAGTATCAACAAGTAGTGATACTAATAACGGATGGTATTAATAATATCAATAACAGATAATGCAATGATACTCAGTAGCAATGACGGAACAGCCATAATGGTTAAAAACATGCTTAGTCCATCATAGTCAATTACTATGTCAGACAATCATAACAAAACAATCGATAATTGATAGCAATAATAAACATGCTAGGATGAACTATGATATGTGCATACGGTACGAAGAGAAGGTATTACTAGACATACCCAGTTTCTACCATAACACTAACAGTAATGGACGCGCAAGGAGATCAAGGAAAGCACATGCATGCACCAGATCCTGCCACTAAGGTTAGTTGGCGTCGCTAGGGTACAAAAGTACAAAAGTTTATACAAAAGTAGAAATAATACACAAAAGTCAAAGGCAAACACTCTAGACATGTGGCCATCAAGAGCCGACAGGAATCAGTTTCGGTGGCGTGTATACATGCTTCAAATTCGATAGTTTGTAACGACAGTTCAGTTCCTTTGGTATCAGTTTCTGGCTTATAGAATAGTTGCAATTTATACTTTATAGTTATAACCATAAAACGCTATAATATTTAATTTACAGTAATTTAAGAATTATGTAAAAAATACAAATAACTCAAGAAATATCGAGAAGTATAAACAAAAAGAACTCACTTTTACAAGATTTATCATATATCCACAGTCCAGACTGGGATTTTTTAGGTAAATATTCTATGCAATTACATAAGAGCAGATAGCAAACGATCATTATTATTCAATGAAGATATTTTCAGAACGACCTCGAAGATTAAATACTCGATGGACGAGTATATACATCGGATTTATCGGATTAAGTCCTGTAGCAAGGAATGTGAGTCTTTGTCCAATCAAGTTGATTGATATGGAAAAATTTACTTTGCCGCGGGATTAGCATATTATTGGAGGCGCAGCTGGGAGAGTAAATATTGAGTTTTCGAATCCGAGAAATTTTTCGATAATTCCGCCGACGGGTGGGCGAACGCGCGAACTCGCCTCCCGTCCCCGTCGCCCCTGTGCCGCTTCCGCTCTCTTCCTCGTACACCACCACCCTTCACCTACATCCGCAGCCCGGCTCTCTCCCGGTAAGGAAGTAAATATTTCTCTTTCGGCATCAACAAAGTTTGTTTTTTCGTCAGCGAAATCACGAATTTGCTCTCGCGACGTTTCCGAACGTAGCGTGGCCATCGAATTAATCGAGCACACGTGTACGAATACGCCAGAAACGGTGGTGTTTAAAAGGAAAAAATAAATCGCGGGGTATGTTTTAACGCGTGCAAACGTTCCTGTTTATATTTTCCGAAACTGTTGTTTCATCATAGATGTTTAAATGTTATGTGTTGAAGGGAGAACGGCAATTTTCGCTAGGTCTGGTCTAGTCAATTTTTTAACGGATCATTTTTCGTACATGTTTAATGTTCATACAAACAATGATCAACATCAACAAATCCCTCTTAATTATTTTTATTAATTTTTTTTTATAACATCCTTTTTTTAAATATATTTTAAAGTCTCCTTTTACCAATTATGGATTTATCTGGACTGGGCTTAAAGTTTAACATGGGCTCCGAACCACGGTCTTCAGCATTAAGCCTACCGACTGGCGAGTGACCAACTTTAGAAATCATCCCAGAAAACATCCGGTCTTACCCAGCCTGGTTACTGGCGTGACTGGGATCATTTTCCTTGTCGGATTTTACACTCTTATCTAGAACATTCACAAATTTTAAACAACCACAAACATAAATTTGCGACTATGCCCCAGCAGGATTCGAACCCGCGGCTATCGCAACAGTAGGAGGACCGTCCCATCGCCTTTACCACTGCGCCACCAAGCCGGCTTATAACATCTTTATTAGATACCCTTAGTAGAATCTTAATTATACATTAATTTATTATTACTTTTTATTCGTACTTGGATTAATTCACAAGCAAGACGAGTGCGAGAAAATACATCAATATGTATTCCTCAATAATAAAATTATTATAACTTATAGCTATACAGTAAAGATATACACCTTATATAAGTTCATACGATTTGGTTCGCTTCAATCTCCTGATATCCTGCGCGCTGTCCAGCATTTGTATTGCTTCCACGTTAGTATGATTTAGTAATCTTCTTTCGTGTTTCAAGGCGAAATCTTGGATAACTGCTCAAATCCATTTGATTTCCAGGTCATCGTGCAGTTCTTCGTTGGTTACGCATCGATAGGCATTGGTAATCAATCGAAGGACCTTGTTTTGACAGCGTTGTATGACTAGTTGATTTGAATTTTTAGTACAAACCCATATTTGCACCCCATAGGTTCAATTTGTTTTTATAATTGTCTTATAGATCAACCTCTTTAATTTTAGATCAAGTTGAGAGTATCTTCCGACTAACCAGTATAGTTGTTTTATTTTGGTACTAACATGTTTGACTTTTTGTCTAACGTGATGTTAATGATGATTTAACTAAACGTGATGATTTTTATTACATGAGCTTTGTTAATGAGTCATTAATGTCATCATTAATTGCTTCAGGATCTTAATTTTTGATATGTGAAGATGGTCTTTATATTTTCTTGATATATCTTGATAAAGAACACATTCTTATTAGCACCGCTTATTGTCTTATTATCCCTATAATAGGGGTTCTGCAAAGAGGTGAGAATAACACCTAATAAGTAACTTATAATAATAACAGAGAATAGCTAGCGAGTAGAAGAGATTACTCAGACGGTAAGTTGATAAAGATTGACCGGATCCATTATCCTATCAAGCCAATATATTATTTTATTTCTTGTATTGAGCCCTATATGCAGACTGATGTTTGTGATCGTTCTCATTCGTGAATTTCATATGCGCGTATGAAATTGGTAAGTCTATTACACTTATTACAACTGTTTTCTTTATTTTCACTTAATATTAAGTGTTTATCCTAAGAAGGGTATGCCTTAGACTGAAGTCTAATTTGGAAGCATATACTTGCTAAACGAAAACAACTGGAACTCAAGTTATCATTAGATAACAAGGTATTGCTATAAAGGATTATTAAACTTTGGAGTACTATTAGCAAGTCTAACATAGCCATAATACAACGGTTCTAAATTTGGTGTTGCATGCCATTGTCGATGCTCTATACTGTATTTTCACTAGGTCATACAACTCGATATACCTGTAGAATCCATGACGAGTGTAATTGTTGTGTTAGGTAATTTCATTAAATATGTAATATGATGGTGAAGTGCTTAGATTAAAACATTTAATACCATCCGATTTGTCATATATATATTTTAGAACAGTATTCAGAATAGGACAAACTAATTAAGGTAATATTTTATACAGTCACTTTATGTCATGTATATAATGTAATCATCAGAATCACTAAGAGAAAGAGTTCTTTGGTTGCAGGTGTAAATCAACAACATAAATTATAATGTGTATTGTATAATAAATACATATACCGGCTTGGTGTTCGAATCATACTGAAGCATGGTCGTAAATTTATGCTTATATAATGCGTATTATCGTTGTTTATAATTGTTATTGTCCAAATGGTAAGAATGGAAAATCTAACAAGGAAAATTATCCCAGCCACATTAGTAACCGGCCTTGGTCACTCGCCAGTTGGTATACTTAATGCTGAGAATCGTGTGTCGGAGTGACATCTTTCAATATTCGATAGTTTACGATCACAATATGTTGGATATTTTCAATTATTTCCGCTAGTTTTGTTAAGTTTGCACACACAATTTATTAAGAATAGAGTCAAATATATTAGTATTGTAAGAGGTTCCATAACAAAACTAAGTAATTTATATATAATTGTTTATTACTAATGCTAATTCCTAAATTTTCCATATCTGCCTCTACTTCATAACTAAATCAAATAACAACTGAACAATTTTGTCACGAAAGATGTATTTAAGTATATCACATAAATTAAATAATTAGCAGAGTGAGGATGAATTGACAAGAGATTTTCTACTAATATAGTCTCTAAAATATGTATTGTTTCTCATGTGTAAGATTCTAAATATTTGATTTTATCCCAACATCATATTCATCGAAATATAATTTTATTGTGTTGCGGAAATATTCCATCATGTTAATAGACTTGATTCCTTCTTGGTATACGATGCAGAGTCCTTTTAAATTGGGTCTTGATATCATTTTAATTAAATTATTTTGTATAACCCAATTATCAGGGGTATAACATATTATTGGTTCAACTAAAAAGATAAACTTAAATTGCCGCTGAAATGCTTATAGCTAATAGCACAAAGTATTACTTTTTGTTGCGTAGATTATTCATTAACCTCTATAAGAAATCCCTTATTTTTGCTTGGATTTCCATTTTAAAAACTTTGTCAACTAATAAGCGTTTAAACGTATTTTTGAAATCATTTTATAGCACTCATCGGAACCTTACATTTTTAAAGTTGTAAGTTTTAAAGATAACTCCAACTTAAAATTTTGAATAAAATAATATATAGAGAAAAAAAAATGTCGATGTAAAAAGATGTCGCTAAGCTTAAGTATGCAATGCCATGATTTGACACGTGTCATTTTATTCTACTGACATCAAGCTCCAAAGCTTTACATATTATATTTTGCGAAAGTAACAGAGTCATAGATTTATACCTTTTTGAAAATGTAAAGTTTCTTGCCTGAAAAGGTGCATTTCCGGCCCACATTGCTTCTTTTATTTAATCAAAAGAAAAATGCCGTTGGAAGTCATCGTTTGCTGGTAGAGACTTACGGTGATCATGCTCTAATCTTAAAATCACGTGCGGCGTAGTTTCGAAAATTCAGAAGTCGCGATTTCGATGTGCAAGTCAAGGTATGTGCTCGTAGTCCGAAAAATGTTGAAGATGCGAAACTGCAAGAGTTATTGGATAAGAACCCAACCCAACTTCAAAAACAATTGGCGGAAGTACTAAATGTAACCCAAGAACCGATTAGCGACCGATTACGAGCAATGGGAAAAATTCGTAAGGAAGAAGACAGGTGCCACATCAACTAAATGAATGACAGGAAAATGAAAAATGGAAAAATCATCTGTGAAATTCTGCTTCAAAGGTATGATCGGAAGTCATTTCTGCATCGAATAGTGACGGGTGATGAAAAGTTATTTATTTTTAAAATCCGCAAAAAATAATGCTTATCACCTGGCGAAGGGTGCGTATCAACTGCAAAGCCAAATCGTTTTGGTCGCAAGATAATGATCTGTGTTTAGTGGAGCCAGAGTCGATAAGACATCAATGGGACACGCGCTTGCAGAGAAGCACTTCGCCGATTTCAGGGCAAATTATTTTTTTTGGGATGGCTTCCATAAATTGCCCGAAAAACGGCCAAGATGTATAGTAGATAACGTAAAAAGATGTATGTAAAAAGACCCGTAATGACTTTCCGGTACACCTGGTATTTCGATTAGTTCTTGTAGGCCTCATGATCGTGATATATTCTACTTGTATGATCCGTGCACCATTGAGGAACAAATCCAGATACGTAAAGTACCAGGTTTTAATAGGATACGTTACTCCTCAGTCATCTCCGGATTTGACACAGGGGCATATGGAGCTCCATTTAAAATAGAGAATAATCCGAGTTTGGCGCATGCCTACATACAGCTTTATTTACTTACATTTTCAAGCAGGTAAATAGGTTCAGGAGGTAAATAAAGAATTTTGGTAAAATTTTGGAAATAACATTTTATTTAAGAAAAAGTATTGAATAAAACGAAATAATAAAAATATAATTAATATATGTCCAGCCATTCTATTTTTATAAAAACATCATATTACACATCATTATTTTTAAAAATATAACGTTTTCCTTCAACTTTTCAGTTCTACAGAAAATAATATACAAAATACTACTTTTTTAGAGATTTTTCGATTAGTTCGTGTAGATCTCATAGTCGTGATATGTTACGCTGACTTGTCGGAAATTTTGCAACCGGGAAAAGATTTATGGACGCCGGAGACATGCCGATGCCCACGGCTTTGTTCGGCTCTTCGCCGATAAAGCTGATAAAAGGACGAGATTTTCCGATAGGGCCACCTTTCGACGATGCCGTGACTCGTGTTTACAAGAAGGAATAACTGGCACGGATTCAGCATTGTCGATGCTTCGTAGCAAAAATCTTTTAAAGGACTAACGGACATAAGGCCATCCTTCGATCGATGTCGTCGTCCTTCAGCGCAATTAAAACCGGGAGAACAGACCGTTTCAGCTCACATATATCAAACCGATAATGCCAATAAAATAAATCTGGATCTCCAGCCTTTCTCCAAGGACCCTCTCTAGCATTCTCTCTACACGCTGGCGGACAATAAAACCGGAGAAGGTTGGGGGTGGGAGAGGGAGGGAGAAGAAACAAGACACACGTCACCTTTTGCCACCGAGCCATCGATTTTATCGTTATATCTATGGGTATATTTATGTTCGTCATAAAATTACAAACTGTAGAAGTCTGAACGACATATTTCGAAGCAAAGGGAACGGTGAAACAAAAAAGAACCCATTCAGTTAATTTTTAGTGCCTCTACACGTCTCCTGAGTCGACGGCCGAGTCGTAAAACCTGAGGGAGTCGGGTAAATGCCGTAAAAAGGCGTCCGGACCGTTTCGGAAAAGCCCGCAAACGCTAACTCGACCACGATTCTTCAAAATGAAAACTGAAAATGTTACGTGTGAATACGACAGTTCATATTTTTTTGATGACTCCGCCACGAACAACGTTCGTTCTGTGTATTCATATATTATGATTCTAGTTATATTCGTGTATGTTTTTCGTTTTGGTTACATTTTTAATGGTCTTTTTAGGCGCCTTTTGAAATTCACTGAAATGAGTCTTGTACATCTGGTACTTTAAAAATAATGTGATATAATTTGGCTTTATAACTTAATGAATTTAACAAGAATTTGGTTTATATTTTGATTTATCCCTATTCCTTTTTTATACCAACAGAATGGTTATACAATTATTATTATTATATCTTCATATGTCATAAAACACCAATATAATACATTGTTGTTTTATTATTGTATTAATGTTTTATGGTTTGTGTAGTATTGACTACTACTTTATGTATACTGTTATATAATTTAATTGTGTTGAAAGAACAATTCTTATAATTGATACATATAAATATGGAAACGAGATAATTATTTTAACAGAAAACTAAATCTCTTTAATAAGTTAGCAATAACTCAGAATTTACATTTATTTCTAATACATCAATAGTACTCTATAATCTAATTAGACGACCGCCATTTACAAAATAGTCCTGAAATAGGACAGAACATCAAAGAAATAATATTGAGAATTTGTCTATATTTCTTATTTAAAAAATGAAATGATTTAGAAATGATTTATGAAGTGTTAGGACCACTCCTGTATCTACACTGTTGTCATTCCAACAACAAAAGAAACAGTAGTTGTAACGTTTGCCGATGACACATTCATTATGGTAAAAAACATATATCTGCAGATAACAAGACTCACAAATGAATCAAAGACTGGAAAATAGAGCTTAATAGCTCGAAACTTGTCCATGGTCAATTTTGGGTTGCGGCTAAACGACAAAAAGCAGAGCAAATGGGGCTTAAATTCAATGAACTCTACTGGTTAGATAGAAGGTAGTTTATTTGGACTTATACATTACTAACCAACTAGTAATCCAACGTTTCCAAAACAAAGCTCTTCGATTAATTATCAATTCTAATCGATCATTTACTAGGACGTAAACAACATAGAACGGAACGATGTGAATCAAATTCATCTACCTACAAGGTTATCTAAGATTTCATGTCATTCTTCTAACTGAAACTCAAGGAGAAAAGCGAAAAATTAAAATGATATTTCACTGACTTTCTACAGTTATGTCTAATTTTTAATATTAAAATTAAAATCTGATCAAATCACACCAAGTTGTCAATGAGTAGCTTTTCTTAAGTTATCTATAATTTGCTATATTTTTGCGAGACTCTTAAATCCTTTTATTTTACTTAAGTTGAGAAGAATCGTTAGAATTAAAATCTCAATTCGTAGCATCATATACTTTTTTACTTGCATTTTGTAGACCACTTCATTTCTAATACCAAGAAGCTCTCAGAAAGCCTTTTCAAATTATTTAGAAATTTATTTTAAAAATCTCAATTTGTTACAAATTAATAATTTGGCACATACTGTTTAATATATGGAGATCATTAAAATTAACATGATGTAAAAAAAAGTCTACAATTACCAGCTTAATTATGGTATATTTCATACTAAAGCTTTTTCAAGCTACTTAGTAATTTCTTTTAAAAAATTGCAATTAGTTATGGATTACTATTTTGGCTCGTACTTACTACTATATTAAATGTTAACAAAATAAGTGTCTTCTACGAAAATATTTCTAAATTCAAAGTCTTTGGAGATCTTTAGATAATTTTTTTTCGTGGGAATGGATTTCAATGCAGTTGAGTGTCTATGGTTCAACAAAAATATATCGCTTTTTTTGTTAATTCTATTAATAAATCAATCGCTTTCAATTCGAGTTGAATTTTCTTATTCCTGCTGTCAGTTTTATTATGGAAAATGTGTTATCTGCGGCTACTTCTTCATTATATTGACCTGTAAAAAATGTATTATAATTGTTAATTAAGGTCATTAGTTAATCTAATATAGAATTATTAATTAATACACTGTCCTGTAGTACCTCCCCTCCCAATAGTCCATTATCATATAGTAATGATTTTGTTTCGTTCATTGAACATAACTAGCGAATTGACGCTAATGTTACGATTACATCCCAAACAGATAAAACACTTGACGTCGATTGCTTTAATTAAATGGGTGTAAATGAAAGGGCAAAGAATAAATAGCCCAATAATGGCTCTACCCCTGTAACTCACTGGCAACTTCGAGCCGTTCAGCTGGCCGAAGACGTCAAAACATAAATTGACCCCAATTCGAGCCCGGTCCATTTTCGGGCTATGCCCGACCCATTTCCCCGTCGACGACTGCTACGACAATTATTTCGGACCAGAAACCGGATGCTCGACAGCTTAAAGACCGCGTCGAGTTTGTTTGACATGTCGCCGCAACTTTGTGCTCGTTCCGCACCGAGTCAGCCGCCCGTTATTTCTTCGTCGCGTAATTGCCATTCTTATCGAATTAGGCGACTCGGCATAATGGGCACCGAGAAACTGTTCCTGACGGATATGCAACTGGCTTACTTAAATAATCTTCCCGCCTCCTCCCTTCGGAACCTCTCGAGCTCGACTAACTCCCGCTAAAGTCACGCCGCCCAAAATTAACTGAAATAAGTGCCGGTGGGCGGCGGGAGTGGAGCCAAGAGTTGATGATGAGGAGTCGCAGTCTCTGGCGGTGGCTCGAAATGCTGAAATAATACACACTCGCGAGTTTTAACGATGTCGGTGCGGTTAATTAAACTGAACGAGGGGTGTGGGGGTAGGTTTGAGGGATTACGGAGACTTGGCGGGAGACGGGAGGAGGTAAAAATCGCTGAAAGGGGCGATAAGTTCGTCAGCGCTAATTAACACCATTAACAACAAACAAGGGACTGCTGTGGTGTATCCAGGAGAAGATACACACCGTCTTATAGTTTCTGGAGGGCTCGTTTTCATCACTAATGGAAATAACAGAAATGGAAACTTGGTAATGATTTAGACAGATAGTACTTACTTAAACTTATCAAAGACTAGCAACTTAAATTATCATCATTATTATTATTAGCCGAAAGGCAAAACTCAAATATAATAAAATAGCGACATTATTTTTGAATATCTATTACTAAATGCAAGTATTATTTAATTTCAAATAGTGTTCAATTTAAACAAGGTGTAAATCTTTCTTTACAAGATTTGTAATTTTGACTCTACAAGATTAATAACTTGCAGAGGAAGGACAAAATAATATGATCTCCTGACATATACATTCACAGCTGTAATTATTCGAGGAATAGATTCTTTTGCCGCTGCAATTTAATGTTGTCTGGTTACAATATTCTTTCGCCGGTCTCTCGTCAATTAAGTTTGGGTGTCACACAATATTTCTCTTCGCCAATGATACGTTATCATTTTTTTGCCATGAGCATCAACGATTTACCATCTTTCGATGTCTAATCACATAACAATTCATCTACAAACCATAACCTACAAAACTTGTCATGTAAACTGAGCAATACTTACCCGTCGTATTATTTACACTTAGGCAGTGTTGCCAACAGGGAATAAGATGCATGGTGTTCATATTATTTTATCTGTCCCGTATATACACATACATCCAACTAAACTGATGCAGCCACAGTACCATTCAGTATAACTGATTCATATATGAAACACATAAATCCTATCTGATAAATGTATCAACTTCCGGGATATAAAGATAAATTATCTTTCCTTTTGTATTTTAACAGAATCTGTGATCACAATACAATATTCTGTAGTTCTGCAATACTCTATTTGATGATATTTTGAACCAAAATCAGACTACCTGTGAACAAAGCCTGCAAAGAAGCTCTCTATACCTTAGTAGATTATTCCTGTTGAAGCGCAGATCAAGATAATATTCCACAGCCACTAATTGATACTAAGCTTCTTAATTAAAATGAAAAATGATTCTATGTTAGTGTATGTTTTAATCATTTAATGGTAGCATTCGGTTGTATTTATATTCAGTTATCTCTCCTCAAGATATATTTTTAAAAATTATGGACATTTCATCAGAATAATACACGCAAGGTGTTTAAAATGTGTAGGCAATGATGAAGTGATGAAACAATATTTTGTTTAAATAAATGGAAACTTATACGTAGTTTGGTAGGAGTTTCTCCATCATATAATTACCATATATAAATGACAATAGTGCTTACCATTGAAATAGTTAATTTTGTTTTGTATTCATCGCACAAAGTAATCAGTACAAAGGGGCGACCGTAGCTGATAAGCAGTTACGCCTGACCAAACATCTCCCGTTCCCTGCCGCCCATCGTCATCCGGATTAACGTCAAACGCATCGGACCGGGCATAGAAAATCGGATGCAAATTTATGATGGTGCAAGTGACGTGAAGCCGATGACCGCGAGATCTAACCCGTAGAGGAAAAAAATAAGCTTAAGATACAAGAAGGTGGTGCATCCGAACCAATCTGCATAATTCAACGCATCATTTGCCATCGGCGGACGTGTGTGTCACCCTGCCGCCACCTCGACCGGTTGTCGTCCAGGCCTGTTCGAGAACCCTGAGGAATTTCTAATGGATTTTTTCGTTCTATTCTGAATTTGAATGGAATATGTAAATGTGAATGTCTTTGTTATGAGGGTGATAGGAATGTAGGAGCGTACTATAGCGAAGATGCTTTAAAATATGTTTTGGGCGTGATATATTCATTAATCATTTCTTATTAAAATATGAAATATTTTATAATCTGATAACTTTTTTAATTAATAAAAGTAAGTTCCGTGTGTATTCTCGTCTCTCGATTTCTTCGTCAGTTATGGACCGATTTTAATTTTTTTTATTCAAAAGAGTGCACTTCCGAGGTAGCCCCATTGGAACCAAGTCAGGATCAGATGGGGAGAAGGGGAGCAAATCGAGGGAAAACCTCAAAATTCAAAGACACGTACAATATCCATTGTAATACATAATAAAATGACGTAATTATTGCGTAAATATCAAACAACTAAAGAGAAAAATAAAATATTTTTACGAAAAAAAATTGAACCGATTTCAGGAAATAAATAAGGAACTGACTAGAAAGTAAAAAATAAGTAAACTTAGAATTTCAACAAAAAAAAAACCTTTTTAAAATAAAATATGTACCCAATAATCATTGTAATAACTATATAAAAATTAGTTTGAAGTCGGTGTCGGGCCCTTAAACAATGCATATATAATAATATAATTTTATTTCATAAACCCAAAAATAACTGTTTGGTCACGGTACCGACTTCAAACTGATTTTTATTTAGTTTTTTTTGTAAAAATATTTTTTTACAATATATTTAATGATTTGTATAAGTTATTTTATAGTGGCTTCAACTCAATTGTCTTATTTATGATGAGTAATTGAGTAATTAAATAATCTTAGCCCACACAATTCTGTATGAGTGAAAAATGTAAGCTTAATTACGCGACATCTAAAAACGATACTTTAAATACATTTTTATAAAAATTACTCTAGATCGATCGATGTATTTGAAATTTGGTGTAAGCTCGTTCTATACATTTTTTATCGCACAACGGAAAGCCATAACAAATAGAGAATTTTTATTATTTAAAGAAAATCCTTTTCTGAACAGCCGAAAATTTGGCGATAAAAAAGTGTTTGATTTTTTTATTTCGCACGATAGCATCACTCTAGGGTAATAATTTCCTTTTTTTGTCAAAAGGCATTTCGTACGCTTTGGATTTTTTGGATTTTTTTTTTTTTTAAATATTTTTCTTTTATGTTTTCTTTAAACATTAATAAAAATCTACTACTACAAAACAATTTATAATAAAAATATTGTTTGTTTTTTTCTATTTCACTTGGAAACTTACCTAAAATTCATGCCTATAACGGGCACGGTCGTAAATTTATGTTTGTGATTTTTTATAATTGTGACTGTCCTTTAGGCAAGAGTGCAAAATCCCAGTCACGCCAGCAACCAACCCAGCCTGGTCTGAAGTCTCCTGAGATGACCTCCAAGTTCACTCACCAGTCGGTAGGTTTAATGTCAAAGACCGTTGTTCGGAGTCTACTATTTAGTAGGTTCAGTCCAGACAAACCCCAGTTGTTAAAAAGAATGGTCTAAAATATAAAAAATAACCCTTAATATACATATGTTATATTACATCAAAAATGTCTATATCTTAGCCATCATTTTTTTAATAAAAATTGTTATTTTCGTGTACATATTATATACATATAAGGTAGAATAATTGCATCATTATTACAGGTATAAACAAAGACAGGAAATAATCTAATTCTTACATTTATCTCCTAAAATCCAAAATCGGTGTTGTACACGCAACGTGCGAAATTGCCAGGGGCTTACGCTAAAAATTTAGTCCTAAAAAACGCACTCCAGATAAATACACAGTCCCTGTCCCTGTCCCAGTTGGTAAAAAGGGACACTAAAATATAACAAAAAAATACGTTTAATATATTTAATATTCCTCTAAATTTAAGTAGACAAAAATAATCATTGATCAAATTATCGCATCTTTTATCAAAACAGAATGAAGAAATCAAAATGTATATATTGTTTAATAACTGCAAGAAGTTATTTTTTATCAAAATACTAATTCAATAATCCCCGAATCGTACACGCATCCATCGATTCTCGTTGTGTTGAGTCGCTCAAATCGGACTCTCGCTCGCCTTTCGTCCAAATTGATTGGAAAAGAAAACACGGGCTTGATCACTGTGTGTGTGTACGTACTTAGATCAACAACAAAGGACAAAACAAACGTTTGCTCGGCGTTCGCTTTGTCGCAAAAGGATCGCGGGCGGCGTCGGTGGGAGTTTTCCACCCCGTGCGCATTTGCCAACTTTGATTGATTTTAACAGTCGTATCAAAGCGGAAGGTTACACGTTATAATCGCACGGATACCCGCCGACGAAAATAGAGGAAGCGAGAGCGAGCGACGTTTCCTTTGCGAGTTCCGTCCGGAACGAGTAAGCGCCGTTCCCGTTTTTTTTCTCTTTCTTGCTTTTATTTTTATTAAATTCTCAATGCATCTCGACGCATCCGATAAAGAAGCCGATTGCAGTTTTTTCCGTCTTGTTGGCCGACGGGTCGGTCGTCTCTTTTGCCTTTTGCGCTGTCGATTTTGATTCGGCTTTGATGTCGATGGGTAAAAAGGGGCCGCTTAATAAGCGGGACCTGTACCGGTATTAAAATTGCCCTAGTACCGAGAGGATTTATTGGAATATTCGGCGTTTAAGATGTTCTGCTCTCGGAGTAATCCCATAATGGATCGTTGTAATTCCGTTTCGGCTAAACAATTTTGGATTTTCACTGAAACAGACTGGATGTAGGGGGCTAGAACTTGATTAATAGAGATTTGAGATTATAATATTTAACGGGAAATCAAAAATGAGTAGCATTTTAAAAAAATAGTAATAAAAAGCTTTGTATATAAAAATTGTGAGTATTTTTGTTGATCCAGAGATCATTAAAAAGAAACTCAATCATAAGGTCCACAACATTTTTTCCATGTTCATCTGATTGGTTGCCATAGTAACAATGTTACGACCTTTGAGGGTATCACTGGTCTGAACAATCAGAATTATATCACTTACCCCTAATTCGTTCTTTAGATTTGTTGCAATAGAAACCATTCCTTCATAAAATAGTTACTATTATCGTCAGAGCTTGTGCACTGGAAGCTTCAAATGAGGAAGGTTTCCACTGGATTTGTACACTAATTCAGTTATTTCTAGATGCTATCCCAACGAAAATACAATCACAAACACATACAGCACAGAGCGAGTGATACATCGACTGCTTTGTCACTGTCACACTTATGTGATTAAAATCATTCTTATTTAATTCACTATTATTCTCCATTTCTACGATGTCAGCAAAAATGTTCTAGTCTTTCATTTGTTCACTTTATTTAGGCCATATTTGTTTAAATAAAAAGAACTTTATTCGAGAAAAATACTGGTTTATTGGTCCGAAAGGTAATACAATGTGATGTTTTTCAACCAATAAACCAAGAGAGACTATTCTGGAAATACTCGATGTTGCTGGCCTCTGAATACATCGAAAGGTTCGGGAAAGTACCTTAGTTTAAGGCTAATGAGCAAAAACATTGTCCAAACCATGGATGCGCGGGCTATCCCAGTCATACACTTTTGTCAAGATGAGTTACTCCACTAAAATACTTGTAACAATTCCTGCATCTCATTTAGTAAAACCTGGTGAGATCAGCTACCGCAAAAGGAAGATATCGCTTAAAAATTAGGCGGCAAAAACTAGTGTGTGTAATGTAAAAATAAAATACAAAGTGGCAGGCACTCAGCAGAATCAGTTACATAGTTAGTTAGTCAACATACATTTTATAACGATGTAACTATCTAATTATTACTGGCTTTAGGAAAAAGCTTCCTAAATGGAGAAAATGGCAAATGCGTACCATCAGGCCAGTTAGCTGTGCGGGATAAATATCTCAACCTCAACCTGATGTATCTAATAAAGTAAAACTAAAATGAACAATAAGTTTGGCAAATGTAAATATTCTTATATTACTAAATTTATATGGTCAACTCAAGACTAAACAATAAAAGCAAATAGCAAATTCCATTTTCTAATGCCCTTTCTCTTCAAATGAACTAAATAACTTTTAAATAAAAATACGAAATGTGCCCTGAAAAAGTAGAACGAACTGTTACTAAAAATATTGTAATATAAAATTTAACGTATGAATAACCCAAAAAAACAGAAAACGAAATAATATTACTTATACAATAAAAAGTCTGGAGATTTATTTCAAGAACCCAAGTACTTTTTATTATATATAAAAGATAATCGTTGTTTACTGGAATCTTAGACTGAATCTCGGTATTTTTAACAAGCTTTGTTTATCAAGTTTAACCCAGGGTTTTTCAAAAAAATCGATAAATATTTAGACAGTAAGTAAACATAAATATAATAATTATTATTGTAAGTTCTTTAAATCTTTTCTTTAAAATAGTAAGACTATAACTGTGTCAATATCTTAACAGTACTTTTATATTGAATGAAAGTCGAAATTTTCCGAATTTTTAAGTTTGTTTTATTATTAATTTCCAACGGTGGTATAACGAGACGGAGATGTACACATTCCTTCTCGTACCAACTTTAAAAAAGAAAAGGAAAAAATAATTACCGAATACTATTAACACGCAATTAATAATTTAATTTTAAACGAAGTAGAATTACTTTTATATTTTAATGTTGGAATAATACCTCACAAATGTTTTATCGTATTTTAATATGTTAATTGCTATTTTTAAATAATATACTATAATAAATATAGACAATACAATAGAACTTAAACAAAACCTAAAATCTAAAGATGTACAATAACCATAACTACTAAATAAAAATTAAACATATACTTGATACAAAAAACCTATTCCATTACATAATAAAAAAAAACAGTTTGAAACCATACTACTATAACTATAACCATAGTACTTCCATATGGGTCTAAGAATTGATTAATACAGCAATATCTTGTTATCAAAGAATAATTTAAATTTACATTCTATAAGCCAATACATCTGGTTCAACTTAGTGCTTGCTAGAGTTCATGATTATTAAGAGTTACCGGAGGACAAGTTCTTCTACGCAAGGTGAACGTCACGTAAATATATTTTGTCTCATTCGCCTTCATACTCTATGTTTTCAACTAAAAATGGATTTTGTTGAGATGAAGTGGGAGATTCTTTGGAAGTGAGGGAATTTTTGAGTTAGTTTCAATTTCTAGAATTTATTGTTAGCCTTCATGTGATCATATAACCGAATAGTTCGGTATAATGACTCTATGACAAAAATGTATTGCTCAGTGGAAAATCTGGAAATTAAAGTGATTTTGGAATGTTTATAATATTTAGTTTTTACGTGGCAACAAAGCAAAGTCCGTTCTGTCATTTTCGTCGACAAAATATGATTGAAGTGAACAATAGAAGATTCTTTCCCATATATTAGTGAATAGAGAATAAGAACATAGTACCCCCAAAATATATGGCTTTAAAATACATTACAGTTTTAAACTAAATGCAAATTGGTAAAAAAATATAATGCGTAACATCACAAATAAAAGAGAAGAGAGCCGGCAGCGTTATCAGCGTCCATCTGTCACGCGATACACTCTTTCAAAGCCGGGGAACAACCATCCAAATTATAGACTCTGCAACAGATGCATTAAAATTTAAATAATACATTTCGGTAGTCGATTTGTGTTTCAATTTAGTGATGGGGGAGACGGTTTGATTGATCGGTGGGTATTTTATTTTAAATGCGTCGCCGTGGACTTTATTAAAAACCGCAACTGTTACGACACAAGCTCGTCATCCCTCCTCCCTTGATGGAGATGGTGGCGGTGGCGGTGATGTTGGTGAATGGTCGGAATCAGAGGGACAGGAATCGTTATTTAATATCATTTTTCGGTACCTGATGGCGGCTTAGGGAATACATCATTCTCTAATTGATGAATCAGGGTGATGTGTACGCAGTCTGTCTGTATTTATTTTTAGTTTTATCATTATCTGTTTAGAATAAATGACAGTGTGAATCACAAATGTATCCAATATGTTTCTAAACATCTTGCAGTGTTATGGAGCATCTTGTGGAGCACCTCTAAATAATTTTGATGTTAATCATTTTTACATTTCCAGGTTTTGGATCTTGAACTTTTTTATTTTTAAGATTTTTATTTTTGTCGAGTTTAGTGCATGTGATTATAATTTTTTGTTTCTATAACATCTTTATAAGATGAGCTTAGTACAATCTTAATTATACATTCATTTATTACTACTTTTCATTTGTACTTGGATTAATTCACAAGCAGTATGAGTGCGAGAAAATACATCAATATGTATTCCTCAATAATAAAATTATAATAACTTATAGCTATAGTTTACACGAAATGTATACACTTTATATAAGTTCATATGGTTTGGTTGGCTTCAATCTCCTGACACCCAGCGCGCTGTCCAGCAGTTGTATTGTTGTTGTTAGGATGATTTAGTAATCTGCTTTACTGTTTCAAGGCGAAATCTTGGATAACTTCGCAAATCCATTTGATTTTCAGGTCATCGTGCAGTTTTTCGTTGGTTACGTAGCGATAGGCATTGGTAATCAATCGAAGAACCTTGTTTTCACAGCGTTGTATGACTAGTTGATTTGAATTTTTAGTGCAATGCCATATTTGCACCCCATAGGTCCAATGATTGTTCTTATAGATCAACTTCTTTGAGACTAACCAGTATAGTTGTTTTATTTTGGTTCTAATGTGTTTTGCTTTTTGTCTAACATGATGTTATGTGATTATAATGAACAGATTTTATAAGCATAATGCATAAGACTTATTTTGAAAAATTGGCTAAACACTATCGAGTGTTTTATCAATTATTATCTATAACCGATTCCATCTTCCTGCTGGAAACACTAACTGCAATCGTTAAAATTCTGTTTTTGAGTATCACTACATCAAAGTAATATTGTGTAACTGTGAATTGTGTTTTGTGAGCTTATAATCCATGTCAAGTTAAAGTGTCTGCCTCTTTGTTAAAGCTTACATTCGTTTAATTTCAATTGATCTAGTAAGTCTATTAGTTTATTACTTTTCAAGGTTTTTTTAGTGTGAAAAGTCGTTACAATGCATCTTTCGGGCAATGTACGGACTGTATATCAAAAGAACGATGTATCTTTTGACGCTGTACACGAATCGACTCATTTTTAGAATCTTCATAAGAAGTGAAGCGCTGGTCAGACATGTCACGACTCATATGTCGGAACAAGTAGTCATCTAAGGAAAAAGGGTCTGGAGAATACATACATTTTAATGTTACCAAGTATGTTTGACTTAGTCATGCATGGTAATTTTCATGATATTTTCGCTTCGGAAAACACATTTCCGAGTTTGGCGTTGAAGCAGCAGTTCAAACATGGCTAATTCATGGCTCCTTTCAATATATCTTGGTTTTCAACTTATATGGCACAGAATAGCCACGCTTTTGGATCATTCCAATATTTTTCAAGTGATTGGAAATGATTTCTTGTGTAAGTCCCAACCATTCTGCATGTTTTTGTTGAGTTTTAAACGAATCATGATCTAGTAATTACTTATTCATAGGAAATTAATCTCGGGAAAGTTCTATTCCTCTCGCCATATTCACTAGATATGTCTCAGTCTGATGAAGTTGGAATTGTTTTGCAAAAAAATACGGTGAAAAATTATATATTCTAAAGAAGAACACTTTATAGATAAAATATTTTTTAATTTAAATTTTTTTCATTGATTTGGTTGGCTTGTTAACTGGTTTTTTAACTATTTTAATAATATTGTCACATACTAAGCAAAGTATAAATATAAGGCCTACCTATAAAAATAAAGATTAATTAAATAACGAACAAAAACTAAATATAAATCATAACATAGAAGAGCCAAAACTATCATATTATTTTTGACCTTGATCAAATATCTTAAGGCAGGCTGTAATAATAACTTAGTTCAGAAATAAAGAAAAAAAAATCACACAAAAATATTTATGAAATATAAATAAGTCTTGTTTTGTTTAAGACACATTTCTATTACAATCAGAGTATTATCAAGAATCGATAAATATTTGGAGCTTAAATATAATGCAGTAGCGTTTCATAGGAAAGTTCTATTCTACTATTATATTCACCAGATATCGTTCAAATCTGTTTCATATTACTCATTACAAAATTTCAATTGGTTTTTTTGAAAAATATGGTGATAGTTAAGTGAGAGATACTAAAGGAGAATACTTTACAAACAATATGTGTCTTAATTTAAAAAAAATGATATCTTAGCTAATCATAATATCGCAAGTAATTGGTTTAATAAACAATTAAAGTTTTTATCTGTCTTAATAATGTTATAAGATACTAAATAAAATATAAATATAAAGCTTACACATTGAATTATAGATGAATTAAATAACGAACAAGGAGTAATTATAAATAATAACAAAAGAAGGCCAAAATAGTCATATATCTCCGCCTCCTTTTGACCTTGATAAAATATCTTAACACAGGCGGACAGAATGATAACTTAATGGATAAACAAAGAGAAAAAAAAAGCGCACAAAAAATATTTGTGAAATAATAAGTCTTGGATATACCTGAATGCTGTACATTTTGTTTAAGTCGACATCTTCACAATCAGTATTTTTAACGAGCTTTTTTTTCAGCCACATTTCGATCACCATCAGAGTATTATAAAGAATCGATAAATATTTAGAGCATAAATATAATATACCGTCTTATTATTATGAAAAAAAATATATTAAAAAAAAGCTATCGCCGTTTGGTTGTTAAAGGGACTTAACGAGAGTCTACGAACGTCAGCCTACGACCAAGAAAAAAATTAACGAAAACAGGCCTGACGAGGGCTTCGCCCCGTATTTTTTCCCTCTCACCGATACCGAGTCGCCCGGTGATTTATGTATTTGCTAATTTAAACACGACGGCAATTAAAAGTAAATTAAAAATTCGCCAGTCATTATCGCATTATTCGATTATAAATCACGAAGATTTACATTTTAATTAATGATGCTCGGTAATGGTTCGTTTACCTGACATGTTGGCCCATTCCTTGCAGTCTTGGAAAAAGAAACGACGTTGTAGTTACTTGGAATTTGGTAATTGTTTTTATTTCCTCGAATTAAGAACCCGGTATGGGAACATTTAATAATATACATTCATGGTTCCTACTGTCTGTATTATTCAAAATATACTAAATTTAGATTGATGTACAAAACTAAGATTGAAGAATTCTTAAATAGAATGTTAAGAAAGTATAGGGTATGTCAAAAGTCCCTCTACCATTCTGATTGAGCGCCATCTTAGTTATGTGACGTTTAGCTCAGTTTCGTTTTAACCATTGTGTCGTGTAGATGTATTTTTAGTATGGGTAATTATACGCCACAAGAATGAGCCGAAATAGTGACATTTTTTATTGAAAATAACCGTTCCCTTATTACCACTCAGCGGAAATTGCGTCAAAATTATCTTAATCGTCCAGTGCCTCACAAAACCACAATTTATTGTTTACGTGCGAATTTTCGACAGTACGGTACGGCAGCAGACAGGCCTCGTTTAGGAAAACAGCGGACGCCTCGTAACGCTGAAAATATGGCTCTGTTGAGACGTGGTTCCCAGTTACACATTATTACACACGCAGGTTAAGACGAATTTTGAAAACTGATTTGAAAATATTCCCTTACAAAATTCAGTTAGTCTAAATTGCTACTGAGTGATCCTGATCAACGAGTTGAGTACAGTAACGCAATCCTAAGGCTGTCTGGTGAATGTGAAGATTTTTCGTCTAAATTGATAATGAGCGATGAAGCCGATTTTCTTCCCAGTGGCCACGTCAATAAACAGAACAGTCGGTTTTGAACGGGGAACACACAATCCTCAATTAATTCAAAAAACATCATTGCATCCACTAAAAACAACTGTATGGTGAAGTATCCATGCTGGAAACATCATTGGTCCCTATCTTTTTTAATGACCAAGGTGTTGCAGTTACTCTTACTGCTGAACGGTACCAAGACATGATTCGAAATTTTCTTGTGCCTAAAATGGAAGAGCAAGGACTAGAGGACATGTGGTTGGTGGTGCAAGATGGGGCCACAGCACACACTCGTTCAACAATTCAATTATCGAATAGCGTTTTTCCACGAAGACTAATTTCGCGAAGTGGCGATTTGGCATGGCCAGCCATTTAACAGCACCAGACTTTTTCTTATGGGGTTTTAATTTGGTTTATAATTATCGAGCGATAGTTGAAGTGTGGCATATCGAATTCGAAAGATATTTTATAAAAGTTGAATTGTTTACAATTCAATTAAGTATCAAACCGACATAAAAAACTGAGTAAATACATTTCAGAGCTTTAACATTGTTATTGGTTCATCAACATCTAAGTTTTTTAAACTTTGGAACTTGGTTTTTTGTCATCACCATTTCTACATCGTTGAAACCAACATTGACAATTTCGATTTGACGGAGGTTTCTAAGTTTCTAAAAGTATTTTATAGGCATCGGCAGCAGTTTTCTTCAAATAAAACAGCAAAAGTACTGTATGTCGAAAATTCCTTTTTGAGCGTTCTACGATTAGCGTCTCTGAACTCGAATACCTCAATAATAAACAACTAATAATAGAACACTGTTATTTTATGTAAATAAAATTGAACTGTTAGGTTAGGTTGTTAAACACATTGATACTTACCATTTTCACTTATAGATATGTGTGACAAAAATACATGCAAGCACCTAAGAAATTTTAGTACAATAAATTAAAATCAATATCTAAGAAATGTGCAAAAACAACATCCCAAAATTTACAACATTAAGGAAACAAACTTAATCCACAGTTGAAACAAAACAACTAAATAATTGAGTTCACTGACCAAGTCACACGCCATTTACCTGGTGAATAAAATAAAGCGCAAAAAAGACTTTCTAACAATCCCCCACGATTTCTGCGCGCCCATTTGTTGCCGAAGACGTATAGGACCTTGGGGAGGAAAATATGTTTCAATGGGTTCGACAAAGCGTTGGCAATAATTCTAAATTTCCCTCTCTATGTGCCCAGTTCGACTCCCGACCAATTGAAACCCATTTGGAGATGGTGCGAATCGGTAAATGTCAAAAATCAAGCTGGTCCTTTCTTTGTTATAACGATATCATTCCGTTTTTTTATTATTATTACATTTCCTCGCTGATAGTTGGAACAAACTACTTCTCGTTTGAATAAAAATCGTTTTTAACCTGATTTCTTCTATGCATTCCATTTATATTATCAGTCAGGTATGGCCATTTCCATATGATTTGGCTTAATACATTTTTATGTAGCTATTTTTTATATCTATTTTCGAAAAATATTAGTGATTTAGAGTTTCAATACCAATGTTTTTATTTAAAAGTCTATTCAACTTTAATAAGCTAGAATATGTTAGAACTGTTAGATAGTCCGTCCAAAATAATAATAAATTACAGTTATTTTGCCTTTGACGTAACAAAATTCAAATAAAATAATGAAACAAAAATAATGTTGTGAAATATAACTTATTTTATCATTATAATAAATCTAATACATATAATATTTCATAAAGTTTCTTTCAGTCACTGTCACTATATCTATATGAGTTATCTTTCACTCTTCCAGTCAACTAGTAAATTGTTAATTCCATGTGTCCATAATGTCTATGATGTTAAGCCATCTGATCTGATAGAATAGCTATCTGTTCTTTTTTCGGCTATTTTAAACAAACTAAAGTGATATCAATATAAATAGATATATAAAGAGTGATATCATGAAGTCATTCCAACCTACGTTCCGCAAACCTATTTCTGAAACAGTGTACAAAGAGATGGCCAACATTCCTTAAGGAGCTGCTTATTCTTAAGTTCTCTAGGAATACTTGAGATTGAGAGTTTCCCCTGAAATAATTATATTAAATTATGCTTATATAGAGAACGCAATATCGCAAACATTTTCATGCATTTCATAAATTTGATTGCGAATGGAGCCAATAGCAAGGTTATATTGATTTGTCATTCTCTTCGCAGGTGGATGAATCTTAGCGAATCTAACATTATATTGTTCTTCACTTTTTAAGAGATTTTGGCTATTGTGTCTATGTTAATAATGAATACAACTTCAACAGGATAAAAAATACTTCTAGTCCAAACACCAGCAATTTAATATTATTAAATTGTTAGTATCAATACTTACTTTTTCTAACGCATTTTACTGGTCAGAGGGAGCATTATCTTATTCCTGTTGGAAACAATTAACCGAGGTTTAAAATCACCAATTATTGCCACTAACGTTTCGGACAGCAGTGTATCTCTTTTTAGATAGAATAAAATGAAAAAGAAAATACGAACATGAGAGTGATACGTAAAGTCACTGTTATTTTAAACAGACTATAGATTATTGGTATATGTATTTAATTATGATACCGTTCAATATATTTAATAACAACATTCTTACGATATACATTTATGCAATAACTGTTAACTAAGAAACCTAATGGTTATCCAAATTCATTTCTATTTATATTCTTTGCAAAAAAATGCAATAGAAAGACATAAAGCGAAACTATAGACGGCGATGCAGCTTCATAATCAAATTCCAAAAATGCCGAAACGCCCTCTCGTCGCCTGTTTATCGCCGATATTAATGAAGTTTCGTAATTCTATGCGTCGCGATAGATGGCGCCGTCGATGCATTGTCGATTACCATAGAAAAAAACACGGGTTTCGATGTGCCTAATTAAATTTTAATGGGAATCAAGGCACCTACCTGAAATAATAACAGCGATTCTTGGAAGGTTAATGGAACAGAAACGCGAAATTCTAAAAAAAACTCCCAGTATATTGTTACCTAGGTCTTTAGAATGTTTTCAAAGATAATTATAAGATTTTGTTACATTTATTGTTAATACTAATTTATAAATATAACTGCATGAATGAATATTTATGGATGGGTACAGTACTTTTTATATTATACTTGCTAGTAGTATACCATTAGTTACATTCCGTAGGAGCACGTGGGCCTAAGAATTTGTACAGTAATATCTCATTATCAAACAATACCTAGCATACTGCATATTGCTTGGAGTACAGCTTGGACTTAAATCAGTTTTCGTTTAGTTAGTATGTACTTCTTCCAACTTAAGACATTGGTCTAGATGCATGCGAAGATATTTACTATATTCCACTTGATGAATTGGCAATTATTAACAATCATTAGTGAGCATGTTCTACGTAAATAAAAGTTAAACTAGTTTTAGGTTGTATTTTATTAAGGTGTGTTTGCAATTTTCTTGATGATCATGGGCTTGCGGGAAAGTTGTGAATTTTATGATTGACAAATGAGAAGTACAGTGAAAACACAACACTGGACACAGTACGCTACCTTGAACTGCTTGATATATAGGTTGTAGTTCAACGCGTTCAACGTTTTGTTTTATTGTAAACTGTAAAATTTGTGAGATATCAAAAATCCTGAGATATAACAAAGAATAATGCTATAGTTCTATATTTCCGTGCTTTTTACAACAAAAAAATTGATATTCTCGAATAATATTTCTATTTTCGATTATTGTAGTAAGCCTCTTGATCTATAATTTCTTCAAAGCTTTTGATATCACAGATAATAAATATGGACCGACAGGAGGTGATATCTTCTAGTTTTTTAGAAGCATTTGAAAACTTTAAAACGAATATATTCATTTCAGAACAATTGTTGAATATTCTGAAGACTTGACACCTTTTGCCGCTATAAGAATAACTGTCATTATTTACTGCTGATTGCAGTTTTTTTACAATTTTTATTAATGTGATTGCAACATTATAGTGACCAGCTTACAATCTAGATTTAAATCTTATATAGAGTTATCTTTATTATTATCTTATATATTATTATCTATTCTATTATATCTGTTATATTATCTTATATAGAATTATATGCAGACGATTTACAAAATAATAATACCTATAAACTTCTAATAAAAATTCATTGTGCGATAAAATGTACTATAAGTCTTATTTATATATATTTTTGATTCCAGTGTATATAGATAATAAAAGTTGTATTAAAGCATCTGATAATTATGAATGAGATTCATCATTCGTCCAGTTTATTATAATCTTTATTTAGCTATTTCTATTATCTAAAAGGACGAGGCAGAGTTGTTAAATATTCATTGTGTACGTGTCAGTGTATCTGTTTATGCTGTCACTGATCTGCACTAATTCTTTTCTCCATCGCAATCCGGCGGGACTAACTCGTCGGCTCGCCTGAATGTCACGAATGTCTCGTTCTCTTATCGGTACTCCCTTCGTTGACATCGCCACTCCCCTCGACTGTAGTCTAGAGAAATTGCCAAATATCAACCCTCGGTCTAAGATTACCCCCGCAGTCGAGTAATTTTTCCTAATGGAGCCTAAATGAAAATGCGACGTACGACAGACGGATCGAAATTATAAACACAGTAGTCTAATTATGAAGAAATGAGCTAAAATGTCTCGTGCGGTTCAATATGGAATTGCATTTATTGAAATATTATTTATGAACTAATAATGAGGTTGCTTGCGGATTATTATGATTAATTTTTTCAATAGTGATTATGTTTTAACAGCTCGAACACGGTCAGTTCGATCGATTTCCTTTTATGGAACCAAATATCCCTTCATGCATCCATGTTTATTAACGGACTAGATTTTTTTCCAAGCTGTAAATCGAGACCACTGCACCAGCTGATGCCGCTATATCCAATTAAAAAGGCCCAGGACTAAACTATTACAGTGTCGAGTGACACGCGGCGAGCACGACATGAAGGCTTTTAAAGAATCCAACTAAACCCCCTTCGCCCCGCAGCAGGGCATCTTGAGTTTCCTCGTAATATTTCCTAGCAACTTTTTCACATCTCTCCCCTCTCTTTCGCAAAAGCTTTTAAAATATTTCTTTAAAACTTAACCGCTCTAAGTTAAGGCGGTGAAGCGATGGAGGGTGATGGTGTTTACCTATTGCGATATTTATGATGCAACATTTAGTAAAAAATACTAGTGTTAGATATTTGTAAAATATATCTATTGAATTTGAAATATATATTGACTAATAAGGATAAGCTTGCTGTTGTTTATAAAAAGCATATTGAGCTGGATCTGCAGCTGTAATTTATAATGTGGCAGGACAATGCGTCTAGTACTGCTATATTCTCGAATTACCCTGCGGGTATAACCGACTGCCTTCTGGAGTGGTCTCTAAGTTGATTGCTGGCTGGTCAGAGGTCTTAGCGCCAAGAATCGTAGTTCGGAGCCCATGTTATGCAACAGATTCACTCCAGATAAATCCTATTTAATAAAAAGAATATTCAAATGTGGAATATGAGTATTGGTCATACTATTAGGTCATTTTTTTCACTTTAAAAATACATATATTTATAGACAATATGCAATATTCAAAATATTTCTCATACTTCAAGATCTATTTTCATACATATCAAAACATCGATCTGAACAAATGGTAATCAAAAGGCGCTATGTCTGATGAGTATGCTGAATGTGGCAGAGCCTCTCATATACGCTGCAACAGTTTATTTCTTGGCAACTGTTTTTTTCAAACAACAATTTCATGCAAGAGAATGATTTTGCGTCTGTTGCTCGCTATTTCTTGTCTTTTTGTCATCTCCGTCGGTGGACTACTTTTTTAATATTTATTGTTACTACTCGTTGACTACTCGCATACAATTTATATTTACAATAACTTGTAGCTAGATGTATATCTAGGAGGGCTCATCGGCACAATCTGAGTCTCTGGTATAATGCTTGTGTAACACTGCTGTTTTTCTATTAAAAGCACCTCACTACACTACACTACACAAGATCAAATGATTTGATTCTCTCTCCTTGCAATTGTCTTGATTTCCTGAGTGTAAGTAAAGAGTCTTGTAGTATCTGGGTACACCTATAATACTTCTCTTGTACATGACTTTGTTCTGGAAAACTTGTATTTATGTTACTTTTCGCGGAACATCCCCATAATAGAATTCCGGATATCCATATAGGTTTCAATAATTTCTTGTATAGTAACAATTTATTCTGTACTGTTAATTGTGATTTTCTTTCAATTAACCGTTGTTGTTATATGGTATTATTTATTGTTATTGGTGCTTTTGCGGTCTTATTATATGTCTATATTTATATTGTTGCCTGTTGTAATTACCATGTATTGTGAGTGTTTATGTATGTATGTCTTCGTTATTGCCCCCGACAACAAAAATCACAGTATCATTAGCTAATGTAGCCACTGTGATATTTTCTATTTGTGATATATCACCTGTGTAGAATAAGTAAAAGATTTGGGTCCAATAGGCTTCCTTATGGTACATCTATTTTTTTAATATATAGCAGGTTTCCTCTTATTTGACTCTAAATATTCTGGCTATAAAATAGAATTTTAATAATAATTCAGTGTGTTGCTCCGATAATATATTCTGTGGCTTGTGAACAAGGCCGCCACACCATACCTTATCAAAGGCTTATGCTACGTCTAAGAATATAGTTGAATATACCTGGACAATTGTTAAATATTTTTAATAAACACAAAATAGTGTATAGGTATTAGGTTTTTTGCCTCTATAATAGTGTGCTACAACAGTAAAAATACATTATGGCCAATCTCTCCCCGATTAACTCATGACTTTTTGCACTTGGGTTTGTTATAGTTGATTCACTTTTCATAATTTTTTTGAATGTTTTCTTTTTTTCTTGTCAAGCAGTAAAACTGCGATGATAATTTAAAATTTTCAATGCTGTGCGCTAAACTGTTTGAAAGTTATTTACAAATTTGAGTTAAGTTTTCAATAGTCCAATACATTTTGCTTTTCATAACCCTTGAAAGTTCGTGTTACTATATTAAGTTCTTCGACATCAAACTCAGCTCATTTAGATCGTTGAAACCAAAATCGACAATTGTAGTATGAGGGACCTTTGTCAACAAAAGCGAGCTTCGGAAGCCGATTTCATCAAATCAAACAAATAAAGTAATGAATGTCAAAAACGCACGTATGCACTAGTTAATTACATGATCAAATATAGGGCGAAAAAATATAAAGAAACTATATTAATCAGGAAAGACAAACAATTCAAGGACTGACATCATTATGTTTTTTGCCTATTCTTCATGACCTCTAGAGGTAATGATGATGATGATAAAATGTATGCAATATTTTAAAATATTTTCTTGTTATAGACGAGATAAGATTAGGCTAGGGCAAGTTTTTACTTTTTTACGTTCATGTTAATCCGATTGGAATTTAAGAGGGCCGTTATAATTCCATCACTCCGTTCAAAATTCCAAAAGATGATCCACAAAATTTAATTAACCCAACAAGACTCTCGCAGTACTTTAAAATGCAGTTTTATCATTTTTGTACGGGGGGATTCGATTGAAACCGAGACGGGGACACGACAACATCGCCCAGTTGGATCGAGGGGTCGAAGCGGCGGTGGTGGTGGCGTCGGCAATCCCAGTTACCCAAAATAATAATTTCCAGTAATCAGATTTTACTTCCCTCTCTCGGTTTCCGGGAGGACTCGAGATTTATTCGGCTTTCATTTCGGGCCACGCTTTAATCTTCCTAACGAGCTCTCTTCGCAGCACTTTATTATTATTACCTTGCTTATTAAATATTCCTATTGGTGGCGGCGCGACCATGCTAACTAACCGAGCGGCCACCCCCCGTCCTCACCGGGGACGATCACGTTCCGGCTTAATTAAATCAAGACAAATACCTGGTCTAGGTTTAGGCGGCGCCTAAAAATTCGGCCGCAATTCCTCCGTCCTATGGTTTCGCCAGCGATCCCTCTTCGTCACCGGGATGTTTGCGACCTGATATTTTAGTGAAATATCAGTCTATGTTTAATATAACGATGCTGGGGTGCAAATACTCCTCTTGGTGGTTAGATCCTATATTTCTTGTTATGTTTTTTATACAAAACGAATGTTCTAATAATTAAATTCGGCCTTGGTTGACAAAATAGAACGAAAATTAATATTATCTTATTCATTATGATTTTTTTTCTCGGAAAGTAAATATTATGTTCAATAAAACGTTATAAATAATATATCACCACTCTTTTCTTGTCACCGTTTTCCAACATTAAAGAACTTTTAATTGAAGGTTTGATAGTTAAGATTGGATCCATTTATGAATATATTCATAAGAATAAAGCCAAATTCGGGAGACAATATATTTTGGATATAAAAGTACGGCTAGGACTTTCCCGAACGTCCCGAACGATTGGCGTTTTGTTTGTGTGAAATAATTTCTTTCTGCAGTATACAAATGTCATAAGACGATCGTAATAACATCGAATTAGTGTTTTTAATCCAATTAGTGAGACTCGTAGTGCCATCTAACGGATTCAATTGTGAGTCTAAACCTCAACCAAATAAGTCAAAAAGTAAAGTATTTTTTATATTCAGTATTAAAGTTATTTTTAAAATGTTTAAGTTAGTGTTCATGCAACTTCTGTAGCATTTTTCAAAAGAATTAATGTCTTATATATGAAGGTTTGGTTAAGACTTGCTATTTAATGATGTTCCTATAGATCAGGATGTTTTATAACACGTGAACGGGCCTTGTATGCTTAGTAGACTTATAGTAGTTTAAAATTATCATTTTTAAATTGTCTAAATCAATATATTTAACTGTTTTATTGAAAGTGTCGATCAGAATCATCAACAACCTTATTCGTTTTAATGAATAATGGAATAAACGTCAGACCCATTTCGAACAAAGTTTTTTCATATTTAAATTGTCAATAAAATAAACTGACTCCACTGATATATTTTAAATATTTAACGTCCTTTGTTTTATAACATTTTTTTATTGAAATAATATATTCTACCAAAGACATTTTAAATTTTTTGAAGTGATAACTTCAAATAATGGTTGAAAATGTTGTTGTCATCGTTGTTAATCATCATTAAATCAATCATAATATTTTCCTATATTTTTTGATGAAAATATCGATTGTTTTAATATAGAGTATCGAATTAAAATATCGATATTAAAATCAAGCACTTTTTCTAAGATAGGATAGAAGAGATAGATAAAGAAACTATCGAACTTTTTGAGAAACTAGGGTCGGAGTCTAGAAATTTCGATATTGTTAAAAAACTATCGACATTTTAAATACATCTGATTTATATAATAATATTAAATTAGTTTTATTATTTAAAATATCGGTATATTGATAGTTTTCTCTGGGACTGACCTTCGTAAATCACAATCATTCTCTTTAAATAGAACAATGTTTTCATCAATTTATAGGAGCTCATCAGGGTGTCTACTTCTCAACTATTACATTATTGTTGGTTCGGCAGGACTTCTGCAATATATCTCGTCATAGCTAGGGATCGGATCATCTGAACTGGCCATTGCTAGTATCCTATGTTTCAAATTCGTTATGAGTATGATCTTGGTTCGTGTGCTTTTAAGGGATCTAGCTGAGTCTTCCATACAATCGAAGGCCGATTTTGCCAAAAATGTTTATTAGGAATCCCAATACCCTACTGTATTTTTATCCATGACATACTGTACTAGGAGTACCGGAAAATCATTAGCGGTTTTTCCAACAGATATCGCTAGGCTTAAGTATACTATATTTTGATTTGACACATATGTCATTTTATTCTACTGATGTCAAGCTTCAAAACTACACATACGTTATAGATTTATACCTCTTTGAAAATATCAAGCTTATTATCTGAAAACGTGAATTTGTGGCACACATTACTTTCCTTATTTAATCAAAAGGAAAAAGCCGCTGAAAGTCATCTTTTGCTAGTCATATGAGTGGTTGAAACTCCACAATTCAAAGATATTGATTTCGATGTGCAAGACAAAGAACGTTCTGGTAGACCGAATAAGTTTTAAGTTGCAAAACTGTAAGAGTTATTGGATGAAGAGCCAATCCAAACTCAAAAACAATTGGCAGAAGCTTTAAATGTGGCCCAAGAAATCATTAGAGACCAATAGCGAGCGTTTCTAGTGCTCTGCCACATCAATTCAATGACAGGTGAATGGAAAATCGTCTGTGAAATACTGCTTCAAAGGTATAATCGGAAGTAATTTCCGCATCGAATAGTGACGGGTGATGAAAAGCGGATTAATTTTGAAAATCCTACGCGAAAGTAATCATGGTTGTCACCTGGCAAAACCAACTGATCGATTCATCATTTTTTCGTGTTAATGGGACTCGCGCTCGCAGAGCAGTACTACAATTTCGAAGAAGTTAGAAAATGGCTCGATAAAAGGTTTTGCTCAAAGGACAAACTGTTTTTTTGGGATGGAATCGATAAGTTGCCTGAAAGATCAGCAAGATGTATGTATAGAATCAAATGGCCAATACTTTGAATAAATAAATTTTTCACTTTCTTGATAATTATGTAAATTTTTTATTATGTAGTTATTTTACAATGTCTCAAAATTGAACAAAACAGTTCCGACAGTAATCCAAAAATGTAACAGGAAAGGACAGCTAGGAACTTCATTCCCAATTACAACTCTGGAAATTGAAGTTGTACTTTGTCTCGAGTTTCATTGAGTGAAACTCTTAACAGTGGCAGAACAGTTCGTTTCAAAATAAAGTGTTTTTAAAAAATGACGAGGTACATCCATATTTTATTTTAAGATTTACGCTCGAACGCTTGTCGAAAGTCCCATAAACCAACTGACGATCGCACACGCAGAGACGAACACAAAATATCCATATGGAAAATGGGCGAAAAAACGAACAGGAAAGGACAGCTAGGAACTTCATTCCCAATTACAACTCTGGAAATTGAATTTGTACTTTGTCTCGAGTTTCATTGAGTGAAACTCTTAACAGTGGCAGAACAGTTCGTTTCAAAATAAAGTATTTTTAAAAAATGACGAGGTACATCCATATTTTATTTTAAGATTTACGCTCGAACGCTTGTCGAAAGTCCCATAAACCGACTGACGATCGCACACACAGAGACGAACACAAAATATCCATATGGAAAATGGGCGAAAAAACGACCGGCGTCGAACGTTGCCGTTTCATATTTTTATTCTCCGGTCGTGTTTTCACGGAAAATAAGATTTTTAAGGGCGAAAGGAAATGGATTCGTAATCAGATTTTTTACGGTCGACTTTATTTTTAATTCACAAACTTTTTACGAGGTTTACTCTCGCGTTTCCCTTCAATCTCGCCTCTGGTAGGCTGTGTTTCCGCTTCTTTTTTTTACGTTATTATTATTATTAGCGTCGTTGGAAAGTTCCACGGCGGTAGACGGATCGGCCGAGAGACAGAGGGTGGAACGATGAAGCAATTAGACGGAAAAGCCCAATTTACTGATTAGTTTCTCTTTTGCCGTCTTCTTTTCGGATATTTGTTAGTATTGACTGAGCCGATATTTTTTCAATTAATGAAATATTTTCTTCATTTCGGTTTGTACAAGGAACACTAGTCATACTCGACAAACGACAAAAGTAGAAATAAAAGAAACGTTTGTCTTATGATGCGTACAATCGAGCCAACGAAAGACAATGACCAACGAAGGTTTATTGGCATTTGCTTGCAATCCGTAGAGTGTTGGTAACATCAAAAGAAATTAATGGAATCGAGGAATGCGGTGTGGATGGTAGGTATATACCCTATAATCGCCACCGTCATTGAAAAATACGGATTCACGCCCAACGAACATTTGCTCGTAATAACAAATGTAGTATGTACGTTTCATCGAAGGCCAACGAATATTCGGTATCCAACGCTGAATAGCATTCGTTGTCCTTCGTTGGCCCGGTCTGTACGCGGCATTATAATTACACAAATAAGGAACAATAACAAATACTAACTTTCGTTAATGATATTTCGATAGTCTACTTTTGAGCAACTGAGCTACTGCAATCCGCCTTTGGTGGCATTACATATTGAGCTGCGAGGCTTGTAGCAGGAATCCATGGACCAGGAATATTTTTAAGAGCATGGATGTTTATAATTCTAATAAGTTTAAGTTTCTTAATAGGGGACCTTAAACATCTTCAATCCACCCTCAATTCTTTGCTTCAATGAGCCCATTGGGTCCGATAACTAAATGTTCGTTTTGACTAATTTATTTATCAAAATCCAATGCCTTATCTATGGTATATAACTCAGCTGTAAGAATACTGGAATTAAGGCAGACTAAAACAGTGCTCTATTTGTTGATATATGTAGGACGCACCAACATAGCTCTCTTTCTTGGACATCTGTATAAACAGAAATATGAATACTTGGTTACTTATTTTCTTTAACCTTAGTAAGTAGCTCTGAATACACTGAGAGTTGCATTCATTTTTCGCGAATTTCTTCATACTTAGGTTTATATTTTACTTGTGCTATTTACCTGTCCTACTAGGTAGTAGGACAGGTCCAGGAAGAAATTATCTGATGTATAACTTTAGAAGGCGGCATATTTAACAAGAGGCGATAAAAAAATTTGTGGTATTTATGATATCACCCATGCCGCCTGTCAACTGGTATATTTACAATCTCATCCCTAGGAAAGAAACTGTGTTAATGATTCAGATTTGTTTTAAATCGCAATGAATTTGCATATTTTATTAGCAACATTTCTCGTCAGTGAAGGGATTTCGGACCAAATTTTTTTGTGGAAAGCACCAAATACAATTTTTATAGCCATGTTATAAGTTGTTGTTTTAGGTAGGAAGGGCAACAAACATTAAACACTAGCATCAATAATAGAATTTAGGCAGAATACAATATGTTCAACGGTAGTTCTATGAACTCCCGATGTGAATTTGATAATGATTTTAATATCCTGATGTGTGGCAAGCAACTCATACTAGAAATGTATGATGATTTTTGTCCATCATGGCTAATCCGTCCGTAGTGAGTGCAGAGGTTCTAGAGCATTTTCGTTTTCTGCAAAAATCCACACATTTAGATTTGCTTGACGAGAATTACTCCTAAACCCAATTTAGCATTGAGTTCATGTATTGCCGAGGTAATATTTCGCTGACTTTGGGGTCACTCTCTATCAGATGTAAAACAATGTAATCTGCACTGAGGTACGAAGATAAGCTACATGAAATGATAATATTAATAGAATTTCTTACAATTAGAAATAGTTTATGACTGATTTGAGCTGATGCACGACTCTTGAGGGATTCCTTTCAGTTAAAGAAAAATGGGGAACATTATTACCCTTAAGTTTAATTAAAAGCACGATCGAGAGAAGACGTCAAAAATATTTTTCTGCCAATATTCCTTTCATCCATATTTCACAGGATTTTGGATGTTTTAACTGAATTAAAAGCTTTCATGTCAAGAAACACAGCGGTCGTGTGCTTTCCATCATTGAAACCTTTAACTACATCAGTTTCAAATCCCACTAGACAGTGGAATAGCCTTTACTAAAAGCAAGTAGTGTGGCCGAGTCCACGCCCCCGTAAATGGGAACCAACCCTATTGTTTATTATACGTTCTAATCGTTTGCATATTTGAAAACGATTAGAACTTTAAATCTATTATATTTTAACAGAAAGAGGTGACTATTTTTAATAGGAAACTTCTGTTTTTAATTTAAAGTGATCTTGATATCCATCAAAAGGAAGAGGTATTTTATCAGTACTCGCACATAGCGCAGAAACCTCTTTAATGCTTAATTTTATTTAATTTTGCCAATAAGTAACTAAGGAAAAAATTGTTACGGAAAAATGACATACAGCAAATGAAGAAATAAATATTACCAGTAATGAAATTCAACCAGACAGGTTGTGAGAGTGGAGGCTACACAAGGCTAGTTGGGAAGACCAACAATTTATTGAATTGACTATGAGGAGAATGAAAATTACCGGTATTCGTATATGTTCTATGTAACATTTTAAAGTTTCCATAGCAATTTTATTGGTGTCTTCACTCAATTTATTGGTAAATTACTAAGTATTATGCTTTTGAAGATATATAATATGTTCATTTGGTTAAATATTTATATTTTCTTTTAATTTTTTATTCGTTCACGATTTATTCAAGTTCAGTCAGGTGTATCTTGAAATGTGGGGAGTTTTCGATGATGCTAACATCAACAGAAACTGATTAAATATTTACACGTCCATCAAATTACCTTGTCAAACAATTACGGACTATAAAATACACGATATCGGATACTTTAAGGGCGGGGAAGACCTTTCACCCTTCTTGTACAATAGAACTGATGATTCAACTTGTACTTCATCCGTTTTTAGTTGGGGCCGATATGAGAGTTGCACAGCTCAGCTGAAAATAAATCCTCTCCATTATACTCCGACCGATTTAGCAGCGCCTGTACAAGTTAAACACATTTTCGCTCGCGTCTCCACCACCCCATCCCCCGCCGGCACGAAACATAACATACAGTTCGTAAAATAAACAGCGGATGCGTTAACTTTGCCAGGTTTCTGGCAAGCTTAAAAGTCAACATTAGATTTTTCGCCTAGAGAAAGAGGCTTTTGCTCTCTCGGCGCTTAATTTTCTGAGATACGGTAGGCGCTTGTTTGTTAGTTTCGTAAAAAAATTACAGTCGGATAGAAACAAGGGGCGATTAGACACAGCAAAAACGACTAAAGCGAGACGATTTCCGGTCCGGATGGCATTAGCGGTTCGAATTTTGTTGATGGAAACTTGACCTTGTTTTTGATGCTCTCATTAATTTGACACTAATACCACTAAGAAACGATACTGTTTTAAAAATATGGCCGGTAAACGGAAACATTTATTAACCATTTTCTTTATTTTTATTCCCTTAAATATCGTCTCTGGTGATAAACAATTTTTTGCAAGTGCTCTCTAATGATCCGGCCATTAGTACTGGCACCAATTGTGCTACGTAGCATTATAAATCCTCCGCCCTCCGATAAATAAATGCCTATTTATTTATTCGATTCAAATATGTTTTCATGTTAAATCGGTAATAAAATTTTGTTAAATAGCAACGGGAAAGAAGAGCAAATGCAGCTGGTCCAGGGCGAGTACGAAAAATATTTATTTATATTGGCTTTTTGGATCAACACAATGCGTAATAACGTTTGCAAATTATATGATTTAGCATTAATTAAAACGAGGTATCTCTAGGGATTTTTATTACACTTTCAATGTCTTGCTTGAAATTATACACAAATATGTGATATAACAATATTTAAACTTAATATCCCTCCAGTATCCCTCAACATTGTTATTTTAGCAATTTGATATATTGAGAAAGCACCTGATCTAACCATGAATTTCAGCTTTTTGGATTGAATAGTATATCAGATATTTTGCAGAATAATATTGCAAAGTGATTTGAAGTTTCTTTACTCTATAAGTTTTGTTTTAACAAAATGTAAAATATATACAAGCGCCTTTATGGAAAGACGTATACATGATCGATCAAGAAGAAGAATAATTAACATAATAAGTGCTAAATAATAACTTCTAATAAGATAATGGTGCCCAATAGGTACAAATTTGTAAAACAATGTGTAGTCAGTCAAGAATTATATCACCAAGCCTCAAAGTTGCACAATTATTATTTTAACTTGAACACTTTTTAAATAATATGTAATTTTTACTAGCGTTGGGAACTATCGATCGGAATTATTATCAATTCATTTTAAATAATTTTAAATTGGCAAGTGGCAGTTCGAAAAAGTGAATGGAATGATCCAAATATGTATTATTATATTTTAACATTTGGAAAGTAACAACGACATAATATAATATATACAATTACTTTGGTTTATTTCTATTTCATTCCATCGTGTGTTTATGAATGTTTCTTTAATCGTATCATAAGTGAGACGGAGATGTACATATTCCTTCTCGAACGTTCTTTGGTAAAGAAAATGAAACATATAATTGCTGGATTCTATTACCTTCCAAAGAACAGTTTCATTTTGAAAAATATAAAATTATTCTTAAAGCTTAAATATTCATAAAATACGGAATACTATTTATACATACTTGACTTCTTATATAGAGGATTATATAGAGGAATGAAGTAAATATTTGTATCGTATTTTCTCAATCAACTAGTATACCATCGCGCCCTTTTTAAATACAATAACAAATTTTATTTATCGGTAATCAGGAATATTTTTGGATTATTATTCATTGAAACTTCAATGAAAGGTATTTTAACACTTAAAAGACTTCCAACAAACATCGAGAGAGTCCCAGAATATATTACATACATATATATTACATATAAATCTGTGCAAAAATAAATATCGAATATTATTTTTAACGTCACGGCTAGGATGGCAAAGTGAAAACATTAAAAGCCAGTCGAATGAAATTAGTCGCCCAGAAAATACCTACTGATAGTAAAAAAAGTCGATACTAAAAAGTAATCATATTATTCGGGCCGAAAATAACAACTGAATCAGGCGATAGTAAAAAGTAGTCCATTGCTAAACAGTCGATAGTCGTTTTTAGCTATTTTTTACATAATGCCGGCTTGGTGGCGCAGTGGTAAAGACGACAGGACGGTCGTTCTACTGTTGCGATAGCCGCGGGTTCGAAACCTGCTGGGGCATGGTCGTAAATATTTATTTATGGTTATGGTAAAATATTTATTGTTGTCCTAGGCAAGAGTGTAAAATCCGACAAGGAAAATGATCCCAGTCACGCCAGTAGTCAGGCTGAATAAGACCGGATGTTGTCTTCTGAGATGATTTCTAAAGTTGGTCACTCGCCAGTCGGTAGGCTTAATGCCGAGGACCGTGGTTTGGAGCCCACGTTAATCTGTGGGTCCAGTCCAGATAAACCCCTAGTTGGTAAAAGGAAACTTTAAAATATATATAATTTTTTTTACATGTTTCCTGATATTATAAGTAGATCATATAACCAAAATTTTTGGTGCGTATCATAAAATCATTGATATCCTTCAATTAAAATATTTAATTTAATATTTTTGTCTTTATTTTCATTGCAGTCATTTCCCCATTTTCCCTCAAATGAAAATACCCTATATAATATGAATATTTAACTTGTTTATGTTAAATTTAAGCTGTAATATCTTTAAAATCCCTTAAACAATAGCATACTAAGATGCAAATGACTTTAGTCGGTGTTTGTATATGGAGCGTGTTGACCTTTCCCTTTTCAATAAACATTTTCAATTAGTTTCTTCTGTCTCCGCCCTCCCGCGCTCGGCGTCCCTGCATTACCATTTTTAATTAAGTTGTATCGCGTCGCAGGTACAGTATTAAACACGGCGAAACTGTTTAGACGAAAGGGAGCCGGGATTCAACCCTTGCCTGTGCCGATTTACATCTTTATTTCGGGCAATTTGCATCTTTAACCCCCGCAGGTCTCAGTCGAAAACCACTTCAGTCCCACCCCATACGAGTCTATAAATAAACCACTATCTTATCTGGGGGGATGGGTTGACTTTTAGACGGTGCGCGGTTAACTGGAGAGGAAATAGAATGACATTCGGCGTAGTTTGGTTGATAATCAGCCTCCCCGCATGGAATTGTCTGGAGCAGTTATGTGGGGATATCTGGTTTTGGTGTAATTTAGCGAAACACAAACAGTTTTCTTAGCGGATTGAATGGGAAGCTAGGAAACCTTTTAGCAGGAATTTTCGATGTCGGTCCGTTTCATATTCATAAGGTTAATTTCTAATTCAGCCCGTTTAATATATGCCTTAAGTTATATTATTCACACTACTGTTTTAAATCGTTTGATTTTCTTTTATTTTCTCTTTTATTAATCCTTTCTAATTTGGCAAACTAGTTGAAATAGTTCTCGACAAGCACGTCTAAGGAGGCTAGCACTAATACTAATTACTACATACGAGTCAGAATATGTTAATTTAATTGTATCTTCAACAAATTCCTGGGACTTAAATGATAATATAAGATTATTACGTTTAAAATAATAACGCTATTAAGTTGTTAAACAAGTTTGAGAAGCGCCAATTCCAATCTCTATAAATTCAATATTTCATCCTTCATGAGAACAACAAACGATAGTTAATATATCGCTTATACATACACTATACAAGCTCTTTGATTTCCTGTGCGTTATTCAGTTGTATTGAGTTTAGATTGCTATGATTTAATAACCTTCTTTCATGTGTTATAGCGAAACCTTGGATAACTACGTCATTCATTTGATCTCCATGTCATCATTTTTTGTTACCAACAGTATATGGCAGTTATACTCACCATTATAGTTGTTTAATTTTTACTCTCATTGGGTTAGGTTTTCAGCTGGCATAATATTTCCATTTTAATCTGCCACTGACGTGGATTTGTAGTTCTTATTGGAAACAGTATACATTTTTTTAAAAGCAATATCCAGCAGTTGACAATTAGTTTGCTCATCTTGTGGATATACTAAATACCATACACGACCAGACGCTTGTGAGACGTCCAGGAACATTGCAGATCAGTGTTTCTGTTCTTCAAACGTCTTTCCAATATGTGCTGACTCTATGCACTTAAGATAGTTGTTTGCTCACCGGTGATTTCGAAATCCGAACCAGATACCTCATGTATTTAGAAGTGATTTCAGACCTTATAACAGTGGTTTCTCAAACAATGTGGGCCTGAAAGTACCAATTTGATGCAAAGCAGCAGTTTTCATCAAAAATGGCATTAAAACAGTTGCAAATTCTCACAATGGCTGAGACTTGAACGCCATGATCCTGAATCAAAACAAAAGAACAAAAAAAAACACCAAGCTAATTCTTATTAAGAAATTAGCCAATAAATTATTTGCGTCAATTTATGATAAAAGATGCGGCTGACATAGAATAACTTTATTTTAATAGGACAACGCACCTAGTCATATACACCAATAAAACATTGCTAAAGTTAGTGCATGAACGTATGAATTGCTCCCAAATTCAGATTGTTCATTAGATTTAGCACCATCTGACTTGTCACACTTTTCAAATAAAAATATTGTGGCATTGTGTATAAAAATATAGAGGTAAAACAAACCAAGTCTACTTATGCTAAGTACATTCTGAAAAGAGAAACCTGTCCATCGGTAAACATCCCACAAGAGAAACATGGACAATACTTGGTCCTTTACTTGGATCTTAGATTAATTTGGCAAAGGCACATCTGCACCAAACGTAAACTTGACAGTAGGCCTCGTAGTGTGAATTGGTTAATAGTGCGCCACTAACATGTTAGCAATCATAACAATATGATGTTATTCAACTTCATCATAAAGCCGATCGACGCCATTCAACTATGGGGCACTGCAATATAGAAACATTGGAAAGGTTCCAGAGCAATGCTTTAAAGAACTAATAATCCTTAAAGCATGAGTTACAAGTATATATATTTGGATCTAGGTGTGCCAACAGTAAAGCAAGAAATAATACATTATAACATAAAGTATCAGAGGAGGCCTCTGCAACATACAAACGAGCTGGCTTTGGTGTTGTTTGAAATAGGAAAACAACAGCACGTGAGACTCAAGAAGTGTGACATCCCCGGTCTTAGCAACATATTAATTTAGATGAATGGTGCTGCGTCCACAGATTGAAGCTCTCATATTAAAAAAAAAAGACAATAACCAACAGTTTAGAAGGTGGAGAACACAGTAGCTGATTGTTCTGGAACAGATTGCAATGCCCCAGAACAGAGAAGGCAAAAAAAAACCTTTTTACCATCCACATTTTATTTTAATGTATTGAAGTACTTAAGTTACAAGAGTAAGAGCAAAAAAAATTATTATAGAGCATTAAAACTTTTACATCTAATTGTCTTATACTCACGTAATAATAGATGCAACCTGAAGTGGGTTTTCTGGTCTAAATTTATTGTGGCCCAAAGTATTTTTTCGCTTCACACAGCCCCGCTCCATCTATTAAGCCTTGCAATGTCCCTCGCCCACGTCTGCTACTAATTTTAGGCTAGGAAAGGTGGCGTCCTAATGCAATAATTATGAGACGGTCTTTCGATTTCCGTTTTTTCGGTCCGCCAAACTTCCATAAACCCGGAACGGGTCTCGGATACCTACCTGGTCAGGTATAAAATCGCCAGGGCGCCCTCTTTCGTCGACTCGCTCCGTTAAATCTTCGAGATGTAATTCAATGAACGTCTTGGATTGTGATTCTAGAGGTGCAGGACCGTATCGGGGTATTTAGCCTCTTTTTAGATTTTTTCTTATTGTTATATATTTATTGGTCGTTAGTTGATTGTGTTTCTACATAGAAATTGATTTATGGCTTCGATAGGCTAGATATCTGTAATAAAAGAAAACTCAAAATTTTAGTGTATAATAATAATATACGATAGAGAGATTATTAAAATTACATGTATTTTGAAATCTAAAGTGGGATTACTACAATTTTACCAGAAATAAGAACACAGCATTTTAAAATTCGCCAAATTCAAAAGTCAAACAGTAATTAAAATTAGAAACGCTACGAAACATTTTATTTTTTATCTCACCTATTATTTCCTAATCATCCATATTTCAACATTTGAACCTTTTAGCGCGCTTCGATTTTATTTCGATAATTTATCTTTTATTTCACAGTTAAAAATGTTATAAATAAAAATGTAAAAAACGGAAGGAAAAGATGAATAGAAAATTGGACTGGAATTTATAAAGGCAAATAACCTGGATTTTCCCAAAAACGATTCATCGATGGTGACTGTAAAGTGTGACTATAACTGTATAATAATTCTAAAAAGAATATTAACTTTTATAGAACAAAGTGAGTGAGTATTCTTGACGCACTAACTCTAAAGAGTTCCCAGTAATAACACAATCGCGAATTGGGAACTGTGAGAAAAATAATATTGAAATCAAGTGCCTCATATTTGCAAAGACAAATTCAAATTATATCGATGGCAAATATATTTGATAGGGCTGCCAAAATATACATTTTACATAGTTGATAGTTATTAAAACATAAAAAGAGGTTTCAATTATATACATTTGATGATGGATGTTTGGTATTCTTAAACTTTTACTAGCTCTGTAGAAGGAAATGGTATTGTATCCGGTAAATAAAATATAATTGTAATTTTGAAGTTTATTTTAATAATAGCCTTATTAGACATATTAAGGGCTTGTGTGAATTCTTAAGTTGGATATCTGCTACTCTTTTACTTCACTTGGCTTTAATACGTACTTCGTGCACATTTGTATGATTAAACCCATCGCCTTATTTTATATATGATTTTCCATATTATGGTAACTAGAGAAATAACAAAATTATTAAATACGCATACACACAATAAACGAAACAAGCGAGGTCTAACTTCAAATGTTATGAACAGCGTTATTTACCTCGATCTCACATTAATTAGATTTTAGACATAAATGAATGATCATAAAATAGTATATATTTACATTAGAATGGTCTTGTTGCCGTGAATAAACTGGCAATCTTCAAACTATATCGTCTGGTTCAGATCTCGCAAAATTTAACCACATTTATTCCCAGTAGAGCAAATATGCCGAATTGCCATAAAATAGTTTCTCAAAATTAGCTATCTAGTTTGTTGAGTTTTCACTAAACTTTTATTTTTTATGTTGGTGATATTATTTGGACAGTGAGAAAGTGCAGTGCAGCAATCGTTCTCTCTGGAGTTAGTTTCAATACGTTATCCGTGTTATTTTGCGTGTTTACATAATCTATTAGTTGAAAACAGCTTGAAAAATTTGTTGTTTAATCAACGCTGTTTAACAAAAACTTCTAATATCCTCTCAGCGCAAGTGTTTAGTACATAATTATTTTCTTTTAACGCTTGCACTAATTAAACCTTGTAAGGATGGAAATTTTCTCTTTATAATTAAGTGAAGTATCGTCTTAAATATCTAAATTTTTTTAGATTTTACAAGTACAAATCTTCCACAGAGTCACAGCATACAAAATACGTTTCAATAACAAAATTGTAGGACGACTGTATTAAGTTGCAATAGCTCTCTATGTCACATTTAGATTCCTTTCAATTGATAAATGATCCCAATAGAGGGTTTAAAATATTCTCGGTATTTCTGCTGATCCAAAAAGTTGGAGCTTGGACTTGTTAAGTTTAACGGTATGCAGAAAGTATATAAATATAAATTAGTTGGACCAACCTATTTTCTGTGAATGATATTATTTCTTACTAACTAATTAATATAAAATATTATATTGCAGATATAATATTAAGTTTTGTAGGTGTAGTTTGCTACTTTACGTGTAAATTGTCGGCTATGTTAGTTCGTATAATTGATCTATCAACATGATTGATTGGTGGAGTTGTGGCAATGACAGCTCTATATAGAACGGCGAATTATGCATATGACAGACAAAAGCCGATGATCCTTCGTATTACTTAAGCGCCAACGAACGGTGAGGGGAAAAACAAGAAGTCAGTCTCTGTGCTGCAGCTATTTAACGAGCGCTCTCGAGACGATATAAATCGGAAGCTGACACGTAGCAACCTAACTGATTTCCAGCCCTCCAAGAGAGACAAGAGCCCGCCGAATTGAGCCGGAAAGCTTCGAGTGGAAATTTTTATTACGCCGACGTCTCGGCAATGTCTGTCTTGATTAAAAAGCTAATTCCTCTCATAATTGCATTAGACTTTTAGCCTAACTTCGCTATTATCCACAACCGATATTTCCCTTGCTTTAATATTCCATAATATTTAAATTTTCATTGTTTTAAGGTGTATAGACTGTTTTATCGATACAATATTACTATTTTACAGTACCTAAGATAGCATAAGTAGATATGTTGTGGCTCAGTGCTTTTAGATTATCTGATTATATGTATTGTCATTAATTTTTTGATTCGTTCATATTTAATCAACGATATTTGTTATTTAAAATACCAACATAACAACATAAGTTTTCAATTTAGTATCATTAAATTATTCATTATATAGAGAAGCTAATCATTGAACGCTCAAAACTTTTTAATATTCATTACTCTTGTTTTATTTGAAGAAATAGGCTACCGGCATCTATCATACACTTTTAGAAAGTTGTGATGATGCTGCTCTATATATCGTAATTGTCGGCGTGTTTCATTTATTTAAAAGATTTGATTTTGATACCAATAACAGAGAACGGCCTGAAAGACGAAAAACATTAATCTCCAATGAAAACTTACTGGACGAAAAACCCAACTTAAACTCTTAAAGAACTTTCAAGCTGTTTATGAATCAACTGTTTCCAGATATTCACATGTGTTGGAAAAGACCCAAGAAGAGGAAAGAACGGCTACCACACCAATTAATTGCTGGCTTGTACTGTTTAATTTCTGGCCAGTCAAATAACAATTTTCTGTGACATATTGTGACTTTTGCATTGTCTGCGAGAAAAAGTGAATGTAGTACAATTATCTTCAGCGTAGAAAGTTATGGATTAGTCCGAGAGCTATCCACATCGACGCAGAAGCAGAATATTAATGTCCATGAAGTATTGCTGTGCAAAGCAGAGATCAAAAACGTGTAATGGATTACGAGCTGCTAAAACTGAGTGAAACTCTTACTGCAGATGTCTGCCGACGCCCTGAACAAATTGAACAATGTATTATTTCAAAACAATCCATCGTTCGCGAATAACAGACGCAAACTTGGTCTGTCACATGTTGCAATGGTTGTAAAGAATACACGGTTTCAGCTTGAATGGGAAGACGGGTGGCAGCAATTTGTCTTTACCATTAACTTAAATCTAAATATATATCTTGTAGGACCTATCAGCCCTATCTTCAACCATATACACTCTCCTATATTGTAACTCCAGTTCTTTCCTTTTTTTCTTTACATGTTCCTTCCAGCGAACTTTTTTATCAAGGTTTATTCTGTGATAGTTAGCGTTGTTGCTAAATGGAATGATATATTATTTACGGTTATTGGTGCTTGTGGTGTCTGATTATACGTGAACTGCACATGTACACATTTATTTTCATTAATGTTTATTTACCAAGTCCGTATCCAGTTATTTATATTATCATTTGCCTGTTATAATTTTCATTTTGGCTTCTTCTCTATTATTTCCGACAGCAAGAATCGCAATGTCATCAGAAAGTATAGGAATCTTGATGTTTTCCATTTGTGGTAAATCACATATGTTTAGCAGATAAATAATTGTCCCCAATACACTTCCTTGTGATACACCTGCTTTAGCTTTTTTTAGGTTTTGAAATATTTTGAATCGCTGCCAAATAATGTTGCCAGAGAGACAGGTAAATGTTATCGGAAATGATTGATAATAATTTCATTAATATATGTCGTACCAACGTTTCTAAATAATATCTTTGTAAAATAAAAATTGACCGGACTATAATTAGCACCTTATATTAACTGTAATTTTAACATTCGTCGAAAAAATACTTTGCTAAAATTTATGCTAAACTTGAATGAAGGAGTTAAAATAATTCATACAAAGAAAATTGAAGAATTCACTAAATAGTTTTTAGTAAATTTATGTTGTTATTGCATGATTTTGTTTTATTCTGATTGCCATTGTTATTTAATCAAAATTTGTTTACCTAACTATTCATTGAATTATTGATAGAACAATACACATTTTAAATTTCATTAAATGACAATACAAAATCTGAAAATCAGATTGTGGTATATTTAATTATAACTATAAATTTAATATACTATACGACTAGAAATATTTTTGACAGTAAAATTTTAAATAAAAAATACATTTCTCTGATATTCTGGACAAAAAATTAATAAAATATAATATAAAATGAAATACAAAAATGTCCGGCAGTTTAATAAAAAAAACTATATTTCTCAGAGATTATGTAGAAGTTTGTTCAGATGAATTATGTTGAAATACCTTTTTACGATATTCTGTGAAGACATATGAGTTTCTAATTACCTCTGTTAATCAAATATCCCGGTGAAAATCACCAATGTCTGAGCCTGAAGCTATTAATCTTTGTATGAGTGAAGCTTTTTAGAAGCTTACCTTTGTAGAAGGAAGTAAGTTTGGCTTTATAAACCTCCAATATGTATAAATTATCATAACAATATTTTCAAGAAGCAATATTCAATGGTTACTCTACGACACCAAACATATAAAAGTAAAATTCAGTCGTCATTCCAGACATCAAAGTGATCGAAGTTCCACACTCGTGCGTATACGCCAAAATCTAGATGTATTTCTCTTTGGATATTCCAATTCGTCTGTGCAACCGACCGGAAACTTCACGTTTGATTTGTCTTGAATAATGGGCCGCGCATTCGAAGTGCTAAAGTTCGCGAATAGATCTCCGGTAAATTTAGGAGCTCGAGTCCCTGGGATCACGTGACTACTTTCGAGGTATTTTTAAGGTGCGCCTCACTAAAGCTTCCCTTATACCACCGCCATTTTATCGTGCAGGGTAGATTGGGAGTGATTTAGTCCTTCATGAAATAAGATTTTCATTTTCGGCGTTGTCAACACCTAATTTTATATATGGGTAGCATATTTTTAAATTTTATTTTAATGGTCTTTAGATAGATTTATATTAGTTATTATTTTATATTTGGTATGAGATTCCGGTAAGTAACAGCTTCATATTTCAAACTCATTTTTTAATCTCAGTTAACAAAGCACGTATAATAACTTTCTATTTTCAATTTTTATGCATAATTCTAGGTGAATCTGTAGGTGATTGTTTAATATAGCAAGTTTCAATTTTAAAATGTTATTTAAACTTCTGTATGAACTATTCATTTCATATAAATTATCCTTATACATTAGGTACTTGCATATATATTGATCAGCGATAACCATTTTTAAAAATGCGAAGTTTCAATGTATACAATGGCTAAATAATTATATTCGATGGATTCAACATTTGTATAGATAATAGAACATTTTCACTGTAATATTATTACGTTACTGAGTGTATATGCTAATCACGTAATGCTCTAAATCGCATGTTTGATATTCATTACTTTTCTTGTTTGATTTGAAGAGATCCACTGCCGAAGTCAACTAAAGTCAATTTAGATTTAGCAAATATAGAGCAGAGGTGGCCTTGATATCGATGACAAAGAACGGTTCAGTAGAAGATCTATTGGACGAAAATCCAGCTCAACTCTCAACAAGTTTTAACAGAGCATTTTTCATGAATCAGCTGACATTCACATGTTTTAAAAAGATCTAGAAGGAAAAAGCTACTACGAAAATCTCAAAAGCCAAAAAAGTCATGGATTAGTCTAAGAGAGCCATCCACATGAATACCGAAGCAGACCATTCACGGTCATACATTCCCGCTGTGGATATAGTGAGATCAGCAAGTTGCTATTGTGAAATTGCTACTAATACAGATATTTACCGACTTTAGTTGAACAAAATGAACGACATGTTGCTGCAAAAAAGAGAAAGAGAAGAAAAGAAAACGATATTACCGAAAAAAAAAGAAAGAGAAAAGAAATAAAATATTTTTAACAAAAAAAATGAACCGACTTCAAAAAATAAATAAGGAACCCACTGAAATTTAGAAAATAATCCAATTTAGATGTTTAACACACAAAAAAATATTCTGTAAGTATGTACATGATAATCGTTGTAATACCTAAATAAAAATGAACAAAAACCTTATTTAACCTATCTACTATACGTATTTTATATTCTACTATATAAACACAATTTGGCTTAATACCTACCTAAACCTATTTATCTATTTATAATATTATTTTAACTACTACCAACCGACAACTTTGAAGTCAGTGCCGAACCCTAACAGTTATATTAATTTAGATTTGTTTTGCTGGTAATTTAATTATTGCATATATCACAAAATTATATTATTACTTTTGTAACATAAATGTTTGATTATTTTAGATAAAAAATAGGTGAAAACTTTATACGTGCCTTTGAAATTTGAGCGTTTACGTTGATTTCACCCCACTCTCCCCAACATATTCCGATTTGGTTACAATGAGACCACCTCGCAAGTGCACTCTTTAGAATACAAAAATACTTTTGAATATCGGGCCACAATCAGCCGAACATATAACCTCCTCCTTTTTCGAAGTCCGTTAAAAATATTATCTTACATGCCAATGCTCTGTCACAGATTACAATGGTTTTAAAGAATACACTGTTTTTCTCAATAAATTTCTATTTAACGTGACAAAATAATAGTACAAGGTATAGTACTAAAATACATTATTTTATATTCTTCTGTAAATCATCAAAATAAAAAAAAATCTGGATCATATTAATATTTTATATTAATTATATATGTAGCTATTTGGAACCATTTAGTTATTATTTTATGTAAACACAAAAATAGTTGTACAATAAGTAGCTCTTGGTTTTAATGCCTGAATTCCTTAATTTGTTATCAGCGTTCGTACAGCATCTCGAAGATATAAATAGTAATAAACTTTAACTTCTGTTTTAAATAATCCTTATATAAAAAACGTACCTAGTGCCGAATGGCCAACTTAGAAACCATCTCAGAAGACTACGGATCACACCCAGTTTGGTTACTGGCACAACTAGAATGGTTGACCTTGCTCGGTTGTATACTATTCTTGTCTGTATACAACCATGCCCTAACAGAATCGTATTATATATCAATTGAGCTGCCACCACTTTAGCACCAATTCCTTGAAGCTACAGCACTGAGAAGCTGGCTAATATCTATTTTAGTATTTCATATTTTGCTGATTATTAATAATATTATTCATACAAGGATCCCGATAAAAGGAGAATCTGAGGATTTTAAATATATCATACATTGTATAACAAATAGCGCCCTCGTATTGGACTAATACATATATGTATATATATATATATATATATATATATATATATATATATATATATATATATATATATATATATGTATATATATATATATATATATATATATATATATATATGTATATATATATATATATATATATATATATATATATATATATATATATATATATATATATATATATATATATATATAGGAGTACTGATTGGATTGTGGCAGTACAGTGAATTACTTACCGAATATTAATTAGTGTCCTCCAAAGTCTAAAAATTTACATTTTTTTTAAACATGGCCGCTATATGGAAGGTAATTTTAATTTGTTTCTTGTTTTATATAATACAATCGAAACATATATTTTGCAGAACAACCTTTTCTTTCTGAATCTCCGTGAATGAATTTTAGTCGCATCCTTTGTTACCCTGTTAAAATCCAACAAAAAACGTGTATATGTCTGGATGTAGTATGATATAAAGGTATCGGTAAGACTTAGAGATAAATCGATTATTTTTATTGAAAATTTTTGAAGCATACTGCCGCTCCGACACATTCCTTCATGCCGTTGATCGCAGCAAACGTTCCGGTAATCCGCCATTTGTACCCGAATCATACCGAGCTAGCATTCTTTCAGATTTTGGGCGACGAAATATTGCATTATCAATTCCAAATTCACGCTTCGCCTGTTTAGTTCGACGGGAACCGCAGAAATTCGCACGATTTCCCATCGGACGCTAAATGTTTTCTCTCTTGCTCTCACTATTTGTTTCTATGTGGTTCTTGTCTCTCTCTGGGTGTATTTTTTATGCATCTTTTACTTTCTTTGCACGCTTCTTATGTCTACTTGTTTACGTCTATCTACCTCCATTTCTCTTTATTTATATTTATTTATAATCTCAAAAAAGTACTGCCGAACTTGTGGACAGTGTTGTACAATTTCCAAAATTGGTGAGGAAAAAAAAATTGAGAAAACGAAAGAAGTCTTTTTTATCTTTTCATAATGAAGTATAATATTATTAATTATAACGTTGCACTTTTTTCTTGTAACTATTTTGCTTGTTAGGTCAGACTTGACACTGTCGCCCAATTTAAGAATCCCTTCCCTTGTTACCATTAAAGACACTACAACAACATCATTTTCAGAGGCATTCAATATCCATTAGTAATAAAAATGTTTTGATATACTTATGTATAATCCTTGCACTAAATTAAGCCAATATACGTTATTAAAATTTATAATGGTAGGTTGATGCACCAAATTTAGGTTTTCGTTTATTTTGACTCTGGCAACAAAATACTAATATAAATAAAATGATCAAACAAAAATAATGTTATAATAAATAACTTATTTTAACATTAAGTATATCTAATGCATAATTGTTGAAGGGCTTAAACTACACTTAATTAAACAATCACAATAGTATGTTGGTTTGAGTTGTTTTATTATATTTACATTCACATATCACAACAGTGTCGACTTACACAAATCGAATTTCATAGACCGATTATCAGAGTTCAGTCTGTCCCTTTTTAACTAGAGCAATGCTAATTAGTAAAATGGGAAAGAAAAATGCTCCGAGTTTAAAAGGGATCCTACGTTTCTATAAACTGAATTTGGCAATATGTTTGACGGTTTTGATGACCTGTATTGGATGTTTTATTGGAAGGACTATAGATATTTGGAGTTCTTGTAAAAGTTTTCTGACACGGGCAGTCTACGTATTTTGCTCGGATAATACCAATCGACAATAAATACCCAATCAACATGAGCTTCTCCACAGATTGGGAAATTCCCCACAAGTTGGCAACACTGTGTGTGGAAAATGATTTACGAGTTGTAAAGTGATGACGGCGATTTGATAGTCATTGTTCAGTGATTTTGATCCGTCAGAGTTGGATCAGCATTCAAATGAAGCAATGGAGGAATTAGTAACGATTTTCAATTACATTTTGAATCTAATAAATGTTTTTAATATTCTTAAAAATATTTCTTATACGTCAATTTCGCCTTTGTTTTTGTATACATTCCTATGTATGTTTTTCTACTTTTCTTTGTTTCTATTTTCCTCCCCTGCTTAGGTTCTCAGTTCTATTCAATTCCGAAAAATATGAATAAAAGACGACCGTTTTACGTCCGTTGATAACTGGGGGCCAATTTGTAAGATTTACATTTCCGTTGGTGAGAAAACGAACCGTTATAAGGAAAAACTCGCATGCATTTTACATAATTTTCTCTTATTTCACGTCAATACGCGGTACCGAGATCAAAGAAAGCGAGGAGACGGCAAACAATAGCATGTATACGTTCATAGTTCATCCATATTGTTTGTTTTACCGAAACTAAACAACGGTATTAGTAACAAAATTCAGTCGAAATCAACCCGAACATCTGTCGCAGTTTATATCAACACGAAATTTCCGTTAATACCTGTTCGTGCCAATGTTTTCGATAAGAAAAATGATTGTTCGTTTCCCTATCGACGATACATAATGAATGAAGCCAATTTTCGAAATGATTGCTTCCACGAAACCCGTCGGTAACGATTAGATTATCGCGTTATAGGCCCAGAAAAATTAATTTCCCCGGCGACTACGAATTGGTGTCCAGTTTATCATGCAAAAAGTCGACGGATCGATATGAACAAATTCGGATTAAAAACGTCGCGTCTGGTACTTATTCAGAAAGTATTTTCAAATCATTTCAACCTGTTGAAATTTACTTACTTAATTTGCAAATAAATAATAATTCGTATTTGATAGGTTATATAACAGGTCAATTGAAAAGTCCCCGACCTGCCATAGTAAAACACATTTTTTTTTGCAAAATTAATTTTTTTATTCAACATAATTCCCTTTAAGGGCGATACACTGACTACAGTGACCCGTCAACTATTCGATACCATTTTTGTAGTACGATTTGTCCTTTGCTTTAAAATATGTCTCAGTTTCGTCGATCACCTCTTCATTCGACGAAAATTCTATTGAGATCTGAGAACAGGAAATAGTCGCTGGTGGCCAGATCTAGAGAACACGGTGGATGAGAAAGCAATTAGAAACTCATTCATGGATTTTTGACATGGTCCATTGTCTTGGTGAAGCAGCATTTCCTTTTTCTTCATATGCGACCGTTTTTCGGCGATTGTGTCCTTCAAACGGTCCAATAACGCTATGTAATGGTCGCTGCTGATGGTCCTTCCTTTTTCTAGGTAGTCAATGAAAATTGCTCCATGCGCATCCCAAAATATAAACGCCATAACCTTACCAGCGGTCTGTTGCGTTTTCCCACGCTTTGGAGTGGGTTCATCATTTGCAGTCCAGTCGGATGACTCTCGATTGGACTTCGGAGTGAAATTATGGAGCCATGTTTTATCCATTGTCATATATCGACGTAAAAACTCGGATTTATTACTCTTAATCATCTTAAAACACTGCACCGAATCATCTACCCCTCGTTGTTTTTGGTCAAAAGTGAGCTCGCGCGGCACCCACTTTACACAGAGCTTTCTCATACCCAAATATTCGTGAATTATATGATCTACACGTTCAATTGATATATTTAGAGTATCTACTATTTCATTCAGTTCAACAATCTCTTTTGGGCGTCCACTGCATTCACCGTCTTCGGTGCTTATTTCACCACGTCCAAACTTAGCATGCCAATCCTTGATGGTTGATTTTCCTGGGACAGTGTCCGGAAACTCAGCATCAAGTCAAGTTTTTGTTTCAACTGTATTTTTCCTTTCAAAAAGCAATATTTTATAAACTCACGAAATTCCTTTTTATCTTTAAAATGCTATATCTTATCTTTTTTCTATATATATGCTTATCTTTTTTCTATAATTCAGAAACTAATGATTCGACAGCTGTCAAATTTATACACGCATCCTTTGAGGGTTAGTGCTAACTAAAAACATATGGATTTAATTCTAGTAGCGCCATCTATCAGGTCAGGCCGGTGATTTTTCAATTAACTGTTATAAAAAAATTGTAGTCGAAAGCACTTTTCGCTATTATTTTTATTTATCAAGGAAATGTAGAAAAAATGTATAGTATTCTTATGAGAATATGAATGGAATATGCTATTTTCGAAACGATCGTTGAAAATTACAAAGAAATGAAAAGACAGCAAACATTCAGGCGGACTTCAGGATCATTCAATTAATAATTTCCTTACATTTGGTAGCCTTTGTAATGATTTAGATCTAGTGAGATTGAGAAATACTGCGAAGTAATGACAATGCCAAGTGAACTGAAGCTGAATTGTAATTCTCTGTTTGCAATTGAAGCAAATATTGACAAAGAAACAACCAACGAGCAAATCAAGCGACCAGGCCAGACCAGTACACCAACTAGTTGGAAATTAACAAATGAGAAGTTATACCTTATGTTATGTATTAGGTTTGCAGTAAAATGAGAAGAGTTTTAGTATGACCTACATAAAAATTAAAGTACCTTACCAGCCAGTTCCATAAATTTTAAAACCAAAATGGCCTATACACCTTGAAGCTTGTAAATAAAAAACTTTTTGCAAAAAGACGTTGCTCAGTTTGTTTAAGTGGCGTCGGTAGACATCTGCAGTAACAATGTAACTCAGTTTTAGCAGCTCATAATTTATTACTCCTTGCTGATCCTGCTAAATACACAGCAAAACTTTATTGGATCTACTGACCGAGTTTCTTATCCCCTTTTTGTCTGATAAGCCACGATATTGAAACGCTTGGAAATGACGTTTTCAAATCAATTCATTAGTAACATTAGTCATTCAGTAGCCATTTTCCTTCGATTTCGATCTATCTGAAGTTTCTTTGTCTCTTCATAATTATCCTCAGCCTCCTGATGTGCCTTTCATAAGGACTTTGTCATCAAAATCACTTGAATCTTAAACCGTTGAAACCTAAGCCGAAAATTGGTATATAATGATCTAGCATCGTTATAAGTTTCTAAAAGTGTTTTAAGGACATTGACAATAAATTTCTACAAGTCAAACAACAAAAGTAAGGAGTGTGGAAAATAAAATTTTAAACATTTTATAGCGTCTGCATAACATTAAGATATATTTTTTAAATATATTTTAAAGTCCCCTTTTACCAACTATGGGTTGGTTTGGACTGGACCTACAGTTTAACGTGGGTTCCGAACCACGGTCCTCAGCATTAAGCCTACCGACTGGTGAGTGACCAATTTTAGAAATTATCCCAGAAGACATCCGGTCTTACCACAATCACAAACATAAATTTACGACCATGCCCCAGCAAGATTCGAACCCGCGGCTATCGCAACGGTAGGAAGACCGTCCTATCGCCTTTACCACTGCGCCACCAAGCCGGCTGCTTAAGATATTTAACAGTTATTTACATTGATATTTCACGTTTCTACCGATATATATTATGATCAAGATACATGCAATAACTAATACATGCTTAACTTTCATTTCATTTCAAAAGATCTCGCACTTGACAGTAGTAAAACCCGAATAAAGGCTCTGAACTATTTCTGTATAGAATAATTTATACCTCATACCCTTTGAGACCACAGTAAGCTTCAATCAAACTGAATAAATTGATGAACCATCAAAATCTAGAATTCTGATACCTTGATTAATTTAAATGTATCGAGCGGCATATTATATTATTCAAACTGAGTTCAAATCCAGTCATAGAACGAATTGCTGCTATATAAATATCAGCGTCCTGTTAACTACGTTACATTTTGATAATTTGAAGCTTAAGCCGTACTATAAATGACTAACGTGCTCGCAATTCGAGTAAGCCTAAGGAAAAAGCCGCGCAATACCATATGAATTATTCGAAAATAATATGAGAGGTTTCTCGCCTCGGTGCCTCGGGTAATCTCTGCCTGAAGCGGGTGCGAGCGAGACGGCGTCTCGGTCGACAGGTGATAGGGGGAGGTGGTGAGGTGACGTGGAAAACGAACCCTCGATATATTAGTTTGGTAAATAATATTTCGCTGTTTATGGAGGCAGTAATGGTCCCTGAAGTATTGCCCAATCTAAGTTAATGTTTCGGAGCTCACCCCTCGTTCGTGCCAAAGCAACTCACCTTCCAATATTACGGGGCTCATAACGTCGAACGTAGCCATTTTATCCCGAAACTTTTGCACCAATGTACGGTTTCGATAATGACGCCAGATAGGAAAAAATCACATGCACAATGTGCTTCGATCGTAAACTGATCAACTATCATCGTGTACACATCATGGAGCTTCAGACACGCTTAAAATGGCTTTACTGTTTTATTAAAACCAAACAACAATTTTACTGATATTAAATATTGAACGCGTGAATTAGTTTTATACATGTAAAGAAATAAATTAAAAGCCAGCTTGGTGGCGCAGTGGTAAAGGCGATAAGACGGTCCTCCTACTGTTGCGATATCCACGGGTTCGAATCCTGCTGATGCATGGTCGTAAGTTTATGTTTGTGTTTTTTTTTAAAGCTGTGATTGTCCTAGGCAAGAGTATAAAATCCGACAAGGAAAATGATCCCAGTCACGCCAGTAACTAGGCTGGGTAAGACCGGATGTCTTCTGGGATGATTTCTAAAGTTGGTCACTCGCCAGTCGGTAAGCATAATGCTGAGGACCGTGGTTCGGAGCCCACGTTAAACTGTAGGCCCAGTCCAGATAAACCCCTAGTTGGTAAAGGGAAACTTTAAAATTTATTTAAAATAAAATAAGTTAAAGGTCGTCCATTTTGTTTGCCGCAATTCGTTTGAACAATACAAAGCAGCTCTGTGCAGAGTATTGTTATATTAGTTTGGCCCACAATCCAAGAACGATTTTTTAAAGATATATTTCATTAAATAAATTATTTTAAATATTAATTGTTGCGACGCAAATTTATTATGAATGGTTGGGACAGCCCCGTAAAAATTTAATTACGTTACGCTAATTGTAGAATTCTTTCGGTTTTATTGTTAGAGGGCCTAATTTATTAGACCTTTTAACTGAAGTTTTCAATATATATGACATAGAAAAGAATTATGACCTGATCGAAAACATAACGTTCGCAGTATATTGAACGTCTGGTAAATATAGACTGGCAAAAAGATAGCAATTAAACAGAACAGACGTGTTCAACAAGGATGATTCCAATCGATATTCAATAAATCGGTGCGTGAAGAAAGTGTTAACTAAGAATGAGTAAAAAATTTAGGTAAAGAACGACTTTACAAAGATACAATTTGAGATTGCAATTACAACAAGGACTCGTCAAATACTACAGTCTTGAAAGTGTATGTAGCATAGTATATATCCCTTTTAAAACTTATGATTTAGTTAAAAAGTCTCTTAACCACTGACAATTTCTTGTAACCAATGTTGTCATTGAGATATTCACTCAGAATCATTTGTTGGAAGTTTGTAGTAACTTTCCTTTGCATACTTATCGGCCGTCTCATTATCTGTAATCCTCATTGGTAATGGGGTAAACCCATATCCTTTTCATTGATTTCTTCCTTCATCTTAGTCATGTATGTTGGGAACAACCGCACCTAGGCAATGGTAGGAATAATCGAATTTAGTCTCAAAAAACCATTTTGGCATCATCTCTTGTATCGGTAATTTACTAGGAAGATAGCTTACTACCATATCATTATTTATATTTGTCTTTTGTATTTGGTAAATAAGCGGTTCAATATCGTCGTTTTTATCGTGAGAACTCATTACTTCTTGAACGTGGATATTTGTAAATGGAAGTACAATTATCTATATTTCGGGAAATCATTCAAATAAAAACAACAAACAAACGCAACAAATATAACCGGAAAACGATGAAACAAAGTAAGAATGAAACACGAGAACGTGTTTTTTTCCTTCTTCGCTAGAGCTACGCGCCAGCGTTCGACCGTGGAGAGTGGCAATGCAGCAAAGCAGCAGGTACTTTAATATAACTGTGTCGTATATTCCGGCATGAAGATGTTCCGCAGCGTAAGTTGTATTATAATAGTTGCGGAACACGCTATACTCGCTCGCTTTTAAATAAAACTAATTATTTCGTTTAATCGCGAAACAGCGCGAGCCGAGGAAGTTTCGGCGTTTTGCAGGCCGTTACAAATTTCCAGGAAATGGTCCGACACCAGCACCAGAAACTATTAATGTGTTGTTGCAGGAAACGGCTTCATCTAGTGCGGCTTTTGCGTTATTAGGTGACATCAATAGATGACGTAACAAGTATATATTACTTAGTTCCAGTACGTTCTCTTCAATAAAATAGCATCATTATATTATTATTATGAACCTGTCTTAAAAACTTATAATATCAATTAAATTAGCTTTGAGAAATGTATTTTGGTAATTTACTGTTTTTTGCCATCGAATGAAATATTAGAATTTTTATTGGCTACTAGTTCTTGTAGGAATGTTCGTCGTGTCGGGCGGTCGGTCGAAACGTGTAGCTGCCGCTGCGGTTACCTATCAGAACACTCACTACTATTTTTGGAAGGAATTTGCACGGGAACTAAAAACACTGATTGAATTAAAGTTGTTTATTCTAACTTACGATTGATACATGTGGTCGATGGGAGAATGGACAGGATATTAGGTTAAGGTGAAGGAAGTACGGTAGCGCTGTGGAAGTGGTACTGTTACAGGGGGACGGTGATAAGAAAAAAGAGAGCGAGACGTCGTCGTGATGGCCTTTTATACTCCAGAACTGCATGGTACCAATCCACCGGCGTTGCCAACCTTTGTAGTTGTTGATGGTGAATTGGTGGTGGCCTAAAGGGTCGTGGCGGTCGCCACATAACTCCCCTCCTAGTGGAACAGCCGTGGAACGTACCTATATGTGGTGCAAGTTCCGGAATGCACCCGCAATCACGCAAACAAACGCCCGGGGACTGCTGATGAGATGGGGATCCCAACCTGAGCGAGGAGTTTTACGGGATCAGCTGCCATCGGAGCTGTAGCAGGACGTCGTTCGTCTTGAGGCGTTTAGCTTTGTTTGAGGGTACCTGTAAATATGTTACGTGTCCCGTTTCGTGATGCGAGGGTGCTCATGTGTTGCTGGTATACATGATGGGCTTCTGTGGTTTTCGTCCATCAGGCTAGTCTCATGGGATGTCGTCGACCACGTGTTGTTGATGAGTTCTGTTCCTCGTGCTATCCTTCCATGCACGTGTCAAGCACCTGTCGAGTGGCTTATGTTGAGTCGATTTACCTGTTAGCCACTTTGATCACGTCGGGGTCACCAATTGTAGGAATGTTCGTCGTGTCGGGCGGTCGGTCGAAACGTGTAGCTGCCGCTGCGGTTACCTATCAGAACACTCACTACTATTTTTGGAAGGAATTTGCACGGGAACTAAAAACACTGATTGAATCAAAGTTGTTTATTCTAACTTACGATTGATACATGTGGTCGATGGGAGAATGGACAGGATGTTAGGTTAAGGTGAAGGAAGTACGGTAGCGCTGTGTAAGTGGTACTGTTACAGGGGGACGGTGATAAGAAAAAAGAGAGCGAGACGTCGTCGTGATGGCCTTTTATACTCCAGAACTGCATGGTACCAATCCACCGGCGTTGCCAACCTTTGTAGTTGTTGATGGTGAATTGGTGGTGGCCTAAAGGGTCGTGGCGGTCGCCACATTCTATATTTACTCGATAATGCTTCGATATTTGTTCAAACATTTTGAATGTTGAAGTTTCTTCGAATTTCACTATAAAGAAATATTGTAATTTATTAATTTTTTATTATACTATCTAGTCTAAAACATATTTGCAACAATGATTCCATTCCTTTTTACAAAGGCAAAATAACACTAAAATATAATATTAATTTTACACTGTCGTTTGCTAACTTAAAATCATTTAAAATTAACTGTTCTCTGCAGCACAACAAACTCAGCAAACCTTTTTTCCCCCTTTTATCTCCAAATTAGTATGACATAGTCATCACTCTTACTTATATCACGTTTGAAAAAAAATCGTAAATATGTATTCAAATGAATTAGTATTAGTATTAATTTTTTTGCCTATGGAAAGGTTTTCCCAAAGCTAATTTATTTTTTAAAATTTATTAATTACATTGTTACTAGTCGTTGCTAACTAACCTACAATTTGTCTTTACAATAACTTAAATCTAGGTATATATCTGGAAGGATCCATCGGCCCTATCTTAGTCCCTGCTGTAATAATGTTTATGTATTAACACTGCTTTCTTTCTATTAAATGCATCTCATTATACTACACAATATCAAATGGTTTGATTTATTTGAGAGTGTGTCGTATACTTTTGTTATCCAGCCTGTAACATGTCTCCTTGCAATTCTCTTGATTTCCAGTGGCGGTAATGTAAGACTTCAATAGTTCAGTGTGGTAACATTTTTTGTAGCTTATATACAAGGCCGTCATGTCATACTTTATCGAAATCTTATCAGTTACATTTACGAATATAGCTGAACATACATTTTTATCTTCATATGCTAATTTAAATTAAGTTAAAAATTAATTTTTATCTGATAAATAACAAAAAAAACTCAACAGAATTTCAGGTCCGTATTTTTAACAGGTAATCTGAAATAGCATTCATTCAAAATTATGATATATAGTCAAAAATAATTACTTCAGTATCAAAGGCTTAGGAGTATCAAAAACTTTTAAAAGCAAAAATTTAAATACTACATCAAGACTCACTAAATACTTAATAATTAATTAACGTCTATGGATTTCGACAAAGAAATATATAAATTTATATTTTCTGTATCTAAAAAATTAGGACATAAATATCATTTGATTGGTGAAATAAAAATAGGAGTTAGAAATTTTATCGCAGAGATAAATGCGTGATAATGGGAGAAGAGAATTGTTATAGATACGTGAGCTGTGACGTAAAAAAGTTTTTTATTAATGAATTCGAATGGTGAACGGACTGTGATTTGCTCCCTTCTTCTGGAGAAACGCGACCAACTGGAACGCCATCGATAGAGGCAGCACGCATGACCGGACACCGAATTAAATTCTGACGGCGCGGATATCGAATTGTTTGGAGGCAAGGGCGAGGGAACGGACGCGTGTGTGTATGTGTGTGACGGACCGATTGCCAAATATGAATTCAGATTCCGAAGTAGGGATGTGAGTCCTGGCGTATGACCACTACGGCGTAATGTGGTCGGCTGAGCATGACGCGCCTTTTTCAACGGGCGCCACTTTTCCAATTTTTGTAGCTCCCCAATGGATTCGATGATTCTTTGAAAGCGCATAACTATAGTGGAAAATTTCAATTATGTCACAATTTAAAACCCTTTTATCAAAACCAGACACAAATGCAGTAGCACTGAAAAATATTTTGATAAATTTTTAATTTTCCATCTCATAAAATTTTTCTAGTGTTAAGGGCATTCTAACATGGCCGTCGCAAAATTTCAATATTAATTATAATTTTTAAACATCACTGCGTTTCTGCAAATATCAGCTACTATTAGGTATATAATAGTTAGGATATAGCATTACTCTAGTTTTTAATCTACGAATTGCAAACAATTCATCGTTGCTATGCACAACGTTGAACATAAACTACTTTTCGAACAGGTCTCCCGTAATTGATGCTGTGGGGTTCGATATTTACGTAGCTCATTTTCTTCAATGGAAGTCGTTGACAATTCTGGTACCGCAGCGAAGACATGACGAGTCTACGGTGACTGCAATCGGCTCCTCGTTTGTGGGCCTGCTGTATGACTAATCCGTAGATACATTTGTTATGGTATTCCATGAAAACAAGTAACGATGGTATCGGACCTAAGCTGCCCATGGCGTTTTAAATCAAAATTCGAAGGGAGACATTTTCTGATTTAAACAATAAGTACAAGTTAAAAACTCTAAGATTTCAAAAGATAACATTTGCAAAAAGAAGTTGAAAAATGAAATGAACTTTATGAAAGTTCTTTGTACCTGCACTAAAAATAAATTTAGTTGCGAACTACTTTTTATAAGAATGTAAATATTGCAAGAAAAAGTAATTGGAAAAAATATTTTAAAATTCGAAAAAGATTTTGGACACACGTCCAAACTCCATTTTACGAAAAATCACGTGTGATTTATGGCTCGGCGAATGAAGTTAAGACGAAATTAAACAGTATTTGTTTTACATGATGTGATGATAGACATTAATGAAATTCTCTTTCTAAAGTTCTAAAAGTGTTGTAATAAAATAAAATTTAAAATTATATACAGAATAGTACTTCTGAATAAAATAATGGGTCGAAATTCAGGTAATTTAACAAAAATCGTAACAGTATAAAAAACAGACAGTTTAAATTAAGAGAGAGGACGAGTCGCTTCTCCCGCTCTATCGCGTCGATAAAAAAATCTTTCTGTTTCGGTCCCTTTCCTGCCACGGTTCATTAAACGGACCGGGAAAAAAACCACGGTGACGGTGTCGCTCGCACTTTTCGCCGATAAAAATCCGTCCACTTTCCATTTCCAGTTCGACACGTCCGACATGAATAATAACGATCTAAATTAAAAATGAGAGGCCGCCGGGCCGGGCGCTAAGTGCTCCATTTCTCCCGATCGTCGGAGGCGGCGGCGGCGATTGTGTCGACGGGGGTTGTGACAAGTTGACGGCTCCGGAAACCCGGCTCCGGACGCGAAAGCGGTCTCTCTGTAGGGGCCCCGAAATAGCGGCCGAAATTTCACGGCTAATCGGCACCGCGCTCGCTCGTCGCTTACCGAATACTAAAAATTTTACAATCGTTTCCGAGTCCCGCCTTTTTATTTCCGAATTTCCGTGGAAAATCACGTGCGAGTGGGCGGGAGGGAGTCAGCGAGCGAGAAGGAAAAAAAACAAAAGAGTTTTAATATCGCTTTCGGACAAGTTAAATTGTTTCGCAAACAGGTTGACCCGGATTGGTGGAAATAAATTGAATCGGTTTGTCATCGCTCTTCTTTTTTTTGTCGGTCGTCAAACATATTTTCGTGAAATATTGTCACTGAATAAAAGGATAAGGCAATAATGCAATTTTTGTGGTTATTAGATACTCTTATTCAAACACTGAAACATATCTGGAGCATATTAAATTTATTATATGGCATAGTCTAAAAAGATAAATTTTGAAGAAAATTATTTATTTACAAATTCTACGTTTTACACTTTACGTTAAACCATATAGTTCTTGCAATAAAATAGCCAATGCACGTCAAAATTTATGACACCGCAATGTTGCTCCATCAAATTTAAGATATGGCAACTGTATTCTCTCTAACACATTTGCTATATCTGCAAATCAGTTAGTATTAATTCTTTTCCCATAAATTATAACCTAATGCTCATGAATTTTCTGAACAACTACACACATATATATGTACGCACAAATTTTTCACACTCTACATTACGATTTTTATCTTACGACAGTTATCTTATATTAATTACATACTCATCTTTAATTGTTTCCGCTCCTATCACTCTGTGTTGGTAATTATCAATACTTAGTTCACTACAAAAAGTTTCATTCAGTCACTGTCACTATTATAATTACTGTTCAAGTCAATTACCAACTTGTTGATTTCTAGTCTATCGAACACTTGTTCACAACTCCATCATTTATCATTTTCTTCTTCTGCTTGTCGGATCCAAATTGTCTTTTGACACAATTGGGTTATCCCAATCGAAGATATTGTAGACAATGCTAATTTTTACATTATATCTTTTTTCAGGCTTGTTTCTAAACACATAAATTACATAAAACACTAATATTTTATTTATGTGACCAAGTGTCCAAACACTAACTCATCTCCAGGAAAAAAGCCATGCCTATATCCACCATGAACAATCTAATAAATCGTTATAGCAATTTTGTATATTTGTCCATCGACTGTTTGCGTTTAGGCCAGTTTATATCTCTCAAAGACCTGCATATCTCTAAGTTTTCTATGAATAGTTTCCAGGCTTACAGTTTTCTCTAGAATAATTATGTTCATATCGAAAAACTACTCACTGTTTTTATACATATCCTAAATTGTATCTGGAACTCATCCTCAAGATCTATCATCAAAGTGATTAGTCACCCGCTTTGTATTGTACCGCTCTTGGTATTAACAGGCTTTCAATTCTTATATTAAGTGCAACTGCAACACGCTAAAAATATATTTCCAATAAAACTGCAGCAACTTAATATTTAATAATATCAATACTTACTTCTCAAACACCTTTTACTGGCTTATAATTATCTCACTGCTGCTGGAAGTAATTGATTAGAGACGCCGGGTTATAACCTCTAATTATCATCACTAATGTTTTGAAGAATTTTATCCACTGATTCGGTTACATGTTCAAACATATCATTCAATATTCTGTCTCTTTTTAACTACTAAAATGATAAGGAAAATCTAACTCTTAATTTAAAACGAATTTTGCATTTGTCAGTATATCTGACGTCATCTGTGACGTGCAGAGATTGTTTTATTGTAAGGACTACATGTCTCTATATTATTGTAAATTATTTGTATCATATATCATCAATTTCTTGTGACAATTAACATTTTAAAATTCAATTCATTCTCTAAATGCTGTGCGACTGATATTGTCTGTTACATCGTTGTAATAATAGGCAGTAGGGTTAGGGAAAGTAACAATAAATATTAATATTATTGATAAAAATTTAGTTGTCTGTAAGAAATATCGATATTATCCAAAGATTTACAACAATCCAACGAGTAATATGATAGTGAAAATAAATTTTATTTTAATTCGATTTAATTGGCATCTTTATTGGAATTTTTATAAGTACAAAACAGTTAATAAAACGCAATAATGAAGTGTTATTGTTAGATATTGTTAATTATTTAAGATACTCGAAGTAAATATTCACAGTTTCTCATTTTGTCCCAACAATAACCTATATATCAAAGGTTTAAAAAAGTATCAAAATAATTATATATGTTGGCAAAAGAGGTTGCACTCTAAATGTTAAAATAATAAAAGCTTTTAAGTAAAAGAAAATATTTACACATTTACACTGTAACAAAAGTTGGTTTTTTGGTATTTGAAAAACAACTAACGATCATTGGCGGACCATATAATAATATACTAGTTTTTAAAGTAGTTTTTGCTTGCTTTTACTTCTCTGTAAATAGCTCTAATATGTTTATGTTAAATATAGTTAAAATTAACATCATTAGCAGCAACTATATATTTTTCCAAGCTCGTACCCTGTCGTCAATCGTATAAATTAAACGATGACGACATCCAGAATTCACGGACTAACAAAACAAAGTGCAAAATCCTCCGAAATACGGCCAGGCTAGGGTCCAGTCCAGGGCAAAAAATCCTTCCAATTTGCTTAAAAAAACAGCGACAAACACGACGGTCCGACAAAGATTGCGTGCTTTTCCTTCGAGAGACGGACGACCCTCGTTAGGCCCGACCGTCGACACGCTCCGCGCCGGAGATGCGGGGACGCCGTCCATCCCCCCGCCTCACCCCTTACGTTTTTTCTCCCCGCCGGCGGACATTTAAATAAAGCCGGACACGAGTTTTCCCTTTTCGCCGATGGAAAACCGACAAACTGAAAGCCGAGAGGGTCGCCAGCCGATTCCTTTACGGATTACCGCCGTATTTTTGATAAAAGTTCGATGGAATCGTTTGTTGTACAAGGGAGCCGAGGGCTGGTGCAAATAAAAACGACGGGGCGACGGTCAGGGGGGGGGTCGTCCGTTCGTCCGATATATTATGTAATACACGGAAACTACAAGTTGTTTTTGTTGTTATTGAAACTCAAGCCGAACCGTCCCGGAACGAGGAGGAGGACGAGGAGGGTTTCCTTCCCGGCCCGGAATGTGCACGATGCGAAAAAAAACGCATCTGGAATTAGAAGATCCCAGGGAATCTCGATAAATTTTAATGGGGGAAGGTCATGATGTCGACAGGCGAGAATATAACCCTTCGTCAGGTAGGGGGAAAAATATCCCTTTTAAAACATTGGTTTTTTCTTTCGTCGTGCGTCGAGACCCGTAATTAATCGTCTGGAAGGAGAATGGGAAAAGAATTCGTTCTGGAACCAAACCGATTGTGAAATTTAGTAGCGTGTTTACGAACTTAACGGCCCAAGTTTTAATTAACGATTATTTTCGAATGGCGGTTCCTTTTTTTTCGCTTTATCGTACTTCGTGTGCGCTCTTTCTCTTTCGCTGTATCGCGCCCGCTTTGTCTCTCCCGTTGTCTCGTCGGGAGTTATTTTAATTATGGTACGTGGTGCAGATTTACCGCTGCCGAGTTTAATTAAAATCAAAGTTTAAAAGGGAAATGTTCACAATACCAGACAATAACTGAGAAAATTAATAAATACGCATTGGAGATGCACAAACAGTAAATCCTTTCGGGCGATGTTTCGCCTTTATAAAAGAAGGGATTTGGATTGATTTTTATTTTCTATTAACAAACTGTTATTTATTGCTGTCATAAAATGTCTTTAGTTATTTAATTAAAAGAACTATGTATATAGAAAAGCATGTTTTCAACCTTTAATTTTACAATTATTTTAAATATCCATAAATAAATGAATTGTTTAACACCGCATGAAGAAATCCTTCACACATTTTCTTGTTCTTTAGCTTATATTAGACATGGTTTTAACTATTTCCTATTCTCTATAATTTCCTTATCTACACCGTTATGTCCGATTCCTCTTGACAGGGTATTTTTTACATTCTTAACAGTTAAATATATTTAAGCTAAAATTCCCCAGAGTAGTGTCTTGGGGCCACTTATGTATCTACTCTACATTATATATATCCCGTTGATATCTCAAGAACAAACGATGACGTAAAAGATGTATCTCTGCCTAAGACTGTAGAAAAAGTACAAATAGCAACTAACAAGATCTACAAATGGGCTAGAGGCTCGAAAATACGGGTTACTGTACTGGAAACTGCACGAGTTAGTCGAAAGATCTCTCAACTTGACCAAATATCAAAGAGGTTAGTTTATCAGTCTGCTATAAAGCCTATTTGGACTTATGGGCTTGCAATATAACACCAGTCCAACTTAACGTTGTCAATACAAAGTTTTATGATTATTATTACTAATACTTATCGGTATGTAACAAAGGAAGAGCTGCACGATGACTTCAAAATCAAATGGGTTTAGGAAGTTATTCATTTCGTCTTAAAAGATGAAATAATATAACTAAATCACAGCACAAACCACCCGAATTTTTATATTGTTTAAGTGTAATAGTATAAAAATTGGTATTTGATTTCCTTTTTTGTTCTTTCACTCAGAAAATATTATCAGACTGTCCATACTTCTTTACCCAATCTTTGATTCCCTTTTTTTGTATTTTTATTATGTATTTCGTTATTTTGCCTTCTTATTTAAGTTTTTTTTTCATATATCCGTAGCAAATGACACCTGGTACATAAAGTTGTTTAATTTTTTTATTATAACCCCCCAGCCCCACCTGGTTTGTTACCATAAGAAACCTGACTTATTATGTTTCCTAACTTCTCTTTAGTAAGCTCGGTTTCATTATTTATTCTTTACAATTATTGCTTATCTTGCCTATGTCTCTATTTTTGTTTCTCTAACATTTTTTATCTTTATTTTCAATGTAATTAATTGTTTTAATACAGCCCTTTTTGTATACACCTGATCTCCAGTCTATCTTCTATTATGAGACGAATATTCTCGCTTTATTTTTGGGCTATTCCGGTGGTTTTGCCATACATGGTTGGAGTAGAATCGTTTGTAGTATTTAAACCTATAGATCTTAAGTTATAAGTCAAGGGAGTCAATTTTCTTCTTTATTTATCATTCTCTAGGTTTTTATCTACAATGCGTTTATCTATTATTCATAAATTAACTTTCATTGATTGATAACAAACAATTCATGAATTTTTTAACAAATGTTCATCACTGCGCTTTGTTAGCTCTCTAGAACGTTCCTTGTTTGCGATTACTTTCTTTTTTATATTAAAATATTTGCTATTTATTCGGTACAAAATCGGTCATATTTTGATATAATCCTAAGTTTATAAATTAGTTTTAAACTTTTTTTTAATTTAAAGTTTTATGGTGAAGAATCGGTATAATCAGTACATCTGTCCACCAATCAACACATTTTTTGGTTTCTTCATAAGAAGTGAAGCGTTGCTCAGATATCATGTTTCTATTTTAATGTTTCTTGTGTCTTTGCTCGTATTCTAGCCGTTTTTCAGACATTATTGGGATCAAACGCATCAATTATAGTCGATTACGATTCCCATTGATGATTCCCATGATCGAGTAATGCCTTCAAATATTTTTCTTAAAACCTTTTTAACTGTCCAGAACGCTCTTTGTCTTCGATGTCATAATTCACTACTTTGAAAATGTCGAAAGCATTACGTCGAAAGTCTAATTTTACCAGCTACAGTTTAACGTGGACTCCGAACCACGGTTCTCCGCATTAAGCCTACCGACTGGCGAGTGGCCAACTTTAGATATTATTCCAGAAGACATCCGGTCTTACACAGCCTGGTTACTGGCGTGACTGGGATCATTTTCCTTATCGGATATTACACTCCTGCCTAGGACAATCACAAATATTAAACAATCACAAACAGGATTCGAGCCCGCATCTATCGCAATGGTAGGAGGACCGTCCTGTCGCCTTTTCCACTACGCCACCAAGCAGGCTAAAATAAACTGTATTGAAATGGATGCTTAATAGCAGCTATTTACTAGTGATGGATCGCTGGAAAAGTTTTATGTGGCAACTTTTATCGATACTGAATTAATTATGGTGCCAAATAACTGTGAAATCTAAATAAACTTTTATTTTATAAAAAATAAAATCTAGAAGGTAGTGAGATGGTATATTATATATATGTTAGTGAGAAATTATTACGGTTAACTTTATTTTTAGAAATATCTTAATTTATCTGGATGACGTTAAGACTAATAATATATGTTATAAAATAATTTTCAAGAATAATCAAACGTCAGCGGCGATGGTGATTTAATCCTCTTTAATTCCAACTTATTGTTTTTTTATTGCATTACGACCTACGTAACAGGCAATGTTTCTGTTCCGCAGATACAAAAATGATAACGCAATAAAAACGTTATCTCCAGCGGGGATCGTTCGATGCGTGATTTTCCTCATTCCCGATGACTTATCATTCGATTATTGGTAACTGCATCCGGTCCCGGATCGAAAATAAATGAAATATCTGCGGAAGGAGTGGTCAACCGCCACGAAACCAAATCAAAGAATCGGGAGAGCGAGGAAAAAAAGGATTGTGTCACGAAATCATCTTTTTCGTCGATGCGAAATCCAATTATTCCGCTCTCCGTCCCGTTCTCTCTTCGTTTCGTATTAGTTCCCGAACCAATTACAAATATAACCGTAATAGGTTCCGGCCATACATCGAGTATTGATAAAACCGGGTGAATTCCGTCGATATTATATATATCCTCGACAACAATTAATTCGTCGCTTTCGGACGCGCAAGTATGAGTCTGAGGCCACGTTGCCATCGGTCGGGTCAGCGGCAACAGCGCGCGACCACCCGACCGAATTGCTTTTAATTCGTTTATTTATTATTCGGCGAACGGTAAGGGTGCGTTTCGTTTCGTTTACGGACGGCAGGCGGACGATTTCCAATATAAAACGGCGGGTGGGTCGGTATCGCGGCTCGCAAACAAACGACTGCATTTTCGCTGTAATTAAACAGTCCTCGTGTTTCGGAATGAAATACGAGGGATGTTACGAGATGGAACATTGTTCAAAGCGAACAGTTTTTGTTTGGTTATGATCTGTTATCTGTAACATATTAAATCTTCGTGTTAACGTTTTTTTTTTCAAGGAAAAATGTGTTTGCCAATTGACAAAAATGTGTTGAACAAGAAATGCATAATGTTGCAATATTAGCTCAAGGGCTTGTATTGCTTTTCGAACATTTTCTGTTCTCCAGTTCTTTTCTCTTCCTCAGTTCTCAAGCTGCAAAAATGCACATATGCTCGTAGATGTCGACCAAGGCAAATAAAAACCAAAGTTCATTAAAATTGAATTCTTAAGCAGGTATTCTTAGCCTAGAGGCATGAATTCTAGGTATTTTTCCCAGTGAAACAAAAAATAAACACTATTTTTATACATCATCCAAACAATTAAAAAATTAAAAAGTTACGGCTAATCAGTAAAATTACGGCTTTTGTTGTTAGGGGATAGTTTAAAAGCCTATCTTTGAAATAAAAAATAACAAAATTGATTTTTTCAAATTTATAGACTAGAATTAATGTTTAAATCTTCGCCTTTAAGATTTTTAAAAATATTTTAAAGTCTCCTTTTTACCAACGAGGGTTTATCTGGATTGAATCTACACTTTAACGTGGGCTCCGAACCACGATCATCGGTATTAAGCCTACCGACTGGCCAGTGGCCAACTTAGAGACCATCCAAGAATACATCCTTCAGTCTTCAGCTTGGTTACCGGCGTTATTGAGATGGTTATTCCTTGTCGAACTTTTCACTGTTGCCTATGATTACATTACCTATATACTGTTACCTACTGTTATTCTACCTACTGTTACCTACATTTACAATTACAATCACAAACATGAAGTACATCTATGCCCCGAGCTCGCCACTATCGCAACAATAGGAGGACCATCGCCTTGACTACTGCGCCAACGAAGCCGGCCCATTAGGATTTAAATAACACTTCTTCGAAAGTCTAACAAGTTTTTACATTCCGTCAGTGAAAAAATATCTCGACTTGCTGTTGTCGGAGATGTATTTCTTTAAAAATAATAATACATTGTTACTGATTTTTGCCGACTGACCTGCAGTTTCTTATCTGTCTTTTATATGCACTTGAATATTCTGTTAGTTTTCTCATAATGTTAATATTCTGTTTTTTATGTAATTTATGCTTTTCCTGATCCTGATTTTATCAGTAAATCAATAACAAACCCAGAAAGTAGGAAGCAAAAGAAAGCATGAATTACAAATTGTTTAAAACTGTTCTGAATCTTCGGCGTAATTTTTCAATAAAAATATTTATGGTATACATAAAAATTTGCAACATATGAAATAGTGTACCAATTATTAATTATTGATGTTTACTTTTTTATGTCTATCTAATAATTTTCAAACTTATTAGAAACGTATTGAGTGATATATATTGACTAATTTAATCTATTTAATTTTTTTCAGGTATACATTTATCTTATTTTGGCTTGTTACGGTTACGGTGAGTAATAATAATTACGAATCATTATTAATTCCTTTCGTATATCAGTAATCAATTAACTGCGAAACAAAAACGAAAATATTTTTGTTATGAGACAACAACAAACAATGAAATTATTCGTAAATCTCAGAGAGTCAAAAAAAATTTTACGATCAAAAAAACGATCAAAACTATGTCTCAAATTTTTCCTACTATTCTATTCCTAATTCTAAATATTCTATTTTTCTATGTTCGTTTAGGACAAAAATATAATTTTATATAGCGTGGGGCAAAAGTCTCGCTACCATTGACGATGAAACGATTGTTGATGAAACGATTATTTTCAATAAATATTGTCAGTATTCCTGCTCGTTCTTCTAACGTATATTTATCCATAATAAAATTTGGACCTCCATGCATTACAATGGTTAAAGCTAAACTGAGCTAAACGTCGCATAACCAAGATGGCACGCAATCAAAATGGTAGCGGGACTTTTACCCCACCCTATACAACTCAATCCCTCCATACGCGTCAATATAAGCGCAATGGATTCTAGATTTCATTCTAGATTCAAAATTGACAGTAATACAGCGGCATGTGATTTAGCCAGAATTATATTTAACAAATTTATCAGTATTTTTTTCACAGTTTTCGCCCCTTCACCCCTTGGCACTATTTATAACTTACACTCTTTTACAGAAGGTCTTGTATAATTTCTTTGAGCAGTATTTTTTAACGCGGCGCTATAAATATATCATTTACTGAACTGCAATAAACTGTGCTGGTACAAAGAGTTGTAGATAACTATTATTTAACTCAATTAGAATAGCACCCTTTTACCAATAAAGAATATCGGTAGACTTCACACTGGACAACGTTGCAATAACAATATAGCAAAAACCTGTAAATAAATTTAAACATTTTGAGGTATCTAGATAAAGAATATACAGAGAGAATTACAGAGACGTTAAGTCAGAATGAAAAACACGACCCTTATAAAAATTGTTATATTTTTATTTATTTATATCAGCAAACTAACATACAAAAAGCTCTGGAAGAATCTCAAGAAAGACCAGAAAGCTGTGTCCAAACGAAAGATATCCTGGATGAACATAAATAATAATCGTGTAATCTATGGGGATCGTCCCGTTTGTTTTCAATAATCGACCGTCGATAATTCAGTTCGGGAGGGCGCCGGCTAAAGATCAAAATTTAAATCCTCCAAATGATTTCCCCGGGGCGACCGGGATCCGGTCTGTTTCTTGCGCGACGTAATTTTCTATTAGATTTTATGTTCGTTGGTCGCTTCACTCATAGGCACGCACCGTCCATAAATAATCCACAGTTGCTCGTGGGATCGCCCGGATCTTTGAGGGTATCGGAACCGTTTCGGGGCGTCTATTCTCGACGTTTCGATATATCAAGTAAATGTCAGTCCCTTAGTAAGTTATATCGACGAATGAACATAAATAAAAAGGCACAAATCCCGTCGGAAAACAATAATGCTGTGTTTGAATCACGGATGAGATTGGGGTGCATATTTCTAGCAACATCAATTAAATATTCAAATATTGTGTTTTTGGTTTGCGTTAACAAAATATATACTATTTTTTATTAAGTAAAATACTGGTTTTGTTGAGTATCAGTTTGTACATTATCTACTTTACTACGAAAACATATACTTTAATAACTTAATGTTTTACAAATGTAACCTAACAAAACTGCCTTTAATACCAGGTATATTATGATTTGTTATATAAATATTTCTTCCAAGGTGAGATGAAATGAACTGTGGACATAGAAGTAAAGTGACATTTTGATAATTGTTGAAACACATGTCTTTTTATTACTGTTGATGTTACTATTTATATGGCCTAATTTATTACGCTTAATTATTATTAAATTTAAATCATTATTATTCTAGTTTATATTTTCTTGGTATAAACAATTCATAGAATATATAATAAATAATATATCTAAATCAAAAGGTATAGTATTAAATTTTATGATAATAGTATGGTAGTAATGTTCTTGATATATAATAATAGAGCGTAAAATATTTTTAAAAAATCAAAAATAGGCAGTTATCTTTCTTTAAGTCATATTTCATTGAGTAAAGACCGTGTAAATGAACACCATATAAATTGTTGCAACTATAAAGCAAGGATTTGAAGTTTCAACACATTGTAGTGGCTGGCGTTCAGTCTATATATAAACATAGAAGTAGATAATTTTCACTAAAGTATCCTGGACACGATAAATAAAAAATTAACTATGCCGGCTTGGTGGCGCAGTGGTAAAGGCGATAGGACGGTCCTCGTAATGTTGCGATAGCCGCGGTTTCGAATCCTGCTAGGGCATGGTCGTAGTAAATGTATGTTTGTGATTATTTAAAATTTGTGATTGTCCTAAGCAAGAGTGTAAAATCCAACAAACAAAATGATGAGCCAGTAACCAGGCTGGGTAAGACCGGATGTCTTCTGGGATGATTTCTAAAGTTGGTCACTCGCCAGTCCGTAGGCTCAATGCTGAAGATCGTGGTTCGGAGCCCACATTAAACTGTAGGTCCAGTCCAGGTAAAGCCCTAGTTGGTAAAAGGAGACTAAAATATAAATCAAGTAAAATTATTTAATGGAATCAATATATATCTAATATTTTATTATTTACTTTAACAGAATACTACACATTTTCTACAAGTTATTCTCTTCGTACAAGTTGCTACAATCATTAATAAATTATTAACATTCTAGTTTAATCAGGCTAGAGTGACTAATATGCAATCCTAGCCTAGTAAAATATCCTACGTAGTATAATTTGAACGTTGTAATTAAAAACCATATATATAGTGTGTGAATTATATATCTTATTCAAAAATTAATATGTATTTATTTTTAAGGTATAAATGTAAACAACTATTAAAAACCCAAACCTTAAATTCAATGGTTTAGATGTGTATTCTACATAAAATAACAGTTTTTCATGTAGTATTATTGAGTTATTTATTATATGCAGACTCTAATAATGGAACGGTCAAAATTGTATTTTCAAGAAATGAATGACTTTTGTTGTTTGATTTTAAGAAATCGGCTATGGAAGCTCATTTAACACTTTTGAAAACTTGTGGTTCGATAATATCGAAAATGCAATGAACTAAATGTGGTGATTTGTATGCCAATCACAGAAAACAGCTTGGAGAACCAAAACGTCTGTATTTTAAAACTTATTGGAGGAAAATCCAATTCAGACTTTAATATAATTTAACGAACTTCTAACGATTCGCTAACGGAACTTAAACTTAACGGACTTTCCAAAGTAAAAAAATTATCACAATACATAGCTAATAAATGTAGGATCGATCAGTCACATATTTGGGTATTATATAGTATTCTTCCTATTTCTGTATTGTTTTTTTTTACTTCAGCGCCATTATACATAACATACATAACATACAAAACAAAAATAACATGAATCAGCTGCATTAAAATCAAAAGAAAAACATTGTAAAAATATCAGGGAATACAACTCGGGCAAAAAACCCTGAAGAATAATATTTTGTGATGACCCAAGTGAAAACATCGGGAATACTAGCCCCAAAAGCTGAGTCTATCACATGGGAGTCGTCAGGGGTGTGGGGGTTAAAGCCGTATATTAGGGAACTGGCCGGAAACACGATATTGCCAATACGTATTGGGCGGATTTAAAAGAAATGGCTTTACTTCCAGAATGGTGATTTTTTGGATCATTTCGACATATTAACTTGGCCGTGCGGATAGATGAATTCGACGACTGAAAGAGAGGGTGTCGTTACAGCCCCTAGACGAGATGACCACAGTTTATTATTTTTTATGTTATTGTTCGTGAAGTCGTTACCGTAATAAATAAAAAAATGGCCGGTGAGGTTTTTTTATTCGACTAGAACAGTCCATCAGAAAGGTTATCGTAGCACGTACCCAGGTAGTAAATTGTTGGAGCTTTATAAAAAAAAGCATTAATGGTACTATTTTTGGATCCCTCGTCCTCGAACGATATTGTGTAATATTAACTCTAGGAATTAATAGTGATTATTATTTTTTTTAATATTAATCGCCTTTATCAACTCTAGTATGTTATTTTTTATCGAGTTACTTAATACTTATACAGAACCTCTATTCCGACAGTATTATTTTTTGGTGCCAAATTATTTCTATTTTTATGTTTTTTGCATTAATACGTCGATCAGTTTGTTCAACTGGCATAGCTAGACACGTTAACGAATCGTTGGAGGTTCGTTAAATTCTATGAAAGTTTGAATTGGATTTTCCTCCAATAAGTTTTAAAATTCAGACGTTTTGGTTCTCCAAGCTGTTTTCTGTGATTGGCATACAAATCACCATTTAGTTCAACAAACAGTTTCATTGGGTTTTGGCAACTCATTACCGTTGTAAATACACTATTCATCGTAAGTCAAAATACTCCAAAGAAAAATCATCTTTTTGTCTAGCAAGCAATACAACCACGATATTGAAATGGTTCGAAATGGCATTTTCAGTCAATTTGCATGGTAGCCCTTTTGTCCTCTTTTGAGCCTTTTCCTAAGGTTGGAAACAGTTGATTCTTCAACTAATAAGTTTTCTGAAAGTTTCACCCGAGTTTTCATTAGAAACAGTATTTTCTTAGTTGCAGTCTTATAGTTAGGTTACGTTGTTGAAAACCTGTAAGTACGTAATAAAAATAAAATTGAGCACAGAGTGAAATAATTGAACAAAAGGTAGGGTAGATAAAGGGGCAAAAATTATATATGAAATAAAATCGGTAAAATGGTTACGGAGACAAACAAGAAGGATGTATACATAAAATTATATATTTGTTGATATGATATAGTTAAACAAATGAATTTATAGAGTATAAATGATTAATGGAATAATTAGAAATAAAGTAAATTGTAGGAATTGTTAAATAACTTGACTCTGAGGATCTCGCGCATGAGCCAAATATGTCGGACAGGTTGAGTTCACAGTAGATGCAATACTGTGGATTTTTTCAATAATCTAGTAGTAGAATGACCAAATATAAAGATTTTATTAATAGAGTTATTCTAACTACAATTATATTGATATTCAACAATAAAAAATGTTCATAAAATTTTTACAATATTGTACGATATTACAGGAATATGTAATAAAACATAATTAATAATTAGAAAAATGTTCATAATATCATGGAATATAATATCATATTGCTTTATTTTTATTACTTTTATAAAAAATACTCTGAGCTACCTCTTAAGCAAACTGACCAATAGTGACGTTCTTTAAAGAGAATTAAGAACATTTTCAGATAATAAAATGATTGACGTATAGCATTGACAGAGATAATAATATTTAATTAGGAGTAAACTATTTTATGTTATACAGAAGTAATATTTAATGCGGTGAAATGTAGCCCTTAGATAAAATAAATTCAAACACCATTTGTTAGTAAATTCGGCTTGATTTTATCATTCTATATTTATTGATATTGTAAACAGATGGTAACTGTTTAATATTAAGTACATTTGCATTACATACATACATAGTTATTAGAGACAGTCTTATGTTGTTTTCGAAATCGGATTACCACAGCCTATACTAGTAATAGATTGATGATGAACTATGTTTACAAATAAACCTTTCATCTGACGAATTATATCATCTAAACCGCATTACGTCGAACAATACTAAATAAGTTTCACTAATTTTAAGTCAAACAAATGGAATGATAATTGAAAATGAAAAAGAAACAAATATATATCCGAATAGTTACATCTCCTGGTAGTCACACACAAATCGACGATGAAACGAATAGAGAAAAAGCTCGAAAGGAAAAGAGAAACGAGCGAACCTTTCGGAGGAAACACCTCTCTTCTATCGCACATAAATAATTAAATCCGTAATAAAAAACAGGATTACTGAAAAGCAACCGGGACTCCCAAAAGCCGCTTAACCGTTATTTAGTTTATTTCTCTCTCTCCCTCTCTCTTGCCTCGTCTTCATTTGAACCTCTCGCTCTCACTTTTTTGAAACGCCACGGTAGTAGAAAAACTCCAAGTATTGCGGAAGTAGCGCGAAAGCAGAAGAGGGAGAAGATTCGGTCTGCACGCTGGTCGATGTATCTTTTTGGAGGTCGGCAATTTCGGCATTCTTTCCGTTTTTCGGTGCTGAATACGGCGTCGGTGTTCGTATTTAACGTCGAGTAGAGATGCCGACGCGGAGGGAGTCGAAAACAAATATTTATAGGCGCGAGGAAACGATACCGGCCGGTGGGGTTGGGGGACGGCAGGGGGAATGTGTTTAAGGGAGAACGTGGGCTAAATTAAAACGAGACTTCTTCGAGGATTTCGAAGGTTAGATATGATCAATACTAGGGATGCAGAAAAAATATCTATATATAGATATATCGATATTAAAAAAAATTGGGCGATTTATCGATATTTTTTTAGCCGAGAGAGATTACAATATCATACGCCTTTTTATACCTAATAGTAATAGGAATATTTTCTGTTGCTACATAAATTGATAGTTTTAATGCTGTGTTTTTTTTAGAAGACATTCATTTAACATTATCGCTAGAATGTTCATCAGGTTACGTAAGTAACCTCATCTAGAAAACCGCTTCAATCTAAGAGACTAGATTAAATATTACTGTATCGTCTTGATAAAACTGCACATATTTGAGATCAATACCTTAAGCTGAGATCTACAAAAGCTCATACATAGTTAAACGATTTACAATCGTTACTCAATACTGTAATTTGTTATGGAGATTTCCCCAGTCATAATTATAATAACCTCCAAATTATAAGATTGCCACTTTACAAATGTTACCGTTGTTCTGTGTTAAAATTCAAGCATCCTTGTTGAAACCAATATTTTTCTACTACGAACAAAACATCTCGACGACCGTAATCTCTCGTAAATAAGGTTTCCTTTTTCTTCTGATATCTGATGTATATCCGCCGAAATATAATACGACGGCAATTATCTTGAATTTAATAAAACGCAGGTGGAATTATTGTTGGCATTGTCGGTTCTGTTTAATAAGACCGACGAGAGGTAGACGGAGCGGTACAAGTTTTTAACCGCCGTCTTCGCTACCATCGTCTCCGTCGTCTTGACAAATACGAGTGGCCCGTTTCAATATAGCGCCTCTTCAATATTTCAACCCCGTTTCCCGCCCGAGCACAACAGGAAATTTTACCATTCCTCTCTAATCTCTCCTGCGATATTAATTCCCTTTGAGACCGCACGATGGCTACATTTCAAATAATTTAGTCTTCAGCCGGATGAAATATTAAAGTCGTCCGACTCGTTCTCTCGTTCGCGCGCGTCCTCCCCTTACCGCATCCCTCTATCGCACTCGTTCTATGCAAACGGGAAAAATGACATTTCGGAAATTGTGTTTACGATACGGCGGGGTGGCTCGGCTCGCGGACGAGGAGGGTAGCGGCGCGAGAGACGCTGCTGCATCGCGAAGGGATGCAACTGAAATACTTCCTTGCTGGCGTTTGCGAAAGGTGTCTTTTCGTATTATTTGTGGAGGGAAATAGCAATATTTCCCCAGGTAAGTATAGCCAAATAACAAGCAATTTCATCGATAGTTTTCCTGACTGTAAAAAAGTATAAATAAGTTTGTATTCCTGGTACTTAAGTTTATTTCAATCGTCTCTTCATTCAAAATATGGATTCATAAATTAATTTTATAGGATTTACAACAGATAGTGTTACTGTATATTATCATCGGGTATATTTGTAACCAACTCTGTGTTGAAACCCCACTAGTGGGCTTTGATTTCAGTGGTTTAGAAATATCTGAATTTGTACTCGAAGCTGAATCGCATTTGCGAGCAGTTTTACTATTTTACTCCATTTTGAAGGAGAAAGCCACTGAAGATCATCGAATGTTGTGTGAAGTTTACAGCAACCATGCTGCGTGTATTTCAACACGCGTGTACTAGTTTCAACCTTTTAAAAGTGCTGATTTTAACATCAAAGACAGATATCGGCCTAGACATCAAAAAAAAATTGTGAATGAAGACTTGAAAGCATAACTCAAACGATCAATGGAAATCGTTATCGACTACAACTGATACCTTTGAGCTGAGCGAAAATCGCCCGGAATACGAGTAAAAACATAACAATGTTATTCTTCAGCAGGACAACGCTCGACCGCTTTTTGTAAAACCGGACATACTTGGAAACATTAAAATGGAATGATTCAGTTTGAGCTGATTCTGCGCATTCCCAGAAAACACATGCGGGCGCAGGGAATTGGGCTATGCTTTGCCTTATTTTCATCAATGCGCCAAATCCACTCAAAACGAATATTCAAATCTGTATTCAACATAACAGTAGCCAAGTCTAAATTAACCACATATGATTGTAAAACTAATACGCATTCGAAAGTGTTCCAGTCTTGTTTGTAATATTCCTTCTCTTCTGCAGACACCATCTTAGAGAGGCGAAAGATCCTGCAACTTGGCCGATTACTTTGGCATTCTTTTTTGGTTTATCTACAATATAAATCATTTACAGATTATGTTATTTAAAGTTGTATGTTTCCCTTACAGAGCTGTTAAATACAATGTAAATGAAGTCCTCTCATTTTCATAGTTAATGATCCTCCTGTAGCCAATAAGTTATCTTACAATAAATCTCTTTACTATAAGGGAAATTTAGAGTTTTTAGCTCTTTAGTTTGTAATTCCTTTTTGATATTTAGATTATTAAATTATAAGATTTTCAGTATTTGGTGTTTTTGTCCTTTGATTAGAGATAATCATGCATAATAATAATTTATTTTAGAAATCAAAGTCAATGAAAGCACAGCTTTTGAGTTTTTGAAATAAAATTTTTCACAATGAATCTAATATTTTGTTTTATCTTTAATGTGTGGGGATGAAGACACTTTTATATTAGCTGTTTTTAAAAATAACACTTTTTTACCACTTTATTTCGCCAAAAACAAATTAACTACAGCGGCAATGTATTTTTTTCGGACAAATTATTGAAACGATTAATCGATAACATGTAGCAACTAAAACAATGTAGGGCAACCCTCAGTCTGTGAATATTTTTATTCTCATTCACTTTTTTATATGTAGACTTTTTCTTTCCTATAAACCTTGTGCTGACATCTGTAATTATTTGATTTGATTATTATATTTAGTAGTTACAACTAACGGAAATGTCACTTTTTGTCGAAATTCAGTAGTCGACACGTTCAGATTACACCATTTGTTTCTATACTCCATAATAATCCCCGAGATGAGTCAAAGGTAGTTTCTATTAAAGTTAACAATCGTTCTTCCTCCTTTGCTCCGTCGTCTGCGCGCTATTGTCACATCAAACAACAACATCGGGCGTACCCTCCTCCCGCCCTTCAACCGACCGTACCTTTCCCGAGCCGGTGATAGTTTTCGCTAACCGAAAACGTCGAAACACAATCGTCCCTACAATCTCCGTCGGAAATAAAGCAAAATACGAGCGAGTGTCTATCGAGCGTCTCTCTCGTACGCTCGCCTTTCCCTCTCGCACCTCCGACACGGACCCGGCAGGTTAATATAGAGAGATCGAGAGCGGGCAAAATCAATGAACACATCATTTTACATTATCCCTTCCCACCCTCGTGTCCCGGCCTTATCTCGACACAGTGTCACTTTTCTAAAAAGGTCCACCCATCTCGTTCGGGCCGGATGATTTATCGATAAGTTTCTCCTCGTCGCCGATGTATTTCAATAACGCCGCCCGCTATCAGGTTGTGTCGCCCGTTTCGGGTGGGGGGCGAGTCCCTTTCAGTTATTTATATTTCTACGAGGACGGAGAAGCCAGGAAATTGGGAGAAACGCGCCGAACTGTTCCCTTATTCAACACTAATATCGTCTAAGATTTATTTACCATTATTACATAAATTTGCTACCTGGCCCGACTACTTCACGGGACAATATCTGAATAAAGTCTTATATTGAATATATATATCGATAGGTATTCTATTTACCCTGGCATATGAAAAGATGTTTTGAACATCTTCAGATCAGTAATTTTCGTTTATTTATTTTGATGGATTAAATTTTAATGGTTTTATAACATCAGATACTTTTATAACTTGCATGTTCATGTCAAAGCTTGTGGTTATAATTGTTTACTTATGCATGTTCATTTAAAACTGTGTAGAATAATCAAAGAAAGTGTAACGACCGCTACGACCCTTTAGGCCACTACATATTCACCTACATCAAGTTCAAAGGTCGGCAACGCCGGTGGATTGGTACCATGCGATTCTCGGCTATAAAAGACCACCACGAGGACGTCTCTCTCTCTTTTCTCTACTCCCTACCACTTCCCTGGCGCTTCCATACTTCCTTACCCTAACCTAATATCCTGTCCATCATCCCGTCGACCACATGTAGTATTTAATATCGAAATAAACATTTTTTTATTCAGCCGGTATTTTCTGTTTCCGTGCGAATTCCTTCCACAAAAATAGTAGTGAGTGTTCCGATAAACGACGGCGTCGACAGCCACACATTCTGGCCGACCAGACGAGAATTCCTACAATTGATAACTCCGACATGATCGAAGTGCCTAGCGGACAAACCATCTCAACAGGATCCACTCGACAGGTACTCGACACGTACTCGACATGTTTATGTAAGGATAGCGCAAGGAACCCATCACCATAAGATGGTAGACCTTATCCCATGAAACTGATACATGACATCAACGCATGAACACCATTGCACCACGAAATGGGATACATATGGCACGAGACTCCTGACTAAGGTTGGTTTCATTAGCAGTCTCTGGGCAATTGATTGCGTGATTGCGGGTGTACTCTGGAACCTTCACCACATGGAGGTACGTTCCACGGCAGCTCCACCAGGAGGGGAGTGATATTGCGACCGCTACGACCCTTTAGGCCACCACGTATTCACCTACATCAAGTTCAAAGGTTGGCAACGCTGGTGAATTGGTACCATACGGTTCCCGGCTAAAAAATACCTCCTCAACGACGCCTCTCCCTCTCTCGCTTTTCTCTACCCCCTTGTAACAGTAGCACTTCCATAACGCTTCCGTACTTCCTTAACCTAACCTAATATAACCTGTCCATCATTCCGTCGACCACATGTAGTATTTAAGACCGAAATGAAGTTTTTATTCAGCCGGTGTTTTCTGTTCCTGTGCAAATTCCTTCCACAAAAATAGTAGTAAGTGTTCCGATAAACGACCGTGTTGACAGCCACATATTCCGACCGACCAGACGAACATTCCTACACAAGCATTGATAAAACATGCACGTAAAGTCTTTTAAAAAGCATTTTATAGGTGGTGACTTTTACACACTTGGCAATATTCTGATGATATAAAATAAAGATGAGAAAAAAGGAAGCTGAAAGGCGGTTTGCTTAGTCCGATTCGCTGTATTTTCCGATCTTTCATTGCTTCAATGCTACATTTTGTCGATTAAACTACTTAGAGTTAAAGCTTTGTTTTAAAAAATACGATGAAGTTTATATTAATTAGTTCTGTATCTGTCTGATATATCTATATATATATATATATATTGCCTTCATAATTCATGCTTGTGTAAATATTCATTTAGGCAACTTAAGTTCCTATCGAAATTTAATCAAATGGTAATCTATCGTAATCCATAATAGAATATAACGCCTCGAATGCTTATTATTTGATCAGTTTCTCATAAATTCAGTGTATTTTACATTATATCTTCAAATAAACGATAGATTGTTTAAAGTGAAGTCGCTTGAAACTAACTAATGAAACATGATCAATATTAACATTCCGTTAATCTGAACCCTTGTCATGATGAATCTGTCATCTTGTGATGTCTGATTTTGATAACCCTGATAACTTTTATGTAGATCCCTCTAATTCGAAGATATTTTTACTGTAAAATATGTTGACTGAATATCATGTCTTTATTTAAACTTTATGGTATTTGTTCTCACTATGATTTTCTGCACATGTGTAAAATTTGACTAAAAATAGACTTGCAGAACTGCAACTTTATCATGTTCGCACAATTTCATATTCATTGCAAATTTTAATGGCCTCTATCGCCTTTATCGATGCCCTTCTATTCTGCTATATATTGATACCATTAGGCGTTGAAAATGAACTCTGTACATCCAGAGCATTATCTGGGATGGATCTACTTAATAATGCGGATCCATCATTATTAGGCCTATTAACTGGTGTGATTGACTTAGAGACATCTAGATCTACCAGGGATCCCAGAAGATATATCTACTCTTCAGTATCTACTGCTTCTAGTATCTCTCTCAGTCTGGTTATTACACATGCCTGGGATAGTTGTTCCTTGGATTTTATATTGTTGCCTATAGACATTTACATGCCATGAAAATTTGACCACTACAGTTAGAAGCCAGCTAATTCTGTAATAATATAAAGTTCTGCTTCTTTTCGAGAATTCAACTAGTTCTCTGGATTAGCCTAAGAGATTATTTGAACATTAATGGTGTATCATTTGCGTTTACGTCGATTATTTTTACCGCGAATAGATTTCGTCTTTTTTAGCTTGATTTTCCAATTCTTGGTCAAATTGCTAACTAATCATTTATTGTGAATAAGACACGGTCATCAGCAAATGTAACGGTTATTACTCTATTACATTTATATGATAGCGCTCACTGAACCTAAAGTGCTATATTAATATATTATTATTATAATATTATAATTAATTTGTTCATAGATGATGAATATGTATTTTTTCTCTTTTTATTTGCACAACTTTTAAAAAATTACCTAAAAAATACCAGACAATAATTATATATTATATTATATGTAATATAATAATTATATAATTTATACAGCTTTCTTTTAATGTGTTTATGTTAAGGCAACAGCTTTTAGCAATTAAAGATAAATAATAATTTTCAATGACATATGATGTAACGATATATATATGATAACGATTATATTGACATATGCATGGATATGTAACACTATCTGGGAATAAAAAGCCTCTTAACTTATTATGCGTAATAATATCGTAAACATATGGTCAATGTTTAATATTAATTCATTTTGCATTAGTGTACTGTACATACAAACTGATGGCTATCTTGTACTATAAAATAAACATTCCCAGAGATATATGTGTCATTCTTAAAAACAATTTTACTCTTAGGCCTATGAACGATATAATCAAATAATAATCAAACATAGACACCTGAAGGCGTGTCAAGTGGGTTTATTGACTACTTTAAAAACATATTTACTTTTATTTACTACAGGGGGAAAGTAAAAGATATAATACTAGTTAACGTTTACATAAACATTTTCAAAATACAAAAAAATATATCTAATGTGCATGTGTTTGTTGGTTTAAATGTTATAAAGTAAAATGACGACAAATTAAACAATAACTTGTCCAAAATATAGTGAAAAATACAGTTTACAAAAAAAAAATATGATGAATTGCACTGTTTCAATTTTGTTTACAAATCCTCCTTTTCTTTTTATATATTTTAAGTACTTAAATGGACATCAGTTGTTTATGTAGCCATACAACATTTTTTATTTTTGTCGTTAACAATCCTTTTTTTTTATCCACCAGAACAAGCCACTATAATTACTATTTTTCGTATTACATTATCTTTGCTTTCGATATGATACCCAATCGTTATAAAAAAGATCGTAATCGTTTTAAAAAAGATCACCTTTTGCCCACATAATCATCTGAATGTCAATAAAAATGTTCGTTAAATTTGGTTTAGTACATTTTTTTGACAATAAGTAAAAAAGTCTGGAGAGGACACAAATGAATTAAAATAGGTTCTTGGTATCGTTAGATAACATAAAATAATAGCTTGCTTGCAATATTACCGCATATATACTTAGTTCTTAGTATCTTAGCTCCAGTTTACTTCCAGTTAAGTTTGATGAAATATTATATTTGTAATTACTTCTAATTTTTTTTGAATATTCTAATTGTCAGCTAAACATATGCTGATTCCAATATCTATATTGTAACCATATTTTCCTTTTCGACACATGAAGGGGACTGATCTGTGAATATATAATACTGTGGGTTTAATTCAGTTATCCATGCAGATTTTAATGAGACTTACTATTAAAATTACAATTAGAAATTGCATCTTGATTAAGGAATGATGTTCCACATTTGGGTCCATAATGATCTGGTCTGTCTGAAATTTTAAAGAATACAAAAATAACGTTGTAACAACATATTTTCTTATAATCGCACAATAATAGAAAAAATCAAAGAAAGAAAAGGTATCGATCATCTTTTTACCCCCGGCCCTCTAGTGACTTAGCTCACATATTGTTATGGCTCATTTAAGTCCCTATTCTATATTTATATGTTTTGTGAATAGAAGTAAACTGTTTTGGGATGTGGTTATATTTTCGCCACCGTAACTCGATTGATATACTCAGTAAAGTCTCCAAAATTTAACCGAGTCACAGGTCTGCCGAAATTCCTTCGACAGATTTATTACGCCACTTCTCATAAACGCGCAAAGTAGAAAACCATTAAATAATCATCGGCGGCGTTGTCTCGCCGATTTTCATGGGCCGACTACGAAGCAACGGCTCCCCGAGGAGCGACAACTTACGCATAATTACTCGACGGAGTTTGTCGTCCTCCAGCGAACCGGGCGTGAATAAAAAAAATGACGGGCACGGGTTTAATTTACGAGAGGACCTCGTACGGTAATCCCCCCTTTCCATTACGGGGCTCTAATTTCGTCCATAAACGTAGTCCATAGCACCGCCCACCCCCGGAACCATAAATTATTCGCCATCCAGCGGAAACGAGTTAACGGCGCCCGACAGGGGTGGACCATGATGCGTTCTCCGCTTTTTTTACATCGGTTCTGGACCCCGTCATACCCCGGACTCCGCGGGTCCGGTTTATATATTCCGCTTGTCTGTCAGCAGCTTTATTGATGCAAAGCCCGTGGTACACAGGACGACTGCTGTATTGATGTATGATTTGTTGTCGATTTTCAGAATGTTATTCGTCGTTTTTTTTTCAGGCATCATACTCGCTGACGTATTAGTATTTCAATCGGCGTAAACGTCAACGAGATCGTCCTCATGATATTGACAGTTTTATTTGTCCGGTTACAGTAATAATTGTCACCACAGTCTGTGTATGTATATATTCTTGAAAGGTAGTTTTTTTACAGACGTGGGTTATTCCAGTAATTCTTTTTGTCCATCTCCGTTATTAATATTTTTTAAAATCAATGGGCAATGTTTTCAAGTTGAAGTGTTCGATAATAGATTTTGGTCTTCTTAATAATGAATATGTAAGCTTTTTTTATTGATAAAACAGTATTTTCTTTTTCGTCAGTTAATTTTTTTAATGTTTCATCACAAACTTACGGCAATAATATGTTTGTTATTTGGTATTCATTCTTTCTTTATATTTAGTGTCTTTTTATATAAAATATAATAAGAATTTCTTTGCTCGTCTCCCAAAGGTAACAGACCAACCAAGAAATCTTGTCAGTCCAACTCTTATCTCTCTTTGAAACTGATTCTGGGTTATTAACTGAATCAATGCTTATGAATAGATACAAAAATTCGAATTTAGAGCAGATTAGATTTTTTCAGATTAGATTTAAGACTAATCCTGCTGCACCTGCAATAGTTGCAGGTTCGAATCTATGAGAGTCCAGTAACCAAGCAGATAGCTAGGCTTAATGTCAATGACTATTGATTATTTCTATTGACTATTGACTAAAATGTATTTCAAGTCACTAAAAAGTCCAGATGTATTCTACATAACTAATTTCCAATAAATCCACATAATATGCATTTTAAAATATAACATTCATTGTAAATAAATGCATTATAAATAATAACTTGCAGAATATTATTGCACTAAGTATTGTAGTTAATTCCTCACATTTATTATCAAAAATATTATCATTTGGAGATATACTCTTTTAGAGAATATGGTGTAATTTTTGCTCATCAATTGTTGTCAAAATTGAGTTTTGATAATAGAGTGACTGACCCTCCTGAATCCATAATAAGTAATCTCCTTTTAAAAACACGTGCGACAAAAACGAGAAAACATTTTCAAATCTCTTTAACTATTAAACGACTTTCTAAATCTTGACATGATAACTGAAATATATATGTGCTTGTTTTGTATATTTTTAGTCTTAAATAAAGCCATATTTTTTACGAGCGTGTATTTTTAATGCTCATTCCTGCGAAATATTACCCGTATACATTAATTATAAGTTGAATAAAAGTTTCTTTTCGACTAGCGGTTTATTTTAACTCTCGTTTTTTATTCATAATGAAAAAATATTATTATGGAACTCTCTCACATTATACAGCTCATATATAAGATACAGGAAGAATTAATTTAATATGAAACACTGCAAAAAGTTCTGGTGAAATATATTAAATTTGTTACATTCACCATCTTATTCTCCAAGTCTAGTGCTCTTCTATTCTATTAATACATTTTTCTTGGAAAATGTTGTCCGCTTTTCAAAACAAACTTTAGCTTCTACAGTCACTTCTTCATTTGAGTTATAGAGCTTTGCTTGGAGTATCCTTTTGAGGTTAGAATTAAGAAAAATGCTTTTGATGTGAATGAAATTGCTTTATTATGATTTTGTTATAGTCATCGCCAAATGGCCAAACTAATAATGTTCAACGATCTTTACTCCTATTTATTAAAGTTGATTAAAATTACATATTTTTTAACAATAGTAAATCAAATTATCTACAATGTGCTATAAAGTGTGTAATAGAATTATTAGTATTTAAAGAACATTTTTGTACAAAATTACAATTACGTTCTTGTCGCCATAACAATAGATTAATATAATTGTTAGTATGTTGTATAATTTTGGTTATTACAATGAAACAAAGGGCTATTATCGAACAAGGATGTTACCCGAATGATGAGTGTATACATTTTAATTAAGAACATATTCATAATTCCTGCAATATTGCATTGGTTATGAGGGGCGTTACGTTATGGCTGTCGAATGGCGTCATAAAATTGCATAATTCCGTACGAATTGCCGGTAATTATACGGGAGTCGTATGAATTTTTCATGTAATTACATAATTTCCGTGGCCGTCGTTGAGCCTATCCGCCCCACCCTGACCCCTGGCGCCCTCCCTGGAGTACCATTAAACCGTTTTTGTTTCCCCGTTTCGCAACATTATCGATTACTTCAAGAATATATTGGAAAAGTTTTGGATTAAGGCCGAGGAGAAAAAAACGTATTATCGAATTTAAAAGGTTTACAGATTGACTGAAACTGTAAAAATAACTAATCCTGCTGTATATATTATAGTACCTATTTTAATAGAAACTACTAAACTGTTATTTTCTCTTATGTAATTCTTTTTGCTAGTGGAGAAATACCAAAATAATTATGAAAATTAAATCAACCAATTTAAATTTCTTGTGTAACAAATATCATAGAAAAATTCCTGAAACGAAAGAGATGAAGCCAGTTATTTTCCTAAAGACGACCATATAGAAAATGTTTTGATAGATATACACTTTAACTTTAACATGTTAATTTAATATACTTTAACTTAGTTAGTGAAAATCATCAATGAACAAGTAACTAATGTAGTGCTGTTGATGCCACAAAACTTCGTACATTCATTCAATCACTCTGCTCTCGATCATATCGAAGATAAATATGTTTAGAATATGATAGAAACAATAGACATCGAACTTAGACATCAATCTTTACGAATGTCAAACTATAACAGTATCCAAATCTGTCAATTTTAGTCTCTATTGTAATATTTTCTTGCATACACACCAACTTAGTAGTAATAGTTCCCGCAGCGGCAGAGGCCACTTTAATCTCCTGTATTACTGAACTTCTACACTTGCTTGTTAAGATTTACAATAGCAGACGATCAGTCAACTGTCAATACTTTGGTCCCTTTTTAATTAATTATCAAGCATTTCAATTTATCTTGTATAGTTTCCGATACATAAGTCGCCCAAATGCAGACTGTGGCTGTGCTCGCTTTCTTCTTCTCCCTAATTACTAAAACCAGTAAATTATGTGAAGGTCTTACTAAAGAACTTGGTCTAGGGCATATTATACTACCTGATCAGGAATCTGGCAACAATTTTAATTTTCATTTCAAATTTATGTCGTATAGTTTCTGAGATAAAGCCGCAAAAATACTAAAGCCACTATATCTTGAAGAATGCTGGAATCCTTAACATCTGTCATTTTCCAGCATTATCTTTAGCGAACATCACATCGACCAAGAAGTTTGTAGGCATATACTGATAATGTATCTTTTTAAAACTTTTCTCTCTTTCTGTAAAGCCTTTCTACATAACTGCATTCTTTACTATGTTGAAAAGCAGACATATCGATATTTTTTATAATTATTCTTTCGGCATTCTACAGTCTGCCTAATGGGTAATAAATATTTCATCAGATTTATGTTATACAATAACATGTAGAAAATCACTTAAATAAGCGATCTTCTGTACATACCTATTCCAAAAACTAGTTTGTGTCTATTACTTAGATTGGATAGTAGTAAACCTTTTAACGTACACATTTCTCTGACATCGCGCACATTTAATTGTTTTGCGAGCGCATTCAAGTGTACTGACACTCTTTCAGAAAATTTACACTGGCATTTCGGGTCACACTCGTTCCGGTGGATATCGCTGGCTGAATTAGGTTGGTACTGATATAGTATTGAGCAACGATGGCACGCAGCAATTTATTTTGGAATCTGTAAAGAATGGCTGTATTGTATTTGCTAGTAGTACTTCACAGCACTATACCATACGTCTCTATGGGCCTAAGAATTACACAGAAATATCTTACTATAATATAGTAAAGATAATGTGGATTTACGCCCTATGAGCCGCCAATAAATTTGGTTAAGTTTAAGCCCTTTAAGTTAAGTTCTTTACGCTTTATTAGTACATGTTTCTTCATATATATTTAACATATATAACATAGATTATTAACATAGATATTTAACATTATCTGCTTATGGGAGTTATCAGTCTACGCAGGGTGAACGTCAGGTGAGTAGATTTTGTCTTATTCTTTGTAGCTAGTGTTGGATCGCCGTGAAATGGTAAAATCACCTTATCATCAGTATATGTTGTGGTGTTTGAGATCGATATGTCAGCTATATATAGGAGATTGTCCGGCGGAACACCCGAATATATTGGATGTAGTTCAATGCATTCGTCACCCTGTTTCACAATAAAATGTCTGTGACATGTAACTTTAGTAGTTGAAAGTGCGGATGAGCCAGAAGATTTTTCAATTTAACTCGAAGTGTAGTATGTTATACCTTATCAATAACTTGAGACATTTCGAATTAAGTTCTTAATCAGTTCAATTTACTATTAACGTGTTGAACTTTAACAGTTAGTTCAATAAATGTCAAGAAAGTAACTCAACGGGCGTTAACCAATCTGCAATAAAAAAGGCCCAATTGATGTTAGCATTAGATGCTGAAAAGAAAAATCGGAGAATTCCAAATCAAAAGAATAAAAAGTGAAATATATTCAAATATATCGTGTCAGTCCTGTCCAAAACCGACGCTATAAACATCTTGTTTCCTTTTTTTATATTATTCCATTCTTAAACAGCTCCTGCAGAAGGAGGCATCCCCTGGCAAAGCGACCCGGCCATAAAAAATGCATGGAGGTGCGGCATCTGGGGGACACCACACGGGCACAGGCGTCGTCCCGTGATCCGTCCCCCGCACCCCCTGGGAGAAACGGTCGGGATTTATTATCAATAAAATATTTACGGACGTCAGCCTCGATTACTATAGAGGCGGGAGGACGAGACGTTTCCATCCACCTCCAACCCCCCCAAACCGGCGGGGAAAAAAATAAAATTCCGGTAATTGTTGCAGGTAGGTTGGATAATCGTCGTCCGGGGAGTCGGCTTCCAATTCTGGCAGCTAATTAGGAAAAAGATGGCCCGAAACTGGGGAGAGAAGAAATTATTTATTCATCAGGGAATGGTTAAAGAAGGGGGGTCATATATTCGTATGGGTAAACACACCAGATTGTTCTGTAATTCTAGGTTTATGATCGAGTTACACTTGTGTATGGGCGATGGGATTTGTGTTTCTGTCGTAAAACTTGCAAGATGTAAGTTGTATATCTATATATAGTTATGTATTTACGTTGATCATTTCAAATCATCATCACTTTAAAGATGCATTTATTGCACAAATTGATTCAATTTATATTAATACATGTAAAACATTTTCAAGTGCCTGATTCATTAAGCCGTCTGTATGTTCTTCGAAAGTTTGAGCAGGGTTTTCGTGGAATAAGTCTTGTAATTCATTGTCTTTGAACTTTTTTGTTCACTTCACTTTTCAATCAATGAAACCAAAACTGACTATTGGAATATAAGGGAGCAGCATCACAAAGTGTTTCATGGCTTTCGGCAGGAGATTATTTCAAACTATCAATCACTAAAAAATATCGCAAAATGCAATTTTGAGCGTTCCGTGATTAGCATTTAGCGAACAACTAACTAAAAAACTATTAAAGCAAATATCCAGTCTTATCCCGTTCTTGTTCCTTGTCGGATTTTAATGTCAGACTATTCGGACATCTGTTTTTCTAAGGCTAGGTGAGATTCTAACCAAACAACTGTGCCTATTGGAATCTGGAGTCATCAAAATTGGCAGACCATTCCGTAGAGGGTTACCATGAAAATTTGGGTCTAAACGGTGGCATTTCGAAGATCTTCAAAGGCAAACTGGCGGTCGGAGGTACAATCAATTGTCAAAAATAATTGTTATAGCACCTATAAGCTGTTCCGACGGAATAACGTCCACGTAAATCCCAGTGATCGTTCCTTTCGTTCATATGTTTTTCTTACTACCCGACGGGTGGACGAGTGAGACGGGTTGGTCTGTTTTTACCGAAAAGTGTCGATTTGTATCGCTGTTCAACAAGTCGTCCTTTTTTTTCTTCAACAAATCCGTTTTTAATTTTTTTTTAAACCCTTTGATAAAATATTACTTATATACATATATTTAAAAAACTCATGCTCTGAGCAGAATTGAAACCCATAGCTATTGTGGTATTATATCAACTTTCCTGTCGTCTTGACCATTCAATTTTTGTTTAGATTATATATAACTTTCAATATCATCGACATCACCATGTTCTAAACTAAAATATGTAGGAGATACTTCACACCTAATATCTACTGCAGGACGCTTTCATTTTATATATGGGTATTTACTTTCCAAAGTGATATTGAAGGAACGTGTATGGTTAAGCATTTTTGTTTTATTAAACTGAGGAAAACGTAGAAAAATGTCTCCAGTACCTTAATTACACGTACGTTTATTTGTTAAGAAATTACTTAAGCTAAAAAAACAACGAAATTTCGATGCCAATTAAATATACACATTATACTGCGCTGATGCTTCTTCAGGTTTTAAGTCAACCACTAGAAATTAAACTGTACCCAATGTATTTGATTGTCAGACGAAAATTGGTCTTACAGAATCAATTTATGAGGCACTATATATACTAGCAAACTCAACATTCAAGGTTTCAAAACAACGTATTGTGTGCCATACACGATGATCTGCACTACATCTCTAATGAAGTGATACCTCTCTACATTCTCTGGATAACTTAAGTCTTAAGTACTTCGAAAGATGTCAGTGCGCTGAGTGGCAATAATGGAACAATTATTTTCAATAAATATTGTCACTACTTCTGCTCGTTCTTATGGCATATATTCATCTATATTAAAATGTGAACGTCTACACAACACAATGGTTAAAGCGAAACTGAGCTAAACGTCACATAACCAAGATGCCGCGAAATTAAAATGGCAGCGGGACTTTTGCCCCACCCTATACTTACCAATAACCTAAATGTGCGCAATAGTAGTGAAGTGGATAGACTAAAGCATTTACTACCATGCCTGCTCAATAGACAAATATATACTATATATAGATGTATTGGGTAAGATTTAGAATAAGATATTTTACCCAGATCACTTACTGATGTGATTTTCTATAGGCCATTGACATAGTAATTGTTATAAAAGAAAAAAAACGGGACATATAGCCTGAAAGCCTGAAATATGGTTACTGTATACGTAATGTCATTAATTGAACAGAAAAAGCAAACCTTTAGCATATCAGCAAATTATTCTTTGAAATAATTAGATGAAATTACAAAGGAGATGAAATAACGTCACAAACCTAATACATATTTAAACAACACCGCTGTATAACAACTGTATAAAAATATATGTTAATTAAAATCTGTCGGCCTGAAAAAGAGATCGATCTGATTCATCTAACCAAACTCTCGACGTATTCAATATCAAATCTAATTTAACGAAGTTTCTCGAATGGAAAAAAACCTAATAACAAAGATATCGGATCGCACCGTCAATATAGGATCGGGCAAAGCGTCACACGCCGGATCGGAGGAGAGACCGACTGTCAGTCGTTCTCCTTCCGCGGTACTGGAAAATAATTTAAATTTTAATTTATCTGGAAATCCGATAAGTGTACCTATAATGCGGGATTTATCCGGAGCGGACTCCCCTTCGAACCGGTATAATTTTTCCATTCACGTTCGATCTCGGGATCCGTCCGATGGCGAGAGAGAGGCGCGCTCGCCAGGAAACTGTTTGAGACCGAGTGATTTACATACATTTTAAAAAAGGGGGGGGAGTGAAAGGGAGTCAATTTTTGATTCCACGCACAGTTTATTTTCTGATGTACTCCAGTAAATGATTCCCTTTGTTCCACTCGTTAGGGTTTCAGATCGGTATTTTTCATTTATCTGCATTGTTTCCGTGAGTTATTACGTACGGTATTTAATTTTAAAGATTTTGAATTATTTTTTTATTCTTTAAGTTTCTTAATTTCGATAGATCCCTTATAAAAGTAAAGATCTGCTCGGCGATGAGTCATTGCCCGCTAACAAATTGTAATTGAAAGAAGCATTGTCTAGTGAAGATGGCGGGTAGAATAGTTTTTGACTTCAAGCAAGCACGTCCATTTATATTTTAATAGCCTCTACCAGTTTAGAGACCTTTCATGATAATTTAGTTTAATTTGTGCTTTCCATTCTCCATCTTCATACACTTTCGGTCGCTACACTTGTTGCCTTTCGTGTCGTATTCATCGCTCTCAACCTGTTGAAGCCATCCAACTCTTGAAATCAGTAAGACAATCGAAACATCTGATGTATAATTTTTTTCAATTAAAAAAGGTAAGTAAATAATCTCAAGTAATGCTTACTTGATTCAGAAACTCGAATAGAAGAAAAGAAAAAATATGATACAAAATTATACAAAATCGCTAATATTTGACAGATGTTCAATCCTGACCTGATGTGCCACATGACTTATATGATTAGGTATTGCTTCAATAGGTAGACCTAAGTATATTCTTTATTATAGTATCTCGATTAACTTCTTTAACTTAAAAGTTTCCAAGAAACTATAGTAAAAATTCATATTCGAATACTACTCGAACAACCCCTTCTGGCTGTAAATAAAAACGAAGAAACTATACACACAATTGGAAAACCCGCATTCGCAGCGACAGTGTATCCGTCATAATGATCCGGTAAAAATAAGAACAAAAACGCATGGGGACGTGAAGCGAAACTTCTGTCCGGTTCCGGAGAAGTTGGGCAAGTGTACGTATCCTAAAATGTGGAAAAAGTTGGTTGTTTGGGAGCGAGCAAAGCGACAGGGCGACCGGGGTGGCAACGACTACATGCAACATGTCGTGTGGCTCGGTCCCGCAGTCGAAGAAATTATTTCGTTTTATGATTATTACACCAGGCGGTGTCATGGAAATCAAAACTTTTCCTTGTTTTCCATTTTCCATTATGGCGAATTGGCTGGTTAAAATTGTTGCTGATTGCGGATGTAATATCGAACTTAAACCTAATGTTCTTATTAACTCTAACCACGGAATTATACATTTGTACTTTTCGGTAAAGAAAATCATCTGCATGATTGGATTAGCGTAGAGAGTAAAACTATTTTATAAATTTATATGAGGAACTAAAGGTATCAACACTGAATTATTAGAATTGCTTCTTCAGGAATCGCCGTTTTTGGTCGAATCTTAAACTACGCTGAGATTATTCTTTTAATTTTTTTTTAGTCCTTTACATCTTCTTATCGTTAACGTTGTTATCGTGGTTAACTATAGATTTATTTACGTATAATAAAGTATGGGTTATTTAGACCATCGCAAAGATTGGAAAGATGTAGAAACAAATTAACTTTTAGACAAAAACAACCTAGCATTATTTTTTAAAATTATTTTAATCTGTAATTCTGATTTGTGTTTACTTTACTAAAGTTTTCTTCAAATAACTATGACTTTTTACGTTTAGAATTGTCACAGTATATCCACTTTTCGTCGCCAGTCACAAGCCTACAGAACACGCTTTGTACAATCTTAATTATAAATTAATTTATTACTATTTTTCATTTGTACTTGGATAAATTCGCAAGCAAGACGAGTGCGAGAAAATACATCAATATGTATTCGTCAATTAGAAAAATTATAATAACTTATAGCTATAGTTTACACTAAAGTTGTACACTTTATATAAGTTCGTATGGTTTGGTTCGCTTCAATCTCTTCAATCTCCTGCGCGCTGTCCAGCAGTTGTATTGTTTTCACGTTAGTATGATTTAGTAATCTTCTTTCGTATTTCAAGGCGAAATCTTCATTTGATTTCCAGGTCATCGTGCAATTCTTCGTTGGTTACGTAACGATAGGCATTGGTAATCAATCGAAGAACCTTGTTTTGACAGCGTTGTATGACTAGTTGATTTTAATTTTTAGTAGCACCCCATAGGTCCAAATTGGCTTTATAATTGTCTTATAGATGAACCTCTTTGATTTTAGATCAAGTTGAGAGTATCTTCCGACTAACCAATACACTTGTTTTATTTTGGTTCTAATGTGTTTTATTTTTTTCTAACATGATGTTCTTCAGTTAATTTGTGTGATAGTTATTTTCCCTCATTTTCAGTCTGATTCCCATCGTATGTAAAATTCTGGAACAGTTGATTCATCAACTGATAAGCTGTCTGAACTTTCTGTGAGAATTTGAACTGAGTGTTCGACCTTTTTTAGTTCTCTAGGAAGTTATTTGTCATTAACATGAAAATCACCCAGCTTCGATGGCTGATCTCTTCTAATCGAACAACAAAAGTAATGAAGCATAGCATTGAGGGTTCTAAATGAAAAACTGTTACTTTAGGTAGGGAAATATCAATCATCAAATCAACAGATAGGTCAGCTCGTTTAATAGTCCCTTACAGTTTCACCAATAGATACCGCTGATCAAAATATATTAGACATCTAATAATATTGAATTCCGATTAACATTTGGTTTTATAGTTAGATTAATGGAATTAATCATAACTGTTATAAATCAAATCCGAATATCATAATTGAATTTACACTAGATATGCATTTAGCTTTAGTACCACCACTCCTCTTGGGTATAGACCTCCAGATACAGGTGTTCTGTAAATAACTTACTACTTAGGGTTATAGATATATCGTGTAAATGTAAATTTCAGATAACAATAATGGATATATGATTAAATATATGTTTCTGATCTGTCGACAATTTTATACTAAAATTAATTGATTATTGGTGTAATATTGTTCTCTCTACAACGTTATGATTTTTCTATTTTGTTGTGGTTTTTATATCAATTCTAGTAATTTTTAGACACACATTATCTAACCGGATTAACGACATTTAGACGCGGTAATTACCTCCCAATAACTGAGTGTATGTAACATTGTCATTTAAAAAAGTTAACATCTTTGTACTTTGAAAAATTATCAAGCATTCGCTTGGAACTGAGGTAGTTAGTGCAGAAAACTTATCACCTTAATATTTTACTTAGGACCAGATAATGATAGCTGTGAGTTTTCCACTAAGTATATGACGCATTACTGGGAGATAGTAAGTATTCTTGTTCGAGAATTTACTGTTGTTCTTTGTCATCCTAATTGAATAGATCTAGAATGGGGATAATAAAAAAGATATAGGGATAACGAAGATATGATTAAGTATATTTGTATGATTAGTCGACAATTTTGTAATAGGATTGATTGACTTGTTAATAAAATTGTTATTTCTTTATAAAAATATAATGTTTCTATTTCATTGTGTTGGTTTTTATATCTCTAACCGGGTTAACGACTGAGATCTAGATGAAGCAATTACTTCTCAATGGCTGAACCAGCGCAGAAAAAAAAACGAAACAATTAAAGCCGGAAAGCCAAATTCAGAAATTTCCCATGGGGGGAACCGAGGCAGGGACGCGAGGGCGAGAAAGAGAGCGAAGACGAAAAAACGATGACCTCGTTGGAACGGTGGCGCTCGTTGGCATTTTCTTCTCGCCGTCGTCTCCAACCGCAAATACGATTCGCCGTTTCCCGATTATGTTGCAACAAAAAGGCCTCTCGCCTCTTTTTCACCGAATAATTTTATAGACGGTTTAATGCATATAAAATGCCGATTTGGCCGAAGGGGTCTCGTGCTGTATCCGCGCACATAGTACGGCTTTTTTGGAAGATTTTTTTCTGGGTCGACTCTCGCAGGTTCTAGAGGATCGGTCTTTTATGTGTAAATTATCCAGGGAGGGAAGTTTTTTAATTAACTGTTCATTTTTACGCGAACATTAAATATGAAACACTGCACTCGCGAGTTCTTTGTTGCAATCAAAATGAAGTAGCGTTAAATTGTTATTGCTTAGAGAAAATTGCTTGAAAATTAGATTAAAGGCAACAGAGGGGCGCTTATAATGCGCTTGTATATATTTTGATCAATTACATCTACGGACAATAATTATAGGTTAGTCCAGGAAAAACATCTACATCCATACAAATTTAAGGTCATAAAATCTTGCTGTGCGTATGTTGGGATGAGCAAGGGATAGTTGGTAAGGAAATCTTTGTTGTAGCTCGGATGGGAAATTCTGCAACACCTTACCTACTTACCAGATATAGCGTCTTCTATTTACCTCGTTCAGATCGATACAGCATCGGCACGGTATCGCAATGTTGGCACAAAGATGCGAAATTGTTCAAATTGAAGTGAAATATCATCAGAATACATGCAAGCATTTAATGATAATATATTTTCAGCAATAAAGCATACTGATTCATCCAATTTATAGGCTTTAAGTGTGTCGCATTTTATCGAGCATTATTTCGAGATTATGCTAATGGCAAAATGGTAACAGTGCAATATTTGTTGAACTTATTTGAATTTTACTTTAAGTTCTTATAATACACTCCTACAATTTGGTATAAATGATTTGTTGATATCAATGTTTCTAACTCGCACAAGGATACGGAATTTGGGTTGGTTGAGTAGTCTGAATGACCGAAAACAATACAATAATTTTGCGTTCAACAATAAAACTTTTAAGGGTTTCTTTTGGAAATAGTTGTGAGTTTATGTTCGAGTTGAAATCATTAGCATTTTAACTTCATATGTTATATCGGTACAAATAGTAATCGTAAAGGGCAAGGTCTGGAAAATATGATGGGTGGGAGAGCACTTCCCATTTTAAGGTTTGCAAGTATGTTTTCATCAGTTTTGCAACATGTGGTCGAGTGTTGATGCCATGCTGAAGAATAGCATTGTTGTATCTTTGTTCATATTTAGGCCGTTTTTCGCGCAATGCTCAGTTCAAATGTATCAGTTGTAGAGAATAGCGATCCCAATTGATGGTTTCGTTAGGTTTTAGCAACTCATAGTACACCACACCAAGTTGATCTCACCAAATACAAACCCGTTTTCGTTGATGCATAATAAGGTTGTCTCCAAAATATTTTTCCCCCTGAATTCTTGTAATGGATCCACTTTTCATTACCAGTAATAATAGGATACAGTAATCATACCCAATTCATACGGCACAAAATATCCAAGTTTTTGGATCATTCCTATGGTCTCCAAGTGATTGAAAATGGTTTTTTAGCTGGCCCGAACCCTGTTTCAGTCTCAAAATCATCACTTTTAAAACGTTGAAACAAATATTTAAATGTTGAAGTCGATGAAGCATGGTTGTCATAACTTTCAGACTGTATTCGATGACCTTCAGCCATTTTCTTCAAATGAATGTAAAAAGTAAATCTTCCCGTGATTGCCATTTACTTTGTCCAAATTCGAAACACCAAATTCGATTCACGCTTTGACGACATGACACATACTGAAAAATGAAGTCTTTGCCAGTGAGGCTTCAATATGATGTTGGTTACAAACTGCTAAACCGATGCGATTTAATATACCCATCTGTTGTAAATCATTTAAAGTTAGTTTTAGTCCTGATATGATATTTAGTAAGGTTTCAGATTTATTTAAAAGTAATTTGACATCGTTAATAATAGTGGACACATTACATCTCTGTATAAATCCGTACGGCGAAAACATAACAAGTTTTGCAACAGTAATTATCGAGATAATCCCGAAATACTATTAAATTTCTGCGAATAGCCGACGAGCGATATTACTTCATTTGCCTTTATTCACAAATAATTAAATTGATGATTTCGCCGAAACTCATTCTCCAGATAAAACACGGCGTTTTCCGTATTTACGAGATAATCCAATTCGATATTGTCTCCAGCCGGCGTTCACCATCTCCAGACCGGCTCTCCTCTGGCGCATTTCCCCAACTTTGTGTGTGTTTCTTTCCGGCGAGCGGCGACAGCGACGTCGTCGTCGTCGTCGGATGGGAACTTCGGGCCGAAGCCTCATAATTGGTTCTGAGCCCCGGAGCTGGCGCGGATTGGATTTCGCGAGCGATGCAGACCGCCTTTGAGCCGTTCTAAGCCTCGTTCGGAATTAACTCAGTTGTTTAGTAAAATACATTTCGGCCTTGGAGGTGTCGAATGTTTTGGGACCCTCTCTCTAAAAATGGAGCCTAGATAGAAAATCGCATCCTGATGCCATCATGCTGTTAATAATATCGTTTTAAATCCCTCCATCAACTGTAGGCCACATTTAATCAGTTTAGGGGGGATTAAAGTTATGATCGGATAAGAATGACCTCATTCGCTAATATTTAATCTGATTTTCTGGATGCCAATTATGTTTTCGTGTAGCTAGACGCAAATACAAAAACACCTTTCGTTATTTTTCTCATGAATATTCGATGATGTAGCTTTTAATATTTAATATTAATTATTATTATAATTTTTTTAATTGCTTTTAATAATAGATTGTCCAAAAAGGACTCTTTTTCGTTGTTTTATAATATCTCAATATATGAAATAAATGCTAACCGAGAATTAAAAAAGACATGTATAAATATGATCATGGCTTTTAAATATCCACAGCGTTACAAGTCTTCCCAAACCATTTAAAAAATTACAGAAAAACATAATCATAGTATTGCTACAGCATCGTAATGCATCGTAACCAATAAATAGGGTATATACTAGAATTTCCCAGTTGATGATTCAAACAGATATAAATATAAAAACACCTTTCGTTATTTTTCTCATGAATATTAGATGATGTAGCTTTTAATATTTAATTTTAATAAATACTAAATAATAAATAGATTCTCCAAAATGAATCTTTTTTCATTGTTTTATAATAATCTCACTTAATCTATGAAGCAATTAAGTATGATTATGGGCAACCTCACATATTTTGAATATAATAGGTTTATTGCTATTCATTTCTTTATGTATTTAAAAACAAATTTGATTCAATTTTGTACTTAGAGGCACGATGATCGATCTCAATATAAAAACTAAATATAGTAGTAAAAGTAATATAATGAATAGCAAATTTTGGATATAAATTTCATTACTATACTACAGAAAAATAGCGTCAACTATAACATTTAGGTATAATATTATATCAATTTGAAATGGAAAGAATATGTTAAAAAGAAAATAGGCGAGATGCTAATAGAGGGGAGGGACAAAATAATATGTCCATACACAATAAGATTTTTATTTTCGACATTTTAAGTGATAAAATCGTCTAGATCTAGGTATTCCCACAGCAAAAGAAGAATTCAAAAAGTTTGTTGAGAAACACGTAACCAGACTAGACCTTCATACAAATCAAGACGAACTATAAACTATAAACAAGACAACACTCACAGACAGAGGAGGTACAAACCTAATCGACGGAATTTAATAGCTTATTGTTGAGTGAGGAATGATGGGTGGATGAGGATATTGTAATGAAAATTAAATGGAATTAATTTTTTTTAAATAATCTCGGTGTTACAAATCTTAGCATTGCGACTGCAATGGTCTTACATACGATCCAGTAAATAGGGTAAATATTTGAATTTTACAATTTTATTCCATCAGTTACTCCATCTACATGCCAGTGTTCTGGCCTTGATATTAGCTTTATATTATTGGTCATTTTGCTATGTTTTTTTTTTGTGTCAACATATGACTAGTTAATATATCAACAACTGGTTTTGCTTGCTAGTGTGTTTCATGGAATCAACGTCAACTATAAGGCTGAAATTCATGATTTAGTGCTCATTTTTATATCTAATGGATATTACGTATGGTATTATACTTTGTGAGCTAGTTCCTGTAATTAACAATCGCTAGTTATTTCTTCTGAATTCATTAGTCTATTAAAATTGTATCGATTGCATCAAAGGCAGCATAAAGTAATTAAACGATGAGAATAATATTCGCCCTTGATATTCACCCGATTTTGTCATATTGGATCTATAATATACGATTTTACATTTATATTTACTTCCATTCTTACAAAAATTGGACATAAAAAATTGGAGCGATATAGATATAATGGATATATAGATAATATCAAATGATCAACTGTTGTTTTGACGCAATATCCACAGAAACACTACAAAAAACATAAAAATGTACATTTAATTGAAGATCTTAATTCATAGCTCTAATACGTGCATTATTTCGTTATAAATTTGTCTCCACTATGTAGTACCCAAATCCAAATCCTTACGATTTCATAAAGAACATTTTTTAACTATCACCCTATTTTAAGACATTTAAATTAACCTATAGATTGTTGAAGTGTACAATTGTTTTCCGTGATATTGAATTACTTTTTGAAAAGGGGGGCGCAACCGTTGGGAAACAGAAAATATTTTCCAAGCAACTTAACATATAGGTTAACGGTTGTACAAGGCGGTCTGTCATTAAGGCCATATTCCGCGGTTAATTATAATTTTAATTAAAATCTCGCGAATAAGTGTTCCCGACATGCCAGACTTATTAAGATCATTCGCCTCGATAATATTTGTAAAACAACGACCGGTCGGGACGCTTATGAATAAATTAATATTATTCCCGACGGCCGGGGAACGAAAACGAAGAATTTATACCCCGTTATCGCGCCGGGGGTAGTCTATCTTCGCCGAAATGATTAATATGATGGGTGGTGGCGCCGTACACGCATATTTCACCACAACCGCTTCTTAAGTGCAAAAAGGCGTTTCTAATTACTAGCGAAAAGGAAACCTCGGAAAAAAATCCTTTGTGGTTAACATCAAATATGTTGTGGGTAAAGCAGGAAGCTATAAAAGCAGAAATTCGTTTAGAACTGGAAATGATCTACTAATAAATTAATATCGTACGAAAATCAGTGAGAAGCTAGTTGTAATTTTTTTAACTGTGTAACGTCAAATCTTTGTTATTACTTATATATATATATATATATATATATATATATATATATATATATACTAAATAATCTATTTTTATATTTCTATGGCATTAAATACGACGCTATCTAAATAAAATCGTTATCTAAATAAGCTTAGATTTTAGAATAATGAAACAAATTACTTTATTACTTTAAAAATATTTTATATTGGAACATTCAAAATAATTCTTTCATGAGAAAACTTATGTTTTATTTTAGAAATGTTTATGATATTAAATAAACTGCTATCTATATAAGTTCGCTCAAATTAATAAGGACGAAAATACTTTCTGTCTAAGCACATATCCTCGAGCAGTAAACTATAATTAGTATATTTGGATTTTAAAAAAACAGAGAATAGAAAAAGGTGGAATAATAAATAAATATGAATAAAACAATTAGAATATTAACAAGATATTTAACCTTATTTGGAACCAAAGTTGGGTATATTCTATATAAAGATGACTTTGTTCAGTTAAGTTTTTCTTCTATGTTCTCTCTCTTTATAGTCTAAGAAAGTACAAAACATACCCTAGAAATGGATTGACACATAAATACATTTAGAATATTACAATAAATAGAGACATAGCATATAAACGAGGACTAGAATACAGACTATTAGAGCAATTAGGAAACAAGAAAAAAGTGTTATAACATAGAACAACATAGAACATATAAAATACTCTAAGAAGGAGTTCCGTATTTACCGCCTCCAAGTCGAAAAAGTTCCTATCCCCTGGCTCCAGAAGGTATTATACCTTGGTCTTCTTACTTTTTATTATTAGTCGTTTTGCTCCTTCTATTCTTGGAAAACAGTGCTTCTGAAAGCCATCGATTTTTGTTGAAAAGTTACGGTGCACATACTCTATTGATTAAGAATTGTTTATTTATAATGATAATTCTTTCTTTTTATTTATAATTAATTTAATATATATATATATTAATATATATATATATTAATTTAATATATATATTTAATATATATATATATATATATATATATATATATATATATATATATATTGTTGCAATATATAATGTAATATATATACTATAATAAATATAAATAATACAATAGAACTTAAACAATACCTAAGGACTAAAAATGTACGATAACCATAAATACTAAATAAAAAATAAACGTATACCTAATTATAAAAAAACAACGAATCCATGAAAATATTTAAAAATGATGGCTCAATAACTGCTAAAGTTTTTTAAAATAAAGTAAATGCTTTATTTATTATTGAACGGAAATATTATTTAATTACAATTCAAAAATATAATATACATTTTCGGGAGCTTTTCTCCCGTGATGAGATTTCTTTGATTGTTAATAATTTGGCCAGATTTTGAAAAACCTTATTCTGAGGGCATATATATTGCAGATATAGCAGAATATTTTAAATCTAACTGATATAAATCAAGTAATATCATTTTATGTGCATGCTAAAAATCTAATGGGTAACACCCAATAGGGGCCATTTCCAAATACTGCTTAATTTGTAAAGTTGTTGTAGAACTTGGTGTAATTATTTTATTTGTTTCATTCTAGCTTTTTTATTTTTTATTCAAATGTCTTCAGATGAAAAACATTTTTGGTCAGTATTTGTGTCTTAAATTCCGAGTTGTACTGTATTTGTATTCTTTGAATGGAATATATCTCTTTTGTGATAATTTCTAGTATCGTCTCAGCATTATTTGTAATATCAAATACTGATTCTTTAAATTGAGGATTGCAGATAGCAGAAGTTGAGGATTTTCTTTCAAAATATTCTCAAACCATAGAAAGGAAAACCATTTAGGTGAATGCATCATTCTACTGAAAAGTGATAAACTAATAAAAGTAGATAGTAAAAAAGATTTGTCTGCCTTACCTGCTGATAAAATAGATCTTAAATAAAATATGTCATGCCATCATTACTTTTTTGTATTTTTTAATATCCAAGAAAATAAATTGATGAATATTAAAGGAGAGTTTTCCTATGAGAAAATGTGTTTATCATAAATATTTAGTATAAATATTGGATATAATTTATCACCTCTCTACGGTTAATATTTTTTTCGAAATTTAACTGCTACTGTAAAAACTTCTTTAATTTTTTTCGAATCGATTCAATTTCTGGAACCTTTCGAATTTAAATTTTGTCTTTAAGATTTTAGGAAAGAAGTTTTAACAATCAAGAGACTTGAACAAAAATCCATAGAGTTAGATCTATTATTGCCATAAAAACAGTCAAAACAATTTTACTATTTATCATTCACAATTTTAATTTTTTTACCCTATTACATTAACAATCTCAATGTCATTCCAGAATGATAGGAACAATTATTATACATATTGTTATTTACAAGCAAGCTGCCAAAAAAAATCATAAAACTGTATATATTACTAATAAATCTATATAAGCCTAAGTTCCGCATATTTTTGTCAAGGTCGCGGCTAGGATGACAGCCAGGAATGTTAAAAATCAGTCGAATGAAACTAGTAGAACCGAAAATAGTAACTAAAAGTACACGACTGAAACAGTCAATAGTAAACAGCAATAAAATCAGTCGGGCCGAAAATAGCGACTGAAACAGTCGATAGTAAAAAGTAGTCAATTACTAAACAGTCGATAGTCAATTTCAGTCCAAAGTTCCCAACGCTAGTATTTACCATGAATCTTCATAAATTAGGACTCCTACAGTTCTTTATTCTTATATTTTTGTAGCCCATCCAAACTCTCGCGCTATTTTTACATCAAGATCATCATCTTGATCAAGATAATTGAAATTTATTTGAATTGAAATATTAAATTATTTAATTTATTTTCTCACTATGAACAATGTATTTTTTAAACAACTAGAACTCTTATCTCAACTTATAATTGTATATTTTCAATTTGATGTACGATATATTTTTATTCATAGGGGGACAATAACAATTATTTTTGTACGAAAAACTTTAAAAAACCTAATCAAACCGGCGCTATAAGGTTCCAGTTGGCACGAGAGATAAATGACCGAGATTGGACCATACTAAGTGGTCTTGTTATTGCGGTTGCCTTCTGATATGGAAGAGAATTTTTTTAATGTCCGAAAATCGGCGGTTATATTAATTTTCCGGCTGTGCTGGCGCATTAGGCCCGCTAAAGACGGCCAAGATTAATTTAAATCAGTTAAAACGTCGAGCCGAGGGACAACGTTTTAATTAATTATAAATTTGGACTGGAGATTATCTTTTCTCCTCTCTTTCTCGCGCTCTCGTCCCGTCTCCCTCCCTCTCGACCGCTCTCGCCCGAAACCTTAAATGAGAAAATAACATATTTAACTTGCAAAATCCATTAAAGAGTTTCAACTTTCTCGTAATCTTAAAGTTAAAGTTAGGTTTTGTAAGTTCGGTCCGGAATTCTTCCGCTCCATAAGGCGACGACCAGCCATTCCGGTCTCTCCGGTTTCCGAGTTCTCTTTCTTTTCGCCGCGGCTCAGTTGGTAGACGCCGAGGTGCAACGAAATAGTTTCTAGGTTGCTACTTCAAATGAAATTAAAAAGTCTAGTATTATCTTAACAACGAAGAGTTCGACCCTGGTATGTATGTAAGTCGAAAGCTCACGTTTCGTCCATGTAAAGTAACGATTCGGGCGAAGCTTGCGGCGCGACAAAAAATCGCGCAAAACCGAAAGTGAGGAAGTTGAGAATGGAGGAGGGACGTGTCCGAGCGATGAGAAGAAAAATGTGTTCGTAAAAACGAACGTATCCACAAAAAGATAGTCGGAAATTAGTTAGAAAGGTTGGGGGTTTTTCTCGTGATGTGAAATGGTCGCCGACCTATATTTTTACATAACTATAAGTAGAGGCGTTTTGATGATTTAAAACCATTTTAAGAGTAATTACTCTAAAAATATCATTGCGCCTTTCTTAATAATAGTATATATAATATATGTGTTAGTAATATCAATCATCATCCAAACGAACATAAGGAAATTATTTTTAAACCGCTAACTTAAATTAAAAAATTTATGAATGTTAATTAATTAAAATTAGCGTCTCTTCAGTTCTTCCCTCGGTGAAACCATTTTTATGCTGGTTTATTTGTTATAACTAATATAATGTGTTAATAATCTTACACCATATTGAATAATACATAATTCTATAAATATATTCATTATTGAACTTGTTATATATATACCTGTCAAGATCTGAGAAGTTATAGTATATTTTTGAAGTTTTAATTATATGTATAATTTAAAAGAAGTTGCGAGAAATGCTCATTTAACTTTTGAGGTTTGGGAAATATATACTGATGTATTAATCCCATAGTCGCCTTGCTGTATGTTAATATAGAACACTATTAATAATTTAATTTGTATATTGAGATTGTACTAAGCATATCTATTATAAGATGTAATTAATAAAAAACTAAAAAACTAATGTAACTAACTAACGCAACTCAGGTTGAATCTAGTTCCTCTAACTTTAATTACTTCCAGTTATTAAATCTAGTTAGTTGGAAGTAACTATGTAAAATTACCGGTAGAAACGGTATAAATAGAAACAAGTGCATAACCTGACAATTTGTGAATGTGTAAACGTAAATGGCAAAGAGTTTCCTTCTTACAAAAGATAAATATATCTTCTCTTTGCGAGATGGGTCTCGTATGCTCGAATTTATGTTCATGGCGATTAATTAGTGATTACGGAAGGCAAAACAGGGCATCAAGGATGGGTGTATATTTGGAGATTAACTAATAACAGTTTAATTGTAACTGATGGGGTTGTTTCAGATGCTTGCAAATTACCAGATACCTTAAATTACCAGATAGATCGTTACAAGGCTTGCAGTGATTGTAAAAGATTTCAGAAATTAAATAATACTTCATTAACTGACTTTGTTAATTATTTTAGTGTTTGGATTATCTCCAGTAGTTGTTGTATTTTTAATTTTCTGTGTATTGTAAGTAGTACTTCAATGATCCAAAAGAAAGAACCAATATTCGTAAATATTAATGTTGACAACAAAACATTAATTAGTTTTTATAGAACTCTTAACTAATCAATATATTTTGTTTATTAGAGACTTGCATGTATTATAATGATATCTTTTTAATTTAAAGATCTCTCAGTGGACCTAAAGTGTAGTGAATACGTGTTTACGTGACCAGACAAAAGGACTGCATCTCATTTTTATTAGTGTTTAAAATTATTTCATCTTATTTTACAACAGTCCTTTTGAAATTCATTTATAGTATTTATAGTAAAAAACTAGTGCTAAAATAACGTAAGTGAAAAATGAAGTGCGTGAAATAAACAATGTATTTATTTTATTTTTTTTTATCCTCTGGAAGTAAATTAAATAAAATATTAAAAATTAAAAAATGGCAAATCATAGCGATTCAACCAAATCACCTGCACACTTTGATATAAGATTAGAACAAACAGCAATAACGCAAACTCCACCATCAGAATGGACTACAGTCATTAACAAAAAACGATTGAGAAGTCCAGAAGAAGAAATCGCGAGGAAACAAACAAGAATCAGTGACTATTGGTTGCAGAAACCGATAGAGACAAAAAACAGTTTTAGCAACCTGTCGGAAGAAATTGAAGAGAACATACAACCATGCCCTGAAAAAGTTGTTCCCAAACCACCACCAATAACAGTCTATAAGGTAGGAATAATAAAAAATATCCATGACTTATTGAAAACCATTACTACGAACTACACAATTAAAACAGTGAGCTATGAAACAATTAAAATCCAATTGTTCGAAGCGGATCACTTTAAAGTTCTTATAAAAGAATTAGATGAAAGAAACACCCAATACCATACATTCAGGCCAAAATCCGAGAGAACATTTAAATTCGTATTAAAAGGATTACATCACGGGACGGACTTTAACACCATCAAGGTAGCACTAGCTGAAAAAGGCCACGAGGTCGTAAATATTCACAATATACGACATCACACAACAAAAAAAACCTCTGCCTATGTTTTATATAGACATAAAACCTAATGGAAATAATAAGGCGGTGTATGAAATCACCAAATTGGAAAATAATATTATTAAATGCGAACCACCACATATAAAAAGAATTATACGACAATGCACAAGGTGTCAAGCGCACGGGCACACAAAGACTTACTGTCGCAAATCATATAGATGCGTAAAATGTGCAGGAGAACATAAGACAGGAGATTGTACTCGTAAAGTTCGCGATGAAAAAGTGAAATGTGTTAACTGTAACGAAAATCATCCAGCGAACTACAAGGGTTGCGCAGTTCACAAGCAACTACAGCAGAAACTCTATCCTGCCTTAAGGGAAAAAAGGCATCAACAAAAACAATCCACTACTACCAATCTACCACTACCCACCAGAACAAGTCAACCAGACATAACTTATGCCCAAATAGTTGAAAATGGTTCAGCACAAAAACGAGAGACAATATCTCAACCTACTGAAACTAGCAACATCTCAAGATTAGAAAATATGATGGCCAAACTAATGGATCAAATGAGTACGATGCTTGGTCTACTCACAACCGTCGTAAGCAAACTTGCCTAATGCCTGAAACCAATAGCTACAAAATCGCCGTCTGGAATGCCAATGGGCTCCAACAACACGCCAGGGAACTAAAAATGTTCGTAAATGAACAAAATATTGACGTTATGATGGTTTCCGAAACACACTTTACGGACAAGAATTATCTGAAAGTTCCTAAATATAAGCTTTATCATACAAATCACCCTGATGATAAAGCACATGGAGGTACAGCCATAATAATTCGAGATGATATAAAGCATTTCGAAAAAGAAAAATTCCGAAAAGACTACCTGCAAGCCACCAGTATAACCATAGAGGAAGCCTATGGACCATTAACAATTTCTGCGATTTATTGCCCACCCAAACATAACAAGGCAGAACAATTTCAAGAATTCTTCAATACGCTAGGTAATAGATTTATAGCAGGAGGAGATTATAATGCAAAACATCTAATGTGGGGTTCGAGAATAATAACCTCAAAAGGTAGAGAACTGCTCGAAGCCATAAGGATAGATAACTTACAACATATCTCTACTGGTGAACCAACATATTGGCCTTCAGACAGAAATAAAAAACCAGATACAATAGATTTCTGTATTACAAAAAATATTGATCCAAAAAAGTGTAAGGCAGAATCATGTTTCGACCTGTCTTCTGATCATTCACCAATAATAGTAACAATTTCTTCAAAAATTACCATCAAAGATAAACCCCCTTCTCTGTGCAATAATAGAACTAACTGGCCCTCATTTAGAGAAAACTTAGACCAAAATATCTCTCTAAACTTACCGTTACAAACTGAAATGGATTTAAAAATAGCAGCAATAAATCTTACAAAAAATATACAGGAGGCAGCATATTCCGCGACTCCCAACATTGAAACATTTCCAAGAAAAAATACACATATATCATGTACAATACAGAAAAAGATAGCAGAAAAAAGAAAGTTACGACGAAATTGGCAACAGCAAAGGACTGAAGAGAATAAAAGAAAATTTAATAGGGCCATAAAAGAGCTGAGAGATCTAATCCAAATCGAACAGAACCAAGGCATTCAAGAATACCTAGAAAACTTGACATCAACTGAGGCTACAGACTATTCGTTGTGGAAAGCAACAAAAAAGCTTAGGAGATCCCAGCAGCATAACCCACCTATTAAAACAAGCGAAAATAATTGGGCGAGAAGCAATAAAGAGAAGGCCGACATTTTCTCAAAACACTTAAAAAATGTTTTTAAACCTTTCCAGTCTCAGCTACATAAAGATGAAAATAAAATTACTAGGTTTCTAGATTCGCCATTTCAAATGGATTTACCGCACGAGAAATGAACGGTCAAAAAAGTTAAACATACAATAATGAGAGAGATTAATATTAAAAAAGCTCCTGGTTATGACTTAATTACTGGCAAAATTTTAAAAGAACTATCAGAAAAGGCTGTAAAACTATTAACATATATATTTAATGCTATGCTACGAATTAATTACTTCCCTAGTATCTGGAAAGTAGCTAAAATATTAATGATACTTAAACCAGGAAAAATACCAGAAGATGTGACCTCCTACCGACCTATAAGTTTATTACCAATAATCTCGAAAGTTTTCGAGAAATTATACATAAAAAAACTAAACTATATAATAGAAAAAAGAAAAATTATTCCAGAACATCAGTTTAGCTTTCGCAATAAGCATGGGACTATAGAACAAGTGCATAGACTTGTAAACCAAATAAACGCTGACCTAAATGCCAAAAGATATTGTTCGGCTGCTTTCCTAGACATATCTCAGGCTTTTGACAAAGTATGGCATACGGGCTTGCTGGTTAAACTAAAGAAACTTGTCCCTCATCCGGACTATCAGCTACTAAAATCGTATCTCACTGACAGACATTTTATTGTAAGTCAAGGCGATGAACATACCGAATTAAATCCCATATATTCAGGAGTTCCGCAAGGTAGTGTACTGGGTCCAGTACTGTATCTTCTGTATACGGCTGATCTGCCCACCACAAAAATAACTACTGTGGCAACATATGCAGACGATACAGCAATCTTAGCATCCCATGAAGATCCAGTCACAGCATCAATAAACCTACAAACCCACCTGGAGCAAATACAATTATGGTTGAAGACATGGCGCATTAAAGCCAATGAATCAAAATCCACGCATATAACGTTTACCCTGCGTAGAAGAACATGTCCACCAGTAAATATCAATCATCGTCAACTCCCCCAAGCAGAGCATGTTAAATATCTTGGTATGCATTTAGATCGACGCCTAACCTGGAAGAAGCACATACTCTCTAAACGGAAACAACTAGGACTAAAATTATATCAAATGTATTGGCTCATTGGGCGCAAATCCAAGTTATCATTAGATAACAAGGTATTGCTGTATGAGTCTATACTCAAGCCCATTTGGACATATGGAATTCAACTATGGGGTACCGCTAGCAAATCTAATATATCCATCATTCAACGGTTCCAAAATAAGGTGTTGCGTGCCATTGTTGATGCTCCGTACTATATTTCAAATAAAGTGATACAACGCGACATTCCTCTAGAACCTATAACGAGTGTAATCCAACGTGTTTGTGTGAAGTACTTCGAAAGAGTGTCAGTGCATCCCAATGTACTCGCTAATCAGCTAAATATGCGACGTGATAGTGAAGTGCGTAGACTAAAACGTTTAACACCACCTGATCTGATTACTGGACATATGTAGAGTTTAGAATAAGCATTAGAATAAGACTAATTAATTAAGATAATATTCTATACAGAAGATTGCTTAATGAAGTGATTTTCTACATGCCATGTATATATAATATAAACAGAAGAAATACTTATTGCCAATAGGGCAGATTGTGGACTCACGAAGAGTAATAAAAAAAAATTTAAAGATAAGTTTATGGAGAAAAATTGGCAAAAATATATATTAATATAATAATAATTAATATATAATAAACAATATTTTCCGTTATTTTCCATACCTTTTTCCCATTTTTCTGGTTGCATGGCGATTAAATTATCGATAAGTTTGTACACTTCTTCAGGCTTTCGAACGGTTGTGCCAATCGAGTCTTGCTGCATTGATCTGGACGAATGGTACTTAAAAGGTTACCATGCCTGATAAGCACGCTGAATACGGTGGAATTTCATTCTACTCATACTAGCTGGAAGAATTTACGCCTGTTATTGCAATGCGTCCTCGAATTTGCTCAATTAACATCGATAGATAACTGCAGTAACAGTTTAATATTAGTAATTCCCTACACTTTGATGATCCTACTATATGCACAACTCCATTTGTGTTCGTGGCACAAATATTTTGTGGCCATGAATAATATTCCGCGTCGGTGTCGATGAGGATGAATCTCCTGAATTAGCCCATGACTTTTGGCACTTCGGTTTATTCTAGTAAAAGCTATTTTTATCGCCAGTCACAATACGTTGCATATAATTGTTCTTTTTTACCCAATAAGCAATAAAACTGCGATGTTGAAACGCCTCGAAATGGTATTTTCAGTCAATTTGTATAGTAGCCATTTTACCTCCTTTCCGCCCTTTCCAAATACAAGTAAATATCTAGAAGCAATTGAATTCTTAATAGATAAGCTGTATGAGCATATTTTGAAGATTTGGTTATTATCCGACAAGTCCTGCAATTTATTGTGTTCGAACTTTTTAAGTCCGTCAGAGAGTTATTTATCACTGACACCAAAGTCACCACTTTTAAATAATTTAAAACAAACCTGATAATTATAAAATGAATGTCGGAATGTCATCATAATACATTTCTGATGGTGTTTGATGAATCAATAATGAATTTCCTAAAAGCATATTTGTACGTTCAATAATTAGCCTCTGTAAACACTGAATAAGTCAGTCACACAATAGAAAATTGTTATTTTATGTATAGAAGTGTCAAAACATCAAATACTGTCAGACACCTAATAAATAATATGATTGATTGTCGGCTTGGTCGCGCAGTGATAAGTGAATGTTCTAGGCAGAAGTGTAAAATCCTACAAGGAAAATGATCCCAGTCACGCCAGTAAACAGGCTGGGTAAGACCGGATGTCTTTTGGGATGATTTCTAAAGTTGGTCACTCACCAGTCGGTAGGCTTTAATACTGAGGACCGTGGTTCGGAGCCGACGTTAAACTGTGGGTCCAGTCCAGATAAACCCATAGTTGGTAAAAGGAGACTTTAAAATGTATATAAAAAATACTATGATTATAAGGGGCGCCTCTGTTTCTTTCTATATATATTGTGTGTTTCATCATATAAATAGATATTTAAACATGTTCAGATTAAGAAAAAAAACTTAAATTGGTGCTTTAGTTCAATTTAGAAAAAAGGCCTATTTTATTTAATGAGGTCTCTTATGAAATGCATAATATTTTTGAGCGTTTTTCATATTTTTACGATCAATACAAAGTCAGGGAGGGAAAATTAATTATGACAAATACGTTTAAGATGAGGGGACATATGGAATTCTGTTAGTGCTTGATATATGAGTGGCTATGAGGGCTCTCGAAACCACCCCCGTACTGAGCTTATATAACATCCGATTTATTTATATTAATGCGAATCGCATCGAACGAACATGAAAACGCCCCTAAATCGCAGTTTTACGATGACATTAGGGGATTAATGAGCCCTCCGCGGTCCACCCGTATAGATGGCGCTTTTTAGCTGCCGCCTCCTCCCTCACCCCCCTCACCCCCCTTGTCGCGGTGCACCAACTGCCGAACAACAAATCATATTCCATTAGGGACAAGGATAGACAGGCCGCCGTAATTAAAGCGCCTAATTCCTGCGACTTTTACGTTTACGAGTTTCTGTTTAATTAGCTAATAAAATTTCAATGAGACAGAGAAATTGACAATTCGCCGACAAAAGCCCTCGCCATCGTCCGTTCCCGTCTCCCGCCATCAACAAACGCTGGGAGCGCGGTAATTGCCGCTTATTCCGACTGTCGAACGGGATTAGAACGGTGGGCGGTCGTGGAATTCGCTGGCGTCGTGACGTTTAACACCCCCCCCATGTCACTACTTTATCGTAGATCGCCGATTGAACGGTCTATTTTTCGAGATCGTTGTCGAAATGTTTCGCATCGAGTGCGACACGATTCATAAGGCACGATCAACAGCGTCACTGATGTCCATTAAAGTCGAATCGATTGAAACTAATTGAAGTTATTTGCTCGAAGCGAAGCTTGTATAAAATGGTTTAGTTTAAAGCAAATATTTATATATATAGGAATTCAATATATTGGCGAGGGCCATATGGATATGGAAAAACGGATTTATACTGAACCGTTTGTAGATCGAAACAAGAGAGGACTATTAAGTGTTAAGTGACTAAAGTCTCTCTGATCCGTTCCAATCTATAAAAAGCGTTTTGGTACAACCGCCGTGCTGTTTGTTAACGTAAATTATTGTGATTCTAAATATATCACTTGTTATTGTTTCGTACTTTTCCCAATTTATCGCCTACACACATTGTAAATGAGTATGAAATTTTTCAGGAAGATAATGGAACTAAGAATGTTCAAAAATAAGTTATCAAAATAATGGACCAATTTAATCAATCACAAATGCTAATTAAAAAAGTCAAATAAAAGAGTATTGCTATAGCTAATGGATACAGTAGGCGGTATTTAGTTTGTGGTTATTATTAACAATCAATCTAAGCTTTATTTATTAACTTTTTAAAAATGTATTTAAATTATTTTCGGAGATATAGTTGCTTTAGTGTCGCGACTCGATGAGTCAAATCAGTTAATCAAAAGTGTCACATCTCAAGTTGTATTGAATCTATTTACTTGAAATGTATGTGAACCTTCTCTGTGTATATGCTGATATCGTACCACAGTGGATAAACTCGCAGAAAATATCGATTTTTTAAAAATTTCTGGCCTAAAATATTCCTAAATAGAAAGAGTTAAAGAGATTTCTGAACTACATTGGTCTAATGTAATTTTAATTTGGGATATATGTGCAGCTGTATTTATTCAGCTGTATTTATTAAAATCTAACTCGTCTTGCTTATAAATTGATGCAAGTACATTGTCCATCAATAGCCGCTATTTTTCCCATCTTTCCCAGAATTCCATCTCGAAAGAACGATATATCTTTTGAGGCTATCCATAAATCAACCCATTTTTGATATTTTCTTGAGGAGTAAAACGGATCGCGACTCATATATCGAGACAAATAGTAATCAGAAGAAAGAAGGTTTAGAAAATACGGCGGGTGTGGCAGCACTTCCCATTTTAATGTTCCCAAATATATTTTGACCGGTTTTTGCAACATGTAGCCGAGCATTATGATGCTGAAGAATAACATTGTTGAACGCAAACCTATCAATTATTGTTGATAACAATCCCCATTTATGGTTCCATCAAGTAATGCCTTGAAATATTGGTTTCAAATTTGTTATCAAAATCGCCGCAGTATTAACATCTTTGTTGCCATAAGCTTCACTCAGCATTCGACGACCCACCGCCTTTTCATTCAAATTGAAGTAAATATTAAAACTTCCCGCAAGTGCGATTTGAAAATTCTTAATCAAATAAAAAAATACTGGAAATAACATCTAGAATAGGTTAGGGATTCATTGAGAGATAGTGCCGGCAATTTTCAACACCAAATGTTAATATAACGGCCACGTTAATTCCTGAATAAATTGATAATCATTTCATCAATGGTCGAGTCATCGAGAGTGAACTTATAATAGTAGGAAATATCTAAAAGATTGGCCACTAATAAGCAACGAAGGAAGTAATAGCAGACTTTGTTAATTTGCATCTAATTATTACTAGGATGAAAAATAATTATATAAAAATACCAGCTACCAAATAGTCTATATAATTATTGGTATTAGAAATGAGTGATATAAGATGAACTTGTGATAACAAAGGATCATTATTTGTGAGCTCTACCAACTGCAATTAATACTCTTGAAAAAAATTAATAAAATTTACAGAATGACTATTCAAAGGATTACTTAAATAAAAACTTAAGAACACTTAAACGGGAAGCGTTGTATTCTCTGGTATCTTCTCCATATTTTGACGCTTATTTTTTCTATGTAACTACGACTTTTCACGATTTGTGGCATGTGACCTCACGAGTTATGAGTTCAGTTTTTATGGTTATGTTCTTAAACACGCTGTGAATTAATTCCAACGCTTAATGGCAATAGGTTAATGCTAAAATACCATTGTTCAGGTCATATTATATAACACATAACTATCATAACTCACATCATAACTACATAAGACATCAACTAGCTAAACAAATAATATATTTTAAAATGAGTGTTTGCCTATCTTTCGAGTCAATCAATATTTTCTCAAAAATTCGCCATCATTGTTAATAAAGACATACATGTCTTAAAAGCAAAAAATTTACTACAAAAATAATATAGCATACACCTTAGAGACAAGATGAATAAAATAAAAATATCAGGTGGCGGGCGAAGGATCGATAAAACTAAAGTAGACCAAGTTGTTAAACATGAAAGATTCCGCAGAATAATGTACCAAGTTTGTTACTATGATGCATCACTGTTGTATTCTTATATTGAGATTTACGGCCGTAGAGCCTGCACACTGAATAATTTCTCGTTCGGTGTCTTTTAGAAATCATTAATGATTCAAGTGGAATTGTATCCTTTCTTGTTGGATCGTTGGAGAAGGTTTTATGGGAAACTAGCACGGAAAGTATCTCTTCCGCTATCGGGTAGTTGTCGAGAATTTCTATGAGCCGAACGGCAGAGCGCTATTTTCCCTCCAGCTTATTGCATCAATAACCGTTTTCCCAGATTTTTCCGTGAGGGCGTGCATTTTTCTTTTTTAAATGGTTATTTTTACGCCGCGTCGACTGTTTGAATGAATAAAAAATGAACCGGATTCCTATACAAATTTAAGAAACACTTTATCAATGGTTCTTTTGTTGTTGTTTTTATTGTAACGATTTTAAAATGTCGATTGAATTAAATATATCACTGCTTTTTTTTAGTTTTACATAAAAGTTCTTTATATTTTGTGTTTCTTTATTTGTATTTCGTGGAATTTAGATTATATTAAAGCCTAACTTTAGTTAGATGATATACGAGATCGTCAAACTACAATTGTAGAGGTTGTTTATTAGATTTAACAATCTCCCCGTGGGCTATAAGTATTATTATATGATTTCCGTTATATAATATAACTATCCTGATACGTAGAAGATCGCTTCAGTAAGTAAGCTGCGGTACAACTTATAATCTAAATCTTATTCTAGATACAATTGTAACTTAGTTTAAAGTCTATCTTAACTTATTCTAAAGACTAATTGTAACTTATTCTAAAGATTATTAAATCTCACTCTATGTGTCTATTAATCAGTTCGTATAGTAGTTTTGTGTTTGAGCCTATGCACTACACTGTTATCGCGCACATTTTACCGCTTGGCGAGTGCATTGGGATGCACTAATAGTCTTTCAGAGTACTTCGCACTAACACTTCGAATCACACTCGTTATGAGTTCTAAGGGGATATCGCGCTGAATCAGTTTGTTGTAGACGTAATATGGGGCATCGACGATGACTCGCAACACTTTATTCTGGAACTTCTGGAGGTTAGCTATTTTAGATTTGCTAATTGTACACCACAGTTCAATACCGTAGGTCCAAATGGCACTTATACAGCAAAACAAATCAGCCAATAAATTTGGTTTAGTTTAAGCCCAAGCTGTTTGCGTTTTGTCACTATATGTTTTTTCCATATCAAACGTCGATCAAAATGCATTTCCAGTTTTCATACATGCTAATTTCGTAATTGGGCAAATAGTATTTGAGAAAAAAACTCACTTTATTTGTACACAGTTAGAGGCTGATGCTCTAGATACTGTTAACCCTGGAAATATTACTGCACTTATATTAATAAATACTACTTTGTATGAATTTTTCTCAGTAGTTACAACTTGATCTTCGCATTATATAGATTTAGAATAATATTAAATGAAAACTTCAAAATTATGAAATTATTATGCATATGGGCCATTCAAAATAACAGTGAATTTATGTCATTAAAATGTGTGACGTCACATGTGGTGGCATCAACTTTGATATATAGTTTATTTTGGATTTGATATATAACAACATTCTAATGTGGATAAAATAATGAAATAAAAATAATGTTATCCTGTAATTATTCTGCCAATTATACAGCCACAATAGTTTGTAGGTTAGAATATTTTTATTATATTTACATTGAACTATTTTCCATACTACCGGTGCTATCCCCTGGAGGGCCTTCCTAATTAATTATTTTATGTCCAAGCAATTACTACTATTACTTACTTGTTACTGTACTTGTTACTTATTTTACTATTACTACTATTACGAACTATTACTACATGTATCTGTACATATTTTTACAAAAGTTTACTATGTTCCTTCTAATGCATTGCTTTATCGTATAAAAAAATCTATTCTGTCCTCGTATATTCCAACCAAATACTCATGTATGTTCCAAACACGTATCAGTGCACATAAATCTTAATACATAATACGATTTTTTACAATTATTCTGTATCAACTATATACGTATATTTAATTGTTTCTGCTCTTATCACTTTGTCTTGGTAATTGTCAGCCTTGGGTCATAAGCTCACATCAGGAAAGTTTCAATTGTCACTTTCACCATCAGAATCACTGTTGAAGTCAATTACTAAATTGTTAATATCTAATCTATCGAACAATTGTTCACAATTCCACTATTGGTCAATTCCTTCTTATGTGTGTTTCATGGAATTTATCCAATTAATTAAATCCAATTTTTTTCACGATAAAATCAAATATGCATTGGTAGAAATGAATTTTTTTTTTTTGGCCTGGAACCGGGTAGGGGAATCCTGTTACGGATACCTGGTCGGGAAGACCCGCAAGAATAAGCGAGTTGGACTGGTTATGTGGAGGCTGCCTCTGGGCTACCCACTAAACCCCACCCTATCAGCTGATCCAATGACCCTAACTGATACTTCTTACTGTTAGTAAGGAGGGTGCCCGTAATCGGTAACACCGTTAAGAGGCACAAGGGCCAGGCAAGGACGTGGCGTCGTTATCACACCACGCAGCTTGCGGTACATGAGTTAATCGCTCGCCGGAGAAGGTCGAGACAATTAGGAGTTAGAGCACGACGGGGTAGTGTCGGCTGTGATAGAATAAGGCTACGAAGAGCCGAATGAGTTATTGGCCTGAAATATCGGCCAGCTCGGTAATACATCTATTGTCCGAGAGACGAAGAGTGGAGAAATATCTCGAATAAACCTCGGATATTAAATCGTGAACTTGGGGGACGTCTGTTTCTCTATGAATTTGATTGTTCCTGACGAACCATGGGGCATTGATAATTCTCCTGAGAATTTTGTTTTGAAACACTTGGAGACGTTCCACCTGGCTAGGGGAGACGTATTTTAGATAGACACTGGAGCCGTATAGGACGACTGATCGAACCAGCATCTTGTACAGGAGAGATTTTATAGATAGAGGAAGCCTGCTGGCTCTGTTGATAAGCGGGAACAGCAAATTAACAATACCTTGACCTTTATGGAGGGACTTTTGAATGTGGGAATTCCACCTAAATTTGCGATCGAAGACAAGACCGAGATAGGTGGCTTCTTCTGACCATGGGATTTCTGCGTTCTCTATTTTAAGACGCGAAATGCTCGGTGTAAAACGCTTCTTGTGGAAGAAGATGGCCTGGGTTTTCTGTGGGTTGACCTGCAACCTCCAGAAATGTAACCACTGGACCGTCTCATCGAGTTGTTTTTGGAGTCTGCTTCGGATGTGCGGTGCTACTCTTGAAGAAGCAAAGTAAGCAGTGTCGTCTGCGTAAAAAGCAGCCTCAACTTGTGGTCTCCTAGGGATATCTGAAAGAAAGATATTAAATAGAGCGGGTGCCAGTGGGGAGCCTTGTGGAACTCCTGCATCGATGGTTTTCCGGCTAGAGAGAATATCTTTAATCTTCACCTGGAACGATCGTCCTGACAGAAATGATTTGATAAGAGCTGTTAGGTCATCAGGTAGACCTAATCGGATGCATTTCGCCACTAAGCCTTCGTGCCAAACCTTGTCAAAGGCTTTGGTTAGGTCCAAGAAGACCGCTCTAAGTCTTTTACGTCTGTTAAAAGCACAGTTGATTTTTGCGGCCAGCCGATGGGCCTGATGAACGGCTGAATGTTTGGCGCGGAACCCGAATTGCTCATCTGGAATGATATTGTTTGTCTTCGTAAAATCATTGAGGGCATAAAGAATTGCTCTTTCAGCCAGCTTGGAAATGGAACTTAGTAGGCTTATAGGTCTGTAGTCAGAAGGTGATGACTTAGCTCCTTTTTTGGGGATAACTGCGATGAATGCATGTTTCCATGTGGATGGAAAGTGTTGCAGCCTCAGAATGGCGTTGATGATATTACTTAGTTCGGCGAGCTGCTTGTAGGGAAGATTTTTTAGTTGGACTATCGAAATATTATCGAAACCCGGGGCCTTCTTATTCCGGATCTTGCTGATCATTTGAGTGAGTATTTTAGGAGTGACTAGATGGTTTAAAAGATAACTCGGAGGCACTTGCGAACGAACAGAGTTGGAATTCCTAATGATTTCGTCGTTGTCAGCAGAGTTTATATTTGTAGCAGGAGGGAGGCGTTCCATTTGAGCCTCATAGGTTTTAGCGAGGAGCTCGGCCTTTTCGCGGTCGGTGACTGCAAAAGTTCCTGTCTCCGCTGACTTTAAGGGGGGTATGACGTTTTGCACCGTCCCCACGAGGCTTTTAGAGAGTCGCCAGAAAGTTGCGGGGCCATCCAGTCTTTGGTCCGCTAGAAATGAGTTCCATTTCTCGGATCGCCAGGCTTTAATGGATTCCTTCACTTCTCGTTTTACTCTGTTGGCCTCCCTTTTGTCTGCCGAGTTGAGGGTGGCACGAGCTCTGCGATAGAGACGATTTTTGAGTCTGATCTGTGACTTGATGCCTTCAGGAACTGGCTCACTTTGAGAGTTTGAATAAGATGGAACTTCGAATGATGAATTGTGATAGGCGGACTGGATGTCTCGTGTTAGCTTCGACACGGCACGCTCGAGTTGGTCAGGTCGATCAATCTTCGGGATTGGACCGGATTCCAAGAGAATTTCCTGATATCTCTTCCAGTCGGTTTTCTTTCTGGCCTTGAAGCGAGGAATTTCGATTGCACAACAATCCCCGTGAGTTAATATAATCGGATGATGATCCGAATGTAACTCGTCGAGAACTTGTACATCAGAAGGACGATTGATATTCTGGAGAATGAAAAAATCCAGAAAGCGTCGAGTGCCCCGTTGTCCAATAGCGGGGTGATGGGTAGGCTCATCCGGCAGGGCGAGACCAAGCCCTAAGTTTGCACTCAGTGCTGCGATGTCGTTGCCTGCTCGATTTGCGCGCTCGCAATCCCACATGGGATGGTGAGCGTTGAAGTCTCCACCGATTATTTTTGAGGTTGGGCCGTCAAAGAGCGTTTTGAAGGCAGACGAGTCATGTGTGGAGCATTTCCTGTACAGAGAGGTGATCGCGATTGGACGATCCTGAGTTTCCACCTGGATAGAGGTGGACTCGATATTTGGTGACGATACAATTGAAGGCAGAAGGTTGTGTTTAATTCCTTTTTTGACTAGGATAGCAGTTCCGCCACCGCGAGTTGGGATACGGTCATTCCTGTAAACCGTGTAGTTTAGAAGGGAAAAACGATGAGAGGGTTTTAGGAGAGTCTCCTGGATAAGTGCTATATCGATGTCTGAAGACGAAAGAACGAGTTCCAGCTCCACTTTTTTATCGCGTAAGCTGTTGGCATTCCACGACATGATTTTAAGAACTTTGAAAGCAGCCATTTTGACGAGTGGACAACTGCTGAAAGCTAGATGGGAAAGGGGGGGTTGCCGCTTAGGCGGCTACATTGGGAAATAATTGTTGGGATTGAATGAACTGCAGGATGCTGAGCATCTGCTGCAGAGTGAAGGTAGTTGGAAGACCCGCTGGCAGTGCAGAAGGTTGCATTGGGGCAGGGGCTGGGATATTGGCGGGAGCCGCCTGGTTGGAGGAGGCCAGCTTTTGAGCTAACCTCCTGCCTCCCTGGTTGGTCCACGCAGAGTTTGTGTTGCCGGAAGCTTGTCTGGATTGGGTTTGTCTAAGATTCCTGGGAGCAGGTCGACAGCTACAGCCTGTGTAATTGGCTGTGTGTGGGTCTCCACAATTGCTGCATTTAGGTGGCTCATCGCGTACCTTGGTGCACAAACGGGTTTCATGGTGTCCGGCGCATTTGACACACCGGGGAGGCGCTCTACAGCGAGAGCTGGAATGGCCAAACAGCTGGCAGTTGTAGCACTGCACAGGCTGGCCGTTGCCTCGCTGAAGTTCGACTTTCACGATTGACAGGCCTATTTTGGTGAGATTAATGATGTTCCTTTCTTCGTTAGGAACAACGACCTGGATTATGGGAAGGTCTTCGCCTGATTTAAGTTTCCACCTTTGAAGAGATTTTGGGTGGAAACCTTGCAAAATAAGGTGTTCTTTGGCTTCGTCAACCGTTACAATCGTTGGGATGTTGCAGATGATGACTCGTATTTCCCTTTCAGAAGGAGGGCAGAAGGAGTGAAATGCGTATTTCCGGTCTTCAAGAAGCTTGGTCAGTTTGCGGAAATCGTTCGAAGTTGGTACAAATAAGCGAGTTCCGTCCTTTCGGCTTAAAGTTGCGGTAATTTCTATTGAATTATCTTTCGCAATTCTAAGGATTTCTGAATATTTTTTCGTGTCACGAAGAACAATGGGTGGAATTTTTTCCTTTCTTGGAGCAGTGGTTGGATTTGGGTTCGCCGAAAGAGTTGGCATATGTAGTGCGGTTGGTGATTGTGAGGCAGTTCCCGAAGTGTTTGGAACTGTGGTAGCTTGAGGCGATGTATTTAGTGAATTAATAGCCTGGCTACTTACCTGAATTGGCTGGGTCGTCTTGACGGCCGCTGGTTTGGGCGTTGGCTGGGTAGCTGTCTTAGTTAGCGGCTTGGTGGACGCTGATCTGACGGCATTTCTGGAGGTTGATGGTTGCGAGTTAGCCTTAGCTCTCTGCTGGATGGGTTGGGTAGACGGCTTGGCAGCCGGCTTGGTTGCAGCTGCATGTCTAGCCTTATCGACGGCCTTCGACAGCTGACTTGGTTGTGGTGGGGTGATCCATCATCCGGATCTTCATTTTCTAGCGGTTGAGGTGTGATTTCATTTGTTGTCTCTGGAGGTTGATGTGCTAACTGCGCCGGGGTGGGTTTAGTAAGGGCGTCTTGCAGCATCATCCGCATTGCGGAGAGCTCTTCTCCTTGCTTTGATAGCAGTATTCGCAGTTGGGTGACCTCAGTTTTGAGCTCTGCGTTTTCAATTTTTAGGTACTCGATGAGTTCATTACCTCTCATCGGGGCATCGTCAGGGCTATCATCGGCACATTTGTCTGTTGTTAGACGGCAACTTTCTGAAGGCGGTGCTGGCTCTGGCGTGTGGGACGCCATTGCCCCGCTTGTAAAACGCTTTCCGGCGTTTACAAACGTTAAACGTTGTCTGTAAATGCGCCTTTTCGGCGCTTACAGACGCTTTTTTTTTTTGAAGTAGGCACTGGTGGAAACGTGATAATGGATCGACCGTCTTTGAGAAAGTTTCGGGTAATTCTCGGAAGCGCAGGTAGGTTCGGCGGACCGGACACGACCGTTCTCTTCGAGAGCTAGCACGGAACTTGGTAGAAATGAAGCATGAAGAATGAATAATCTGTACTATATTTTTCAGCCTCCTTATTAGTATTATACAGTATTTTTTATAATAATTTTTCATGCCTGTTTCTAAAAAATACATTTTTTTTATTATTATTTAATTAATACATTGTTACTAGTCGTTTCCGTCTAACCTACAATTTATCTTTATGCTAACTTAAATCTAGGTATATAACTAGGAGGACCCATCGGCCCTATCTCAGTCTCTGATGAAATAATGTTTGTACATGTCACTGCTGTATTGTTTATTATAAGCACCTCAGTAAACAACACTACAGATCAGAAAGGTTTGATTCTTTTGAGTCTGTGCCCTGTTCTGGTGGTATCCAAAAGTTGCAATATTTCAATATTTGTATGAGAATGGAGTTTTTCCTCATGCCCCCTTGCAGTTCTTTTGATTTATTGACTGACTGTGGGTATCTGAAGGTCTCAGGTAATCAGTCCTATAGTATTTGCTTGCACCCACAATATCCCTCAGGACTTTGTTCTGAAAAATTTGTATTTTATTTATGTTACTCTTTGCAGAACATCCCCATAATTGATCTTCTTATGTCTATATAGGTTTCAATATTTGCTTATATAATAGCAATTTGTTATGTACTGATAATTGTGATTTTTTTCCAATTCCAGTCCAGAAAAAGTAAAGTTCCAATACCCCAGAAGGCGAATCTGCAAAAAATACTAGCCCGTCCAGTCTGCTTTTTCTTAGCACAGGTGTGGAACAGGTACGTCTCTGAGAGACAACTGAGTGCAACTACTTCAAGTGTTCCAATCCAAAATAGTCCACGCGTTACTCAATGCCCCGTGGTTTATGAGGAATCTCAACACTCATCTCGAATCAGGCATCCCGTTCGTGGAGAATTTCAAGAACATGCCCAGCGTAAGGTTCTCTCTAGGCGCCTACGACAATCCCAGTCATATCCCAGAATATCTGTCATAATATACTCCACTATCCCGAACCTAAAGCGACATCAGCAAGAGACCATTTGGTCCTAGCTGGTCATTCTGGAACAGGAACAAAATATAATAAAAAAAAGTAATTTCCTCTCAAAAACGTTACTAGCTCTTAGACTATCGGTGCAACTGCAACTCGCAAAAAATATTTCCAAAAGAAAATCCAACAACTTAATATTTAATAACATCAATACTTAACTTTCTAACGCACTTTACTGACATGATGGGACCTCCATTATCTCATTCCTATTCGAAGTAGAATAAAACGAGGAGGAAAAATACTGTCTATTTACAAAATGAATTTACAAATTATGATAGGCAATATATTCGGTATCGTGTGACTTGACTGTCCATTGTTTGAATAGACTATAAGCTCACAGAATATGTTATAATGGCATAGTATTTGATTGAAAAAAAATTTGCACAATCTAACATTTTATAATCCTATAAAAGCCGCAATCTTTAATTTGCATTTGGAGGAAGGACAAATTTGCATGGATAAAATCCAGAACTGGCGAGACTTTCCTCTCCGGACTTTGTTTTAATTAAACGCTGCAGTTTGTTTGTTTTTTATTCTTTTCTTTCTCTCCTTTAATTTCTGATTGTCTAATTTTTTCCGGGGTCCCAACACGCAACGTGGAAAACCAAATTTCCGTCCGGTCTGAGGAGAGAGTTAAACGAAAAAAAAAACGGGAACAAAACCAACCGAGAAAAACTATATCGAGAGTTGGGAAATCGTTCGCTCGGGAAACGAAATTAATTAAAGTACGGTTTCGGCAGAGGCGAAGAAAAACTATTTAAATTAAAAATGAGTCTCTATGGTGATGGTGAACGCGAAATGGTCGAACGTGGAAGCGGTCGGATCGCCGGAAGTTCTATTGGAGTTGCGCTAATTGCTATTTTAAGATGCTTTAATCTGGACCCGTACCAATTGCCGAGTTTGACTTGGACGGATTTCGGATTCTAATTATTTCCCGATACATTCATAATTATGTGGTAATTAAGTTTTTTCTTATATGTTTCCTTCGGTCTATAAAGTTAACAGGTTATTCTCATATAATTATGTTATACTTCGTCTTTTACATTCCCCGAGTTACTTTAATTCGATTTTATGAACAGTTTCGCAAGAATGTTGAGCAAAAACAGACATCTCCGACCGACAATATCTTAATTGAACCATATGTTGTCTAAACTTCGTTTGGAGAGTTTTGTTAATCGCTTACGACTGTAATGATTGTTACTATAAATACAGTTTATATAGTAACTTTATATTAACTGCCTCCACTTTTCGGTATTGTTCTTGTTTTTGGTCTTTTCTAACTTATATGTTTTCTCGAGCATTGGTTTTAAATTAAATATTAAAGATATTACTAGATATTAACCTTAATATAACCGTGTTCAATAAGTATTGTCATTGAGTTAGATAAACTTGGGCTAGGAACAATAAATAAAAGGCTAAATTTTTCTCTAATCATGTAAAAAACTTATTTAAATCCTTACAGTTGGAGAGACATACTACAGGCGTGTAAAATAAAATTAAATACTCTTTAAGTTCCCCATTTCAAATGGATGCAACTGTAAATGGATTAAACACAGAACCTGAACTTAAATATAGACTTGAATGCCAAAAGATATTGCAGGGGTGCATTCGTGTATATATATCTCAGCTTTTTGATGAAGTATGACATGTAGGGCTGCAGGTTAAACTAAAAAGCTTCTCGTCATCCGCACTTGAAGTCTTATCTTATAGATATTACGTTTACGATAAGATGACGAACACAATAGAATATGCTACCATCCGATCTTAGACTTGAAAATAAACAGATATAGAGTAAAATTTAGAATTAATTTTTTATGTTGTGTATAATAGAATTGTCATCAAAAATACTTATTGCCCATTGATCAGATTGTTGCATCACTGACGGAAATTTAAAATAAAATAGAAACATTATTTTATGATACCAGATCAACAGTCAGCAACAGTCCCAATGCTGATTTATGGATTCCATGTCTCAAACAATATAACACAACACCCCAAAAGTTTTTGGTACGCTGAAAAGATTATTTGATGGATTTTTATAATGCTGTTTGAAAATTGAAAAATGAATTATAATAATACATGTTTTCAATTATTCTATGTTTTCTTAAGATTAAGAATTATTTCAATTGTTAAGAATGTATTAACCATACGAAAACACAGAAATAGATCAAGAACTAAGTTGAATCTTATCTTCCATGTTGCGCAAATATAAGTTGGGCTGACCCATGAACATGAACTTGAATGTGTCTACCATCAAACATAGAATTAAACATTTTTATATATCTTATTTACATTACTAATATGTATGGGTAATAACCCATAAAACCATAATTTAGAAAAAAATATGTTTTTATTGAGTATATTTTGATAACAATATCATTTTTTGAATCACCAATGTAAATTAAACGACCTTTAATAAAATATATCATTATTCGCCCTTAATAGTAAATGACCATACAGTAGAGTATGCGGTTACTACACTTCCTGGCGATACTAGAGCGTTGTGAAGGGGAATACATCCGGGGGATGGGGTTAATGATAATATAAGCCACCATAAAAGTTCAGTATTATTCGAAATATAATAAATTGGAATCAGGGCTCAATAACGCAAATGATTTTTTGATCCAGCGCAGTGAACGCATTCGCCCTCGCCGTGTCCAATAACAAGACCAGCTAACGGCCATTATTGATGGGTTTAATAATGTCGCGGTAGAAGAGAGCCCCTTTGGCGGCCCCATTGTGCGAACGCAGCGACCATTCGGTTACCCGCAAACGACTGCGGGGTAAAAGCGTTGGGCCCCTCACGGTCAAGTCACGTGACTGCCCGGGGTTGACACGACGCGTATGACGCTGTTCAAGCCCTCGAAACGTTCGCCAAATTTATATGCTTGTCTTGATTGTCGCTAAACAGCGACCAACCGATCGATAATTAGCCGGGAATTTGTCGGAAAGTGAATCATCATCATTGTGTGCTTGTATATATTTTGATCACCGATATCTATTCATTTAACCTAACCTAAAAATTCGATGGTTTTGACATTTTCCTATATAAAATTATAATTTTCGTTCTATTTACTATCGCTGATTTATTTAGTCTAGACAGACCCCAATCATTGAACGATAAGCAGTGCGTCTTCGCCTTCGCATTACTTTTCTCGTTTGATTGGAAGATATCTGCCAAAGTCCATTAAACACTTTTAGTCATATTAATAAGAAAGAACGACCTGGAGAACCACAAAGACCAAGCTTAAACCGCCAAAGAGCTTTCAGAGCCTACACTGTCTGCAAGAAATGATTCGGTTTAACCCATGTACATACTCAATTATTTGTATTAATAAACTCTGAGAGAATAAGCATGTTGAAAATTTGAATTTATTTTTCTTTGTATATCGCCACGTATTGGAAAAATTTAGCCACATAAAATTAAAAAACTATAATCAAATATATATTACGACATTCAAAAAAGTGGTAACAGTTGAGAAAACGTTTAAATACTAGCAAAGGTAGTAACATGTAAAGTTATGATTAATTTTTGTGAGAACTTTTAAATTAAATACCACCTTTGAAAAGTCTAACATATATGAATAAATGTACACATTTTAATAACTGTAAGTCTTGTAATTGTGTTTGCCAAGTGTATAAAAAATGGGAAAATTTTGAATAAATGTATATATATATATTTTTTTATTGACTTTTTTGATCTTCTATGTCTCTCCATGTTTGTTCAAACCTTTTGAACGTTAAAACTTCTTTCACTGTAGTTTCTTATTATGTTATTTAAAAAGGGTGCGATGGTTTAGAATTAAACCAATTATTATATGATTGTTACTTTCTAAATATTAAAATAGGATGAAACATTATTCCATTCCTTTTTTCACACTGCCACTTGTCAATTTAGAATTATTTCAAATGAATTGGTTGATACAACACAGGATCTAAGAATTATCCCTCTATTATCACGAATATAGAAACAGTCGAAGCATGCATGGGCCCGAAATAGTAATTATTATTTTCAGTTTTGCGACTATAGACTGTTTCAATTGTTTCCAGTCGATAGTTTCCGACGCTAATCAGAATACAAGTTACTACAAAACTGAATCTGATGTCACAAATTTCTTTTGATATTCACCAGGTAGGGAACAACAAAGCTAGGGCACAAAGCCGATTCCTATGTGGGTAGCAGGTGCGGCCGTTTCGCGATAATACCGTTTTATGCACCATTTTAGGGTTTATATTGGCAGATGGGATACGAGTCGTGTCGTTTAAACGGGGGACGGGGACCCAGAGCTAATGGTGGTAGCGGTGGGGGTGGTACATACACTCACATACGAAGGTTAAGTCGTCTCGGTACAGCTGTATCTTCCCTGTTTACGGTTTTCCGGATCGGGGAACGTGAAGCGGGTGGTGCCGGTTTGTCTTAAGCTGGCGACGCTAAAATGTTAGACCGCGGATTGGAGCGGTTTAGTTGGATTTAACCAGGTCGGATCCACACCGCTTCAACCATAAAACCGTAACATTTGTTTTGTTGTATACCGCTCTATTACATTTTCTGTTTTAATTAATTCATTAATATATAAAACGATTGCCCTTTATATGTTAATTTGATAAATTTGTGCTTAATGTATTTATTCATTTAAAATTTTATGTTTTTACTAACCTAATTTTTATCCAATTGTTAGTAAGAATATATATTATATAAGTACTTTTATACTTTTACATTTCCGACTTGGTTGGCTTAGTGGTCACGGCTGCAAGACGGTCTTCCAATGTTGCGAGAGTTGCGGATCGAATCCTACTGGGGCATGGTCGTAAATTTATGATTGTAACTGTTTATAATTGTGAGCGTCCAAAAGGCAAATGTACAAAATCCGATTAGGAAAATGATGAAATGGCCAGTAACCAGGCTGGGTAAGACTGGAAGTCTTCTGGAATGATTTCTAAATTGGTCACTGGCTAGTCCGTAAGTTTAATGCCGAGGACCGTGGTTCTGAGTCCACGTTAAGCAGTAGGTCCCATCCAGATAAACCACAGTTGTTAAGCCAATCAACAATTCATTAATCTCGTACTAAATCTACGAACTATTCTTCAATAAATCGAACTGTTTTTGTAATATTTTCTCATGCTTTATTAGACCAGATAACATTCTTTATCATCAGTACACCATCAGCGACTTTTAGGTAGGTTTAGATTGTTTAGGTATATTTGCTATACTGTTTTGAATTTTGAGTTCATTCATCTGTTTGTTATTGATACATCAAAAACTCACCAAATCATTAAAACTGGCGACACACGGGCAGTATTACTGATATTATACTAGATGACCAAGTGAATTTCGTATCAACTTCATTTATTTCTAGGCAGGCAGGTATTTTGTCAGGTCTGGTGACGATATTATCACTGCCAAGATAGATTTCGATCCAATTCTATTTTGAACATTTTAACAAAGTTTCGCTTCATTGCTGGATTGTGAGCACAACGTCTATCAATTGCCGCATCCGGATTGTACATAAAATATTTTTAGGAATTGTCGATAGTTTGTTAAAATTAAACTTTGGTGACAATGATAACGGCGCTTTGTATACGTGAACAAAATTATATATTTCCTTTGTATATGAAAGTACCTTGGACTTTGGACCGCATATATATAACAAAATTTTATTGTAATTGGTAACAACTAATATTGTGTAGTTTCTGGATAATTAGTTAGTTTATACAAAACTTGTATAAACAAGACCAATTTATTTTTATATTCATAGATAGTTGTAAATGTATCTACTTACCCTCGTAACGCACTAACACACCAAAAAGATCCATCTACGATATGTTTTCTTTACTTTGCCTTTGACTTACTGACGTTTATTTATGTTTCTCTTTTTTCCAGACCATGTTCGAGAATTTTCCTGCGGCATGATGTACTATCGCACGTTTCATCTTGACACCAAGAGAGATGCCCTCTACGTTGGCGCCATGTAAGTTTTTTCCACCCGTAAATTAACTTTTCTTCTTGTCCATTCTCTCTCGCTCCGACGCAATTATATAACTAGTTGGAGAAGAATGACGAGCATAAACCATCAGTCATACCCGGATAGTTTTGTTTCTTGTTGCCTTTTTGTTTTCCGAATGTTATAAAGGAAATAGAAAACAAATAATTCAATATTTAATAAAAGAAAACCTATTTAATAACAAAAACTTTAGTTTTCATTGTTAATTGTAATTACTTCCCTGTATTCCAGAAAGAAATTACATGATAATAATATCTATATTATGTTCTAATAACAATAGCGGCATATTTTATATGAGATCAGTATCTATTTAAACCTACAATCCACGACATATCTAATATCTACGAAATTGTTCTTAGAAAATTACTTAAAGCTCATAAAAATATTCAATATTTCTGTCAAAGTCACCATATAACATAAAGTTTCTTTCGTTATTGGGAAGATTAAGATTGGGTTTTGCCTAAAAGTTAACTTAGTAAAACTGCCAATGTATCAAATTCCACAATAGTTCAAGTTAAATTTCCCAAATTAGGGAAAAAATTTTGTTGATTCCCCACGAATTCCCCTTAAAATCATTTTAAGAAATGAAGCAAGTCTCAACCGTTTAAATCGTTTTTTTATCTTTTCATAACATAAAGTACAGTATAATATTATGAAATATAACGTTGTACTTTTTCCATATTTTAATCGCAAGTTTTTTTCTTGGTCCTTTTAATAATTCTCATTAAAGACACCACTGTATCTATACATAGTTCTCTGTTTTTAAATTTTTAATGATGCTAAATTTTCCCTCAACCGATACATTCAAAAGCAACAGTATCAACAGCAGGGACATTTACCTTTCCATGTTCTTTTAAATTTTCCAGACTTTCTCCAGCCATTAATCCAATATATATTTCGATCTAAACCGAGTGTCCGGGATATCAGAGAGACAATATTAAATATGTTTATAAAATTCTTATTTTTATTTCCCAAAATACCGTTTTTATAACATCTGCCTTTTTATTGCTTTAGACCGTATTTTGAGTCCCTGGTCTGGTTTTTGGACACTTTATTGTCACTGCAAGGCCTCTAATTTACTTGGAAAAGGAAAACCCGCTACAAGTAAACTGTTGGTTCCAAGAAAAGGCGTTTGCCAGGTACCCTATAGTTTCAGAATGGATGTGCACAACCCACAATCTACAAAACCTTAAATAGGGCGAACTAAGAGGTTCGCAAGAATTGTCCATCATAAATGGCACTATCCCCTCTCTAAAGAGAAAATACTTCCGGTCAATTCATCTTCTGAAGAGCATAGTCTCCCCCAGAGACCTTCAGCTCTCCATAAAACTCTCTTCTAAAGAAGCTCCAGGCCCAGATGGTATAACAGCAAACCATCTGGAAAACTTCACTAGCAAACAACTATCAGAACATTATCAACTCCATTCTGAGGTTAAAGCATTTATCAAAGAACTGGAAAAATGCGCTAGTCGTCGTCATTCCAAAAAAGGATGCCAAGTCCAATCCATCTGACTACAGCCTGATTAGTTCACTTCTTCCAAACTTGCCGAAAAAGCGATATTACACGCTTTTTTACAACTTCACAGACGCATTCCACATAACCCCGAATGAACAATTCGGCTTCCGTGCCAAACATTTAAGCCTTCATCAAGCCTAATCTCCCTAGTAGATTCATACTTTCTTTCAAGTGATGATCGGTGACGCAGTATATAAACTAATATCGATCCATATGATCGAATATAGTTCGTGTATTTTATAGTGTTGCATTGTATTATAACTGTATATAGAAGTAATTTAAGTAATTAAGAATTAATTTACTTTTATTTGAAGAAAGATACCCAGGAACTAATAGATGTCAGTTTCGTGCACCACTGACATCTTTAAGAACAACTTATTTTTGACCTATTGAACTAGCGTTCTGGAAGTTATTTGCGAATCAAACAATTAATTCAATATGGTCCTTCTAGCCGGATAGAAGTAGCAGATATCGAATCAACACCTAGTAAATGTGTTGAATTGCTGAAGTCAGCCGTTAATGCCGAATACCGTTATTAATGAAATAATCAAATCGTGTGAAAATGAACAATAACGTTTTGAGAGGGTATTGAAATTTGGAAGTTTGTTCGATATTCGTAATTAACCTAAAATGTTTTGAAATAATTATATAGGTATTTGGAGTTCTTGTAGAAGTGTTCCGACCCGAGCTATTGATATTGCATTTACGATTAAATCAGTTATCATTGACAAAACCCCCATTTCCCCCATAACGCCAATCCGCAATAAATTCCCAATCAACATGAGATTCCGCGCATATTGGGGAATCCCAGAAGTTATCAACGCTGCGTGAGATACGCCTATTACCAGTAACAGCTTTTCTGACTAAATATAATACTAAACTGTCCCAGTGTTACGTAAATTTGAACTGTCCTAATGTAAAAACTGTATTAAAAGGATCTTCCACCGTAAAAAGTAGATTTTGTTGTTGTTGACTGCTTCTTATTTTGGATTTAAAGATTTAACATTAAAAAATAAAAAGAACTTTACAAATACTGAAATAAATCAATTAATATTTAACTATGAACATGTTAGATTATGTATCAATTTATAACAATCCCTATATACGTTACCAAAACCACTAATTATATGGACGACCAGAAGTTAAGGTAATATTACGTAATAAATAAAAACGTAACAGTTCTAATAACACAAAGCCATTTAAACGTTGGCACATTCATTCATTTCCGTGACGGTTATCAAACAAACATTGATATTATGAGTTTCTATTAAACGGTCTCAATTTATTAAGAGCGAAAAAAGGCATGCAATAATGTATACACTATTCACGTAAATGTATTAACCTAAATATATTCGTGCTTGTATTTGTTTTGTTGGAAAATATATTAAGCCAATTTCAATCTCTTGTTTTATTGTCGTCATTTTATTACGGACCTCTTTAAGAGGGTCTAGACTCAGCTAAAATATTTATACAGTTAATTAAAATATATTGTCAGATCCCATTTCTGCTATCACAATACCAAAGTTAAAAAATATTCTAAATATAAGACCTGAGATTAGAGGTAAAAAACCGTTATCATTAAATTTCAATAAGTATTTTTAAGTAATGGATAATTTAATTTGTTTACGTAAAATTTGATATCACAATAGATTTGTTGCTTATTAATTATACGTAAGGTATTTTACCAAAAAAAGTAAGTTCTATAGTCTATCCAAATTGGAACGCTTAGCTTAAATTCTTTGTCTCTAATATTACGATGAGAGGTTGATAACAAGTCTTTTAAAATGAAATATGTTTTTTTCGATAAAAAGTGTGTTCAGAGTAGACGTTGATTTCAGTGATGACCTCTTCATTTAACCCAAATCTTGTACCACTCAGCCGGTACTTCAGGTTTTAAATCTGGAAATAATCACAGAGGGCTAAATCTGGAGAATATGCTGAATGGGGCAGCAACCCTATTCAGCATTAGAGTGGGTTCGTAACCCAATTTGTGCTTTTTTGCTGTGGCGGTAACAAATATGTGTACGCGTGCTTTGTCTTGATGGAAGAACACTATTTTCTTCACCGGAAATGGTCGATTTTGCTTTGTATCCAACAACTCTGAATGATCGTCAGTGATCATTTTACCCTTTTCAAGATAATCGACATGAATTCTACTGTGTGCACACCAAGAAACTGTGACTATAGCTTTGTTGGCCAGCAGACACAAACCCATTTTATCATGTATCCATATTACGAAACGGCACGAAAAAAATGAGAGAAAAAAAAACTAATATTATCATAGTAAATCTGCAAACTAATATGTACCTTTTTCTCGCAATTAATATTAATATTTTTTAATATTATTTGCAACATTTATTGCATAATTTCTTGTCCTTCTTCTTGTAAGTATTATAATTATGTGATTTACCATCTGTTCCTGCAGATCATAAAATGTTGAATTGCTCCATTATTTAATGCTGCCCATGAATGCTCTCCTCCATTTCATCTATCGAAATGTATATGTGCAAAATATTCTTTAACGCAGTAAGAATTTTATGCGTCAGGTTATACTGTCTACTCTCTTTTACTGCAAAAATGTAGGATTCACCGAGGAACAGAAATAGTCATCACTGCAATAAAAATCATAACTAGCATCCTGCACTGAATCTAATAATACTATTTTTGAGTTATAATACTCATTACCTTTGCTAGTTTCATCTATTTTGTTCACCATACCACGGGAATCTTTTTTGGATTGACAGCTTGCTCAAGTACATTATTGTCAAATACAATGCAATGCAATAAATTTCACAAATACCTAACACTCATTTGAAGAAATAATTCCAGCTATCCATCGTATATATGAATATTTATCATTTTGCTCTATTATTTTATTAATTAACTGATATTATAGTAAATCTGCAAACTAATATGTACCTTTTTCTCGCATTTAATATTAATATTTTTTAATATTATTTGCAACATTTATTGCATAGTTTCTTGTCCTAAGTATTATAATTATGTGATTTACTGTCTATCCCTGCAGATCATAAAATGTTGAATTGAAAATATTCTTTAACGCAATTTAACGAGTTTTATGCCTCAGATCATACTGCATACTCTCATTTATCGCAAAAATGTAGGATTCACCGAGGAATAGGAGTAGTTATCCCTCTATATATATATATATATATATATATATATATATATATATATATATATATATATATATATTCATGTGATCGTCAGTGATCATTTTACCTTTTCAAGATAATCGACATGAATGATACCGTGTGCACACCAAGAAACTGTGGCCATAGCTTTGTTGGCCAGCATGCACAAATGAGCTTTGATGAACCTTCATCCGGAGAATCCCATTTTATCATGTATCCATATCACGAAACGGCACGAAAAAAATGAGAGAAAAAAAAACTAATATTATCATAGTAAATATAATAACTAATAAATCTGATAACTGATATTATCATAGTAAATCTGCAAACTAATATGTACCTTTTTCTCGCATTTAACATTTATTGCATAGTTTCTTATCCTAAGTATTATAATTATGTGATTTACCATCTGTCCCTGCAGATCATAAAATGTTGAATTGCTCCATTGTTTGATGCTGCCCATAAACGCTCTCCTCCATCTCATCTATGCAAAATATTCTTTAACGCAGTGAGAGTTTTATGCGTCAGGTTATACTGTCTACTCTCTTTTACTGCAAATTCACCAAGGAATAGGAATAGTCATCACTGCAATAAAAACCATAACTAGTATCCTGCACTGAATCCAATAATACTATTTTTGAATTATAATACTCATTACCTTTGCTAGTTTCATCTATTTTGTTCACCATACCACGGGAATCTTTTTTGGGTTGACAGTTTGCTCAAGTACATTATTGTCAAATACAATGCAATGCAATAAATTTCACAAATACCTAACACTCATTTGAAGAAATAATTCCAGCTATCCATCGTATATATGAATATTTATCATTTTGCTCTATTATTTTATTAGTTAACTGATATTATCATAGTAAATCTGCAAACTAATATGTACCTTTTTCTCGCATTTAATTTTAATATTTTTTAATATTATTTGCAACATTTATTGCATAGTTTCTTGTCCTAACTATTATAATTATGTGATTTACTATCTCTCCCTGCAGATCATAAAATGTTGAATTGCTCCATTATTTGATGCTGCCCCTGTATGCTCTCCTTCATTTCATCTATCGGAACTTATATGTGTAAAATATTCTTTAACGCAATTTAACGAGTTTTATGCCTCAGATCATACTGCATATTCTCATTTATCGCCAAAATGTAGGATTCACCGAGGAATAGGGGTAGTTATCCCTATATACATATATATATATATATATATATATATAAATTCTATGTTAGAAATACAGTTAGTGGACTTCTCTTTATTTCTACGTTTTACAGTTGAATCAATGCTATTTTAAAATATTATATTCAGAAATATATGAATATTATATTAATGTGTAAAATAACATAATAAATATAAAATACCATAAAGTATAATATAGCTAAGCTTAATATCAATTATTATGTATAAGATGGATTATATGTTGATAAATACTTCAGAAAACCCGTACGTATACTGATTGCCAATTTTCAATGCAACGAAACATGAAATTGCCAACATAACTCACTCACATATAAACTTATTCATGAAACCTCGCCATAAAAAAGATATACGCCTCCTAAATCACGGCGTACATTTCCTTATTCGTTTCGTTTTTTCCTCCTTTGAAAAACAATCTGATTTAATTAAAGGAGATATCGTTCAACATCCGCAACATCTCCATCCCAACTAAAACATTAATATTTATGGCATCTTGAGCGTCACAAAAAAAACCGAGGAAAAACAATGTTGATTTGACGCAACGACCGACGACTTTGAATATAAAATAACACCACCGACTCCGCTCCCTTACCCCTCGCCCCTACGTGGATCCGGCAACCCGCAACGTTCCTCGGCTTTTCCGTTTTTCACTCTATAACGTTACTTTTAATTAATGCCTGCATTATTCATGTTTCACTTCGACCTTTTTTAATTAAATACTTATCGTGCTCTGCTCGTCGATCTTGGGAGGTATCCGACCCCCCACTACGCATTTTACGCTTTTCCTTCGTCGTTTCGCGGGGGAAAAGCGGGCGGCGGCGGTATTGGCAGAAAAGTATGATTGACAAAGGCGCGTTTGGAAAACGATTTAGTCGATGGAAAAGATTTATTCGAAAATTATATGGAAAAATACACATTCGGATTTATATTGAAGAGAAATTTAAGTTGGGATTGATGCAGATTCGGGAGGTGCTTTAGGACGCACTGTTACATAATGGAATATTTCGCCGTGTTGAATTTATATAAACGGGATTTATTAGGTGACGCTCAAATATATGTTCTGTCGATCAAATCATATTCCTTATATTTGGCGTTTTCAACGTTCAGTTTAGTGTTTTTAATGGGTTGAGTTTCGTTTTTAGTTCGTTTAAATTTACTATTTTTTATATATTTGAGATGTTATGATTGGTATGTTATTTATAACGTAAAATTAGTGGGTGCGATTTAATAACTATATAGTGTCCATTAGGAAGGTTCATATTTTAAACTTAGATTCGTTGAAATCATTATAATTCTGGATCCCTCCTACCGACCTATAAGTTTATTACCTGTAGTCTCAATATTATTCCTCCCAATCTCAATTAAGTTTTATTCTTGAACATCAATTTGTTATTCGTAATAAGCCGCAACTTGTAATCCAAAAATTACTGTTCTATAATGACGCTTTTGTTAAAGAATGGGGGACTCACGGGGTTGCTTCTTAAACAAAAAGTACTTCCCCCTCATGCCCTCTTTCATCTACCAAAATATTACTCCTCATCTAATTTGGAAGAAGCTCATACTTGCTAAACGAAACATCTTGGACCGAACGTTTGGGAGACTAAATCAAATATATCGGTTTGTCGGACTCAAGGTTATCCTTACAAAACAAGGTATTGTTATACAATATCAAATCATAGCGTTCAATCAACGATTCCAAAGCAAAGTGCTAATGAAGTGATGCAGATGAAGTAATTCAGAGTGTTATTTTTAATGACACCGTATGGGCGTTTTCACATCTGCCGGCACCGTCACTACACCGACACGGCACCGTATTTTGTTTTTATCATTTTCATTAGTATTGTCCCATATAGAAGACTTTGATTCTACTAATTCAATTAGTGGTACAATATCGTATTTAAAGCTAGACAATTTCCTCTTTTAACCTTAAAAATATCTCTGTACACAATACAAATCGGCGCCGACACGCCGTTGCCGGCAACGGCACGATACCGACATATCGGCGAGTGTGAAAGGGTTCCATTTGTTTACGTGAGATGGCACCGTCATCTGCCGGCACCGTCACTACACCGACACGGCACCGTATTTTGTTTTTATCATTTTCATTAGTATCATTTCATTATATGGGACAATATATAGAAGACTTTGATTCTACTAATTCAATTAGTGTTACAACATCATATTTAAAGCTAGACATTTTCCTCTTTTAACCTTAAAAATATCTCTGTACACAATAAAAATCGGCGCCGACACGCCGTTGCCGGCAACGACACGATACCGACATGTCGGCGAGTGTGAAAAGGTTCCATTTGTTTACGTGAGATTACGCGTCCACCGATATCGTTGCCGTGTCGATGCCGGTAGATGTGAAAACGCCCAAAGAATGTCGGTGCTGTAAGTGGACTTCCCAATCAGCAAAATGTGAAATTTAAACTGGCTAGACTGTTTTCTATCATCCGATTAATTTTAGAGGAAGAGGTACTGAAGTTGATGCTTCGATGTTTCAGCAAATAAGTCAGCAAGAAAGTTTTTAAGAGAATGTATTATCTTCTCTGGCAAAAATTTGAAAAAATAATTCCATTTTTTTTTTGCTAAGAAACGAAGGCTTAATGTCATAATATTCAGTGATGGTGCTCATTTTCAATTAGAAGGTTATGTAAAGACAGAGAACTGCAGATAAAGTCCCGCAACTAACCCAAAAGAAAGACGTCAAAGACTGTAAGGCGGTCCGAAGTTTATTGGTGTGCTTTATATATTTACATGTTTAAAGAAGTATGTAAGAATGGATGGAAAGTATTTGAAAGGTAAATTATACACACATTATAAAGTACTTTTCTTCAATTGATTATTGGTATAATTTATAACATCTTAAAAGTAGAACATTCCCACTTGGCACACTATCTTACCTCTATGCCAGATGGCCTTATATTCAACTACGGAGTTCTTAGTATTCTAACTATTATTAATGGGGTTAATAAATAACAGATATAATATTTGGGTATATTAATGAATGTGTATGAATTATTAATATTTATTTTTATTTTAGCAGAAAAAATTAGGCCTTTTATTATTAATAAATAGCACTATTACATAATATATTATCCATTAATTTAAAATCAAATAAATAGAAGCAGCAATTCAGCTTCAAAACAGAAATAAAACAAATCAGTGACAAAAATAGACCATCCGTTATAGTTAATAATCGTCGAACAATACTATCTGATATTCAACAAACGCAAATGTTTCTTTTTAACGCTGATACCGAATCATCTATATATATATATATATATAGAACATATTAATATATAGAACAAGGGCTGTTTATAATAATGTCAAATTGATGCTCTTAGTAAGGGACAAGAAACTGAAGAGACATTGAGAAACTTTTAAAGGCCACGTATAATAATTAAAGACAGAACCCTAAAAATGTAAATGTAATCAATAAAGCAGCAAGAAAATTATGATAATTAAAAGTGCTTAATGAATAAATATCCAAATCTGCTATATGTATATATATATATATATATATATATATATATATATATATTTGTTTATTGGAACACTACTAATATTGGGCTAAAATTAAAGAAAGAACAAAGCCAAATTAACTGCAACTTGAAACAAAATTCAATCTCAAAAGATCATTAGCATTTTATTAAAAAAATAACATAAAATAACAAACATAAAACTAAAATAAGAATGTAAATTAAAGTAAACAAATTTGTAGCGATTACTCTTTTGTTCTGTAACATATTTCTCTTTTGACAGTAACATATTAAAGTAGAGAACTCATTTACTCATTAACGTTGATTGTTTGTTCATTGATATTGATACAATATATTTTAGTTGAAGTATTGTTAGCTACTTTATATATGATATTCATATATATTCCGTATAGATTCTAACTAAAAAAATGCCTTGTGTTTTGAGGCGATCTAAGAAGCAAGTTTTGATATTGGTAATGCTTTTCCGTGTATATTAACTAATTCTACACAATATAAATGGACTTGATCAAAGTTTATTGCTATAACGAACTTTTGTGGTCTATGCTTTACACAAGCGTGTTAATTAGAATTAATAACGATGTCTCTTGGCCCGTTTTGGATCCTTTACTACTTTTTTGAGGAAGGGTATAATTTACTGTCCCGATGCTTTTGAAACAACTTTTAGCAATCAATATCAAATATTGTGATTTAAGCATATACATTAAACAATTTTACGTTAATTCTCTCGTAGCATCTTCTTTTGGAAGACTTAAATCAACACAAACTACTGATATTAGTAACGAAAACTGTTCTTAAGTAGTATACTTAACTTTAAGTCTCTACCATATTCGTAACTAAGTTGTTGGTAGTAAAAAGAATAATAGTAGTGGCTTTTAAATTGCACATATAGGCATTATTAACAACCTAACATCATCATCATCATCAATACATAACCAAAACTTAGGGATGGTGTACTTGTCAACCAATATACCTGTTGGTGACCCAGGACTTCGAATATTCGTCACTAATTCTCACCACAGCTAGTCCTATATTTCTCAGATCACTTTGTATGATCTTGATTAATTTCTTTTTCGGTGCTGTTCGCTGGGTCTTCCACCTAAAAGGTCTATTTCGCCACAATGTTCTGTAAGAAATTCCTTCCTTCCTTTCGACAGACATGTCCAAACTATTATAATATGCGAATATATCATAAATAATAATATGCATCTCTGAATTTTTTCAAATTACATCTTACAGTTTGGTCTATTGGCTTGTTACTTCAACGTTGCTACTTTATTCCCCTTTAGATTTTAGTCTTTTCTACATTCACTGACAAACGATATGGCTTGCAATGCGAACTCATGAAGAATGCTAGAAGCCTTAATGTCCGTACCAGCGAATATACCTCTATCATCGCCATGCCTGTTTTTTAAAACATTTCGCATAATTGATAAATAATCTACTACGATGTTGAAAAGCAGTGAAGAGACAGCATCATCTTGGTAGCCATCTTGAATCTCAAATGAAATTGGCAAATCATTTCTCAGTCGGGAACAACTAATAGTACTATCGTAAGATGTCTGATTAAGTTTGATAATTTTTAGGGGACCTTGTTCAGCTCCCAAAGCTACCCAAAATGTGGGCCAGAGTATACAGTCGAAAGCAGAGTAAAAATTAATAAAAACTACAATAGCACATCACAATCGAGACGTGGTCAACTATTTATGACCAATAACAAAGTTTATTTAACAAGTTCAAATTTACGGTTCTCAAACATCCATACGAAAAGTTCCACTACTTTTTCTGTAACCTCACATTAATAAGAAGCAGAAGTAAGAAGATAATCAAAGCTTCATGATATAAATTGCTGATCCTTATAAGCATCAGTATCCGAACAAAAAATAACGGGGAGCGTAACTACCAGACAGCATTTCTGTCTATTTAAAGCTGTAGGCAACCTTGGCGACTACAAGCCGTGTACTTAAAAAAAGGGGTGGTTTTTGTTAGGCGCCTCACTCCGCGTTGTCGAACCGAGGAAAATCTGATTAAAAACGGAGGAAGGCCGAAGCGGGTCCGTGTTGTGCACGTAACGTTCCGTATAATTTATTTAATTTTTCACGGTCGGTAGTGAACCTTTACCGATGACCCGACGGTCGCCGTATTAAAATTAAGGCAGACGGCGATTCGATTCGCCTATTGGGAAAGCACGCATGATGGATGAACGGAGAAAGGAGTGTTTCGAAGGGTAAGCGCGTATACAAAAAGGAAATAGCTCGTTTGCGTTATTTAAAAGGGAAACAGATTCCGAATTTCGGTGCTTATTGTACCTGGTTTGCTATGATCGTTAAAGAGTTTTAAGCAGGCTTTTTTATTTAGGAAACCATTATAATATCAACTATTATATTTTGATATTATTATTTTTTATTTGTTTACAGCATTTTCGATATCCTTATTATATTTTACGCTCTTTTCCTGTGAGTATTTTTCTCACCACCGCATACTGTCCCGACGCCATTCATAACAGACTTTTTTTTGTTCTGGCCTAAAACCAGGTGTATGCATACCTGGCCGCGGAGACTTACCCTGGAGTGACAAGTTGGACCGGGTTATGTGGGACATTAAATTTGGGGATATGGCACCCGCTGATCGGGCAGCCGTTATTGGGCCCGACGACTGGGCGATTCTATTGATTCGCGAACTTGAGTTAACACACGACTGGATGGAATTGGATGTTATGACTGCAGCGACGGATGAGGTCGTTTCAGCTTGGAAAGAGTAGAGAGATTAGCGGTGACACGGTGTTAAGCTCCCAGCATGTCGACCAGTTCGTTAACAAGCGCGTTTTCAGAAGAATATGAGCCGAGATGTTTGTGGAATGATTGAGATATGAAGTGCTTGATTTCTGGAGTTTCCCTATGAGTTTGATTATTTCTGGCAAACTATGGAGCGTTTTGAGATTCTCCTGAGGAGCTTATTTTGGAAAATTTGAAGCCGTTTTACCTGGTTGGGTGTAATAAACTTGAAGTAGAATTAACATCTTACATTAACATTAACATCTTGTAGAATAAGCATTTGATGGAGATGGGAAGTCTGCTAGAAGGGCAGATCAGATAAGATAGCAGGTCCTAGTGGAGACGTAGTAGTGACGTTATCCAGCGATGGTATTATTGCGGTGTCGATCTTAAGTTGCGAGACGCTCAGCGCGTAACGCTTCTTATGGAAAATGATGGTCTTGGTTTTCAGGGGGTTAATATGCAACCTAATCTAATCTAAACCACTTGACCGCATGATCTAGTTGCTTCTGTAAAGGTTCATCAATTGTAACTTCGAACCTGGCGGCCGTGAAGAAAGCAGTGTCGTCAGCATAAAACGCGAGGTCAACGTGCTCTTTTCTTGGCAGATTTGAAATAAAGAGATTAAATAAGGCTGGGGCCAGCGGGGAACCTTGACTTAACAGACTACAAGCCCAACTTAACCAGGCTACCGCATAGTATAAATTCTGTCGACTACAGATTTATCCGATTTTGGCGAGTTCCTTGCATACGGCCTTCAAATCGATCGAATCGATCTAAAGTCAGGTTCCAATAGTCAGCATAAATTCAACACGCTATCTGCAAAGGCGATTGCGTGTATAGCCTCCTATATCCACCACCCTGCAGAAAAAGCAATTTCTCAATCCCCCAGACAGCGTCTCTGTATAAAATTTATGGTCCGATTTGTCTGTCTTTTTGGAGCATAGGTGTGGTACAAGTACGTCGTTGAGGGATAACTTGTAAAACTCCAGATGTTCCAATCCAAAAAGTTCCTGCATAAATTGAGTAAATGCCCCATGGTTTGTGAGGAACGCTTCACGAACATGCTCAATGTGTAGTTCTTGGCACCATATTTCAGTCAGCTGATTAAAGCCTTATCCAGTCGTCATTCACGGTAGATGAATAAGATACGGCTGTCCCAGTCGTATCATAAGGTCTCTGTTGCCCGCAAAATTAAATCTCCCAACATCAGTAAAAAAGCAATTGGTTCTTGCTAGATATCTTGGTTGTGTCAATTTTTTTTGCGTAGAAGGAGGTGCTTTATATTTTGTGCATAGATTGCAGATATTGCTACGTGCATTGACTATACTACAATTACATGATAGTATCTGATCATATCTGAATTCTTTGGATTTGCCGATAACATCTGATGAATATGCTGTGTTGTCGTTATGAAATAGCACAGTTCGTTCCTAAATATATCATTTATTACTCAATTACTAAGAATAATACATCACTGCATGGTGCACTAATGGCTTAGCTATTCGATATAATTCGATTATATTCGGTGGTATATTGTTTCTTGTTTTGAGCCAGTTAAAAGTCGAATATCACTAAAATTGCGTTAGCATAATTATGATAATAAGAGTCAGGCTAGTTTATTAATTGCGCGTGTTCATCATTTCACCAACCTTATGACGTAAATTAACAGTTGTAATTCCTGTCGACATAAGTTTGCCAACACAAAGCAATTAGTTAATGATTTTCATTCTTTATCTCGAGTGATATTAATCAGAAACTGATGTTCAGCCACAATTGTCATTAAATATAAATAACGCCTACAAATTTTGTTTTCATGTGGCGGGTTCTATTAAAAAAAATAATATAGTCGAACGATACTTCACTTTTTTTTCACCTTTTATTCACATTTTCACGTCATTTTGTTTATATTTCCATATATAATTCATTGCAATAAAAAATAATTAATAGAATTCTATTAATTGAAATGTTCCATCCAAAGCTGAATAAAACCTAGACTAGACGAGCACAGCTACAGCTTCGTACAAAAAAATACCTCAATGTATGTGGAAGATATAACATCTGAATAACTACAAAGCTATTTTTCTACAAATATTGGATGAGATTGATTAACTCAGAACGAGTTTATTATTTTTTATTTCCTACTTGAACTTGAGCAACAGATCAATAAATTATTTATAAATATTATTCTTTTATTGTATATAACAACAAATACATCTAAAGAAGTGTTTGATTGGAGATTATTTTGTGTTTGATTGATGCTTGAATGTACTCTGATCATTCTTTCAGTTTATGCTAAGATTCATTGAGAAAAATTGATATAATATATATTAATCCAAATATTTTCGATCATTTTCTAGCAATTTTTTAATTCTTTTAGACAACATGGATATACCATGTCGAAAGAATGCTGTTAGTGGGTGCGACAGAACTTACAATGTGTATAGCTTTGCATCTGTTGCTCATCATTGGTGGACTTTTTTGCGAAAACAAGTCGAAATGCTGACTATTATGCATCAGTTAATGGTATATTGAGCAGAGCAAATGATAATCAGATATCGCTATGTGTCATAACTTATATGAATAAATAGAACTGAATGAAATGAATTGAATAGTTTACTATATCTTACTTGATGGCCTTGAATATTCCGCTTCGCTATCAATGTGCATAACTATACTAACCCATAGATCCAGTTGTCATTGTCAATTATAGTACGTCACAGAAGACTCTTGACTTGCTTGACAAGCAATGAAACCGAATTTGAAACGATTCGAAATGCAATCTTCAGTCAATTCCTATATAGACATTTTCCTTCCTTATAAATCTTCCCCCTCGCATTTGAACGTCTGGAAATAATTGATTCATCAACTGGTAAACTGGTCTGAAAGTCCGTCGAGAGTATGAATTCGATTTTTGTCTAATGAATTTTATAATTTATTGTCTTCGAACCTTTTTGGCGTAAACCATTCTTTGTCATTTACATCAAAACTATGACTCTTAAATCGTTCCTAAGATTTTTAAAACGTTAGGTTAGATTCAGCGGTAAATTTCTTCAAATCAAACAAAAAGCTTACAAATAATATAATGTCGAAAATGCAATTTTGAACATTTCATGATTAACTGTTTACACTGAATAACTCCAAACTAAACGAAAACTGCTATTTTTTGTAGAGAAATATCAAAATAAGCTTGTTTAAGGGTAGTTCACATTGATGTATGACGTTTTCACCTATAGATATCGTTGATCAAAAGACATGCAAGTATCTAATAAATTTGGGATTTTCGAGAAATCACCAGGAGAGACTAGAGAAAGCCATGGAAGAAACATTTAAGTACTAGTATTACTATAATAGCTACTACATTCTTTCCATAAGCCAGATGATCATATTTACGAAGAAAAAAAACGTGCAGTTTCAGTACTTCCCTTCCTACTAAATTACAAATTGTTATTAGATTATTTGAAATATTACTACTATATTAATATGTCTGATTTATTACAGTCGCTGTTAGAGAATTTTATGGAGATGTTTATCGTCAGAGTATACTGGTTTCAGCCACTCTTCGACGAGAACTACCTGACTCTGAAAGAAGTAAAAAAATGTTTTCGCCTTTATATTTACGAAGTAGAGGACTGTCGACATCTTTCATCAACACGGGCAATAATTCGTACGAATTTATAACCAGTGAACGACAGAGCGGGAGCGAGACGGAGAACGGGCGACATCCAGCCAGCGAGTGGAGGACTATATGAAAACGGCTTTTTTCCAGCTCTACGACGCAATAAACCGCGCGTATAAACTGCTCTAAGTATAATTTATGTGTAATATAAATGCGAATAACAAACATGGCTTGTCAGAGGCAGCTGTCGTAGCGGCACCGTCGTATTTTCGAGAGGGCGACACGGAGCGAAGGGCAACGAGAGGACGACGGCCTATTGCCGTACGCGCGTCCTCATCAGTTTCACCTTATTGGCACTTTCAAACAATTTTTTCGTTTGGTCCAATATCATACTTACTCAGATGTCAACACGTGTTTCAATATCAATCCGAGTGTGTTTTTCGTTCTTTTGTTTCGCTCCATTTTTCTCATTTTTACTGTCTAAATTATTGTATAATTTTAATATTTATTAAATCAGAGCTTTATTCATGATTAAAGAGCAATACCAGGTTCACTGTACATAGGTAATGAGTATTGATTAACAGTAGGGTTAGGGCATCTAAAAAATACGTTCACAAAAACAAATAAACAATAAGCCAAATCAAATAAGTTATGAAACTGCTTCTAATTTTCTTTAAAACTATTTTATTTTAGTTAGATCAATTGCACTGGCAATACTGGCAATCCAAACCCATTTTTAATATAAATGAAACCATTACAATATAAACACATTGTAGCGACCTTGAGGCATGTCGAATTTTACATCATGGAATAACGGTCTACAAAATACTCAGAAATATAATCCCAGATGTTGAACACGGGCGGAGTGCCAGCAGTGCCAATTAGAATCCGACAACGAATAGCTGGCAGCAACCCCGAGACGTTTGTCTGGGATGTTATTGAAGGGTATTTCGGTCATTCAGTGCTGAACCCTCGTTTGGTTTAGACGTGCCACCATCGACTGCCCAAGCCTCGTCTCACCGTGGTAACACCGCTGCCATCCGTTTTATCATTTGAATTTTTCAATTTTTTTTATATAGTCAATAAATAACGGTCACATAATGTAAACACCACTGTTTCATTTCGTTTTACCTCCATTCACTGAGCCACATCTAATTTACCCTAAAACATTATTTATTACTCTATGTCCCCAGACATCACACGTGTTTCTTAGAATATCCAGTGCCGCATTAATCACGCTTTTAACATCCTCGTACTGAAGAAACGACCAAAGTTGTCCTCGCTGGTACATCATTGTTCGTTTTGGGCAGCTTGCAGTTAAATTATCTGTCAATTTGCTTTTGGTTGTCTTAATTACATCCGAATTACATTGTTTTTAACCAAATTTCGATGATATAGTACGTATATAATGTTAGTTTTCTAAATATTAGTTTCTAAATTTCAACAGTTTGCGGCTGAACAACTAAGCCACTGCAATCCGCTTTTGACGGTCATTCACCCTGAATTTCAGTCCGCCTTTTTCAAAGCATTCGTGATTTCTAATTCCAATTTTATTTTATTATATTTTTAACAAATCTTGAACTGATTCTATAGTGGTTTCCCTCATAAACTAACGGTAATATAGAATTGAAATGAAGAATAAACATATGAAAGTTGTCGAAATATAAAACTGCAAGTGTGGACTGTGAGAATGAAAATTTCAATTCAGACATATTAAGGATTTTCATAATATTAAAAGAATATTTACTTAATATAGAAGGCAAATCAAGGCTGTTATTCTGGTGAAAAAGACGTAGAATTCTGGCCATGTTGTCAAATGTCTTCAGAATTCTTGGTAACATTGGGACGTACTGATGTCATAAATTATGATGGCATGCACCGGTTATTTTATTGAATGGAATGGATATTATATCTTCTTATTCTGGTCTTTTATAAATAAGATAAACAGTATTTGTATGTACTGTTGTAATTTTCAAGTCGAAGGAAATATACTTAGATTAGAACTGGATGTAGAATTATAGTTAATTTTATTTATACTGTTGCTAGTATAAAGAAGAACTTGGAAGTGAAGTAATAACAATAAATAAAGTGACGCTATTCTGTTAGAACGGAAATCTGCCGGCCTGTTTAGCGTAGTGGTTAAGGCGACATGACGGCCTTCTAACTGTTGTTATAGTCGCTGATTCGAATGCTGCTGGAGCATGGATGTATCTTATGATTGTGATTGTAAATGTCTTTATAGGCAACAGTGGAAAATCCGAGAAGAAATAACCATCAGAGTCACGCCACTTACGTTACCTAATAGAAAAAAATAGAGGAAAAAGATAAAGAGGGCATGAGTAGTGAGAGGCGCCAAAAGAAATGAATAAAGTGGTCAAACTAAATGAATGAGATAGGCAGAAAAGCGCAGGAAGACGTGAAGCAAAATTTTTTAAAAGAATTAACCAAACCATCTATTCTGTCTTCATTTAAATTCCATATTTTAAAATTATATATTGATATATCGTGATTTATTTAGAACAATCGATACCGAGATATATGATTTATTATATAGGTTTTTTTCATTTTTATAACTAGGTCATTCAATTCATAGTCAACTAAGGGTCATTGATTTGTAACTTATACGAGGGTCACTATTTATATTTCGGGAGTAGGAAAATAATAAAAATAAAATTCGAAATTCGGCTTCAATAGCTTCTTCAGGCGATGAAAATCATTGACCAGGCACTTCTTCACGGATGGGAACAAAAATAAGTCATTGGGTGCCAAATCAGGGCTGCATGGCGGATGACCCATCAATTGTCATGAAGAATAATCCGGCGTCTCTTGTTTGTTTTCCTTATTTCACCGAAGACTTCTGGCGAAACAGATGGTTGTCTACCAAACACAATTTACTATTCTACGATCCTCTAGAAGCACTGTTGCAATATGACCAGTTTTCCCGAAGAAACAAGCCACCATTTTCTTTGAAGTGTTTGCGAACTGGCGAACAACTTTTGTTGGATTTGGTTCACCTTAGAACACCCATACAGTCGACTGCTGCTTACTTTCCGGCTCATACGAATATATCCATGATTCGTCACCTGTCACTATTTTATAAACGTCTCTTGAAGCACCGCGATTGAATTTCTTAAGCATTTCCTTGCACCGATCGACACGAGCCTATTTTTGAGCGATTGTCAAATTCTGTAGAACCCAACCCGACCATAACTTTTGCACAGCTAAGTGTTCATGTAAAATCGCATATATGCTGGTGGAACTAATGCTTAGGGATGCCTCAATCTCACAATGCATCCATGTTTTCTGGGACAACAGCCGATTTTGGATGACCTTCACGAAACCTGTCGGACAGCGAACTACGACCACCATTGAATTCACTAAATCAGCATTACACGGTTTTTGATGGAGCTTCATCGCCAAAAAGTAAAATTAAGTTGATTGATGCACTCTTGTTGTGATAATCCAAGTGGAAAATCCTGAAAAACTTCGAACGAAAATGTTCAAGATTCAGTTTCATTTTTTGCCGAGGCGAAACTTTCAGCTAAATATAAAATAAACGAACACTATTTGTTCGTGCGACAAAATGTTCAGAGTACGTATATCGTCAAAAATGTCAAACTTTACGATCGTTATCGAATATTTTCAAATATTATATGGCCCTGATAATGATTAATGACGGGAAGATTAGAATATATAATATAATATTCGATAGGCCTAAGCGTTTTCAGTGTTAATTTTATCATGTGTAAAGCGTAAGAAAGCGACGCAAAACGATTGGAAAATGCGGGGCGACCCGACTCGAAAACCGAACGCATCGTGTAAAGTAATTTCGGCATTAATGTTACATCACCCTTAATATTAGCGTTCCCCGTCCTTCGTCGCCTGTAATCACATAAGAGTTTACACACTGCGTCCCCCCTTTCGAATTTCCTATTAATTTATTTTAATCCATCGTTTCTCGAACGTAATACCATCTTTGCCGCGTGTACGATAATTCGTCCGCTCCCATCCAGAGATTATTAGAATAATTTTCTTCCGAAGCCTTTCCGGAAACATCCCCGTTTTGCCCACGCCCGCAAATACACACATACACAGCGAAAGGCTCCTCGCTAGTCCCCTTTCCTTCACGACCTTCTCCCGTTTGCTCGAAACCCTTCCTAGTTGCTAATTTTGTATGATTAATTGCATTTTAAGTACAACACGAGAGCCGCGTGTACAAAAAGTACTGGCTGAAAAATCTCCGGTCTGACTAATATTTTATTATTTCCTTTTATATTTGATTATTGATTTTATATTCTTATTTTATGCGGTAGAAGTGTCGTGGTATTCTACGGCTGGTACGTCTTTTTTATTTCTAACAAAGAGAAATAAAGTAAACTGCAAATATGTTATTTTTTATATGTTACTTTTCCATTGTGGGTGAACTTTTGGGTGCCTTTATCGAGGTAGTATCCTGAAATTGTTTAATAAGTTGTTATAGGATCAGGTTTTCGAGTTGCAACTGGATTTTATCCATAGATTACACCCAATTTGGTAAAATATGAAACGTAGATTTATTAGTGACTCATATCTTAAAGAGATGATAAGCACTAGAAAAGTACTCGACAGTCTTCCGGAGTTTCAAGGATGAAATTTGCTGGTTTGGTTGGCGCATTCGAGGGTTCGAATTAATTTTATGTTTGTGATTGTTTGACATTTATGACATTTGTGTTGCAAGACTGCAAAATCCGACGAGGAAAATGATCTCAGTAACGGCAGTAACCAGGCTGGATCAGACGGATGAAATATATTAATTAGTAGTTGTGGTGATGTTGGTAAAAATTTCGATAAAGGAATATCTTTTCTCACTTTTTTGAGTCGTCTCACATATATACATAGGTTTTTATTTTCAACTTTTTATTTATTGATTTCTTTCCAATCTTCTGCATCAATTTAGTAGAGGTTTTGTTTTTAACACACTATGCGCTTGAGGGCTTTTAACATATACCAGGTCTTCGATTAAGAGACTGTATCATGTTCCTCGGGACTTCTTTTGTCTGTATTCTGGGTTTTCCTTTCTTTGGTCTTGTAGACCGCATCAGGGAAACAGGAGTAGCTCCAGCTGTGTTTATTAGTTGTATTCCTTGTATAACCGGTATGGTTATTGGCCTCATTATTTTGATAGAGGCCATAACATAGGAAGAATGGATTAGATTTTATGGATTAGAATATTTAGATGTCATGTGAATAATCTGATTGTAGATAAGGATGGTCATATTCATATATTGTTCTATGTATGTGTATGGAATGGAATCTTTCCATTAGTAAGTTAGAGTTCTGTGAGTTTGAGTGATAGGAGTGGCGAAATGTGTGTCAATGCTGCGAAACATGAACATAATGCCGTAAATAAACTGTTATTAAATTATGGTCTTAAATTAATTTAAATTTTGCTAACTTAAATAGTGAATGAGAATAAAAATATATTCAAATATGACATGTTTTTAAACAACATTTTTTAAGAAGAAAAGTAGAAAGCCACGCGCACGTTACTGGAGAATGGTGGTATAATTTTATTATAACATTAATTTATAAAAATACAATCTAATATCATTAGAGTAAAAAGTATATATGAGTGTATATATATGAGAGTATATATATATATATATATATATATATATATATATATATATATATATATATATATATATATATATATACTTTTTTTAAATAGATTGAAATTAAAGAAGTAAAAAGGTAGGTTCGCAAGTAATTTATTATGGTGAAACAATATATACAATAAATACTTCTGTACATTAGTTATGTTCGAATAAACCTTTATAAAATCATTAACCACCCAAATCATAATTTGTTAAGAACCCGTGTACATACAAAGCATATTTGTTTTAAAAAATAGACCTATTGAAAAATACAACCAAATAAAAATACCCGTTTTCGGTATTTATATATATGTTGTTGTCTGACGCACAATGAAGTATTTTAGTACTTCAACTGTCACCATTGTTACTAAACGAACCTGACAGAAATATCAAAACTTTTATCTACGCCCCGAATCAGTACTAAACAGATTTAATTTAGAACAAAATAGCATTCATAAAAAAACAGGCACTAGAGCGATAAAAATCTGTATTTTCGAATAGCGGAAAAAACGAAATTGCTAATATGCAACGCGAAATATAAATAAATATAAAAACGGCCGATCACAAAGAGCGACCGAGCATCAAAGTCCGATAAAATTTTCAATATATTGACTTTATTATTTTTTGAATTTTCTATTTGGCGGCATTATTTACAATTCGAATTAATGTCGGATAAACGGCGGAAAAATAAATATGGACGTGTCAACTAAAACGAATCGGGTTTAATCTGCACTGGGAATTTGTGAGTTGACAGCAAGTCAACAAGTTACTTTTTATATAAAAAATCTTATTATAGTTGAAACATGTTTGGTTTTGTGTTTTATATATTTGCTACAAAACTTGCGTGTTTAATCGGACGTTTTAGAAATAATTTTTTAACTATTTTACAAACGCCTTTACTATGTATTGATTATTACAGTATATGTATGTATATTATTACAGTATATGTATGTATATTATTACAGTATATGTATGTATATTATAGTATATTAGTATGTTTGGTTTTGTGTTTTATATATTTGCTACAAAACTTGCGTGTTTAATCGGACGTTTTAGAAATAATTTTTTAACTATTTTACAAACGCCTTTACTATGTATTGATTATTACAGTATATTTATAGCCACTTATTTTAGTTTCTTTTAATACAGAGCTTATAATCATTATTAATTAATCACACTTAGTTCTTACAATATTATAACAAAAATTTAATCAACAATTAAGTTTCCTGCTCTAGTATTAATGAATTTTTTAAAAGTTGAAGCATGAAGAAGGTCTGGTTATTTAAAGCCACGACGTTGTCTTGTTAGCCAATTGGAAGCAAGATCTCTCCAAAAGTAATGTTAAACCTAGGTAATTGTGTTGTAGATGCTGCGATAATAAATAAGAAATATACTATAAACAAACCCTGCTGAAAGAGTATATGAAACAGCTGGACAGCATTAGAGAAAAGAAATTAGAAAACCGAATATTGTAATTTAATAATATAATACAATTTAGGGTGCGAATGAAGCGATTGAGAAATATAATCGATACTAGGGATGAAGAGAAAATGGAAATACATATGTTATACAGGGATTGGCCGTAAAAAATCAGAAATTGATAATGAACTAAGAGGAAGATATACAGACTTATCAAGCACAAACTAGATATAGAAGTACAAACAAATGCTAGAGAAAAGACCTGTCTAATAGAATTACAAAATAACAGTGATAAGGAACTAATTATGCAAAATAAATATAATATAAATATAAATTGTCCAAATTAGGAGACCAAATGTATTTTAATGAGGATATTTCTAAAGAATAGAGATAAATATAGAGAAATATAAGAAATAAAATAAGGAAAGATAGGAAGAAAGGCGAGGCAGTAAAGAAAGAATATCAAAAATTAATGATAATGGTCAGATTTGGACATGAAATACATAATTTGTATTCAAAAAACAGTTAATGGAGAAATTGGGGTATTGAAATCAAGGTGAAACTGACGGCAAATACATATTAACACGTAAAATATGTATATTTTTCCATAGTGGAGTAGATAAAAACAATACAGCATCGGTAGATTCTATAATAAGTATGAAACCAGAACAATAAATAGAGAAATGGACATTCTTCTGATTTCATGCGTGTTATCCAGTATCTGTATTGATTCCACGTTGCAGTGATTTAGCAACGTTATTTCATGTTTTAAATAATCGAAATGAAAAAGAAGAATGGAACAAAATGTATAATAATAATATATGCCCTAGGCCAAGACAATATGATTGTAACAAAGAAAATTTTGAGGCGGATCTAACACAGATAACTGATAAAGCTGAAAACAATTTATACATTCTGGAAGATTTCAACATAGTAGTAGGAAGGGTGGGTGGCACATATAATAACATTGTCGAAAATACGGGTAAAAAAGGGGTAAGAAATGACAATACTACCTATGCGTACAAAAGGTATTTTTAAGATTATATATACGCAGTCGCTATAATTTCATTTTCCACTTTTGAATGAATTCAGTTAACCGAAATCAAATTGATTATCAAAAGACAGGTTGACGTTGTAACGTTCTGCAGGTACTCGAAACATTCTTTGGTGTAGTTAAGTAGAGTTCGGGTAAAAGTATCGTACCTAAAGCTGTACGGTCACAATAGGTGGATTAAAGGTGCTCAAAGACTCCTATGCTATAAATTATTCCCGGTAAGAAACACTCAAGTCTTTAAAAACACGCCTAGTCTGTGAAATCCTGGCAAATGCATCACAGTTCACGGTGAACGGCCACCAAAGTCGGATAGTAATAGCTTACTTTCTTATCTGTTGTATCTTCGGAGTTTCAAATCACCAAATCCTAGAAAATCATTCCATAAAGGGATACCATAGACTATGTAATGGTGGTAATGATCCTGATTATCACGGCCACGTGTAAGGGCCATCTGTTTTAAAACTACCTGAGTTGTGAACGGGTGAAATTGATTGTTCTCTTTTCTGGTAAATGAAAACACTCAATGTCGCTTTATATTTGCCGTTCAACAAGTCACCTCATCTTTCCGCTAAATAAAATAGTATTTTGAAGTAAACTAATAAATGTTAGACAATAACAAAAGACAAGAAAAAGTAGACACATATAAAATGGCAAAAAATCTATTACAAATAAAGTATTATAACTCCAAGCTAATAGACGAAAATAAAAGTTTTAAGAGAAAACGTTTTCCCTGTTTAACCCCGTTATAACCCTGCATGCTTTCCCGGGACCATAAACAACCGGGAAGGACATCGGGACCAATAAAAAGCGACCCGCGACGATTTATGTACGGCGATTTTTTCCTAATTCCGTCGCGGCCGCCATAATTCAATTTCCTAAATAAAAATCCATCAGAGAGTGTTTTTTTCTCTTTCCCGCGTCCAATCTAGTTTTTCCTTTATGCCCTCTCTGTTTGCCTCTTTGTTTTTTTTTACGTCGTCGTTGTTTAGTGTCGTCGGTCACGCATAACTAATAAATATCGGTGGATGTGAAACCGGTCGAAATATTTCGTTCGGTTCGCGCTCGCTCACAGAAAATTAGAGATATGACGCATAGGAAACGAGACCCTTAAATAACGGGGTTGAAATCATTCGTGACGTTAAGTGATACAGTAAGGCGACTTGATATATGACAGTCGTTTGTCGCTTGTTAAAATGACTCCGCGCTCGTAATGGCCACTGGAATAAACTCAAAATTCTCCTTTGTTGTAAATACGATAAAAAGGCTCTCTCCGAATTCGATTTACATCAAATTTACATTAGTCCACACGAAGAAATTAAAAGTTTGTCCTTTAAATCAGACTTATTAACTATAAACATTTTGGTTTTTGTAAGTTTATTTTGATGTTAAGACAAGTGCTGCTAATTGGTCTCAATAAAAACACTAAATACCCGAAACGCATTATTTAATAATATTTGTTATATTTTCTTCATATTAAGACTTCTTCCAAAACATGTTAATGAGTTATCAAATTGTTAAATCATATTTGGCTTTGTTCTCACCAAGAATTTCTTTTAATCGTTTTCTCTTGGTTGAAAACGGTTAAGTCGAAGTGCTCATGAAAAGGAAAAATATCGATTGGAGTCATATCAAGTGAATGCAGCGATAGTTTAATGAGTTTGTTAAGTTTTTGGTCAGAAATTCTTCGTGAAAAATTCTCAAACTCATAATTTTCAATAAAAAATTGCTTTGCTTTAGCCTAATTAATTCCTTTTTTTTTAGTTAACATAACTTCAGTTCAAGATATTAACGACCAGCCAGAGAGAGGCAAATCTTCCACGACATTTCGACTTATTTTGAAACCATCCTACGGAGATATGTGTTTTTGATAAAGTCGTTTGCCTGTTCGAGACAAATTCTTTCCTCGATATTTTAATCCAACGATAAAATCGAGAAACACCTTTCAAATGAATTGACAAAATTTAGCACTGTAGACGAATTAAATGATGGCTCAAAATTCGAGTCAATATGGGGAGAAGTTCTGTTAATTTAGCCACCAAAGAATTATAACATTCTCTTTACAGTTATGTGTGAAATGTATTACTTTTTGAGTATTATATTTGAAGTTCCTATATCATTTCTTTCGATTAACTGACTTTATTAATATTTTTGAGTTTGTGAAATTTAAGTGTGAAGTGATTTCGAAGACAATTTCAAAGACAAGACAAGTGTATTTCAGACCAGAGTTCTAAACACCTTGAAGTAATAATAAAGGAACAACTGAACCGCAAACCGGAAATCATCGCGCAAGCTAAAAAGGTGTGAAATGTAAACTTAGCTAACAGTTTTAAAAAAGGTCATATTAAAGTAATTAAACTGCTATATCTGACCCATACTATGATATAGTGTGGAAAGATGAACATCTAACTAGAACAGCAACTAAAATATTTCAACTCTGGAACGTGATTATATATTCAGACACTAATACATAATACATAATAAACTAAGACACTAAGAAACGTTTGAACATACAGGATAGGCTATACTGCCCGTGGGCAATAAGTATTATTATATGATTTCCGTTATATAATATAACTCTACTGACATGTAGAGGATTGCCTCAGTAAGTGATCTACTGTTCAACTTATAATCTAAATCTCATTCTAGATACTATTCTAACTTATTTTAAAATATATCCTAACTTATTCCAAAGACTATTCTAACTTATTCTAGAGATTACTATATCTTACTCTATCAGCCAATACATTTAAACCAAAGTTGTTTGCGTTTTGTCACTAAATATTTTTTCCATGTCAAACGTCGATCAAAATGCAAAATCCTAAGTGACAACCACATCGAGAACTATTGAAAGCAATCATTGAAAGAAAACATAGAAATACCTAGGAATACATGTCCTACAAGCAAGAACAACAAATACCATTTATTATTTTGGAAGGAAGAATAAATAGAAGAAAAGGTGCGACGCGGTAAAGAGATATGCAACAGATGTCGCAGGTAATCGTTGAATGTTGATCGGTGTTTGACGGGATCATTTATGAGTTTGATTGCAAACTGTTTAAGCCGGGCGAAACCATTACTTGAGATCTCCACCGATAACAATGGCTTATTGAAAGAAAAACCGCTATTATAAAAAAGTAAAAACACTACAGGTACCGTTGAAGTATCAGTATTTTAATTTTTACTTAAATATTTATTTTCAAAACCAATACTCAAAAAATCGGCAATCATATAAATTATTCATTTCATTTCTGAACTTTCTGCTCACGTTTTAATACACAACGAGAAAAATATGAAAAGATATTTCATGAATATTAGATTTACTAAACCACAAACAAACATAATAAACGAAAACGAAACAATTTCATGTAATTGGCTCGTATTTCTCTATTTCTAACATCGCAACTCAAGAGTAAAAGGCATAAGGAAATAATTCCATATTTTATCGGATACTATTATACTATTGTAGTAAATCCGAACAATATCAGTACCGAAATAAATTGACGTATATCTTGATACCATCGTAACATATCAAGAATCAATGTCAAAGTGGCAGTATCAGAGTCCTTACCGATAAAAAAAGGGGGACCTACCATTATAGTCCGAAACACTGTTTATTTGATAATAGGGCATTAAATATTTACAATGGGCCCCGTTTCTTTGGCAATCTCTATAAATGCCGTCGATGATATTCGATAGATTTTTTGTTTACCCCTCAAGAGTTCCCGGCGTCGCATGGGAAAATACCATATGTCGACGGGGGGCGGAGGTAGATTGAAGACGATAGGGACGCGAATGGAAAAAAGAAACGGACCGCTCCGCCCGCCTCCCACGCCCCCCGCATTCGGAAAGCGATAAGTCAGCCGAAAGCCGTACGGAATTCTCTGAATAAATATGAAATAAAAAGTTTCTCAATTGAGGCCGTACAGACTATAAAATATGAATTTTTTCCCCGGGGGTACGGGGAGAACAACACGTCTGAATTCAATAGAAAATGATAAAACTTTCGAACGGTCTTATATTCGTTTATGACAAGCACACACAATCGGCGTGACGCGGAAATTGATTACCGAATTCGAACAACTTCTTGCAGAACGTAAAACAGTCATTTCAGACGTTCATCTTTTGTTTCCCTTCTTTTATTAGTTCTTATTAAGCGGCAATAAGTTTGTAATTTATTTTCAATGCTATTTATTTGAAATTAAATTATTTTTGCGGTATTTTCGTAATATTATTAGCGATATTATCGTAATATATTTTACTTTCGTTAAAGAGCATGTAACTTTTACGCTTAGTTCTTATTTCCTTCGGTACAGTGTTTCCTTGAAAAGATATTTTGATATCACCGTATTTCACCTTAGTTTGTTCCATCTTTCTTGATAAAACTATATTTAATCATTTCTATCTCTATGTATAATCACTGTCCTAATGTTTTTGCCATATCTGCAAAACAGTTAGTATTCTTCACCCCCTCACACATTTTAATCAAACGCATGTATATTCTAAACAATTGCATATCTGAGCACATAAATCTTTCATACTCTACAATAAGATTTCCGATAGTTATCATATATTAATTACATACTCAGCTTTAGTTGTTTCCACTCTCATCATGCCTTAGAGGTTATCAGCATTGAATCATAATCCCATATTCTAAGACTTTCATTCAAGTGAATAACTAAGCTGTTAATTTCCAATTTATCTAAAATTTGTTCACGATTCCGTCATATATCAATTTCTTCTTCAGTGTGCCTGATCGAGTCCATCCGAACCGGAGGGGTTATTAACCATCCCTGTTTCCAACATGAAGTACAATATATATGCAGTGAATTATTAATAAATGTTATGACTAATCAATTGTTATTCCAACGGTTTACCTTTTCCCATCAACCTTTGTTGTCTTAACACTATTTTTATTATTATCTTGCCATGAGTGACTATAGGGTATATTGGTCCCATTCTGAAATATTATTATATCATCGAAACACACATATTGAAATAATAAGTCTTCCTTGATTTTATTGTACACTATATGCTTGTAAATATTGTATTCTTTAATAAAGACATCTCTGGAAGTTCCATTAGACCTTTTCTATACTTTATTAATAGTTCTAACAGTCCTTCTTAACTAGACTAATAGTTTCCTCTGAAATAATTGTATTAAATTAAGTTCATATTTAAAAAAAAACTACTCACTGTTTTTATAGACGGGACTATTCGACTACTATTCCTATTCGAAGCAACTCATTAGAGACGCAACTCTCTGGCTTTAGCATTTTCAATCAGAGTAATAATAAGCAGCCATATGATTCTCATATCATATCATTATCATTTTCCTTTAAAGCATGGAGTAATAGAGTTATGTAATAATAAAAATGTAATTTAAAAACATCTACATAGGAATGAGAACGCCATGTATCTGTAAAATATGAATCACGCGCTGAACGCACTACTATCTATATTACTTTTATATATATTACTTTTACTATCTTTAACTAAGCCTCATTTGAGCACTCTCTACTTTTAATCTGACAGTTGGAAATCAAGATCAACATTTGCAATTTTTTTAATCAACCATTGCAGTTCCAAGTTTAAAAATATATATTTTCCAAACGAACATGTCCCTATTTGTCTCATGTTTTCTCTCTTTTATTAGTATTCTCTATTTCATTTCTTCAAATATTCCAAATAACTTTTTATTTAAAAAATAACAATAATATTTTACTTGTATCTATTTTTCAGATTTAGAAATAGGAAATCACTAGATACTAAATCTGGTGATATGGCAAAGATATTTTCTTCGCTGTATACTGATGATTTCCTTTTACATCCTAATGGAAATGTACCAGATATTTTTTAATGATTAAAGAATATATAAACGACAAGAAAAAGTAAAAGAATAAAAAATCCATGAAGTTACCAGTCCAGCCTGAAAATGTCTCCGTGGATGACAGAAATGCAACCTTTCTAATAATACCAAATTCAAAATAAAAGACAACTACATAACCCTGGCGATACATTTGTCATCTAATACTTGTTTGTTTCTAACATCGATAGAGGCAACCTCATATTCTCCATCATATGGACAATCTAATCGTTTTTCCGCAGGAATACTTGTACAGACACGGCAAAATTTGAATTATCCTTTTAATTTTACAGACAAACCTGCCATTGAAAATTTCCTTCCATCATTCGATAGTTCGTCAAAACTAAAATCGCAAACTGGAAACCGAAACTAGAAGTTGTCGGTAGTTGTTTACTGTTGTTGTTGTTATGGATTGCGCGTCTTTCTCGTTTCCGCTTCCGACGCCGTTTCACTTTCGTTTTAAGGTCAGCAAATCCATTAGTGTACAATTTATCATTTCCATAATTGCCTTCCACGGGGAACGCCGCTTAACCGACGTTTTAAAGTTAAATATCCGACAAAAACGGAGAAAAAATGTACAAGTAACGGGGCTCGTTTCACGACTACGTCGTATTACTGTTGAGGGGGTGTTTATTTCTTTAATTACACGAAAATTGAAAATTAAGCGAATTACGTCTGTACTCTGTGTATATACAGTGAGACTCCAATAAACGAAAGTAATTAAACATGACAGTTAAGTGAATAATTACTATTTTTAAGATGGATAATTTGTTAAGAACATTTAAAATTATTTGTGTGTATGTATTTGTGAGCAGTGGTTTAAAGCAAAAGCTTTTATTCGCGTGAAAATTATTTTATTTCAACGGAGAGAAATAGCGTCTTATTGAATCGACGGTATTTCACCATTCATCACTTCTTACAGCTACGCCTAAACATACTTTTTTTTCGTACAACCAAGGTCGTATCAATGGTGCTGTATAACATTTATTTCCTTTAAAGATAACTAAAAATATGTAGATGGCCGTTGTGCCATCTGCAGCCTATATTTGTGGTTATCAGCTATACCTTCGTCCACCAGTTGCTTTTGATGATCTTCAGAACAGTATTTGTTCTTACCCAAATTTCCTCAACTTCAAATTCTCGAAGTCTCACACTCTCGTAGTCGAATTCAAACTTGTGAACAGTAGAATCCTCTTTCATTGCAAACCAGCAGTAATCTGCTAACATTTTAGCATTTCCTCTTCCTTCATAATGTCCTTCTATCTGTTTTATATCCTGGTGAAAGCGTTCACTTTTTCGTCATTCGCATTTCCAAGATTTGGGGAGGGGGTGTTAAATCGAAATGGGAATGCAAGAAATGTATTTTCATTTTAAATTTTTGTAACAAGTTATTCACTAAAAATTACTTAAAAATTGTTCCAATCCAGAGTTACTTTCTTTTGGGGATAACCGCTAATTCTTTTGCGGTAACATTTTCATCGAATTTATTGTTTTTTTATAAGTTTTCTTATTTGTGGGCTAACAAAAATGCCTTCTTTTAATTTAGCATCACTTATTTTAGAGAAAACAATTTTTGAAATATAAAAACCCTTTATCATTTTTATCCATGGCCTTAACAAAATTTTTTATTAAACGAAGTTTTATATGTAACGGTGGAAAAATTATATTTGCTTGCGGAATAAGAGGTTCATAGTTAACGTTTGATTTAGCACAAACAAAGTTATTTCTTTTAGAGAAAACAGAGAAAACAACAATATTTCGTGAAACCTCTCTGTAGTACAAGCAATATTACAAAAACTTTTAAATCAGTATAGACTTTGGAATTGTATTCTTTGTATTTGATTAAATTTAAACTTAGTTTCATGTTTTCATACGTTTCTTTTAATATCAGTGAATATGGATAGGTATATATTGGTTGCTATTGTTGAGTAATACAGCTTTTAAGCGTAAATAGTATACATAGTACTACTAAGGAACGTGATGTGTTACACAACCATATCAATAGACACTGTTTTTAACAATAGTTATACAGTGTAATCTAAAACTTATTTCTTTTGGGTTTTTCATGTCTCCTTGTAAAATACGTATTCATATATGTCTTACATCCACGGCTCCCTCTTTCTCCTTAGATATTCGGTATTTCACGTCGGAAGAAGGGGAAGCGAACGGGGACGACGACGCTCCATTTTTCGGTCGTCGTTTCCGTATTAAACACGCATTTTCAGCGGGCCGAAAATTAAAATCCTGCAAAGCGGCTTTACCTGGTCTCGCGTTCCCGGTCTCCATAATTTTCGTTGCGCGCCATTCGAACCGTGTGCAGCTTACAGGGTGTTTTACGAGGGATTTTCCATCCCTTCCGCCATGCAGACGGTTTTTATACTTTGTTTCTCGCTTTGAACGTGAATTACGTCTCGGGCAGGGGAACGGAGGACCGCGTTATCTGCTGCAAATATTTGCCGCCTTTTCGAGTTAAATGTATCCTTTTACCGCAGTTTAGTAATTTAGCGTTTGTTTACTACGATTGATTAGTTTCTGTTGCGTCTGGAAGAATGCAGTATAATTTTTTAGCAATAAACTTATATAATGACTAAACTTATATAAAATAATTTGATAGATAGACCCTTAGAAAGAAAGTTCTACAAAAGTAGATAATACAACAATTATAATTTAGCACGGTTATAAGCTTATAATGGTAACATCCTATAATCTTTTTCGTTTTTACTATGTCGTTAGTAAAACTGGGAATAGTAGGGGTGGTAGGAATTAGCTGGAATTTTTTAAATACATATTAATTACCATTAATTGACTACAAAATCGATTCAATACAATTGAAGGGAATCAGTTAATTAGATAAGACATCGATAACTATGGTAAAGTTTGAGAAAGATAGCTTTATCTATTTGTTTCTCACGAATTAGTTGACGGAAAACCCGAATTTTCTACAGAAAATCGCCGTATCTTACACATCACGTTCATAAGACACTTTATAATTGATGATAGGACATGAACAGAAGGTGGTAGAATAAATAAAAATATTTCCTGAACGATATGGGGCATTCAAGAAAACAAAATCTTGAAAGTCAGACTTTTTATATAATGACAACGTACCACAAAGTTATCATTGTTACTGAAAATTACTACTTCCAGTTACCCCTTTTTCGTAGATAAACGACAACATGAGTGCGACAAGAACGCTAATTATCAGTTGGATTATTCGTTAGAATAGGTGTACTACATCCGAAAAAAAAAACAATTCTTGGCACTTTTTGACCGAATATAAATCGCACATGCGATTATTTCATTTAATTTTTTTGTTTGAGTATTTTAGTCACGATTTAATATAAACTACACATTTCGGTCTCATAATTTCATCGTTCGAAGATGAAAAATTTATATACATATTATATTCATTGATATTGAAACCTGATATATTTTCCTAAATGTACTATTAATGCTTGTATGTATTTTAATCAGCGATATCTATTGGCGAAAAAGTACCAGTTTCAACAACTTTTAAACAACCTAATCCAACTGTAAAATGTAATAGTTTTAACATTTTTCTATATAAAGTAATAGTTTTCCATTCAATATTTTTCAATTATTCTTAAGAATAGTTCAAAATTACATTTTTAATATTCATTACTTTTGTTGTTTAATTGACGAAATATAAGAAGCTGCTGTTCCAAATATGGGTTTTCGTTTCAGATATTTAGAAGTGGTGATTTTTATGTTAATGACAAAGAACGGATGACCAAAAAGGTTCGAAGACAATGAATTGCAAGATTTATGGGACGAAAAATCGAGCTGAAGCTGTCAGAAAACTTTTATAAAGCTTAGAAATTTATGATTGTTTCCACAAATTATCCTCAGATGACTACATACGATAGAAAAGATCAGAATGAAGGAAAAATGGTTACTACTCAAGATAACTGAAAATTTAATTTCCAACCGTTTCAACGTTACGTTTTCCAGACCAAACTATGATAATCCCAGGAGACCCATCGAAAGAGAATATGTAAGACTTGCTGTGCATGTGATGGGATTACCAAGATGCATAAAAACGCTTGCCATAAGTCAACAGGGTTATAAGGGATAATAGAATGGGAAAAGCTGCTACATCTAGCGTAATTATCATATAAGCTTCTGAATGTTGAAAATCTGTGAAAATGGGTCGATTATTTTATATCACTAGCATCATTCTTGCGACTCAAAATCGCCTTTTTGCTAAATATATGAGGAAACGTTTTAGAAAATCAGGGAAAACATCTTGATTAATATTTATTGTACCAAATTTTCACACTAAAGGTCTTTTTGAAGTGAGAAATGATCAGAACACATACCAGCTCCCAATATTTACACTAGTCTTCGGTCTCTCAAACAGGAAAATAGAAATCCTTACTTCTATTATCACTCCTGAACATTTCTTGTTATGAAATATGCTCTTTATGAGAGAACGTGTGAAAATGAAGAATGACGCCACTCGCTTAGAATCTCGTTCGTCACAAACATTGATTGAAACAGAACCCCTTTTGATTTTTGGCACGTGGACGCGTCCGAACGTTATCGGGCCATCATAAAAAACAACGTGCGGATCTGATAAGGGCACCGACGGAAAAAGTCGGTTAAATCGCCGGGAATTGAAAAGCGCCCCGCGTCAAACGGGGCAGGCAATCAATTTTGCTCTCGTGTCACTTCTGACGTTTCATATACGACTACCGTCTCCCCGAGGCCTCCTGCGATGCCTTATCGCTAACGCGCGATAAGCCTCCTTCAGTCGGCCGCCTGCCGCTAATATTTCCTTCCCGTCGGTGGTCAATCAAACGCACAACTGGACAGAAATATTTCAAACAATATAATTTCAAAACATAAGCTGCAGTGTAAACGGCAGACAAGAAATGATTATTCGGCATTAGCAGGCTTGGTAAAGTCGAAAAACTTTACATTAGTCATCAGAAAACCCTTGAAACAATATGACTAGAATCAATAAAAATATATAACTCAAAATCAAAAAGCTGTACTGGTTAGTCGTATAAAGATATCCCTAATTTTATCTAAAATTTATGTGATTGGTTTATAGCCTATTATGAAAAATATTTAGACTTACCAATGCTTGTCGCTACGTAACCAACGATTCTTCGTTACAAACTACACGATGACCCCGAACTCAAATGTATTTATGAAATTATCTAAGATTTCGCCTTAAAACTTAAAGTAAAGTTACTAAATCACAAAACATGGAGTCAAAACAGCTGCCAGACAACATGCAGGAAATCAGAAGATTGACGCCAACTAAACCACATAAAGTCGTATAGTGTGTAAGTGTTTAATCTTAACTTTATATTAAATAGTCTCACTCATTCAGCTTGTATATTGATGCATAAAAATATTAATAAATTGATTTCATAAATTATGAATGTGCTAAGCATCTCTAATATAAGATGTAGTAATAAAAATAATATATGAGATGGTTTTTATGTTTTCATTCTGTATGGCTTACTACATTCTTTAGTCGTAAATATTTAATATATATTTCAAATACTTGCCAATGTCTTTTGCCGCAATGATGATTCTCTATTAATGGAGAGATTTTTGTTTTTCCCTACGTTGTGATCATTTATTTCGATTTTCTTCGGGTAGCATTTGCCACTGCCGAGATACCAGCAACATATACTAATCATTGTTCTGATATACTAACGATATTCAAGATATAATTGACATTATACTTTTAATTAGGTATACCCTATGCAATATATATAGGATTTACTCTACAACTATCGCGTATCTAATTGGTTTGATGAGTAATTTTTGAAAAACCATTACATTTATGTTATTACATACAATAGATACAAATATATTTATCTGTATTTTTTCGAAATAACAGAAAGTTATCTAAAACGATATATTTTCTAGACCAAGGACTTTTTTGGCGCCGAGGTATTAAATTTATAGTAACGGTATATCGATATTTTTTATGCTTCCAACATTCTTGTTGCATCTATAACTGACGTAATTCGGTCGGACTCATCGTGGTGGATTGTTATTTTTTCTTCTTATATTTTATCAAATATCAAAACTATCAATTTCGACCTAAATGCGAATATAAATATATTTTTATAAATTCATTAAGCCTTTTATATTATTTTCTCTATTTGCCAACTATCATTATTTATATAACGGAGCATGACTTAATCTGATATAATTCAAAATTTTTTTCTAGTTGCCATGCTTTTATCGTCACCCTAATGTTAATTTATTATACTTATAAAATATTTATATGTTTCTGTAATGTTCTTGAACAATGAACATCTTTGGTTAATATAGAATAGTACTATTTAAAACTGAATGCGATGAGACTGAATACGATCATATTATAACCATATAAGATATTTCATCAAACCAGGATGGATTGTTGAAATGGAATGGGACAGGCTATTGTATATAATAAAAAAAAGTGTATTATCCAAATTTTAATACTTACATTAGCATCCAGTGAACGTTATGTGTTTCTTACTCCTAAGCCCGGTCAGTAAGCAATTGTGAATTATCTATGGTTATTATCTTTAAGCTCGATCCGAAGTCTTATAATTTGTCATGAACAGACGGCAGTGAGGAACTAAGTGTCTTGTGTTCTCTTGTATACGTCCATCAAAAGCAGACATGCAGACAGACCTCGAATTCACCAAACACTGAATAATTGAATTTGAAAGACGTCTGCTGCAAAATGGATAACAATAATATTTTTCAAGTGGACATAGTCATGTCGTATCATGAACTGTGAATAATAAACACGCCAAAGCAAAATAACAGTCGTAGGCTGACCTCATCAACAGGTTCGTTTTAGAAAACCTCATAGATTAACCTACTGAGGATCTAAGTGAGAAAATATCGTTCCTATATAGTAAAATGTTTTGTTCCATATTCTGTTTAATAGCTATAACACGAACAAATCAATCCGATTGCTACGGTTATATTCGCCATTTTTACCGGTTCTGGAGCTGGCCGTTGATGAACAACAAGAAACAAAACATAAAAAAACGCGGACAGTTACAGTACGGGTTTTGTAATTTCCTGTAAAAATAATCTAGCACCGTTCAAAAGTACGCATCATAGTCAGGGGTAGTGGCGGGGAGGAGGGGCAATACGCGATCGGCGTGCCCAAATCGAAAATGATGGGAAAAAGCCAGAACAGAAAAAAGCCGGTTGGTGATAAAAAAGGGGTTTGTTGTTATTTTCCAGTTTTTTAATACAACTGGGTTTCAAAGGAGCCGAGATAGTCGACGGTATCGCTTTTATCTCAATGGTTTAAACAACATTTGCTCGTGTATAGAGTGTCTATTTAATGATTTGCTTTAAAAAGGTTACTTCGACATTTTCAAAGTTTGTTGAGTGCTTAGAAACGAGCAACAGTTGAAATAAAAAATTACGAAAATTAGTTTAATATTTGATAAAATAATAAAAAGAAATATTATTTTTTTACTATCTAGGGTTTATCTAGACTTGAACCTTTGAACCTTGAAGTTACCAATTGACATTTTTAGTGTACTCATCTATTAATCTATTTCAGGGTGATGATATTATTTCGAATTATTTTCAATATATTATTATAATTAATTGTTGAGTTTTCATAAGGAGAGAAAACAACGTTGTACATAAGATACAATTTAGTTTCTCTCTTCTTTTCGTAAATTATTGCACAAAGACGAATTTGTTTATTTAAATAAATAATTTAAAATATATATAAAATTAAAGTTAACATGTTTCTCACATGGCTAGTAAAAGGTAATTGAGAAGTTATATCTAAAAAGAAAAAAGACTCACTTAGAATTTACTTTAATTAAAGAATTTAATCATCATGTAGTCTACTTGACTTGACTACTACAAAACTTGTCGAATCCAAACAGATTCGATTAGTTTTGCTTCCATTTTTAAACACCGTGACTTTAGGCGGGAAACTGCGACAAGAACACTGCGTTCCGCAGGCTCGCGTTAGCCAAACTGCACCACGACATGTTGCGAAGCAATATTGCTATCGTTCTTTAAACCCACAAAATATCGCCCTGATTCACACTGCGTCACCTCACCAAACTGCGCCTTATTTTGCGCCTGGCCTAACACTTCCTTTCTGATATTCTTATAATTCTCATACATTACTCTGATTTGGTCAGGTCCAATCCCGAAGATTGGTCGACCTGACCAACTTGAGCGTGCTGTGTCGAAGCTAACTGGAAACATCCAGTCCGCCTACCAGAATGCATCATTCGAAGTTCTATCTTATTCAAATTCTCAAAAGTGAGCCAGTTCCTGAATTCATCAAGTCACAGGTCCGACTCAAAAATCGTCTTTATCGTAGAGCTCGTGCCAGCCTCAACTCGGCAGATACAAGGGTGGCCAATTAAAGCCTGGTGATCCGAGAAATGGAACTCGTTTCTAGCGGACCAAAGGCTGGATGGCCTCCCAACTTTCTGGCGACACGTTGCCGAGAATGACGAAATCATTAGGAAGGCCAACTCCGATCATTCTCAAGTGCCTCCAAGTTGTCTCCTAGACCATATAGTTACTCCTAAAATACTCACAAAAATGATGGGCAAGATTCGGAACAAGAAGACCCCAGGTTTCGATAATATTTCGATAGCCCAGCTTAAAAAACGTCCCTACAAGCAGCTCGCCGAACTAACTATTATCATCAGGGCTATTCTGAGGCTGCAGAACTTCCCATTCACATGGAAACTTGCATTCATCGCAGTTATCCCCAAAATGGAGCTAAGTCATCACCTTCTAACTACAGACCTACCAGCCTACTAAGTTCCATTTCCAAGCTTGCTGAAAGAGCAAATGTTTATGCTCTTAATGATTTTACGAAGACAAAGAATATCATTCCAGATGAGCAATTCGGATTCCGTGCCAAACACTCATCACCGTTCATCAGGCCCATCGCCTGGCCGCAAAAATCAACTGTGTTTTTAACCGACGTGAAAGACATGGACCTAACCAAAGCCTTTGACAAGGTTTGGCACGAAGGCTTAGTGGCGAAATGCATCCGATTAGGTCTAGCCGATGACCTAACAGATCCTATCAAATAATTTCTGTCAGGACACAGGGGTTCCACAAGGCTCCTCCCTGGTACCCGCTTTATTTAGTATTTTTCTTTCAGATATCCCTAGGAGACCACAAGTTGGGGCAGCTTTTACGCAGACGACACTGCTTACTTTGCTTCTTCAAGAGTAGTACCGCACATCCAAAACAGTCTCGATGAGACGATCCAGTGGTTACATTTCTGCAGGTTGCAGGTCATCCCACAGAAAACCCAGGCCATCTTCTTCCACAAGAAGCGTTTAGCACCGAGCATTTCGCGTCTTAAAATCGAGAATGCCCAAATCCCATGGTGAGAAGAAGCCACCTATCTCGGTCTTGTCTTCGATCGCAAGATTACGTAGAACTCCCAGTTCCAAAGGTCCCTCCAGAAAGGTTAAGGTATTACGCTTAGCCAGGTGGAACGTCTTCAAGTCTTTCAAAACAAAATTCTCAGGAGAATAATCAACGCCCCCTGGTTCTTCAAGAAGAATCAAATTCATAGAGAAACAGACATCCCCCAAGTTAACGATTTTATATGCGAGCTCGACTCGAGATATTTCTCCACTCTTCGTCTCTCGGACAATAGATGTATTACCGAGCTGGCCGATATTTTAGGCCAATAATTCATTCGGCTCTTCGTGGCCTTATTCTATCACAGTTGACACTACCCCGTCGTGCTTTAACTCCAAATTATCTCGACCATCACCGGCAAGCGACTATCTCATGTACCGCAAGCTGCGTGGTGTGATGAGGACGCCATGTCCTTGCTTGGCCCTTTGGGCTGATAGTGTGGGGTTTAGTGGGTAGCCCAGAGGCAGCCTCCACATAACCAGTCCAAATCGCTTATTCTTGCGGGTCTTCCCGACCAGGTATCCGTAACAGGATTCCCCTTCCCGGTATCAGGCCAAAAAAACTCTGATTTGGAGAGGACCCAAACTGAACATATGCTCATGTGATTAGGTTCTTTCCAATTTTCAGCTTTCACTCATTTATTTATGAATCATTTTTTTTCTTATTTTTAATTTCTTAATTGATACTTATATTTTTTTATATTTAAAATAAGTTAATAAAATAAAATATTTAAAATAGTTGAATGGATTTTATCAAGATATGTGTCGCTAAGAGGAATTCATTGAAAGTTCAAAGTTAAAATATATCCGTAGACGTCGCCGATTATCAAAGTAGACCCATTTTGAGTACAATTGCCGTACGGTAACTTTTCCCAATACGATATCTAAGTTTTTCTATTTCGAAGCCGGAGATGAAAAAAGCCCGGATCGAAAGGAAAATCTATAAACAAACCGAAGGGATTTAACGATAAACTTCGGCCGGCATCTGAAAGGTATAGAATTTACCAATTTAAACTTGATAGTCGGGTTTAAAGTATCGAAAGTTTTCAATCTTGTGCCGACTCCGTTCATTCCGTCGTTCCATTTTCGGGACGGGAAAGGGAGAGAATTTTCCTTATTTCGGGAAAAACTCCGCGGAAATTGATCGTGAAATAATTGATCGAGGGAGAAGAAGTCGACGAGCTGACTGATTAAACTTATTTGATTTATACGAAAATGTTACCATCGCGTCAACCTATGCTATGTAAATACACAGTTAAATTTATTTCGTGATCATTGTGCGACATAAAATTGTAAGAAAAGATATTATTAATATATTTTCAAATAGCATTGCTCGACGAAAAAAACAATTGAATCTTTTCCACTATTTGATTGAATGCCTTTTACTAATTTTAGGTTAATAAAAGTGAATATAACGAAGAAATTATTAGTCAATTCGTAGATTTTGTGGTAAACAGTAGAAGAAAATATTAATTAATAGGGTTAATCTACATACGAAATTGTCAAAAACCACCTACCAAGTTATTGGATGTATTAATTGGTGACTTAGACGTATGCGGAGTAGAGATGCCGAAAAAATATCGACATATTGATATATTTTTGAGCCCATAATTTCGATATTTCTTTCAAAGTATTAATATTTGTAAATGGGAGTATCGAGCTTTTAGTTGCAAATTGAAATATCGATATCAAAACCTATGGTTTTCAAACGAGGGTAACCAACTTTTCTTTTGGGAATTCACTCCTGGTCATAAAATACATTTTGGGTGGTTTGGTATCGTAATTTTTTGTTCATAAATGTAACCAGATTGTCGACTAAATTTTTAGGGTTAATGTTGGTAACACTTGAACGCTGATTCTGCACAAAATACTATAAAAATCACTCTTATAATAATAAATAATGACTTCCAACTTTCGAACAACTAACAGGTCAATTGAAAAGTCCCCGGCCTCACATAGTAAAACAATATTTTTTTTGGCAAAATTAGTTTTTCATTTTCAACACAATTCCCTTCAAGGGCGATGCACTGATTATAGCGGCCCTCCAACTTTTCGATACCATTATTGTAATACAATTTGTCCTTTGCTTCAAAATAGGCCTCAGTCTCGTCGATCAGCTCTTCATTCAACGAAAATTTCGTTAGTGGCTAGATCTGGAGAAAACGGTGGATGAGGAAGCATTTTGAAGCCCATTTCATGGATTTTTGGCACACTGTCTTGGTAAAGCAGCACCTTCTTTTTCTTCAAATGCGGTCGTTTTACGGCGATTTCATCCTTTAAGTAATCCAATAACGCTATGTAATATTCGCTGTTGATAGTCCTTCCTTTTTCAAGGTAGTCAATGAAAATTTTTCCATGCGCATCCGAAAATACGTTTTCAAATACTTTGGAGCGGGTTCATCGTATGCAGTCCACTCGGATGACTGTCGATTGGACTTCGGAGTGAAATGATGAACCCATGTTTTATCCATTTTCACATATCGATGGAAAAACTCAGGTTTATTACACTTGATCATCTTCAAACACTGCTCCGAATCATCAACTCGTCATTGTATTTGGTCAAAAGTGAGCTCGCCCGGACCCACTTTGCACTGAGCTTTCTCATACCCTAATATTCGTGAATAATGATATGAGATACACGTTCAGTTGATATCTTTAGTGTGTTTGCTATTTCATTGAGTTTCAATTTACGGTCACTCAAAATCATTTTGGGGACTTTTTAAAATGTTTTCGTTGATAACAACCTCTTTTGGGTGTCCACTGCATTCACCGTCTTCGATACTCATTTCACCACGTCTAAAATTAGTATACCAATCCTTAATGGTTAATATCCCTGGGGCAATGTCCGGAAAGTCAGCATCAACCCAAATGTTTTCTTCAACTGTATTTTTCCCTTCAAAAAGCAATATTTTATCAACACCCGAAATTCCTTTTTATAACTTTTTTTTCTCAATAACAAAAGTTGCTTCACCCAAAATACTATAATTCACAAACTAATGATTCAACAGCTATCAAATTTATACACGCATCTTTTGAGGGTTAGAGCTAACTAAAAACATATGGATATAATTCTAGTAGCGCCTTCTATATGTCAGGCCTGTTATATGTTTAGTATTTTGGTATTTCAAAATAAATTTCCCACGAAATGAATGTGTAGAATGTAGAAAGTATAAAATAATATATCACTTATATCCTTAAAACTAGAAAACTAGGGAGGAATTGAATTTAGTTGATAGTTTAATGTTTAGTAGCAGAACACTGACAGAGTAGATAAAATAACAACAGTTTATAAAATGGCTGAGGTAGATGCCAACAAATAAATAGAATATAAAAAGAAATTGTAAATACACTAAACAATCTCAGAAAAACGAAACCTGCAAGAAAAAGAGGAATTATTTATTGGACGTTGGAATAAGAAAGATTTGAATAACGGAGAAAGTCAATAAGAAACACACCTGGCCTATAGTATGCCAAGAAGTAAAATGAAAACCAGATGGAGATTAAGCTACTCCAAGGAATTTACTTATAAGCATGGATACCCTGAGATGATAAACCATTCATTGACACATATCCCTTATGAGACTGGCCCATTTATTTTGAAAACATTTATTACGTACACATTTCATCAACTCTATAACGTTAACCTTCAAGGCTAACCCCGCTCCCGCTCCCCCCTACTAACTTCTTCCCGTCGTCGGCCGGTTCTAATCTAAATTAGGAAATCTTATCAGGCAGAGTACAGGTTCCTTAATGAAGCAGGTGCGTATCTCTCCAGTTCATCGGACGCCGAGGCCGGATATTCGCGACGAAGGCGCTGAAGGGATCGGACCCCCCACGTCCCGCCCAAGGACCCCGGCGGCGATTTATTGTTAGCGCCGAGGCATAAAAGGACTGGGTACGGCCGTTGCTTCAAGTTTCACACCTTAGTTTTGAATGGTCTGGGGTAAAATTTCGGTAATGAATAGGACCGGGGTTTATTGTGAATGTGTGAGAATGGGCTGTTTCGACGAATGGAGAGGAATGCGAGATAATCGAGAAAACGTAATAATTGAGGAACTGCACTGGACCGGGAAGTTTTTTCTTTTAATTTAATTAGATACAAAAGAAGTATTACGGTTTGTAACACACAATTAATGTGTTATTTTTGAAATTATAAAAAAAACTTTCCAAATGTTCCAAACTGTTCCAAATTTATTTCATGCCTTTAAAATAATACCTTTTAGATTTCAATCTCCTAATAGAACATAATTTTTGAAGCAGTTTTTGTATTCAAATAATAATTAGAAGTTATATTGATGTAAAGTAATTGAATAAGGGGGTTTTGGAAGGTTACAAGTTGAAATTTTGATAAATATCGGGAAAAGACATGCTTTAGAGAAGACAGTAAAGGCAACAATACTATACTTTTTTCATCTTATTGTATTTATCAGAATAACTAATATTTTTTTAATATATATTTTAAAGTCTCCTTTTACCAACTATGGGTTTATGGGTAATATTAAATATGTAGATAGGTAATAAACAATATAGACTCTATAACTTGAAAATATTTAGGTCTTTACCATACAAAAATATTTCTCATTCTGATTTAATAGTTTTTGCTTCACAAAATATGGTTAATGTAATATATTGTTAATTGCTGGAGTCTTATCTTTTCGAAAGAAAATTTGTGAAAGTATCACATGAAGAGGCATTCTGAACATTGAAATCCATTTTGGTCAGAGTTCCGCAGAGTAGTGTCTTGAGATAATTGTTTGGAACATTTGCCGACGATACCGAGTTGTAGAAAATCTACAAGTGAAACTATAAAAAAACTACAAACAAAACTATAAGAAACTGAAAAATATAGCTTAATATCTAGAAATCTTTTTAAATGTGCCCAATTCCTCAAGCAGAATGAGCGAAATGTCGGCGTCTGCCTGAATACTATTATAGATTAAATTTGAAACATAATGTCAAACAAAAAACTGAACAGATCAGACTAAAAAATAATCAACTGTTCTAACTAGCTAGAAAATCGCCCCAATTTCACCTAAGATCAAAATAATTAATTTAGCAGTCCATTATAAAACCTACTGATATGATATAGGAAAGTGGCTACTGGCAAGAAATCAGAAGATTGATAAAACCAAACCAAACCAAATTACATGACCGTATATACAAATTAACCCATTTTAATTGTGGAAATACTCACTGATGGATTTCTCCTGCACTCTTATTCTATAAATGCAAATAAAAAGTAGTAATAAACTAATTTATAATTAAAATCAAAGTGAGCGAATCGAACAGAAGATGTTTTACTAAAAAATAAGTTTTAATACTAATAATTGACATCCATGTTTGAAATACACTGAACATTACCAAATGGATTTTAAAAAATTCTTATAAAAATAAGCTATAAATTATAAAATTTACATTTGTTACATTGTACTAGTCGTTGCCGACTAACTTATATTTTATCTTTACAATAATTCAAATTATTGTAAATAAATATTTAATAGAAAATATATATCTAGGAAGACTCATCGGGCCTACCTTATTCTCTGCTATAATAATGTTTGTGTATTATTATTGATGTTTTTCTGTCAAATGCATCTTACTACACTACATTACACAAGATCAAATGGTTTGATTCATTTGAGTGCGTGCCCTCTCCTGGTGTTGTTCAAGAATTGTCATACTTCGATATTAACTTGATTAACTCTCCTTGCAATTGTCTGGACTTCCTGAGTGACACTCAATATGTGAAGTTCTCAGTATATGTAAAGTTTATATTAGTTTTCGCGGAATATAATAACAACAGATAATTTAATTCCGTAACAGGTCAACTAAAAAGTCCCGGGCCTACTATAGTAAAACACTTTTTTTTTTGGCAAAATTAATTTTTTTATTCAACATAATTCCCTTCAAGGGTGATACACTGATTATAGCGACTGTCCAACTTTTCGATACTATTTTTTGTAGTACGATTTGTCCTTTGCTTCAAAATAGGTCAAAAGGTTCAAATTTATACACGCATCTTTTGAGGGTTAGTGCTAACTAAAACATATGGATTTAATTCTAGTATCGCCATCTATGTGCCAGACCGGGGAATTTTCAATTGACCTGTTATATCCAGGATTCAACATCTCCTTGTATAATAACGATTTATTATGTACTGATAAATGTTATTTTCTTTCAATTAACTAATACATTTTCCTATATCTGCAGCTATTTCGTTTTGTTTTTACATATTCCTTCCAGCAAAGTTTATATATATATATGTTCATTACATATGTTATCACATATATAGAAGGTGTTGGCCTCCAATACTGAAATTATTAGATGCCAAATATTTCTTATATACTTGGATACGCCCTTTATGATGGATTAATGCTATATATTAATGAAATTTCATCAATTTCGACAAAGTCTGATTCTATAATTGTATTGATTCACCGAGCACTATTAAAACTGTGTATAAATAATAAATTATTGCTATAGAAAATGCAATTATATGATTTCTAAACTCATGCATAATTTCTGTCGACTACAGTAATTCGACGAAGAGGTGGTTCAATTCGATATACGTCTAGCAGTCACCACTCACTCACTTAGTGTAATAAAATAAATATATAAAGCGAAATTAACTTATTTAAAATTTCTGCACATGCATTATTTTTAAATGTTTACCGTGGGGATGAACTTTGCGACACAGGCAACGTTCAATTACTTTCGAATTCCGGGAGACCTTAAATTATTTTCATTGTAAAAGTTCTCTCGGTATTTTACGAGCGACGTATGAAAAATTTAAAAACGTTCAGTGTGGTGACCCGTACGCCGCGAAATTTTCGCACAACACGGCGGGCCGTTAATTTTAACGACCAGAAAAAAGTCAGTAACGAGCCAAATAGTTCCTTGAACGGACAGGGACGGCGATGCAACCACGTTTATAAATATTTTTTTTTTTCTACTAGGGGAAACATCTCTCGCAAACGACCAAAAATTAATTTAGGAAATGCGCGGGGTCGTTCTGTCGACCTTCTACATTTGCATGTACACAGACCCAGGACCGTAATACTAATATTCAATCTAATGGTCGTATGATAATGTGCTTTTAAATAGACAGCCGCCCTTCAACAGTGGTCAGGGCGACGTTCCTCCTACTGTTGCGATTGTCGTGGGTTCGAATCCTGTAACGCCAGTAACCAGGCTGGATAAGATTGGATTAGATCTTCTGGGTCTCGGTTGGTCTTTAAGTTGATCACTGGCAGCTGGTCGATAATGCCGAGGACCGTGGCTCGGAGCCCACGTTAAAATTTAGGCCCAGTCCAGTTAAACCGTCTAAAGTATAAAAAAAAATTATTGACTTTTATATACTTCACAGATAGATTTAGTGTAAAATATATTACACAAGAGATTACTTGGTTGTTGCACTAGTCATGAATATTAAAAAACGCAAAGCTTATATATTTGGCTTAACAGCGTAGAAGCCAAGGGAAAAAGCGATATTCAGTTATTCTCAGTGTACTATTATACAGTATAGTAATTTTACAATGTAGTTTGTATTAAATAAAAATTGTTGCTCATTTACTAGGCGAAAACTAAGAATTGAGTTGATGAAACTAACTGATTGAAAGTTAATAACTAATGGTTAAAAATATTTAAATTATTTAAATGCATGAAAAAGTTGCAATCGCTCTGATCTTTTTGCTATACAATATATGAAAGTTTACCTTTAAAAGGAGATGTAAGTATTAAAGACATTTACATTGTCAATTGTTAAAAATTGACATGACATGACATGAAATAAACATCATCCATTATATATGGATATAGATTGATGATTTTTTATATTTTAGCCACTATCCTAATATGTCAAAACAAAAAAAGTTGGAACATATATCTGAAGCTCGTTCGTGACTGATCCTGACTCGTTTCTATGGGAAGAGCGATATTTCGATACACACGCAACAAAATATGCTATTTAGAACCAATAACTTTAAATTATTTATAATTTAAATTTAAATATGGAAAGACGAATTTGTCATTTGTCACAAAAACTGTGAACAAATAATAAATAAAATATAATACAAATAATATATAACATGTCGCTTGTATTGTTAATAACGAAGGTATTCGATATATTTAAATTATGAAGAGAAAAACCTAATACCTGCATACCAGTTTCGGTTTGAAACCTTCTGTTTTAACAAATGTAATTAAAAAAGGCTAGGAAGATAAAAAGATATGTTCAGCTATATTCTTAGATGTAGCACAAGATTTCGATAAGGTATGGGATGACTGCCTTGTTCATAAACTACAGAAAATATTACCGAAACTCATTCATGACTGAACTATTAGACTACTAAAATCTTGCACTAGAGTCAGAATTTTTACAGTCAAACAAAAAGAAAGCCATTCGACAATAAAAGAAGCTAAATCAGGTTACCACAAGGAAATGTATCGGGCCAGTTATTTACCTACTCTACACAAGTATCGCTCTATTTGCAAATATCTCGGAATGAATCTTGATGGAAATCTTCTCTGATAGGAATATGTAAAAAAGAAAAGCAAATATCTGGATTTAAAATATAGGAGAGTGTATTCGTTTATTGTAAAATCGCAACTCTCAGTACATAATAATTTGTTGTTATACAAGTAAATGTTAAAACCTATATGGACATACGAAATTCAACTATGTGGACGTTCCGCGAAACATAATATAAATGCAGTACAAGTTTTTCAAAACAAAGTTCTAAGAGGTAGTGTAGGTGCACCCAGATACTACCGGACTGATTCCTTACACCGAAACCATCAGATACCGACTGTCACTCATTAATTCAAGAGAATCGTCAGGACACATAAGGACAGACTCCATTCTCATGTCAATATCCAAGTAATAAAACTATTGGATATCACTAGAACGGAACAGAGAATCAACCATTTGAGAGAAATGAAATGAATAATTTAAAAAAACAAAAGTGTTAACAGATAAAGATTATTATATCAAAGATTAAGATAGGTCCGATGGCCCCCCTAAGTATATATACCCCCCTAAGTATATTTAATTTATTATGAAGACAGATTTTAGGTTAGTCGGAAACTAGTAATAATTTAATAAATAAATTATAAAAAAAATTGAGGTAATATGCAAGAAATCTGATCCATGATCCATCCATGCAAGAAAACAGACTCATATGTTCGAGTAGTTGGAGGACTTTTGAGCCAGTCCAGATCTGAAGAGAAACGAAATTAGTGGGTAACCCTAATGAATTATGCATAATGACCGGAACACAGTGTGACCGAGGGCCCTATTAATGTCCGTCCAGGAAAATAAAGAAGAGCTCCGCGATTTTTTTGACCGTTTTTGCCCATTACAAACCCATCTCGAATTTCCGACGAATTAAAATCTGCCATTTTAACGTACGGTCTGGCATAATTCTCTTTTTGGCGGCCGGAAAACCGTCACCCGCTCCATTACCCCGCCTCGTCCCTCTTCCTTGACCAGCTCCATCCACCAACACCAACCCGACTAGCCCCCCGCTCATTTGCGAATTAGTGGAGTTTAAAGGCGCCAGATATATTTCCCACGGAGAAATAACAACAGTCGTTCAGTAAGCGGTAGAAAATATTTCGGAAAAATATGGCGTGATAGTTTTAAGGAAAATTTATTTGGCGAGACACCGGAGTATATATCATGATTGTGAGGCGCTTTTCTAGCTGGAAAGGCGTTCTCGTAAAATATATAGTTCCGACTGTTTGAACTGGCATAATTATAGAGACCCAACAACGCAAATAACTGCAGAATGTAGGGAACCAATTATTATATTAAATTAAACGATAAACTAATAGTATAAGGGGCTTTTTAAGCTTTGAAATACAACAGAAATGCATTTCATTATTCAATATAATCTTCTTGATCCTGTTTTATATGTTTCTTCGCTGAAGTTATCTGGAAGACGGTTAAGGTTAAATACAATTATTTGTTATCTGGGATGTATCTGCTCTACACTGCTGACATTCCAACAATAAAAGAAACGCTTCTTGGAACCTTTGCTGACGACACAATTATTATGGCAAAAGATATATCTCTGCATAGGGCAATAGAAAAAGTGCCAGTGGCAGTCAACAAAATCTACAAATGGACGAAACATTGGAAAATTCAACTTAATAGCTCCAAATCTGTCCACGTTAATTTTGCTTTATGCAATGGATGCCCGTTTCCTCAAGCAGAATTAGCTAAATACCTTGGAATCCATCTTGACGGTAGTTTAAATTGGAAGCATCGCGTTAGACAAAAAGCAAAACACATTAGAACCAAAATAAAACAACTATACTGGTTAGTCGGAAGATACTCTCAAATTGATCTAAAATCAAAGAGGTTGATCTATAATACAATTATAAAGCCAATTTGGACCTATGAGGTGCAAATATGGGGTTGCACTAAAAATTCTAATCAACTAGTCATACAGCGCTGGCAAAACAAGGTTCTTCGATTGATTACCAATGCCTCTCGCTATGTAACCAATGAAGAACTGCACGATGACCTGGAAATCAAGTGAATTTGCGAAGTCATCCAAGATTTCGCCTTGAAACACGAAAGAAGATTACTAAATCATACTAACGTGGAAGCAATACAACTGCTGGACAGCGCGCAGGGTGTCAGGAGATTGAAGAGAACAAAACCATACGAACTTATATAAAGTGTATTTAGCGTAAACTATAGCTATAAGTTAATAATTAATAAATAATTATAATTTTATAATTGAGGAATACTGATGTATTTTCTCGCACTCGTCTTGCTTGTTAATTGGCCCAAGTACATAGGAAAAGTACTAATAAATTAATTGTAAATTAAGATTGTACTAAGCGTATCTAATAAAGATGTTATAAAAGAAAAATTTGGGCTGTTTTTTTGAGCTGTAAATTAACCAAATCTTTTTGGGTCACCCATGAGATTACAGTTTCAATAATTTACAAATAATAAGTAACTAGATTAATTAAGGGTAAATAGAATTCGTATCCCACATAGCTGATGGAACTACTAGCAGCATATGCACTTTTTCTGATTCAGGATCATAACGTTAGCCCTTATAGTGATGAAACAAAAATAAAACACTTTTATTAATTTTTGAAGTTCTTCCCATTGTATTTATAAATTTCTGAAACAAAATGGAATACCCAAAATATAGCATTGCCACTCAGCGGAAAGTGCGTCAAAAATATCCTAATTGTCCAATGCCTTACAAAACCACAATTTCACGTTTACATGCGAATTTTCGACAGTCCGGTACGACAGCAGACATTCCTCGTTCTGGAAATGCGGCTCTGGTGCGCGATAGTATTGCAGAGTCTCCAGAAACATCAGTTCGGACGTGGTTCCCAGTAGCACATTTCTGCACGTAATTTAATGCATTTTGAAAACTGATTTGAAAATGCTCCCATACAAAATTCAATTAGTCCAAAAATTGCTACAGTACAATGCAATCCTAAGGCCATCTGGTGAAATTGAAGATTTTTCGTCTAAATTGATAATGAGCGAAGCGATTTCTTCTCAGTGGTTACGCCAATAAACAAAATAGTCGGTTACGGGGAACACAGAATCCTCAATTAATTTATGAAACATCATTGCATCCTCTAAAATCAACTGTATGGTATGGTATTCATGCTGGAAACATCATTAGTCGCTATTTTTTTGAAAATGACCAAGATGTTGCAGTTACTATTACTGCTGAACGGTACCAAGACATGACTGAAATTTTCTTGTGCCTGAAATGGAAGAGCAAATCCTTGAGGACATGTAGTTTCAGCAAGATGGGGCCACAGCACATTCAACAGCTCGTTCAACAATTCAATTATTGAATGACGTTTTTCCACGAAGACTAATTTCGCGAAGTTGCGATTTAGAATAGCCAGCCTCAGATGTTGCAGTAGGCCATGAAGGATACCTTAAAAGGAGCCAAAAGGTGCATAGCGAATCGCGGTCACCATTTAGCCGATATAAATTTTCAATCATAACGGAAAAAAATGTAAAGGCCAAATAAACTTTTTATGGAAACCTAACCTTTTTATCTTTGAGCAAAGTTATAGGCAATCAAAATGGTAGCAGGACTTTTTCCGCACGTTGTCAAACCTAACTAATAACTAATAACGTAACCTAACCTAATTAGATGTCTAGAGTTTCTACGTACTATGTCTGACTTATTTCAGGATACAATTAATTTATATAATTTATAAAAAAAACACCCTAATAACGTCCACTTTTAATCGATCAAAGTAATTACTGAGTTTATTAAGTGCTGAAAAAGAAAAAAATTGTCTCACAAAAAATCAACTCAAACCAAGAATATTAATAATTTAGAATTAAAAGTTCAGTTCAGTTAAAGTAGTGTTGCTCTAGCAGTAATTTTCGTACAGTTATTCTAATAAGTTTTCACTTATTTCCCTTAAAACAAAATGGAAGAATAGTATAAATTAATTTTTCTTTAATCTGTCACGTTTAATAACTTATATATTTTCAGAACCGTATTCGATTACTAATATATTTTATTTTATAGATTTAAATACATAATATCGTCGATAAGCATGTTATCGACGATCTTAATTTACAATCGACGTTAAGATATAAATCTTACTCCAGATAAACACTAGATAGTAAAGGAGATACTATGAAATATAATTCAAGCAAAGTTCTCTACAATATTAAAGATTTGCACGTTCTATTGTTTAAAATCTCATTTACTTATCTAATACCAGGTATTAACCTGTAAAGCAAGGTGTAACGGCCTGCACGTTTTAAAAGAATCCTACTCTATTTTCACATAAACCGTTTAAACAGTGTAACCGATACAATCACCTGCAAATTGGAAAGCATTATTAAGATTATTTTAATGTATTCGTGTGGGTTTTTTTACGGCCGGACAAATAGAAACCACACCGGAAGAACGGAGAAAATAAAAGTAGGAATTTTAAACGTTGTGGAACTAGCGACCCATAATTTAATAATATTATATGTAGAATATCAGACCGGGTATTTAGACAGTATTAAAAGTTATCCATCAACGAGGGAACTGGGAAGAAGAAGAGACCGAGAACACCAATTAAGAGTCTCTAATGGAGACAAATGCATCTTTAATTATTCAGCTTATCGGGTTCGACGGGGATTATCGATCTGGATTACCGGGGTGATTCGGTATTTTCAGCTCGTAATAGTGGAAGTATTAACCCGTCACATTACATCATTCGTCTGTTTTGTATTATTATGAATAGAGAAAATCATAGATTAGAGAATATCGTAAATTTCAATTTTATTACCCAAATTTAATTTTCCAAATTCGGACTTACTAGTGGGCCTTCTCTACACTTCTTCTATCGAATCTTCTTCGAATTGTGGTTGCTTTTACCTTTTTTGACATTTCCGAATTTTATAAAAATAGCAAATATCCAAATTTTATCATAGTTTTACTTTTATGCACCAACTTTCGAGTAAATCGTTTCAATGGTACTTAAGATATCATGTCAACTGTTTCGAAAAAACTAATTTTGAGATAAACTTGCTTCGAGATTCGTTTTCAGATGCTTCAATAAAATCACTAAATCTCCGAAGGTAATTTAAATTTGAAGAATCTTCTTAACAGCATATTCTCTTTTCTACTTTTATATTTTTTCTATTCTAAATACTTTGAAAACTTGTTCTTAAATGGCCTCAAACTATTTATTGAACCTGTCAGAAATTGATCAAGTATAGTATTTTATGGAAATGCTATATAAGCAAAATTTCCAAATTCTACATTTCTTATTGTCACTTGAGATTAATGTAGAAAAAGTACAAGTGGCGGTTAACAAGATCTACAAATTTGGTTGCGGCGAAATGACAAAAACCTAATTATATCACTTGACGGTTGCCCGATTCCTCATGCAGAATCAGCTGAAGATGTAATTAACAAAAAAAAATTTAGGGTAAGATGGTAACGAATATTGAAATTTAAAATTCACTTATGCGGATGTTTCACAAAGCAGCGCCCATACTGCAGTTACTTTATACTAATGATAGCCTTACTAGCTATAAATAATAACATTAAAACAACTATAAATAAATTACAAACAGCTATCAACAAAAATTTCAAATTAGACATAGAAATGGCGAATACAATTTTCTTAAAACACAACATACATTTTACGACTAGTTTTTAACTACGGCTCTATCTAGAAATTTTATACCATATCAACTTAATCAACTTAATTAGTATTTGATGGATTTACTCCCAGTGGTGCACTAGGTTTAAAACACGGCATAGTTTTCACACATAGGAGGAATTCATTCAGAGGAATTTTGTCTCTTTAACCTGCGGATAAGTTCACTATTGCTGAGCATATGTAATACTTTGTTTTGTGATCACGTCAGTAGATGATTTCTTAGTGTTTTTCAAACCGCTTAATTTCTTCGATGACCGTTGGTACTCTTACGGAACATCTATCTATGATTTATTTTTCTCTAAATAAACAAAAGCAGGTGTTTATGTTCCTATTAGGAAATATTACTATGACTACATTTGCTAATGACACTCCAATACGTGCTAACAAACACAAATACGATGAATCAACTAGGCAACACACAAGTAATAATATAAATAGGTAATCCAGGCTTAGGTAATCGGTATTGAATTTACCTAAAATCAAACTGTACACATACCAAAAAATATGAATAATACTATGGAGGAATGAAAGAAAATGTAAATTATTCGTAAATAATAAGTTGCTGCTATATAAGCGGAAACTAAAACCTATATAGAGAAGTAACATCAACAAAAAACTAATATTCCAGAATAAAGCCCGGAGTAAAAAAAGAATAAAAAGTTGGTGTTATCAAAAGAAATTTCTCCAAAATGTTAAACATATTCCTATAAATTGAAAAGTCATTTGATTAGTTCCCGGCCTGGCCTACCATTGTAAAACATATTTTTTTTGGCAAATTTTTTTTTAATTCAACATAATTCCCTTCAAGGGCGATACACTTATTATAGCGACCCTCCAACTTTTCAATAGTATTTTTGTAGTATGATTTGTCATGTACTTCAAAATAGGCCTCAGTTTTAGCAATCACCTCTTCATTGACGAAAATTTCTTCCCAGCGAGCATTCTTTTGAGATCTGAGAACAGGAAATAGCCTCTGGTGGCCAGATCTGGAGAATACAGTGGATGAGGAAGCAATTCGAAAGCCCAATTCATTTGGCGATTTCGTTCTTCAAACAGTCCAATAACGCTATGTAATAGTCACTGTTGATGGTCCTTCCTTTTTCAAAGTAGTCAATGAAAATTATTCCATGCGCATTCCAAAATATAGACGCCATATCTGGAGAATACAGTGGATGAGGAAGCAATTCCAAACCCAATTCATGGATTTTTGCTATCGTTTTCACTGACTTGTGCATTATATTAGAGAAATAGTGCTTTCTTTTACTTCAAAGGAGGCCGCTTTTTCTTTCTTCAAACGGTCCAATAACGCTATGTAATAGTCGCTGTTGACAGTCCTTCCTTTTTCAAAATAGTCAATGAAAATTATTCCTGGGATAACTGGCGATTGGACTTCGGAGCGGCACCCACTTTACACAGAGCTTTCTAATACCCAAATATTCGTGAATGTTTCATTCAGTTTCAATTTACAGTCATTCAAAATCATTTTGTGGATTATTTTGAAATGTTTTCGTCGGGAACAATCTCTTTTGGGCGTCCACTGCGTTCACCGTCTTCGGTGCTAATTTCACCACGTATCCGGAAACTCGACATCAAGCCAAGTTTTTGCTTCAACTGTATTTTTTCCCTTCAAAAAGCAATATTTTATCAACACGCGAAATTCCCTTTTATCCATTTTATTCACAGTAACAACAGTTGTTTCACTTAAAATGTTATTATTCACAAACTAATGATCGACAGCTGTCAAATTTATATGTCAAAAATATGTGGATTTAATTCTAGTAGCGCCATCTATGTATCAGGCCGAGGACTTTTCAATTAAGCTGTTATAAGAAATTAGTTCCATGTTATGATTATCAAAAATAATATAAATTTGTAAAGTAATTAGTTAAAATGTATTTATTAATAAGTTAAAGCTTCCTCTTGATTATATTTTAAACCAAATGATTAATAAATTCTCTGGGGAGATATCATAGCTACTTCAAAAGCCGAAAAAATAGAAATCCCCTCATATAAAGCCGTATTAAACGAGCTGAAAATAAAAACAATATCTAAACTAACCAGTGGAAACATTTATTTCCACCGAATATTATGATTATAACAGTAATATACGGTTGTGATTTTAATTCTGCGTTGGAAGTGTTAAAAGAACACAATAGAGTTAGATGCAGAAGCGTGGCTTGTCGGAGGTGTCAGGAACTGATCCGAAAGCAGACGCGGATCCGAAATAAGAAAAGCGAATTAAATTGTTCACTTGTACGCTTTATCGTAACCCGAGCCCCATTATTCATCGAGGCTTTTGTTGGGTCGCGAGGTGAGAAAACCGAGCCGGTTTTCATACGCGGCGCGCGTTCATTGTTTCACCAACCCCATTGTTATGTCCCTTTTACCCTTTTTTGCACTTGAGATGAACACGTCTACCGTGAAGAGCTCCAGCGGCGGGCGGCCAGTCCTCCCAATTATAAATGCGTTACATCATAATGTCTCTTTTTATATCGTTAAATTTACTCGGAAGAGCTTTATTTTTTATATTCACGGAAATATTTTTGTAATTCTAGATTAATTTTATTTGTGTGAAAAAGTTTTTAGTATTCCAATAACTTTTTCAAAACAAACTATTTTCAGTTCTAATTATATTGAATTACATGCTTACATGCTTAGTGAATCTTAGCTTAACTACAAGCAAAACGAGGTGAAGGCGCAAGATGAAGAAAAAGAATGCAGAATTATTGCATCAATATTATATTACCTAATTTAAAATTAAATTAGACTTAAGCTAAAGTATAGATTAATGCGGTTTGGTTGGCGTCCGTCTTCTGATTGTCCTGCCATTAAAAAGTTCTTCGTTGCTTACGTAGTGTTAAACATTAGTTTGATGTTTAAACCCCATACTTGGACCTAATATCAAAATACGTAATTATAATTTGATATAAAGCTTGACGTGTTAAAACAGTACTTTTAATCGAATTACTTCATTACAAAGAGATATCTGACTATACGTTGATGAATATTAGTAGATCAGTTTTTATTATTTTAGTTTGCTAAATCGATTTTAGTTATTAACTTTGTGATGTACAAATAGATTTTTCTTTAAAATCCAGACTCATTTCTTACGTTGCCTTTTGTAGAAAATTGGAAATTGTTTTCCCAAGATTCAGTTTTAATTTGAAGGCATCAGCTGAAGCATTAAAAAATCATATTTTGAACTTATTTTCTCCAAGTGTGTGGAATGTCTGATGAACTGAATTATTCTAGGTATGAGTACACACCTTTAGAGTGCAATAAAGGACAAATATTTAGCTGGATATTTTTATATAATATTAGGAGTACAAATATAAGAATGCATTCTGATAAGTTACAGTTTGTTTCATCACGTAAGTAACATCACGTTAAAAAAATCAGAGCAGATCAGGCTCAAAATCAAAAAGTTGTACTGACTACTACTTAGTCAAACTACTACTCCCCTGGGAAGATGCTCCCTACTTGACCAAAATCAAAGAGTTTCTCTGTCTACCACAAGAGCTACTTGAAATCATGGGTTTCGAATATTGGGTTGCAATAAGACATTAAATCGAGTAGTAATATAACAATGCTTAACGCTACATAATCAACTTCATGGCCTGGTATTAAATGAATTTATGAAGATACTCGTGATTTTGCTTTAAAACACAAAATAGTAACCTTAGATTACTAATCACAGCAATAGAAGCAATACAAGTATTGAACAATGGACAGAAAATCAGAAAATTGAAGCTAACCAAACTATATGAAATTTTATAGCGTATAAGTGTTTAATTTTAACTTTGGTTAAAGTAGTTTAATTTAATTTTGATTTGTGAAATACAGATTGATTTATCTTTTCCTCTTATAAGTTGATTGTGTTGATGTCCTGCTTATATGTTGATGCAAGTAGAAGAGAATAGTAGTAATACATTAATAGATTAACAAAATTCTAGAATAAAAAGAATCGTCAGTTTTCCTTCTTTACAAGATATTTAGTTTTTCAAAATGAACTTTTGATTTAATTTGATGTCTGGGGCGTAAAAAGGGAAAAAATTATTCTTGTTAAAGAACTGTTATTAATTAATAACTTTCCGGTCTTTTCCGCGTACGTCCTGCTTATATGTTTATGCAAGTGCAAGAGAACAATAGTAATACATTAATTTTTTATATTAGGGTTGTACTAAGCATATCCAACGCAATATGAAATTAGAACAAAACATTTTGATTAGAACGCCACCAGAATAACTAACAAACAACTATCGAAAGAATATAACAGACATGATCAAGATCTGTCAGCGTTTGAAAAGATCGCAAAACTTTTTTTTAAACATATAGCTTTAGAAAAAGAACATATGTATTAAAATATATTTTAGAAAAAAAAATTAAAGTGACTTCAAAAAAAATTAGGAACCCACTAAAAAGTAAAATATAAACTTTTAACTCACAAAAAATGTTTTAAAATAAAATGTGTCCATAATAATCGTTGAGTTATTACAACGATTAATAAATAAAAAAAATAATAAAAACAAATAAATAATAAATAAAAATCAGTTTGAAGTTATAAATATGTGATTATTTTAGATAAAGAATATGTGAAAACATTGCTTACTAATTAATACTCGAGGTGACGAAATAGTCCTAATACCATCATAGGTTGGAGTTAAAATATAGATCAGAGCATAGATATTACTAGTTACGTTTGTAATACAAAACCCGACCATTATCCCAGTCACACCAATATCCATGGTGGGGATTAAATAGGATATCTCTGAGATTGAGATGGCTTTTGAGTTTCTCACTAGCTAATCAATGCCAAAAACCCTGGTTCGAAATAAATAGGATCTGTCTGGAACGTTAGGTTCAGAAAAACCAAATTTTAAAAAAGTGACCGAAGTTTTCCTATGACACAGCAATGTCTTTTAGCTCCTTACCAATAAACTAGCAATTAAAAAATTTATTTAGAGGCTAAAAATTAATTACTTTAGGTATATTGTCTGAAAATATATTATTAAGCAAATTTTTTCCTAATTAATTATTCAAGGATGACACCATCGGTATGAGTCAGTAAAAACGAACAAAAAGAGATATAAATGAACCTGTTGAAATTTACAGTACCCGTGAATATTTACAAAGAAAAGACCGATTTTCGAGAAATAGTAATTATGAATTTTAATTAATAATAACCGAAAAAAAGAAGGCTTTGGGTGATTTGTACAACGAAAACGATTATTTAAAAGCCCGAAAATTAATTGCTTTCGCAGTGACGGGCAAAAAAATAAATCAGGTCCCCCCGTGCGTCCCGTGTACGCCGCCACTGTCTGTCGACCTCCCCCATCGACGTTACGCGAAAAAAAAACGGAAAAGGGAGAAACAGGGCTCATCCTTTTGTGGCTCGGCTATTAATTAAAGAGGTCTCTTACGTTTTCGGATTTTTTCATCACCAGTCTGGACCTGGATGCAATTAGAAACCATAAAACGATCTGGGAGCGCATCTGGGTGGAGCGTTTTCTGATTCATTCCTTTCCGATCACGTCTTTTTTCCTTTATATCGAAAACTTAATGAAAATGAAAGCCATTCTAATTCATTAATTTATTACCAGATAACATGAATGATTTTTTTCTTCATTGATTTCTTATTTTTCCCTTCATCCTTGAATTTGTTATCAAATTTAGAAAAATGTATTAGGTTCTGGAACAAAACTCGGCTGTATAAATATCGAATATATTGTTTATGATCAGGTAAATACTCAAATTTCTAGCGAAAAACATCAAAGGACGTAAACATAGTACTAGTAATTAATCCAATTAGTCCAATTACGTTGCCAATTAATTTGTTCATGTTCAGTGCGCGATAAGTGTTTTAATTTCGAATATTATTTTTTTCTAAAAGCTTTTACATTGGTATTCCTCATTTTTTCCTAAACTTGTTGATATATCTAATATATTTTAACACTATTTACAGACATTTTTTAAAAACTTTTTTACAAGCTCTTTTAGCGACTTCTTGATGATCAATATAAAGAAATTAAAATTTAATAAAAAAATTTTCAAAAAATATAGAAAACTTCTCATGTGATGAGAGAAGTTCTGCAACACTAACATTAGCATATTCGTTAATAGAAAGTAGTAGAGAAGTAAAATAAAAATAAACTCTACTAAACTAAAAAGCTCTACGGTACTTTTTAACTAAAAAATAATATTTTCATAAAATATATTTAAATACTACTTAACATACATATATGTATAAAAGATTTTCAAAACATAACTAAATTTTATCTGCCAACAGAATTTATTTTCTAATTGTACTTTCTTATTGTCTTAAATATTATAAACTATCAATTAGAAATTGTCCAAAATATAGTTAAAAGTACAAGAATTATATTTTCTGATTATGAAAATTATACATTTGATTTTTTGGCCTTTGCATTTCTTTATAATTTCATCTACCAGAATAAGAAACATCTATAATAGTTATTATTTTTGCTATTACATTGCCTTGCTCATGATGTTGTAAACTACTAATAATTTTACAAGTGTATATGCTGAATGAGAATTTTCACTAAATTTGGATTTGTACATTAGCCAGTAAATAAAAAGTATAGAAAGATAGAGAGAGCTTCAAATAGAAATAAAAATAATACATTAAATAACATTTAGATAATATAACATAATAGCAAAGTAATAAAAATATATGTAACAATTCTTGCTTGTAATACATATTAGTTCTTCGACTTTTTGGTGGTATAATGTATGTTTCAAAAAAATTTGCTGAGAAAAACATGCTGAAATATTCAGGATCCTAACCTATAAATGTACTTCCTTCGAAAAAAATTATATATACCTACTTCTAATTCTTTTTGAAGATTCCGATGTGGTCTGAGCAACTGCTGATTCTAAATGTTATTTAAAATCGTATTACCCTAAACGATGAAATAAGATTACAAAATGACAGCAACGTGGAAATACGTAACCGACTTATTGGATAACACGCAGGCACAGGAAGATTAAAGTGCAACAAACCTCACCAATTTGTATAATATATAAGTGTTACTCTTAAGGTTTAAAGGTTTAAGGTTTATGTCTTTATCCCACAGTCGTCTTGATTTTATATTGATGCAAGTACAACAGAACAATAGTAATACATTAATTTGTAAATTATTGTACTAAACATATCTAATGAAATATGTATTAAAAACTTATTTGCATTAATGCTACATGAATATGAATCAGATGCATTCAATTTAAGATAATTATTAAAAAATATTAAATTAACTATATCTGATTTTATATAACTGTTGATAATACAAGACAACAATAACAGTACTATTGCAGCAATTAAACGAATCATATTCAATGTGTATATATTTAGAAACAACAACACTAACAATGTAAAGGATGTAAACGAATCAAGAGCGTCCAAGAAAAATCTACGAGAAGCACAGCATTTTCACAAACAATTAAACTAGGATATCCTATAAATTATATCAAGTATCCTTTGTCCGGACTGCGTCCGACCTTTTTTTTCCTAGCAAATTAACCTATTACTGACCCATCGAACCGGACCTAATAGAGACGAAAGGGCCTCGGTTTTCCGCATATTTTCCCCTCGAAAGAATGGCGAAAGGCCGCCCTTTTCCCCCCGAAATAATGAACTCCGTCGAAAAACGGCCCACCCATTACCGTTAACCCGAACAATTGATGTTACTCTTTCTTTGGCACCGGCATTCAAATACGCGCCATCCTAATTCGAATCACGTCGTGTTATAAATTATTAGACCGAGAATATTGCTCTCCGACTTTTCTTTAACTTCGTGCACTTCATGAAGCGAATTCATCATCGTGACGCATTTTTACGGGCTCATTTTTATATGAGGATATTCCTCTCCTAACATAAAAATTGGAATGGCTGTGTTGAAAACTGCAGTTCTCTGTACTGAATATTCCTCTTCTCCTTTTAATATTTTTATTATGTTATTATTATGTTATTTTCTCGTATTTTTACGGACGAAATTAATTTTCACAATAGGTGCGTAGCATTGGCACAATAGAATATACGCCACGTATTTTATATTTAAAGCTCTATTATTATATTTTATTTTTTACTGTATGCCATTATAATGAAGTATATATAAAATATTTTTCTTAGCTCCAAAGATATAAATGCCGCCTCAACCTAATTTACCAGAAATTTGACTTTTTCTCTTTATTATTGCTGATGGTCAAAAAGTACTCTAACGAACTGAATGTTGAAAACTGCAGTTCCGCTTATTGAAGAATCTTTCTCTTATTTTAGTATCTTTATTATGTTATTATTGTGTTATTTTCTCGTATTTTGGACAGACTGAAATAATTTTCACAATAGGTGCGTAGCCATATATTTTTTAAAGCTCTATTATTGTTTTATTTGTTATATTATTATTTATTGCTCCCGAAGGACATTGATATAAAAAACCGTGAGTAAGCTCCAACCGGAGACAAGTACAAGTTTTATCTCTAAAGGATTAAAAGGGTTAATTTCAATACGATTAATAAAAAGTACTCTGACAAACTGAAGAAGATGAAACCTACTTGGAAATGTAAATCATATATTCTACTTTACCCACTATATTCAAGTACCAAACGATTACCAATCTATTATATGATTACTTGTTCCCAGCGATATTATATATACATGAGTTTTAATTATTATTATTTCAGTATAAATAAAACAAAGCATATAAGCAAGAGACGGATTATCTGAACCAGTCCAGTGGGCATTCATTCTTCAGTGATGTTTCGTTTAATGTAGTCTTCGTCTTTATATATAATGATACTTTCGAAATAATTGAAAAATATTATAATGTCAAGCAACTTCTTCTACTTTGTAAGATAATGTTTTTCATTTACGTATTTCCAGTTCCAATGAAATTCCCCCCATTATATCCAACATATTCATGGAATATTTTAAAAACAATGAACTTGTCAGTCCCCCATTGAATCCTACGAGACTTTCTGTTATTTTATGGACAACTCCTTTGTCTGTTGAAATCATGAGACAAACTCGACCAGTTCTGAAACATTCATGTTCATGTTCATGTACAAACATGATAATATGCTAACAGAAAACCCAAAAATACAGACAAACACTTTCAGTTTACGTCACACCATCACCCATCCAAAAAAATATTAGAGAATGAACTTAATCACCACAGACCTGTCCTTCCTCAAAATGGATACAACTTGAGGAATATAAAAAGGAGATACTCCAAATGAGCTATAAGTTTCAATGTTCACCTACTACAAAAAATAAATAGAAGATAAGACTGCGAAATATTAACTTCCTTCGGTTTCTTCAAGTAATGAAAGACCGTTATATTCAAACCACATATGATGATGGTGTTTGCTAATACCAAATCTGAATGGTATGCCACCTGTTGGGAGTCTGATAAGCACACTGATAAAAGAATCCAGGCATATACTGGTCACAATAATTCAATAAAATTTTGGTCATTTCACAGAGCTGTTTTGAAAAAATATATCGTGTGTTTTGAGACTTATAAACACCCAAACAAGCGCTGTTCGATCAACCTTATCTGACATATTTTTTTTAATAAATTATGCAACCGCCAACACTCAGCTGTGTCAACGGTCATAGGTGGTTGCTTAAAAATGATAAGCTGATTCGAATAAAGAGAGTTTCAATGCTAGATGTCCCGTTCTCAAGATGTAATCTGTAACGATTACGAAATGAAAAAAATGTAATTTTAGTCATGAAACTGGTTCCAATCCCGAAGCCAATAACATGAAACATATTTTCTAATCACTTGTTAATATATCAGATAAAAACAAATTCATTCATCAATCACATTCATGGTTACGTTTTTTTTTATCTACTAACCCATTTTCTGAATGGATCTTTTGTGATGATTAAGCCGGCGAATATATTTAGTATTTATTATTTGTAACGACTTGTAACTTGCCACTTTCTGATATAAATTTAGAATAAAACACCCCAATACTTTTTTCTAGATTTGTATTTAATGCTAACAGCCGCTTGCGTTATTTTTATACAGAGAAGTTTTTGACCTATTTCCCTTACCTTCGCGACCTGTGGGAGAAACATGGACTCCTACATCCCAATCTATACATAAAAAGTCTCCCTTTCAAGATCAGACTTTTTGATATTGCGTTCGTTTCGGGTCGAACCATTTTTTCCTCCGACAGCCTCGTTTTCCGGGACTTTTTCCAGAAAAAAAAACCGTTTTCGATTTACATAAACATTTCGCAGATGAATAAACCGATATCCCTAATCTGATGGTCGGGGAGGCAGACGGGGGAGCGGAAAAGGTCCGCCGCCCTCGCGCGATCATAAATCATTTCAGTTAATTTTTCTGTGTAATGATATAATTCAACGTTACCTTCACGGGCATAACGTGACTTAAGAAGTCCGAGCTGGCGCAACGCCCGACCATTTGTCTTGACGGGAATTGGGTTCGGCCCCGAGCTGAGTCCTTGGGGATAAGGTAGATGGCGTAGATAAAACGGAAATGTTTTCTATCGCTTTTATTTTTCATGCAAGCTAGCCGTTGCGGTTTATCTCCTAAAATTTTAGTTCGTGAACTAATTGACGACATAAACACTGTTAGCAATAGATTATATTTTTTGTAGCACATCATTAGACCTACTATGAAGAATAAAGACAAATAAATACAAAGATAAAATAAACCTATAATGTATAAAAATAATAACATTATCAATTAATGAAAGATACATTAATTGATCATTTACCTGGATACATATAATGGATGAATTTATTTTTCAGATTAATGGTTTTAGTTCTTGGAACAATTAAAGAAACTTATTTTTTCCAAACAAGAATCTTGCCTTAATCTTTATAGATTTCATTCCATTTCATTTATCCACAATTTTCCACATTCCACAATATCAGTAAATTGCATAAAATGACAATGGCGTGTATAGCCTTCTATACCCACTACTCTGCAGAAAAAACAAACTTTTAATTCCCCAGAAAGCGATCCTGTATAAAATGCTGGTCTGATCACTCTGCGTTATGTTGGACATATGTTGTAAGTACGTCTCTGAGTGACAACTTGCACTACGCCAAATATTACAATCCAAAAAAGTCAGCGCGTTACTCAATGTCCCATAGTTTGATTACAATGATCGTATTCCTGAAAATCTTCAAGAATATGGTCAGTGTGAGGCTCTCTCTTGGCACCTTGCAACACACTAATCAGTTGAGGATCTACCATCTCATCATTCGCGGTAGATAATTAAAATACGGTAATCGCAGCCATACTTCAAAGTTTCTGTCCAAAATTAAAATTCCCGAATCCGAGCATAGATGTGGTACAGATACGTCTCTGAGAGACAACTTATACCACTCCAAGTATTTCAATCTAAAAAAGTCAGCGCGTTTCTCAATGCCCCATGGCTTCTGAACTAAACCAACTAAGACAATCCCAGTCATATCTCCTGTTCTCTGTCGCCCGCAAGATTTATCTATCCCGAACCCGAAGCGAAATCAGCGAAAGACCATTTGGTTCTAGCTGGTCAATCTGGAATAAAAAAAAGACTTGTTTAAAGTATTTAACACAAACATTTTGAATTACGCCGGTTATGAGTTCTAGGAGGATATACGTTGTATTGCTTCATTAGACATAGTACGGAGCTTCGACAATGGCATGAGACACTCTATTTTGGAACCGTTACATGATGACTATAGTTTTTTTTTATAGTCCCCTTTTTACCAACCAGTGTTTCTATTTGGGAATAGGATCCGAACCACGGCCTGGTTGCTGACATGAGTAGGGTGGTTTTTTCTTGCAGGATTTTTCAATGTTGCCTCGAGAGATTTACAATTACAAACATAAAGTACATTCTTGCCCTAAGGGATTAGAACCCGTGACTATCGCAGCAGTAGGAGGACCCGTTCTGTTGCCTTAACCACTGCGGCTATAACAATCTAGCATTCAAAACATAAAAAAAACTACCGTGATGATATGGAGCGATAAAAAAAGTTATAGAAACAAATTCTAAAATTATGCATTTGTATAGTGTGTTAGAGGAGCAATATTCTTGCAATTTGACTTTAATTGATGTGAACAAGACAAACCTTTTAATTTTGCAAGTAGTATGAATAACTTAAAAAAAACAAAAAAACTGCTGTTTGTTTCGGCCCATTTGTTCATATCCGATTGGATGTATTGACATATCCGAAGAATCAAAGAAAATATAAGAGGTTATCAAGGGTTAAATAATTAAAAACTTAGCTAAAATTCAAATCGAACATCAAAGAGCGAATGATGCATGACATAGAACACATAACATAACAGTCTAATGTATAAAAATAATAACATGATTAATAAATGAAAGATACATTAATTGATCATTTACCTGGATACATATAATGGATGGATTTATTTTTCAGATTAATGGTTTTAGTTCCTGGAACACTTGAAGAAACTTATTTTTCCAAACAAGAATGTCTCCTTAATCTTTATGGATTTCATTCCATTTCCATCTTACCATTTGCTACCATATTAAAGTGGATTCACAATACGAATAACATAAAAAAACAAAATAAACTACTGTTTGTTTCGGCCCATTTGTTCATATCCGTTTGGATGTATTGACACATCCGAAGAGTCAAAGAAAATGTAAGAGGAGGAAAATCAAGGGTTAAATAATTAAAAACTTGGCTAAAATTCAGATCGAACATCAGAGAGCGAATGATACTGGCAATGACATAGAACACAAGAATCAATAATATATCATCAATGCATAAATAATAATGTTTTCACATTTCATAATCACATTTAATTACAAATGATATAAGCATTGTGTAAATGATAAATAAAAGGCAAATATATTCGAAAAAATATATTATAGGCACACTTCGAATTTTACATATGTTCATAAGGTCTACAAGTTAGGTCTACAAGGTTGTCTACTACATTGTACGATGCAAGCCTCTCAGGTAACTTTACCACATATTCTCTTATATATGTCCTTTTCATTTCTTTAATATTTCAACTGCCATGAAAATATAACAAGGTGTCATATTTAAATTAAATTTAAAACTTAAAAAGCACAGCATTCACTGACGAGTTAAGATAAGGAGTGGGAATGAGACTTGGGTCTCCTCTCATGATCCTAATTCAAAACAAAAAGCTATAAGAGGGAGTAATATGATCGTCACTCCGAAATGAATGACCGAAATCGATTCTAAGATCCACAAAGAATTTTGATAACTCACAGAATGTCTTACGTCCAATAAAAAGATGTTTCATGAAAAAAAACGCACCTGGCCATACAGAGAAAAATGATAAATTCAAAATACTCAAATTCTTTCACAAAACGATTTTCATTTAAGCAATAGTTGTGTATTTTATACATTTTTCGATAAACTACTACAGTGATAGGCCAATAAATTGGATGCTTGTTAGTTATGCTTGGATATTAACTAAAAAAGTAAAAGGAAATATTAAAAATTAATTCTACCTTTATAAATCGGTTCTTCTTTCCATTTAATTAATCGAGCCATATATATAAACGCAAAAGTAAAATTCCAAAAGTCGAGTAGTGTAATTGAAATACGGACTTTTTGTGGCTGCGTTCACGTATGGAGCTTTATTAATAAACGTGGACGTGAAGAAGAAATTGTCGTCGCAATTTCGCTGATGAAAAACCTCATTAGACTGGACCGGCGTCCCTGCGAAACAAGAAAAAAACTCCGTAATAGTTTAATAGCGGTCGTCTGCATCACGTACGCAGCAGGATAAGGTTTTACGGCAGGAACGGCGCAGGGATATAACGAGGCTAATTTCGTTGGCCTAGCCGGGGTATAATTGGTAACCCTATACATCATCCCGGTAGTTTTTGGGGTGATGGTGCGGGTCGTCTCTGCCAACCGAACGGGAAAACTTTCCACATGGAAGACGTCAAACCGTCGGTTTGAATACGAACGGTTCTCCTTTTAAGCTTTTCGGGAGGGAGATACGGCGACCGGTAAAGGATTATTCGAAAAGTTTTGTTTTCTCACCGAATGGGGTCGGGGCCTCATCGCCGGAGTCTTCTTGGTTTTCTTTCGGAGACGCCGGACTAACGTGCATGAACTGAATGGATATCATATTATATCATATCGAGGCACTTTCATTGGAATTATGGGCATAGCAATCGTTTTGCTATTTATAATCGTAAATTCCAGTAAATAAATATTTGTATTTCTTTAACCTTTACACCTATTATATAAACTATTTCCAAGCATTTGCACAAAATGGTAATGATCAAAAAAGTAAATCCTCCGTATTGGTCGTCATGGAGATCAACGTATGAAACTGTATTCTTGGAGAAAACAGGACTTTTTATAGGAATTTTTGGTGTTTTTAAACTTGACAACTCAGAATAACGAGTTAGTCCATACACCTTTTACCTCAAAAAATAAACTAGTTATTATAAGATGACTTTAAACTAACATATATCTAGTAATATTTATTTAATGAAGCCATAATAGAGCGTGTCTGAAAAGTCGCATTCCAAATAATATTCTCAAAATAAAGGCGGCGTCATGCGTTTACCCAGTTAAAGTGTGCTTTAAACATAGTGATTCCAGAAGGTCATTTTCGTTATATTCGCCTGTCCTATAATTTGGTGTTTTTGTCCTGTTTGAGTGCTAAGTGTCCCATTAGTGACAAGTCGATGATATTCTAAAATATAGCGAGGTAACCTGACATATTTCATCTCGTGATATCGCTACGGAGCAACATCTACCATAAAAAGTAGACCGTGTTTCCATTTGGGAATCGATATATAAACGAAACTAAATCGAACAATTTTGAATCGAATTATTACGGGTAATGAAAAGTGTAAAGCATAGAACAATGTGCGAAAAAGGTCGTGATCAAAACCCGTAAAAGCTTCACAAATGGTTGTAAAGCACGCATTGGCGCCAAACAAGATGACTTTAAGTTTTCTGTGAGATTAGAAAGAAATTGCTCATCATGGGGTGCTCGAATCTGCTCATACCACTAATTGTTGAGATAATAACTAATGCAATTGAAGTAGGCGATTAAAAAAAAGCGATCGAATTGACCAGTTCTTCTATTATTTTGCATTGTCCACCTCGATGATAACGCTAGATCTACACATTTTTATTGACCCAGCGGAATTTTATAGACAAGGTTTGATGCATCGACACGTAGTTCATTCCTCACTCCGTCCGACTATTATTTGTCCTGGTTTCTGCAAAAATATCTTTATGGTTACTTCAGTTTTTAGTTCAGATTTACTAACAGAATTATGATTTTATCGTAATAGTGTTTGAGTGCCTTGAAACACACTTAACATGCTTAAGTGCATGCATAATGAGAAATGCATTTGATATTTCAAAACTTGGGGATCATTGAAAGGGATCTTTAAACTCTCAGATAGAATTAGTTATTTATTATGTTGTATCATAGTATTTTTAGTGCACATTTTCAATTTCTGTTAATATTTTTACCCACTTTGAAAAGATCTTAAACAGAATAACTGTTTCTTCTAGTATGAGGTTATCCTAAATGTATTATTGGACATCCCTTAAATATAATCTGACTAAAGCTACTTTTGATGTGTAGGAATGAAATAAATATAGCTAATATACATAGCTTTGATGAAGAATTAGTTATTAACATAAATATATTATTTTCATTAGTAGCATTCCTTCCATTAGTTCTTCATAATCGCAACAGTTCTTCTCAGTTGCTTGTTACCCCTATTGGGAGTTTTCGTCTTAATGAATGTCTAAATTGTTATTCCAATAGATTCAAATTTTATTATTTTAGATACATTTTATAATAGCCATAAATATATTATGAAAAGTTCCTTATAATCTGGTACATGTATTTTGTTGTATTAATTATTAGACACATACTTAGAATTAATCCATAAATAAAGATAAGGAATTTACCATCAAACAAACTGTTCTTGAATTGAAACAGTTATATTCACACCACCTGTCATAATAGCCATTCATTTATTTGATTACTAAACATATTTTATAAGATTTAAGAATATTTTGATCTTATTTCTATGTAACTTGGTATGCCTATTAATATATTTGGTATTGGTATGTATTCAAACGAAAATAATATGGAAAAAGATATAGGACGCCAGGATTTAGGAGATTTTTGCATAGGTTCATCAAAATTCTTCCATTTCTCTAAGGTATTCTGTACCTCAAACGTATAATAACTTGGAATTATTTCTTCGAAAATTAAAATATGAAGACTATGATGCGGCGATTTAAATGATATGTATGTTGCATGGGCAAAAAAGTGAGTTTACCAAATTCTTTTGTTTTTTTTGTGTTTATGGGAAAGCAGAGACCGACCAAATCCTACACAAAAAAGAACTGCATACGTTCTCCAAGAAACATTGGTATCGCCACATAAAATTATTTTACCACCGCTGGACATAAAGTTGGGATTGATGAGGTAATTTGTACAGTCAGTTCCCAAAGATGGAGATTATTTCAAATACATAGTTTTAGTTCTCTCAAAGGAGTCCAGATCTATGTAATCTATTAATAATGTATAATTCCATCGAGTGCAATGCATGTTTTAATATTTATGGAAGTTATACACATATTACGGAAACATATATCGTGAAATAATGCCACAGAAAGACCATCAATGAACCTTTTAAATAAGCATCGAACTTATTCCAGGTGACGGCTGGTAGTTTTTCGTGAAAGAAAGCCATTTCGTCGGACTTTTCCCGGCTTTTCTCGTCGGAAATATCGTCGTTAATATGACGGTTCGATGGTAAATGTGCCGATTCGGGCTGATGCATCGGCGGTCGCGTTCACTGATAGCGCGCCTCTGAAATATGCATGCGGCCAGTGTGACGCTCGCCTATAAATTTTTCGCCATAGATCGAGCGGCGCTCATTTAAAATTTAAAAGCGCGGTCGCGCACCGCTCTAAATAATACAAAAAAGTCGCTGTCACTGGCCGCAGGCTCGATGCATCGATGTACGCTCGCAAATGTCTGCGTGTGTGTGTATGTACTTTATGTCCGCACTGTTCTACATAGGCCGACATTACAAAATTATTCACCTCGTTCAAATATTGTGTATTCATCCAATAAAGTGTTTTTTTTTCTGATATGGATTTTGTTGAAAGTTGAAAAGCTCAGCATTTTCGTAATATATATCAATTTTGACAACGAAAAATAATTTGATATTGAGTATTGAACATGTATGGTGTTATTAATAATCGTTACCAAAGAGATATCGGCTGAGCCTTGGACAATATTGAAAATTTGAAGAAGTGTCAGGACTCTTCGCTGGTAGCTCATCTAGAAGTCAGTTAAACAGCTATTTTCAAGCGTTTGCATTAAATAAAAATGATTAAAAAACTTGAAAAGTGAAGCCAACATATCTTGATCGTCATATAGGTCAACATATGAAGTCGTGTTCTTGTGGAAAACAGGACTTTTGTGGAAGATGGTGGTGTTTTTAATTCCATCAAACCCCTCGTATTGACGTGATATTTGTCATATGACCGGGACGAAAACCTGTATAACGTGAAATAAGGATCCCCTCTCCCAAAGACCTAAGGATACCATTGGCCAGCGAATAACTTAAACGTTTATGACTGCTCGCCAGCACTGGATCCACCTGGAGGTCTCTTGAACAAAACGCTTCAAGTTAGAATTAATATAATTACGCTATGTCTGAACGGTACCAATAAGAATATATCCATCAAAAATCAAACAACCAATGCTCATAAAATATATAACTTCTGCACCTCGGAATATTGTCTCATTAACTTTCTTTTTTAACTTTGTTAATGCGACAATATTAAGTAAATTAGGAGAGTTTAATAGAGTTTAAAACGAATTTTATACTTTTGTAAACTGTAATTATATTCGACGTCATCTATAACGTCAGTCTGCTGTTTTATTGGAACGACTATAGAAAGTATAGATATAGTATAGAACTGGTTGTAATATATGTGCTATGTGATTTTTAAATTAGAAAACTAATAAACCTGCTAAATATCTATAAAATTAATCTAATGATATTTTGCATTCTGTCGAATAATTTATCCTATTTATTTATTGTCTAACTGAATCTTACTGACAACTAAACTTTTATTGAAAGGAAAACAAGTTCAAATGTATTAAAAATTAATATGACCAATTTTATCTCAATATCTAATTGTTAATTTATATCTTTCTTTGTTTCAGGTAAGTGAAGCACCACATTAACAAATATGGCGCCGGTTCCAAAACAATTAATCCCAAGGCCGAGCAATAAATACATCATTAAACCCGACGACGCTAACGACGATTTCGACAAAAGACCGCATCCTTGGGCGCGAATAAAACGCGCAAAGCCTCCAGTTCTTCCTTCGCATCGGCTTCAATTAATTCAATTAACGATAAGTAACTGTGAAACAGCTGAAGCGTCGTTCCTCCGCGCCCCGCGCGTTCCCTCAGCAAGCTCTCGCTCCCGCTCTCTCACTCGCTAGCTCTCTCGGCTGCCTCTCACGAAACAATTAGGAAATTTATAGCGCAAATCCTCTAATAATAACGCAGTTAATTTGACGGGGAGGGATTGAATCGATTCGGGTGGGCGAAAGAGACGGCGCGAGCGGGGTACGGAGGGGGAAGCGCTCGCAAAGGGCCTAGTCAAAGGCGTTAATACAAAGTAACACGTGCCAGAGCGGGTGATCGCATTAGATGGAGTTATAAAGGAACATGTACATGACACGATTTGCATGAATGCCCGACTGAGGGCGATTTTTAAAAACAGTTTCATTACCAGGGTTTATGTTTTCAAAAAGAATCATCTGCGTTAAATTCCATAATGGAAAGATTTATAGATGAAATACGTCAGTTTTTAAATATATTTTTTTTTTAATTTATATTTTACTTAAAGTTTTATCACAGTTCTGATTCTTGAATGACATAATTTTCACACTTGTGCCAACTAAAAATATAACCAACAGATAAATTCAGGTCAGTATCAGTCAATACTAAAATTTAGTAATAAAATCTGTAGTTACTCTTAAAGTCATTTTGCAAATTTTATAATAAGATGCAAGCAAATTATTCCAGGCGGGAGTTTTTTTTAAATTTTTTGATATATTATTTACAATTTGTGTCAGTCTCTACAGTGTCTCTATAGGTGCTTATCTAGGATGACCCATTAAACCTTACTTGGTTTATAATAAAATAAAACTACTAGCGCTTTTCAGTATTTTTACCCTTTAGTCTAGTTTACTACACAAAAGATCACACGGTTTGGTTCTCTTGAGTCCAACTCCTCGTTCAGTATTGTTCAAGAGTTGCAGCACTTCAGTTTTAACATGGGAATCGAGTCTTTCCTCATGTCTTTTTGTGAATCTTTTAATTTCCTCTCTGACAGTTGGAATACGAATTTGATTGTTTTGAAGTAGTTGTTCCTGTAGTAACTTGGTGCATCCACAATACTTTTGAAGGCTTCTGGAAATACTTATCTTAAGTTAATATTACTTCTCATAGAGTAAGAAAGCGCTATTTTTACTTTTATAAAGATGAAACCGATTGCTAGCCTATATCAACGTCGTCATAACAATGGTGCGTTATACGGTTCCAAAGTATGGCCTCGTTTCCTCAAACTGACCATGGTCAAAATATTTCAAGCTTTTCAAAGTAAAGTATTGAAGATGGCTGTCCCATGGTATATCAAAAGTGACCAAATCTATTGGGAAACAAGATTTCTTTGTCAATATTTCATTCAATTCATTCTTGATCTGCTATATAATGTCACGTTTATAATTTACGATTTTTTACATTCTACATTTCTGCAGTTCGATTTCTAGAAGAGATAATTAAAAATGTTTTTTACAGCTATCATTTGTACCATCATTGCCATTTATACATAGGAGTGTCGACTTCCCAACAAGTAAGCTGTTGTTACTGTTCGGACTTGGCGGTTCGCGGCATCTTCCTTTTAAAATTCAATTTGACCATATAAGTCTCTAAGAACTTCGTTCACCATCCCACATAGGATGTTCAAACTGTTATAATCTATGTTTTTGGATGAGAGATGAGATTGGTGAAGTTTAATTATTTTTAAGAAAATGTGTTTAGCTTCCAAAACTGCCCAACGTGAGAGCAAATGTATATGGTCAAAAGAAGAACGAAAATAAATAAAAATGACAACCGCATACTTTCCGCATCTAGTATACATCTCCATTAACCGACGGATAAATAAAATCTTATTTACAGAGCCACGATTTGGTCTATATCCTGTTTGCTCTTTTATCAATAATTTACCAACAATTGATAGGAAGTGTACCCTCAATAGTTCATTAATGACCGTGCTTGTATAGGATCTTCTAATTATCTGTGTTTAAGGATTGTAAACGGTTTATTGCTGAAGGTACCGATAACTAAATTTGAAGTCCAAAGAGTGTCCATTTGTTTACTGTCAAAATTATTTCTTTTCTTTGTAATTTCTATAATATTTTTTTAAAAAACTTTTATATTTGGTTGATACAGGAAACATCCTTCAAGTGTCGTTTTTACCAACGCGGTTTTATCCGGACTGGACCTATTGTTTAATGTGGGCTCCGAACCTCGGTCCTCGACATTAAGCTTAAGACACCCCACCTGTCTTTTCCAGTTTGATTACGCCAGTGCGTGACTGGGATGGTTATTGCTTGATGGATTTTCCACTGTTCTATCGCAACAGAAGGAGGACCGGCGTCTCGCCTTAACCACTGCGCCATCAAGCCCAACCTGGGTTTTATTTTAAAGATTTTCTTTAACATTCTTCTTTACATGAGATGTTTTATCCCTCTGGGCTTTTTCAAAGTATAATCAAGCTTGTAAGGTAACATAAGACATAGCCTGCCTTTCGTCTTACTTAACAAATTATTAATTATTTAATTATTTTCCAGGTGTATTAATATTAAATTTGTTACAGTAATATTATATTGGTTAAGTTATGAAATGAGAATAAAATACTGTCTTTAGTAGAAACGAGTCATAGAGAATCTTTTATAAATATTACAGCTCTGTTGAAACATCTTTGTCAACGCAATGGGTCACTGTCACAACGATCAACATAGATTAGAACTTTATAGCTGTAAATGATACCGCCACGCCACCCATTCAAAACGGAAGGGTTTTAACCGCCCTATTTCCGAACATTTTGTCGGGAAAAGTATCGGGGCCGCGGTGGGAGTTTTCCGGTTCAATTTTAAAACAGTTAACGGAGGCAAATTAAGCGCACGGGGACTTCAAAGGCACCCGAAGGCCTATATATCCCGTCCGGCGGGCGTGTCTTCGTCAAAGAGGTGCCGGTCGTCAGCGCCGCGCCGCATCCCTCTCCCCTCGCTGACTCTCGCGCCGGCAAAAAGGCTGTCAGCGACATACACCGTTCCGGCCCTCTAATTGAGGCCGGCTTTTTAATTACGCACAAAGAACCCGTCCTCGATCGGCGTCGTTCCTTCCGAGACCGAGTCCGTTTGATGACGGTCCGCGTTCCAAAAAGGGAATTCGACCGAGGGAAAAACGGGCTTTGGGCACGTTCCCCGAAATCGTCCCTTTGTCGGGTCCTACCCCGGTAGTTTCGGGAAACCGCCAAATTAAAATACAATTTACTAAAAGAATTGTTCGGTGTGTTCATTATAACCTCTAAACACTCCCTATAACTGTACCCAGGATAATTGAACTAATAAAATTATTAACCAGCAGGGTTAGAAGAAAATAAACTATTCCTGTTTTATACGTTTGTTTGAAAATTAATGAGTAATAGGCACTGGCCTAATATTTTAGATGTTGAATTAATTATTAAATCATTTAGTTTTTTTTGGCAATTTTAGAACATCGCAAAAATGTTAAGGAAAAGTAGTTATGAAAAGTTCTTCCCGTATAAAATATGGCATTTATATATGTTACATATTTATTTATTTTTATGATACAAACTACTTTTACTGTCTTGGTATTAATCACAATTTTTTCCTTCTTTCAAGAGTGACGCTGTCCGCGCTGTCAATCTCGTTTAGTATTACGGGTACTGACCGATCCCGTGTTTCTCTTCCTCAGTATCACAATCAACCTATATTACCACCATCAATATACTAATGAGCTGCTGAACTCTACCTACCTAGTTGGGACTATCGACTGAAAACAGTCGAACTAGTCGACAGTCAAAAAATAGCGACTGAAAGTAGTAATTACTGTTGCAAGCATGAGTGGGTGAGATGGTTTTTCTATTGTCAGTTTTTCATTGGAAAGTTTTGTAAGATGAGCAAATTGTTACCGCGTAACTATTGTCAATTGCTGGAGTCATATTTATTCGGAAGAAAATTTAAAGTATCGCACGAAATGGCGTTCTCGACATTTAAAAATATCTCGGCTGGAGTTCCACAAGGTAGCGTCTTAGGACCTCTCCTGTATCTGCTCTACACTACTGATATTCCAAAAACAAAAGAAACACTTCTTGGAACCCTTGCTGATGACACAATTATTATGGCAAAAGATATATCTCTGCCTAGGGCAATAGAAAAAGTGCAAGTGGCAGTTAACAAAATCTACAAATGGACAAAAGATTGGAAAATTCAACTTAATAGCTCAAAATCTGTCCACGTTAATTTTGCATTAAGGCGAAATAATAAAAACTTAATTATATCACTCAATGGATGCCCGATTGCTCAAGCAGAATCAGCAAAATACCTTGGAATCCATCTTGACAGTAGATTAAATTGGAAGCATCACGTTAGACAAAAAGCAAAACACATTAGAACCAAAATAAAACAACTATACTGGTTAGTCGGAAGATACCCTCAACTTGATCTAAAATCAAAGAGTTGATCTATAATACAATTATAAAGCCAATTTGGACCTATGGGGTGCAAATATGGGGTTGCACTAAAAATTCAAATCAGTTAGTCATACAGCGCTGTCAAAACAAGATTCTTCGACTGATTACCAATGCCTATCGCTATGTAACCAATGGAGAACTGCACGATGACCTGGAAATCAAATGGATTTGCGAAGTTGTGCAGGATTTCGCCTTGAAACACGAAAGAAGATTACTAAATCATTCTAACGTTGAAGCAATACAACTGCTGGATAGCGCACAGGATGTCAGGAGATTGAAATGAACTAAACCATACGAACTTGTGTGAACATTTAGAGTGTATTATTAGTGTAAACTATAGCTATAAGTTAATAATTAATAAATAATTATAATTTTATAATTGAGGAATACATACTGATGTATTTTCTCACACTCGTCTGCTTGTTAATTAATCCAAGCACACAGGAAAAGTAGTAATAAATTAATTGTAATAATAATAATAATTAAGATTGTACTAAGCGTATCTAATACAGATGTTATAAAAAAAAATTGGAAAGTTTTTTTTGTTATGGAAACTGCATTGGTGCTCTACAATAATGTTTCTATCTTCTGTGGTTATTGCTAAGAGGATATATTTCCAGAAGATATATTGTTTCTCAATTACTTTTGGATATCAGAAGTGAGAGGCTCATAAAAAGATAAGAGAAGACGATTTTTTGAGAATGTTAATGATTTGTGTCACTGTCCAAATGTTAGAGAGATAATTTAATTTAACATATTGATTAAAGCAATTATTTAACTTGCATTATTATTAGTTTATCTTTCTTAAGAGTAAATTTTTCATGGAACAGAGCCATTTGAAGTGGAATTTGTAGAATAGTTTGCGGATGATCACAACAGTTTTGAAACATTTTAAATGATTAGAAATTACTCAAAAGTAAACTTGAACCTGAACAAATGTTTTCGTATACTAATGTTGGCAAATGTTGCGAGAAATTGTTTCGCCATCAGCCACTAAAAACAAAACTTCTGCTCTATAGTTGCTGTATTGTAGGGATGCTAAAAAATATTGATATATCGATATTTTTGGCCAATATTTTTTTGACCGATATATCGATATTTTTGTCAGCCGATATTTTTTCCAGAAAATTAAATATATTTCTTAAACATTATAAAGCACCATTTTAAAAGGTTTAGAAATATTTTTTGGGTGGCCCACAGCCCTACTATATTACTCAGCTCCCTATAGTTTTAACAAAGTGGTTGTCCACAACTAGAAAAATATTACTAATGAATTGGTTAATTGGGAATTACCAAACATTTTATCAATTATTCCCAATGTCACACTATCTGAATGGTCCATTGTTATCATGGTAACGTATCGTTTTCTTGTCTAAAGTTCAAACGCCGCTAGAAAACTGCACTTTCCGACGATGAAAGGGATATTCCATAGCGTAGTTTTACTACTTTTTTTAAAATTAATTTTTAATTTTCTCAAAGAAAGGAAGCAAAAGATAACTTATGGTACTGATGAGACAGATACAGGTAAGCTGGTATTCCGCTCATCTTGCTGTTAAGAAGAATATTATTGTTGTTTTCTATTTTTCATTGCAAAAATTTGTAGATACGAGTTAGAAATATGACTTCAAGGAGCCACTGAGTTTGAACAGTTTTCTGTTGAAATAACACTATTATATCACCTCCAAGTTATACTAAATATATAAAAAAGATTTGTAGTCATTGAATATCTTCGATATTTAATGACGTATAAAACACCCACATAAGTGAGTTTCTGAATAACGATTAACAGAACCGTAAAGTTTCAGAAAACCTGAGCAAAACAAAAATAAAATCTATAGCGATGAAATAAAAATATTTTTCCGGCAAATCGCATTACACGAACCGTTCGTAAATTGGTGGAATCATCCACTGCGAGCGAGTCGTACGTTTTCTGGTCGCGTCCACGATAAGCCCCACTCCCGTATCATAGACAAAAAGTCCCGATCTGTTGAATTAGGAGTAAAGGAGCGAGAGAGGATCGGAAGACGATGGGGGGCCCGAAGCAACCAACCGATGCAATTAGCTACGTTGTCTCCGGGCCGTTGTTGCTTACCGGAGCGACACGTGACCGGACTGCCGTGTGCCGCCGCGGTCTCGCAGGAGCTTCCGGATGAAATTTAAAACTTTGCCGGTTTCTTTTTCCGTATGCGCGACCACGACGCTGTTTCCATTTTTAAATTGCTCCCTGGAAATATCATCCATATAAAATATGCTCTTTGGGGCGTAATTTCATTGACCTGTCCGCGTATGTTTTACCATTTTCGTTCCGGAACAATGACAATCCTTTTTAAACTCATGCGACTCAAATTATCATTAAAATATGACAAAAATACTTTTCCTAGAACAGAATTTGAAGAAACTGGTTTTTATTTATACTCTGTCACTTTTTCATCAAACTCTGAATGTAACTAGATATAATTAATTATCTGTTTCGGATTTATGACAATATCAATTAGGTATTATTGTTTAATTTTTTCTTTTAAATACTTAACAGAAGTAGAACCTGGTGGACGAAAATCGTAAGGAATCATAAGGAAGTTAAAGAAACTTTCTACCAGAATCTTAGTATCGCTGATAACCGTAGCAATAAAGCTTTATCACTAAACAAGCTGTGTTACTAAGACACAAGTTCGCCCTTCAGTGTAATTGTTTCTACAGTATGTAACATCTGTTACGCTCCTCTCGAAATCAATGGCATATTGATGAAGTGCATTAAGTACCATAACCGAAGACTATTTCAGCGAATACTTCTTTATTCACCTTTATTATTAAAATTATAATCTTTCTGGCCAGTGCTAGGTTAGTCACCATTATTTAGCGATCGTACTGAGAGTGTGAGGTCATCGTTATTTTATGTTCCTTGTACATTGTTTCTAGAAAAATATACTGTTTCATTAACTCATATTGTATTAAGCCTATAAATTAATTTTAAAAGATTTTTTTTTTGAAGCTTTATTTTGATAAAGTGGTAAGATGTATTTTATTCAAAGTATGCTTTATTGGTAGCTACTACTTAAGTAGTAATTGTAACACTTTCCATTTTAATGTTTCCAAGTATATTTTCACAGGCTTTGCAACATGCAATTGAGCGTTGTGATGCCGAAAATAATATTGTTGTCTTTTTGCTTTTATTCCGGCCTTTTTTTCAGTTGTAGTCTAAAGCGATCCCCATTGATAGTTTTAACGAATAATGCCTTCAAATGCTAGTCTTCAAATTTTTAGCTATATTACATACATTTTCCTATATTCAAGCGTAACATTGCAAGAACTGGATATATGTTTAACATACAATACGAACTACAAATATCTGAATTCGTTTACCCACGGATTGTCCACCATATAAGCATTTCATAAAACCTACAGAATGTCTACTTAGAAAGCATCCATCCTTACTTGGTTAGTTAGTTACTGGTATGACTTGAGATAATTATTCTGTAACAAAGTTCACTCTCATTTCTTTAAAAAATTATAGCCATCCATGTGCTCAGAACGATTTGAACCATCTCTTGTTTTTCTGCTTGCAAATCATTTTTTTTATAACAAAATTATTCCATCAATGTAGTGTCTAATTTCATTGCTTGATATGATATATTACTTGCTTATATTATGTAGAGGATAAATTTTAAGACGTACTTATGTTTTGGTTTATTTTAGTTCTGTATATGATTCATTTTTCTTCATCTTACTCAAAAAAATCCAACTTTATTTTACTTTCGCATCTAATTTTTGTCTTAAATAAATGATTGGCATTTTTTTATATTGCATTACTATTCAGATCACTGCGAGACAAATGAAAATACATGGTAGTGTTAATTAACTTATAGTTATTATAATAATTAAAATTCATTAATGTGCATATCATCAGAATTGCATATTAAGAAACATTATTTAAAATCCTCTAATTTAATACCTTTTTTTAAAAACAGTTGAAGATAAATCTAATGAAGTCAAATTACTTTGCCGATATATTCATAGTATTAAATTGAAATATATATGAATATATGTTTCTTTGCTTATATCGCCGATATGAGTTTTCTACGACGAGTAATATTTGTCACATAACGTTAAATTCATGCAACCACAATAACAATATCAATGTTATTTAATTTCGGGACCGTCTGTCTGTCTGGCAGCCCGATGCGAGTCACAGACGGTGTCTCGATCTTATTTGTTTCGTTTTTCCCGTCCGCATCTGTCACGCGACATTCCCAGACCGGGTGCTCGCCTGCAACGACGGCAGCAGGAACACTACGAGCCGCTAGTCTCTCCATTACCTTCGTCGCCGCATCCATCAATGCCGAACTCATGTTATGGCACGTACGCAAACGTATTCCCGAACGATGCCGGGACGCCAAACTCTCCGGGACACCCGCGGGAATTTCGAGACGTTACTGCGAAACTTCTGGAAGTGTCTGGGTGTCCGATGGATGAATGAAAAAACAAACAAAATTGGACACAGTCGAATTACGGATGAGATTGCTTTTCCTATGTCAGGCGGTAAAAGAGTTCAACAATACGACGAGGATTTGTTTGTTTTTTCGAATATTTCTATTCAAGAACAATTCGAAAAGATTTTCATGACCATCGGTTGTTTATAACATGGAACGCAAATGGGCTAAATCAACGAGTCCGGAATCTAGAACTATTTCTGAGAACACATAACATAGATGCAGCTCTCATATCGGAGTTTCATTATTAAACAAAAAATACATTAATACGGGGTTATGATGCATTCTGGACACTACATCGCAGTAAACGTGCTCGAGGGGGAACAGCTCTAATTATAAAACGAAATATACAGCATTTCTAACAAGACGAGATAAACAAAAAGAAATATAAGCTACGATAGTTAGTATTGAAAATACTAATTGTGACACGTTTAGGCTTATAACGTAGGAAATAATCAGTTTAAACCTAAGACTTAAAAGTATATACGATCTTGAGCTGCAAACCCAAAATATAATTGAACAAATTCGGTCTGAGGCAAAAGAGGCTACCGCGGCATTAAAAATGAAATCAGAATATGACGTAAATTACCCGTAAATTAAATTGATAAAAGAAAACGAAACGATGGAAGCGTATGTCGCAGAACCAAAAATGCTGTAGAAAAGAATGTTAAGCCCGGAAGCAGTCAAAGATTACTCGCTATGGGAAGTAACTCGCGGATTTAAAAGACCAATTATTAGAGTATCGCCTATTGCGATCAAAATGAATGGGTTCGACGCAACGATGAAAAAGCTTAATTGTTCGCAGAACATTTAGCTAACGCATTCTAACCGAATGATATAGAATCTACAATAGTTATAAATCCTGTTTATCAGACCATCGTAGCTGTAAATCTGATTTATCCAATGCAAGTTCCTACAGAAATTGACAACAACCTCAATCCTAAAACAGCTCCTGGAATTGATGATGTTTTATCTGGGTTGCTAAAGAGACGAAAAGCAACAATCATGTTGACATATATATTTAATGCCTGTTTGACACTAAGCATGTTCCGGAATGTCTTAAGGTTGCTCGAATAAGTATGCTTAAAAAACCTGAAAAACTGGCAGAATAAGTTGAATCTTACAGGCTTATTTCGCTGCTACTTGCGATATCAAAATACGAAATAGCGGACCAAACCACATGAACTTTTTTAGTGTATAAGAGTTATTAGTATCTTAACTTTAGCTTTAAGTAGATTAGTTTTATTTCAATTTGGGAAGTACATCCTGATGTATTAATCCCGTACTTGCATTGCTTGTGTATTTATGCAAGTACTACAAAACCACAATAAATTAATTTGTAAATTAAGGTTGTACTAAGCATACCTAAATAAGAAAAATACCATCCGTTGCGAAGTTACCAAATATTTAAAAGATATTCGCTTTTTGAACACGGCGGCTTTATCTCCGTCATTATCTCCATTTAATGTCATCGATAATCAAGCAGAATCATGCTCGCACAATACGAACGAAATAAATCCGAAATAGGCAGCAACAATCACCGTCCATTGTGCCGAGTAATCAATTGTTGGTCCATCCGAACCACCCCTCTTGTAAATGTTACGTTATACACATGTACCGTCCGATTCCGACCCCCCCCCACCCCCTCGCTCCTCTCCCGATTCCACCCCTGATAGATAGCGTAGAGCGGCGCGAGCCGCCCGGGTAATGCGGGGCGCGGGGGGACCATCGTAGGTCTTCGACTATAATTAGAATTATTGCCTAAAATGGCGCCTATTCATCACGGCCATTTGGCCGCTCGTAATTACCAGTTTAGGAATTGGCACTCTGTTATGTCAAAACATTAATGGTTCGGTAATATTTCACCTGGAGAGGTGCACGGATAAATGGACCGTTTGTTGCGGACGTGGCTGCCCTCCCTCGAAGTATTACGAAAATTATGCAACGGCCGTAAATTGGTTTTAGTGGTTCGTTTTTCACCTGCATGATTATGATGGCGGATAAAAAGCGAACCACATTAAAACGAATCTTTCTTCAGTTATGGTAATATTAAGGGGTTATATCTGTTTTTCTCCATTTTTTATCGACCTAAATTACTGCTAGTCTGTCTGCATGTATGGATCATATTCGTATATAATACTTAGGTGTTTCGAGGATAAATTTTCTAGCGCAACTATATCTTATTGATTCCCATAGTATAAATAATAAACAAAATTAAAAACAAATATATTTTTCAGTGCAACCTTTATCAATTAATCAATAACAATCTTAGTTTATTAACATTGTTCAGTTGTATTTGCATCAATATACAGGAACTACTTAGGATAAAATTAATATATTTATATATAAATATACTATACAAATTCATGTGGTTCGGGTCGTTTCAATCTTGTCATTTCCTGCGTGTTGTCCAGTGGCTCCATTGATTCCATTCCTATGACTTAATAACCCTATTTCGTGTTTTAATGCGATATCATGGCGAAATCCAGTGTAAATATTATTTCGAAGTCACCGGTTAGGTAGCAATAAGCACTAGTAATTAATAAATGAATTTTGTTTTAGCATCGTTGGATTATAAGTTGACTTGATGTTCTAGTGCATCTCAGTATTTGAACTCCATAAGATCAACTAGGCTTTATAACAGAAAGATAAACCAGTCTCTTTGATTTTAGATCAAGTTGGAAATATCTTTCGACTCGATACTCCGATCTGCTCTGATATTTGACTAACGTGATATTTCTAATTTATCCTGCGATAGGGATGGATGCCTTGGTATTTCTCTGTAAAATAGTCTGGTTTTTATCATTTCGCTGCTAGGCAAAATTAACGTGGCCAGATTTGGATATATTAAGCTTTATTTTCCAGTCTCTAGTAGAGCTCGGGATCTTGTTGACTACAATATCACTACAAGTAATAACTGCAACGAAAGTTATTTAATTTAATATTTTTTATGTTATTAAGCATTTTTTTGACAGAAATATGAAGACAGGAAGGAAAAAGCCATTCCATAGTTGAGCCCAAGTACTCTTAATACGGTTTTTACCTTGGCTGAAATTGTAATCATCATATTGAGAGCAACGCCACCAAAAGTCATCATGTTGACATACATACTTAAAGCCCCCTTTAATGAGTGACCCACATTCCAGGATGTTTTAAGATGGCACAAGCAATTATCAAACAAACAAGTTGGATCTTACAGGTACTACTCGCTTATACCTGCAATATTCAAATTATTTTAAAAACTTCTATTACAACGTATTAAACCACTTATAAAAATACTAGATTACCAGTTTAGATTTCGAAATCAACCAACTAACAATCGACCAAATACATAGAGATTTCTGGACCTATCACAATCTTTGGTATTGGGTACGGCATTTAGGACTGATTCACAAGATGAGTAAATTGTCACCACGGAGTCTGCCAGGGTAGAGTTTTGAGGCCATTCTTGCTCCGCACTGCTGATATCCAAATAACAAAATTATCAGTTACTGTTATGTTTTCAATATATTTTCATAAAAACATATCTCTGTTTAGGGTAGTAGAAAAACTATAAGTGGCAGTCATTATGTCAATGTTATCATTCAGTTCAGTTAAATAACATTTATTCAATTTTTACAGACTAGACACAGCATTATATCTTTCGGAAAACAGATAGAAAACCTCGATGTGATTCTGAATTATAGTGTGCTAAGACAATATAGTGAGGTTCAAAATTATTATAAGCGTTTCAAGCTACAGACTGATTTTCTCGTAATCAAGCTTTCGAAACTAATAAAAATTTTAAAGCTTTCGTTCGTATATAGGAATATAACATTTAACCAAACATTTGTATCTATTAATATACTTATGAGAAAATGTGTTTTAAAAACCAAACAGATATAACCCCTTAAACTCTACGTTTAAGGGTTAATTAAAATATTAATTAAATAACGAACATTATCATGGAGGCCGTAATTAAACGCACGTACATCGGAAGAGAGGAAAAAATTACACGTACTCGTCCCCCCGACATCCCCTCTTATAAATTCATATCAGTAAACGTGAATGCGAGCCCATTCCAGCGTTAATTAAACCCCATTGGCATCATAATTAGTTCAATAACTCTCCATAAATGACAAATCATTTTATTTATAAAGCCGAACTTTCTATTAAAATATAATTGCATCTGTTTGCCTATTAAATTAAATATTGATCTAAAATTTACACGAGATTGGCCACATAAATGCATATTATTTCGGAGTGAGTGTTCCGGGGAACTAACCAGCTCGGCATATCGATCTTTCTCCTCTATTGGCAATGCTCTACTTACGCTGTACAAAAAATTACTTGCTATTTTGCTGAATTAGTTTGATTAAATACACACAACGCCTTTGGCCTAAAAAATTGTTGGTGTAAACATTTTTTGGGAATATCTTTGAGGCTTGGCCCTGCTTCTTAAAGTGGTTACGGAACCACTATTGTCAGCATATTTTACTCTCTTGCCTATGAACAAATACATTTACAAATCGCACAAACATCCGTCTACATCCGTGTTGGTCGGATTGACAAATGAACACACGACTATTGCAACAGTAGAAGATCATTCCCACTGTATTTTCCAGTGTAGTTACTAAAACGGTTAAACATATGGAGCATTAATTTTAAATCAAAAATATTTGACATACTCAAAATGCAGAAAAGTAGATTTCGACATATACTAAAAAAAAGTATAAAGCAAATGTGAAAAAAGTGAGTATCACTTCCTTGACAACAGTTTGTATATGCTTTTTCGTAAAATGATTTTTTTTTGAAAATTTCTGTCAACGTTATGATTTCCGGTATGGTTGGCGTAGTGGTAAAGGAGGCAGGATGGTCCTACTGATGCGATAGTCGGAGGTTCGAATCCTTGTGGGACCTGGTCGTGAATATATGTTTGTGATTATTTAACATTTATGATTTTCCTTAGACAAGAGCGCAAAATTCGACAAAGAAAATGATCCTAGTTACGCCAGTGACAAGGCCGGGTAAGACGGGTTGTCTTCTGGGATAATCTCCAAGTTGGTCACTCGCCAGTCGGTAACCTTAATGCCGTGTACCGTGGTTCGGAGCCCACGTTAAACAGTAGGTCCAGTCCAGATAAATCCTAGTTATTATTTCCTTATTATTAATTTTTAAGATTTGGTTAATGCTAGGTTTATTTTTTATTATTAATTGCAGTTACTATATATAAAGTTTTGTAAAATACTCTTCTTCATAATATGAATATTTTGTTCATATTCGAAGGCCTAGTAAAAATATAACCTTCCTTATATATACCTTATATAACCTTCTAACTATAGATCCATGATTCGTCGTTTATTACAATAATTCTAGTTGAACCAGTAAATCTAGTCAATCCCTTGAGTGAATTGATGGCCTGATGAACTTTTATGGTATAATCCCTTGAAACTAGGCATATAATTAATTCCCATCTCAGATACTAATGAACATAATGGACCTGGTGGTATGATCAATTGTGGCGATTTTACTTTTCCACCGGCACAACATAACCCAGTCATCTTTCGAATTGTGACTGATTTGTTGTTACTACAGTCTATTTTTGGATCGTAGTAGAAAGTTGTTCATTCATGGAGCACTGCGTCTGCCGAAGTATTCAATTTAATTGTGTCATGCTCGCTGTCGTTGGATATGATATGCACTTAGGCTGTCCACTTAATTTTCAGCAACTTTATAAAGCAATTGTAACACAACAATTCGACTACTATCATTTTATGTCTCTTGCTGCCCATCACCGCGATTAGCACGTGAGGTAGCTCATCGAAAATTTGATATACTTCTATAACCTGATTGTATTTTTAACAAATGTTTATTCGATGCAGTTACAATGCGATTTGAAATTCTAACGATAATATCATTTTTTATATCATATTTAATATATATGTTATTGTTTTTTATTTGATTGTCACGTTATCGGATCGGTGATCCTACCAAAATTGATGAATTGACTTTTCTATGAAATATACATCATTCAAAGTATTAGATGGTTAGTGTCCAGAAATTACTTTCCAATTTTAAGACACTATTTATTTTAATCGCGGTTGGATAATAGTGGCCAGTAGTTCAGTATTCAACATTTTTGTACTCATACATATTTTAACAGCCAACAACAATATCGATCTTTTGTGACAAACAAAATAGTTGTTTTTACGTTTTTTTCTCGCAATTAATCCATAATGTTCTCACCATAACAACGTTCTTCGAGTTGATTCAGCTCTTTTTACTGGATTTGGCATTTTTTATTCTCTTTTTTAAATGCATGATCATCAAACCATATATTCACAACCGAACATATTTTCTATTTTTATATTTAACGCCTTTAGAGGTATATATATATATATATCTTTCCTGTCAGGGCCTTTTATGTGGTCGGTTTCTTTCCCGAAAGAATGGTTTGCATCGACTATTTCTTTAGAGCCGTACACGGACGCGCGTTGCCGCCACCACCGCCGACTACCCTTTCCGACGCCCCCCGCCGTAAGATTGATGTGATATTTTTAAAGTTTTAGCGACTGCTGTCGAGGATCTAAACGATTGCTTTCTCTTTTTCCTCTAAAATAGAGAACAGGTCTTTTTGTCTTTGCTTGTTCCTTTCGGGCAAATTTTTATGGCGGTGGCTCCGAGTCAAAGAAGAGGCTAGTTTATTTTTTCGCCCCGTTATTAATATTTCAGTGGGTTTTCGTACGGTTTTTGTTGGTGGTTGATTGGCTGGGTGGGTCAAAGACATCGATAAACCAGGCAATTTTTCTTCAGAATGGAGATAGAAATGATATGCTGTCGCTTTGATATATGTTTTAAGTCCTCCTGGAGGTATCGACGGCTAATTTAAATTTAATTTACTTACAATATGTTTTTTTATGTTGTATAATTATAAGTTATAAAACATGTAAGTAACATTCATAAAGTATTAACATATATAAAGTTATGGCCCACCAGGAAAAATTTCAGTTCTAGGAAAATTATGTGTGTGTGTCGTTGTACCTTCGTCCTCCAATTAGCTCTTGATATTGTTCTTATTACATTGTGTTTACCGAAATATCAGTGGTATTTCCACTCCTGGGGAAGTCCTCCAAGTTCTGGGGTTATCAAAGTCTAATAATCCAAATAATCCAAATCCTAGGTATCCAAATACTAGGGGTGTTTTTCAAAGGATATGTCTTTCCAAATTCTAAATGTTTTCGGTTAGGTCTCAATTCACCTTTGGTGGCTTTAGAGATCAAGGAAGGCTTGGAGTAACTATAATTTGTACCCCTAATATTAACCCTTGTTGATGCTTCAACTTAACTTGCAGTTCGGTGTTTTGTTGCACGTTCGGCTAAGTATCAGCTACAATCTAAAATGGAATCATGTAGCAACATATTGTATCATTATAAGGTTATTTAAGATTTCGGTGATATCACAAGTATACCAGAACAAACAGTATTTAAAGCGTCAAAGTAGTCACTGGAAAACTTCCATGATGTAATATATAATTAATTTAAAATATATATTCCAACAATTACACAATACATTCTTTTTCGCCAAAAATGAGTGAATAAATATAGAATGTTGATGGATTAATACAAGTAATTAAAGAGTTAAGACAATAATAAGGCAAAAAAATAATATTAAAACTCTTTTTTCTGGGTATTATTTTCTGATATGACCATATACTTGAAACTTAATTCTACCATCATGTATCCTAAAGACACTCTTCAAGAATAATTCGGTTATCTACGCTTAAAACACTAATACGAAACGGCATTTTGAAATTTGTATTTAGGTAAGCTGATAAGCTGTCTGAAAAGTATTTGATAGTTTGAGCTAGATTTTTCATCTATCTAGTCTATCAAGTCTTGCAATTCATTGTCTTCGAACTTTTCTGGTTCTCCATGTAGCTTTTTGTCAATAACGTCTAAATCATCACTTTTAAATCGTTGAAACCGAAACCGAAATTTGAGATACGATAGAGCAGCATCACCATAAATGTGTTTAAATAAAACAGTAAAAGTAACGAATATCGAAAATACAATTTTGAGCATTCCATGATTAGAGTCTATATATGCTAAATAACTCATAACAATACTAAATGGAAAACTGTTATTTTATGTAGAGAAATGCCAAAACCATCGAATTTAAGAATTGTTTACAATGATACGTCGCATTCTCACCAATAACTCTGATCAGTATAAATGTAAATATATAATAGCACATAGATCATATAAAATTAAATATAAAACACAGTTATTATTTAAATGGTCTATAGGATAAAGTGGATTGATTTAAAAGCTAACAGGTCAGTTGAAAAGTCCCCGGCCTACCATAGTAAAACACATTTTTTTGGCAAAATTAATTTTGTTTATTCAACATAATTCCCTTTAAGGGCGATACACTGACTATAGCGACCCTCTAACTTTTCGATACCATTTTTGTAGTAGGATTTGTCCTTTGCTTCAAAATAGGCCTAGTTTTGTCGATCACTTCTTCATTGGACGAAAATTTCTTCCCAGCGAGCATTCTTTTGAGATCTGAGAACAGAAAATAGTCGCTGGGGGCCAGATTTGGAGAATACGGTGGATGAGGAAGCAACTCGAAGCCCAATTCATGGACTTTTAACACGGTACATTGTCTTGGTAAAGCAGCACTTCCTTTTTCTTCAAATGCGGCCGTTTTTCGGCGGTTTCGTGTTTCAAACGGTCCAATAAGGCTATGTAATAGTCGCTATTGATGGTCCTCCTTTTTCAAGGTAATCAATTAAAATTATTCCATGCGCATCCCAAAATACAGACCCCATAACCTTGCCAGCCGACTGTTGCGTTTTCCCACGCTTTGGAGCGGGTTCATCGTGTGCAGTCCACTCGGACGACTGTCAATTGCACTTCTGAGTGAAGTGATGGAGCTGTGTTTCATCCGTTATCACATATCGACGCAAAAACTCGCCGTTGTTTTTGATCAAAAGTGAGCTCGCGTAGCACCCACTTTGCACAAAGCTTTGGCATACCCAAATATTCGTGAATGATATGATGTACACGTTCAGTTGATATCTTTAGAGTGTCTGCTATTTCATTAAGTTTCAATTTACGGCCATTCAAAATCATTTTGTGGATTTTTTAAATGTTTTTGTCGGTAACAACCTCTTTTGGGCCTTCACTGCGTTCACCGTCTTCGGTGCTCATTTCACCACGTCCAAACTTAGCATACCAATCCTTGATGGTTGCTTTTCCTGGGGCAGTATCCGGAAAATCGGCATCAGGCCAAGTTTTTGCTTCAACTGTATTTTTTACCTTCAAAAAGCAATATTTCATCAACACGCGAAATTCTTTTTTATCAATTTTTTCACAATAACAAAAGTTGCTTCACTCAAAATGCTATAATTTACAAACTAATGATCCGACAGCTGTCAAATTTATACACGCATCTGTTGAGAGTTAGGGCTAACTAAAAAACATATGGATTTAATTCTAGTAGCGCCTTCTATGTCAGGTCGGGGACTTTTCAAATTATCTGTTACATCGACGGTTGCAGTAATTGAAAAGGAATAACTAATTTAACATATCCGCATCATTTTTAGGCTTATTAGAGGGAGTTAATTGATATCTTTTAACACACTAATTATCGTAATAGTTTCCAAAGAGCGTGTTAAAAATAGATGAGGCCTAATTTGAAATTAATATTTGAATACATCAAAATTCAAGTAGGGAGACGACCGATGATCGAACACCAGTAATCTCTTGCGCGTCCTCATTCGTTCTCGCGATACGTAAAATCGAATTATGTCAACGTTGGATTTGTCGTTGACGAGTCGATCCGACGGACAACTATTGCTAATTGATGTTTTAATTCGCCCATATTTCGAACGTATTAACGTCGAGGCTCAGAGATATCCACCACCCCCACCATTCGTACACAAAAGCGCGCGAATCCATGCTAATTAAAATCGCATAGATTTTAGACGGCTGATTCAGATCCAATAATCGACATTTTGAAATAATTAGCGACAGATAATTATATTGCAGCTCTCTAATGGAGCCCGTCGCAGCACCGAGGACGAATTGAAACTGGATATGTGTTGATGGGGGCCACGGAAATGCAATTTTTATAGCACCATTTGCTTTCATATCCTTTTGAATCGCCAAACTCAATACACCAATACGCTATCAGTTTTATGATACATAATTAATTTGTTTACCGATTTTATGATGCACGGTTTTAAAATCAACATTGAATTCATAATTGGATATATTAAAAATCATCGTGGTCCGGTAGATTTTATGTATTATGCAGGTGTGCGCGTCCCGAGTGCTGAAAATATTTGAATATTCTCATTACTGCTTGCGACGCTTTATATACCTTTCAAATATTTTCTCTCTGGGTCTGTGTTTTTCTTCTTCTGTGTTTGGTCTGTTTTTCTCTTCTTTAATACTTTGCCCTTCCTTATCAACAAATCCTACAGCTATAGCAAGCACATTGTTTTCTGAAAAATGTTTAAGCAATATTATCTTTTTTTTTCGTCCTGTGAGTTCTAACTTTCAAAGTCTTCCAAATTCTTAAGATATAGATTAGATTGTTTAACATCTATACTATGGATCTGACAAAGATGCTGCCGAAATTCAGTATGGATAGTAAACTAATTAAGTTGAGGACACAGAGAGGACAGATGATTGTCTTCGGCTGTAGTTGTGCAGCAAGCTCATGGTGAAATCTTCGTGTATATCTGTTTATTTCTCTTGCTGATATGTATGCCTTATTACAAACTTGACATTCAAAATTTCAGTCATTTAATTAATTTATCCTATTTGTAACAACTGAAACTAAACTTAAACAACTGAAACATTATTTTTTGTGTCGAAAAAAATATATATGTTAATTTTAGAAAGTCTTGGACTTTTAACATTTGGACTTGCCGGGAGTATATTGCGACGATTTTTAATGTACCCTATTCATGATGAATAAGGCTATTTTTATAGTAGGTTAATTTCTCTACATATCATTAACGAAAGTTATAGTCATCGAAAAATGAGTAATAGCTGGGGGATTTAAACCCTTTCATATTATATTGATTAAATTGGTTCTATTATTGACTGCTCCCCGGACTATCACACTAATGATGGTGATGTGTCCTTTTTTGTTCTATCTCTCAGTTTCCTATATTCATGTCTCACCCCTTGATTTGATATGTTATCTCACAATGGTTTCAATTAATAAATATCAAGTAATACATTGCAGTATGATTGAGTATTAGAAGAGAGAAAATCGTTATTACTGATAAAATAATCTGTTAAGCCGAAATAAAAGCACTGGTATTTAGTTTTATAAGTCTAGCCACTGATTAATATCCGTTGAAAATATTCGTGTAAATTCAGTAAGAACTTAATCTAGGAGAGGTCAAGAATTAAGAGACTCAGTACACCAAACAAGGATTGTGAATTAATCATGAAGAAGTATTTTTGAAGTTCAAATTACTCACTGTTTTTGATTCTTGAAAACAAATTCAATTGGCAAGTCTCAGTCACGAAAAATCGAGGGTGGTCAATTAAAACCTATATACTTATGGCACAGAATTAATAAATTTTTTGACATATTCATAACTATTACCTAAACATTTCAATAATGTTGAGAGAGTGTATTATTAAAAATATTGTCCATATTTAGCACCTGGGCGCCTACGATTATCATTGCTTTTGCTAGGTTTTCCTATTATTAATAAATTCTAATAATTTAGACAATTCTTAAGTGTGATCTTGATTCTAATTATACATTACTGAAGTTTGAACTAAATATCTTCATTGTTCTGTGTGTTGTAAAACCAAAGCACTGAACCCATTTTGCTTGATGATTTTTAACCTTCAATTGTTTTCAGATCAAAATACTAACCTGCTACAGCATAAAATCTGTAATAAATAAAAATTATTGTTAGTTGCTCTTTGACCTGATAACACATAGTGAAACTTGTCAACACCTGTTAACAGATTGTTGAAAGTAACAACGAAATATTATATTTTGTTGTCATTTTGCGCAAGGCAACTTTTATTCATTACTTGTGATATATATCTAATGATTTATGCCTTATTAAATTATATAAATCTTTTATCAGAAGCAAAAAGCATATTAATCTCATCTTTTTGGCTAGCTTTTACATCACTATTAAGAAACAATTGGTTTAAAGTGGGTCTAGATTTAATTCAAATTCGATTAACAGTGCATGAAATTTACTGCCAGATATTGCAACATCCTCTCAGTTAATTGATTAATAGGTAGCTATAGACAAATTTCATATGTTCCTGTGAATAATATTACTTCTTTTTTCTCTATTTCGTAAACATACGAGTCGATATATTAGGTACGCATGATGTAAACATTCTAATTTTTCATTTTAAAAAGGCAACTTATAAAAAAAATTGATGCGATACATATTAATTAAAATATGTTTCATTATTTACAAATATTTTCCATATTTCTCGGAGAATAGCGATATCGTGTCCAAAGAAAATTGCGGATTTGGCAGTGATACAATCATTGATACAATTTCAAACTTCTTCAGTATTTCAAAATTCTATGCCAGCTAAGCTCTACTACAGTGATCTAAGGAAGTAGTTATCAGCTGCAATGAGGCATCCGTCACATTTTTTGTAACGTGTGACCGATATTTGTCGTACAGAAAGAGGGTCTTGCATTTGTTACTCGCTATTTCTTCTCTTTTGGTAGTAATACGCCATTCAACTTGCTCAGTTGACATAGTTAGACATATGTAGTAACAGTTTGTTTCGGTTTTAAGAGCTCGTAATACATCTAATCCTGGTATATGTACAGCAATACTTTGTGGTCAAGAATATTTCGATTCTGTGTTGATGTGGATGGCTCGCCTGGACCAACCCGTGCCTAACTTGCACTTAGGATTTCCATAATAAATTCATTTTTCATCTCAAGTCACAATACACTACCTAAAACTTTTTTTTATACCTAACAAGTAATGAAACCGTGATGTCAAATTGGTTCTAAATAACATTTTCAGTCAATTCGTGTGGAGGCAAATCATTTAACTCAATTAACAAAAATATTGCATGTCGATAATACAAATAGGAGTTGTATATGCTAAATAAATTCGATAATACTAAATGGCAAACTATTATTTTGAGTAGGGAAATGGCAAAACCATCAAAAGTATTAGTTAGGTTAGGTTGTTTGCTTTAACAGGTCAATTGAAAAGCCCCGGCCTGACACATAGATTTTCTTCATTTCTAGAATTAAGTCCATATGTTTTTTAGTTAGCCCTCACCCTCAAAAGATGCGTATTATGCGGGTATTATGTTGAATAGAAAATACTAATTCTGGCAAAAAAATGTGTTTTACTATGGTTGGCCGGGGACTTTTCAATTGACCTGCAATACTTCTCATTTTCATCAATAGATATCGCTGATCAAAATAAGACTAAGCACATAATATTATTTCAAGTAATGTTTCTGGCGCTCAATCAAAATAGTCAGATTTCATCTAAATCAATAAATTAAATATAACAGGGGGGGTGGTACGGAGACAGGGAAGCGCTAACAATATACATCCATTCAGCGTGTTTAATAAAAAAAATATCCGCATAACGTTTGTTCTTCTCCAACAAATATATGAATTTATAACTGGGAAACTGCGCGTTCCCCTCCGAGCGTGCATAAACATAAACATCAACTAGTCGGTAACATCTGTGTCACCCTCGCCGTCTCTCCCGAAAGCCAGAAGAAGAGCCATCTTCGAAAACTTTTTGCGAAACGTCCCGGACGGGCATAAATCCCAAATCCATAAGGCCGTCCCGTTTCGACAATATCGTGCTCGTACGACTGAACGTTGTAAGATAATGCGCGATACATTTAAATGGCACATCCATTAATAATCCAGCGATGGAGTGAAGGGCGGGGAGGTCGGGGGACCGAAATCGCGGAAAAGACGCAGGAAAAGCGCCCCATAAAGATTGTAAAAGTCTGGAAATGGTCACTGCTATAACAATAACCGGGCGGATTCGGAAACGGCGGAAAGAGATATGGATTTGTAAGGGGTGGGGGACGAGGGGGGGATGACACAGACACGGAAAAGACGCTTGTGTAACATGTATAAGCGAAGACAAATGCTGCAATAGGAAATGAATTAAATATTGAGAGTCTTTCTCTCGCGGGGAAAAGCTCGAGTGTTTTTTGTCCTTCTTTATTTCGAAGGAGATATAAAAACAAATGCACAGACAATGGCACAATGTAGAAATAAAACTAATTATATGACGAATGTTTCCTATCGATGTCCAATTATAAAAACTAAAATAAATCTTCCAAGAAAAATCAGACATTTTTTGGGATATCCAAGCGTTCATTCATTTTCGATTATCCCCATAATAGAGCTACTATCTAGGCAAATGGTAAATAGTTATAAATAGTACTTAAAGTAGTAAATAGTAAATAAAGTACTGTCTCGAGGGATATGTTTTCAAGTATTCGATAATGTTCAAACTCTTTTGATTAAGAGATCCTTCTTTTGTTTTAAACACGTTCTTCTAACGCCGACCCACTCTAACAGTTATAAAGGCGACAAAACGGTCATCCTGCTGTTTCGATAGCTGCAAATTCAAGTCCTGCTGGGGGATGGTCGTAAATGTGTGTTTGTGATTGTGATTTGTAAGGCCAAATGTCTTCTGGTGATAATCTACAATTTGATCTGCTACTCGCTAGTCGGTAGTCTTTATGCCTTTAACGGAGTGGAGAGAGTGACTTTAAACTATAGGTCCAGTCCATATAAACCCTAGTTGATAAAAAAAGACTCTAAAATATAACAAAAAGCTACTGTCAATAATTACGTTTATTCCATGCAAATATATAACTTTGTCAATAACGATACGACAGCTGGTTCAGAAAAATTGTTTGAATAACTCCACCTAACGGTTTTCAAGAGTAACATTCCCAGCATTCCTTTTAGTAATTTTTTTCTTATGGGATGTCATTCTAAATTTGCAAAAACCCATTGAACAATTGTTACTAAGGAATTCTTGTGCTCTCTACTGAGAGGTACTTGGTGTTACTATCAACACTTCTAATTCTCTCTTGAACTAACTATTCGTTTAAGCATAACCTACTTGCTTCATAAAATGGTGCGGCAATTTTTACAATTTGCGATTTTATAGTTACAATTTTACCGGTATATTGCAGACTGTATGACGAACGAAAATTATTAATAACATCAGTTCATTCTCAGCTCGTTTTTTAGAATTCTCGGATCTAAATAATTGAAAATAATACTCTAATTCTGTTTTATATTCGACTATGATGTCGAATATTTTCAGTAGTTGCTCACAAAATTTTAAAAGTTTTACTTTCAAATAAATAGCAAATTAAAACATAATTTTACCAGGATATCATTTGAAGGATTCGTTAATAGAAAGGCGTTGGACATTCCATACTCCTTTAATTAATTTACAGTCTATCTACATTATAGTACATCTAAATTTCTGTTCGAAACATGTGCCATTAAAAAGGACTACAATATATTAAAGAAATAGATTCAAGATGCAGTAAAATCTATAGCTAACATCTAGATAGGTGACGAATCATGGCGCAATTTCAATCGTCAAAATTTGATTTTTTCACGGACTTCAAAAAATATGAAGCTTCTATGTTCGGCTGTATATATGTTTTTGTTAATGATATACATTTCGCCGATTTATCCGTCAATTATGGACCGATTATCAAAATTTGTTTTTATTCAGAAGAGTGCACTTCCCAGGTGGTCTCATTGGAACCAAGCCAGAATCAGCTGGGGGAAGGGCGAAATCGAAGGAAATCCACAAATTTCGAAGGCATTTACAGAGTTTTCACAGAATTATTTGTCTAAAATAATCAGTTATTAGTGTATAATGTTACTGCTTAACTGACATAACGGAAAATCGGAAGCAGTTCAGTGTAAAAACAGTTTATTTTGCTTTTTAAGTACTAACCATACCGTATGAGAAGTCGTATAAATAACGCAGGCAACTGTTTCTATGGTGTAGTGGTTAGAGCGTTCATCTCGTAGGTGGAGGTCGCGAATTGGTTTCCCGACGAGGGCAACAACTTTTTATTGTTCTAGTTCGGTTGGAAGATTTGTCAAATCTCCTATACTGGGTAGGGGACCCCGGGGGCTGAAACGTTCCTTATTTTCAATCATTGCTTCTTAATTCCTATTTTTCCTCATACGGGCTACACCTTTACTTGGCCTACCTATTATAATGCTTAATAAAATAACTGCGTAACTTATTGAGTAAATATTTAACAGTAAAAAGAGAAAAATAGAATACAAAAATAATAATATAAGTTTCTGACATATACAAAAAATTAAATTACGACCAAAACAAATCTAATCTGTTGCTCGGCATCGACTTCAAAATGCTCAGTTGGTAGTAGTTAAAATAATATTGTAAATAGTTAAATAGGTTTAGGTAGGTTTTAAGCTAAATTGTGTGTATATAGTAGAAAATAATATAATTGTGGCAGATAATTTAAATAATGTTTTTGTTTATTTCTATTTAGTTATTACAACGACTATTACTTAGATATTTTATTATAAAACTTTTTTTGTGTTAATTAAATATCTCAGTTTGATTAATTTTTACTTTTTAGTGACTTCCTTATTTATTTTTTGAAGTCGGTTCAATTTTTTTATAAATTTTTTTATTACTATCTTAGAAATATAAAATTGCAACCCGTAGTATATAAATAAAGTGGTTAGTTTTGAATAAACTCTAGTAACTGCTTTGAAATCAGTTGAAGAACTTTAAACCAACGTCAAATCGGATTATCCGTTGCAATCTCACCAATAACAACATTAAACACGGTCCAGTGAATATCAAATATGAGCTCGCACACAGAGGCGCATCGGCACATCGGCCAAGCAACTCATCCGCCAATAAATTTCACCGATTAATTCGCCGCACCAAGGCACACGTCGTACTGCCGCCCCTCTCTGTCACCCACTCAAACGCTCTCAGTCGCTCCCGTACGTCCTGTGGCCGGTCCGGTCGGCGCAAATTGGGTCATTACCTGCAACATTATCCGGTATCCGGCCGATTACGGCTCGCGATACCATCTTGACGCGCCAACCCCCGCTCCCTCGGTTTTGCGGCAATTAATCGTAGCCGATAGTAATAATTAGGGATGCGACCGTTATTATTAAGCCGATACCGGGGGATAGAGGGGGGGATTTCGACGCTTCCGAATGCGTTCCGATCGTAATGAAATCGGATCTTAATTGCGCCATCACTACGAATCGATACCTGACAAAATTACAGTTATCGAGATGATTTACCGTTGTCTGATGATTACTAACTAACATATCGCCTGAAAAATGCGAAATAACTTATAAATGGCACTTCTAATACGATATGTGCTGTGTGCTGAAATATTTCGTTTGAAATTCAGACGATGACTTGAATTGATAGTGATCCTGTAAATTAATTGTTGAAATGCATGCAATTCATTTTATCATAAAGGAACAACAAGTGTAAGGTAATATTGTATAAATTATTGAGTTGAATAAATTATTTAAAAGCTAATGAAATATATATCGAAACGGCAAATGTATTAAGAATTTTAAGCCTCAAAACCAATGGCTTGTGACCTAAATAAGTTTAGTAATAATGCTCAGCTCTAATCTAGATGTTACTGGAGAAATGAATCCAATTTACAAAATTAAAACGAATAATAAATACTCACCTGGATTTCCCTCTCGTTATTCGGAGGTTTGACAATATTCACATCATGCCAATTAAATTATTAGTTCGGTCCGAACACAAAAATGTAATTTATTTATTCACATTGGTCTTACAATAACGAATTAAAATTATTAAACATTAGTATTGTGTAAATAAACAATCAGTGAAAAATGAAACGACAAAATAGCACGACCAATACACTATTGTAATATAAACAAGTGAAAAAATAAGCCTTGAAGACGATTCCCGTTAAGAACGATCAAAAACTGCACCATTGAAGGAAATTAGACTGAGAAGAAAGAAACTAGAACTTGTCAAGTAAATTAATTGTTGCAGCTGTATTTTTTCATTTAAAAATGTCTACTTAATTTCCTCGTACTTATTAAATCCTAATAAGCCTAATAAATACACAGAATGCTGCATCTTTTAGAGAAATAAAGGATTTGATTGCAGAAATAATAACTGTATTACCAAATGCTTATCGAATATGGTACTTTTAAAGAAAATTACTAAGCCTTCGATGCCATATAGACTTTGATTGCTATTATCCCCATTGAAGGAAACGAAATAGAATTATATTAGCCTCAATTTTTCTCTTATTAAGTGTATCCAGATTTTGGCTGTCCAGTCATTGTACTTACAGTAGTATTTTCATCTCGAGGATAATATTATCTCAACTCGACAACGCCCATTCGAAACTTGTGGTCCACTTAGTCGTCGATGCGATTCCCTTGGATAAAAGCGCAACGCGGGCCCAAGAGTGAGCCAAATTCCTATGTCGAATTAATTATGACCGAACCCGTAAGAGTAATTGCTGCTGGATGTATAACCGACCTTGTCCCGAACCGACCGAGATCGTTCCGTTAATGTTTCGGTCCTCGGACCGAAGAAACCGCCGCAGCTTCTGGGCGGATGGAGGCTCCGGTTCAGGAATGTTAAGAGGATGTACTTTATATTTGGTCTATTCGGTGCGGGCAGTCCGTCCTCGTGTATGCCAAATTTAATTGCTCGTCATTTATTAATCAAGCGTACGCGATATTTAGAGAGGGTTACAGTTAGGCTCAACGGATAACTCGTTACTTAACATTTATCATTCCTTAATTATCAGGTCTCGTTGAAATGTTTTTAGCTATTAAGAAATATTTATAATCAAATCAATAAAAACTGAAATATTCTTAAAATTCTTAATCAATCCATCAATCCTCTACAATAATAACCACAATGTAACAGGTCAATTGAAAAGTCCACGGCCTGACACATAGATGACGCTACTAGAGTTAAATCCATATGTTTTTTCAGTTAGCCCTAACCCTCAAAAGATGCGTGTATAAATTTGACAGCTGTCGGACCATTAGTGTGTGAAATATAGCATTTTGAGTCAAGCAACTTTTGTTATTGTGAAAAAAATCAATAAAAAAGAATTTCGCGTGTTGATAATATTGCGTTTTGAAAGGAAAAAATACAGTTGAAGCAAAAACTTGGCTTGGTGTCGAGTTTCCGGACACTGTCCCAGGAAAATAACCCATCAAGGATTAGTATGCTAAGTTTAGACGTGATGAAATGAGCATCGAAGACGGTGAACATAGTGGATGCCCAAAAGAGGTTGTTACCGACGAAAATATTTTAAAAATCCACAAAATGATGTGGATTTTTAATGATTGTAAATTGAAATTTAATGAAATAGCAGACACTATAAAGACATCAACTAAACGTGTACATCATACCATTCACGAATTGGGTATGAGAAAGTTCTGTGCAAAGTGGGTGTCGCGCGGACTCACTTTTGCCCAAAAACAACGACGAGTTGATGATTCGGAGTAATGTTTGAAGATGATCAAGCATAATAAACCCGAGTTTTTGCATCGATATGTGACAATGGATAAAACATGACTCCATCATTTCTCTCCGAAGTCCAATCGACAGTCATCCGAGTGGACTTCACACGATGAACCCGCTCCAAAGCGTGGGAAAACGCAACAGTCGGCTGGCAAGGTTATGGCATCTGTATTTTTGGATGCACGTGGAATAATTTTCAATCACTACCTTGAAAAAGGAAGGACCATCAGCAGCGACTATTACATACCGTTATTGAACCGTCTGAAGGAAACATTTGAAGAAAAAGAAAGTGCTATTTCACCAAGACAATGCACCGTGTAACAAGTCAGTGAAAACGATTGCAAAAATCCATGAATTGGGCTTCGAATTGCTTTCTCATCGACCGTATTCTCCAGATCTGGTCCCCAGCGTTGGGAAGAAATTTTCGTCGAATGAAGAGGTGATCGCCGAAACTGTGGCCTCTTTTGAAGCAAAAGACAAATCGTTCTACAAAAATGGTATCGAAAAGTTGAAGGGTAGCTTTAATCAGTGTATCACACTTGAAGGGAATTATGTTGAATAAAAAAATTGATTTTACCAAAAAAACTTGTTTTACTATGGTAGACCAGGGAATTTTCAATTGTCCTGCTATAAAAGCTACAATATGTGAAACATCACAGATTTCTTAAGTGCGTATGAAACGGTCTGAAAACAATGCTGGTATCATAGGAAAAGTACTAAGCTAAATATTAATATGGAACCTGTATTTTCCTCTATAAAGACAGTGTCTTTTGAATAACCTTAAAACTGTAATATATTTTATACAAGGATATCAGTTCTCATATGTTTTCTTGGACCTGAAATATTTTCTCAGTTTGCAATAAATTTATTAGAAACTCCTGTAAATTTTTCTTTTTAAATCTAAACATTTACAAAACCTTTACAAATTAGTTACTAATAGAGCTCTCAATTTATGAAGTCTTAATTATCCAACTGTTATTGTTAATTTACCCCAACTAATACCACTTCACAGTTTAGCTGCTAATTCCACTAATTATTGGCACAAGAGTCAACTCATAATGACATGACACACGCACTAAAATTTGATTAAACCAGATGCCAGTTCTCGAAAATTTATTTGTATTACAAGAATATAAAATATGTAATATATTTTTACTCTTACTTTATGGTACAAATAATCTCTAATATATTAAAAGTAATCTCAAGAAATCTTAATAAAAATATAATGTATTTATCAGAATATCACAACCGTAACCCTATAGATCAATATCACCTTGCCACATTTCAAAATCGTCAATCTAGTCAAATTTAAATATTTCCTGTTCAATTTCTCGTACATACAAAGCACATCGAGTTGTATTTCTGTGAAGTTTTACTTGGGCTGAATTTTTGTTAGAATTTTGTCTAGAATTGACTACAGATATGAATCGAGTTTGCGTAAATAATATTCTCCTGGACAATATCTAATTATTGTCTACTGTTTAAAATTAAAATCTGAGGGACAAAACAACAATTAATAATATAATGCTTAAATCTGCGTAATAAATCAAATGTAGTACAAACGGGTATAACCAAATCAATAGACTTTTTAACTCTTCTTATAAAATGTAAAATTATTTAATAAACTTAGGTAATAGTTTTTTTATAACATCTTTATTAGATACGCTTAGTACAATATTAATTATAAATTAATTTGTTACTACATTTCATTTGTACTTGGATTAATTCACAAACAAGTCGAGTGCGAGAAAATACATCAGTATGTATTCCTCAATTATAAAATTATAATAACTTATAGCTATAACCTCTTTAATTTTAGATCAAGTTGAGAGTATCTTCCGACTAACCAGTATAGTTGTTTTATTTTGGTTCTAGTGTGTTTTGCTTTTTGTGTAACATGATGTTATATTGTAAATAAGTATGAAATTTGTCAGGAAGATAATGGAAATTAGAATGTTCAAAAATAAGTTATCAAAAATAAGTTATAATGGATACATTAGGGTTATTCAGTTTGTGATTATTATTAACAATCAAGAACTAACTAACGTTTTTATCGAATTCATTAAGCTTTTTCGAATACATATTTTAGTATATTCAAAGTCAACACTGTCGTTTCGACAAAGCGATAATTTAGTATATTTTATATAAATTTACAACGTTATACTATAGGTCAATAAACTGTCCAGTATTAAGCGAAATAATCTCCTTCCAATTAGCAACTTGTATAATTATTCACGCCTTGTTGCTTACATAGCTTTAAGACGAGACCATTTCCATAAAGAAAAAAAGAGACCAGCGAAATACCGATCTCATTTTCTAAGCAAGATAAATCAGAAACTTTTGATGCGGAAGAATGCTCTTGGATCCGATGTCGAGGAATGTTAAGATCGTCCACTTTATTCTTGTTTGTTTCGAAATGGAGAGCGACGAGCGAATCCAGATTCGGGCCCGCAGCGCGAGAGCGAGAGAGGCGCTGAGAGACAGTTACAATTAAGGACGACGGGGCACTTGGCGCGTTAATACAATTTGCGGCCTCCAATAGTCGATCCATTAGCATGCATTTGCCGACGTAAAGGATAACCGGATTAGCGTTTGCTTTGAAGGTTTTCGTCGAGCGGAGATTGTGCAGTTACGGGCGCCCCCTGTCGGAGAGATAATTTAATATATTTCCGATTAATGGGGTTAGTTTGGTTGGCTGGCGCCGCACTCCATCTCCGAGATACGCGCCAACGTCAAATTACCTCCACACTACAAAGATATTCGTTGCTCCCACATTCTAAAGACTATCTAATCTCAAGTACAAAAAGCACCAGCAGCAGTGATACTAAAAGCTCACATCCTTAACGGCAAGCAAGTAATTATGTTTTCAATAATTCCATTAAAAGGGGAATAAGAATCGACAACATAAATCATTTTTAAAAGAAAAGTTTAATACACAAATTAGATTGGTATGCAGTTCGTCCTTCTTTTAGCATTGAACCAGCAGGGATAAATCATAAAAACTTTATACAAAAAAAAAAAAATAATAATCAAACTTAGAATTTTAACACCCAAAAAAAAAGTTTTAAAATAAAATATGTACATAATAATCGTTGTAATAACTCTAAACAAAAACCTCTAAAAATATACCACACGTATTTTATATTCTACTATATACACATAATTTAGTTTTTTGAAGTCAGTGCCGAGTAACAAAATAGATTTGTTTTGTTCATAATTTAATTTTGTGTATATGTCTCAAAATTATATTATTATTTTTGCATTGTTTGTTTTTTTATTCTTTTTTTTATATATTTTAAAGTCTCCTTTTACCAACTATGGGTTTATCTGGATTGGACCTAAAGTTTAACGTGGGCTCTGAACCACGATCCTCAGCATTAAGCCTACCGACTAATAATATAAAAAGTTTGATTTTTGATTTATTTTTTGAAGTCGGCTCAATTTTTTTGTAATTTTTTTTATTTTTCTCTTTTTAGTATTAGATATTTACTCAATAAATTATGCAGTTATTTCATTAAGTATTAAAATGGGTAGGCCAAGTAAAGGTGCAGTTCTTATGAGGAAAAGTAGGAATAAAGAAACAATAGTTGAAAATAAGAAACGTTTCCGCCACTGAGGACCGCTAGCTAGTCTAGGTGATTTGACAAATGTTCTAACCAAACTAGATCAATCAAAAACTGTAGCTCCCGTCGGGAATCAAGTCCGCGATCTCCACGTATGAGCCGAACACTCTAACCATTACACCATAGAAACAGTTGTTTCGGTATTTCTACTACTTCTCATATGATACATTCAGTACCTAAAACGCAAACTAAATGACTTTTTACATTGAACTACTTATGATTTTCCGTTACATCACTGATAGACATTTTATTGTAAATCAAGGCGATGAACATACCGAATTAAATCCCATATATTCAGGAGTTCCGCAAGGTAGTGTACTGGGTCTAGTACTGTGTCTTCTGTATACGGCAGATCTGCCCACCACAAAAATAACTACTGTGGCAACAGACGCAGACGACACAGCTATCTTGGCATCCCATGAAGATCCGATCACAGCATCAACAAACCTACAAACCCACCTGGATCAAATACAATTATGGTTGAATACATGGCGCATTAAAGTCAATGAAACAAAATCCACCCATGTAACGTTTACCCTGCGTAGAAGAACATGTCCACCAGTGAATATCAATCATCGTCAACTCCCCCAAGCAGAGCAAGTTAATTATCTTGGTATGCACTTAGATCGACGCCTAACCTGGAAGAAGCACATATTCTATAAACGAAAACAACTTCGACTGAAATTATATCAAATGTATTGGCTCATCGAGCGCAAATCCAAGGTATCATTAGATAACAAAGTGTTGCTGTATGAGTCTATACTCAAGCCTATTTGGTCATATGGAATCCAACTGTGGGGTACCGCTAGCAAATCTAATATATCCATCATTCAAAGGTTCCAAAATAAAGTGTTGCGTACCATTGTTGATGCTTCGTACTATATTTCAAATAAAGTGATACAACGCGTCTAGAACCTATAACGAGTGTAATTTAACGTGTTCGTGTGAAGTACTTCGAAAGAGTGTCAGTGCATCCCAATGTACTCGCTAATCAGCTAAATATGCGACGTGATAGTGAAGTGCGTAGACTAAAACGTTTAACACCACCTGATCTGATTACTGGACATATATAAACTTTAAAATAAGCTTTAGAATAAGACTAATTAATTAAGATAATATTTTATACAGAAGATTGCTTAATGAAGTGTCTATAGGGCAGATTGTGGAATAACAAAGAGTAAAAAAAATCTCACGTTGGAATAAAATAGAAATTAACCAATTACTGTTATTATACTTTATAATTTTTATTGTGCTCTAAATATTATCATATGATGAAACGCATTTGGGACCATTATTCCATTCTTTTTTCCCACCACTACCACTTGGCAATTTAAAATTATTTAATATATACCGATTTATGCAGCACAGAGAATCAAACAATTATATCCGTCCTTTCCTCTTTCAAAATTAATGTGAGAAGGAATTCGTACATCTTCGTCTGTTATCACCAATAGAAACAATCGAAGTCTGCTAGTTTTTTGACAATCGACTATTTCGAGTGTTTTGCAACTATAGACTGTTTCGACTGTTTTGAATCCATAGTTCCAAATTTTAGTTATAAGAGAGGATGATTTCCAAAGTAGTTTTCTTTATATATCTACTTTCACTCATGAGTATTAATATGTTTAATATGATAGTAATAATACCAAATTATAAAATTAAGAAAATCTAAATAAAATCATGAAATATTTAATGTTCTCTTAAATAAAATCTGATCATTGAAACAATTTCGTTTGATTTATGTAGTTAATCTTCATACCATTACCGTAAATGTACCCGTGTCTCTTAATGGGATAGAATTTCACGAACCAAGAAAACCCTTTGAGATATCAGCGTTTACATCCTGCCTCAGGTGTTGGTGCACGGGTGTGCGTTTATCTGAACTTCCGGTGCGAAAATAAACGCTCGTGCGCCGAAACCAACAGGAAAAATACGAAGTCGATAATATTAAATTAAGACCGCTCTCCATTTGGATACCGTACAATGCACCACGTATCGTCGCCGTGGCATTGGGGCCGGGGCTGTGCCGTAGATAAGCCTGACTGCACGTTCGGGTGGAAATAACGAGCGAAAAATGGAAACTACGCGTCGGTTAACGGTAGGAAAATAACGGTGAAAATAAAAGAAAAAAAAGCGGGAGCCAGTACGGGATGGGAAACGAGTGAGAGGGAGAGAGAAAAATCCGAAACACAAACGGAGAAATTGTTAATTTTTTTCGAGCTGCGTTCGTGACTGATTTTGCATCGTTAAATATTTGTTTGGGATAGATATTATTGCTGACTTATTGTGTATAGTTCAGCTCTGCAATAGCACAGAGTAGGGATGTCGGCGGCGAAGAAAAATATCGATTTCGATGTTTTTAAAAAACTATCGATATTAAGGCGAACAAAAAATGTCGATACTAAAGCACGCAAAATTCACTTGATATGATCATACGAGGGTCACTATTTATATTTCGGGAATGGAAAAAACAAATAGTTAAGATGCGAATATATTTTTATTGTTTCAGTAACCAGTTTTTAATGCATTTATTCCATTCGGAATGATTTGTACGGCAGATGACCCATCAATTCGAGGTTTTGAGTTCTCAAATAGTCTCTTGTTTGAGAGCTCACATTGTCATGATAAAGAACAATCCGGCGTCTCTTTTTTGTTTTCCTTATTTCAACGAAGACTTCTGGCAAACAAATGGTTGTGTACCAATCAGAATTTACTGTTCTACGATCCCTTAGAGGCACTGTTGCAATATTACCAGTTTTCCCGAAGAAACAGGCCAAAATTTTCTTTAAAATGTGAGAACAACTTTTGTTGGATTTGGTTCATCTTGTAACACCCATACAGTCAACTGCTGCTTACTTTCGGGCTCATACGAATATATCCATGATTCGTCACCTGTCACGATTTTGTAAACGTCTTTTGAAGCAACGAGATTGATGCACTTTTCATAATCCACATCGAGAATCGTAAAAAATCATCGCCCGAAAATGTTCACGATTCAGTTCCATTTTTTGCCGAGACGAAACTTTCAACTAAATATAAAATAAACAAATAGCGTCCATGCGACAAAATGCTCTGAGTACGTATATCGTCAAAAATGTCAGACTTTACGATGGAACCGTCAGCTGGACTCAAATGATAACAGTGTTGCCATTTCCCGAAATAGAAATAGTGACCTTCGTACCAGTGTATGATATCTTGTTTTGTTTGAGAATCCTGATACAAGTATTCATAGTGATGGAAGGACCCAAAAATCTTTTATTTCATTGTTATCTAATGGAGCTCCTAATACGTACACCGTTTGAATCTTTAGAATAAAATTCTCAAATAAAGTAAAATTTAACCGTGATATTTTGGTTATGTTCTAATTAAAAATAGAATATTAAAATGACGTAAAATATTTAGTTCATTCAGGTTTCAGGTCATAGAAGTTATTGTAAACACACTAATATATGTGATTGAGAGGACTTGCGATAGTCGCGAGTTTGAATCCTGAGGGAGTGATCCATAGTCGTAAATTTATTTTTATAAGCGTTTAACATTTGTGATTGTCCTTAGGCAGGAGTGCGAAATCACATCAGGCTGAGAAAAACCGAATGCCTTTTGGGATGATCTCCAAATTGGTCACTCGCCAGTCGTTAGGCTTAATGCCGAGGACTGTGGTTCGGAGCCTACGTTAAACAGTAGATCCATTCCAGATAAACCCTAGTTTTTAATGAGACTCTAAAATATAAAAAATACTCAAGAAACTGCGTTGAATAAATTACTATTGAATTAGGTACAAGGGATAAAGTTGAGGTATTTTAACAAAAACATATTTTGAAAAGTTTCCTCCAAGGATAAAATACGAATGACGATCGCTGAATGTGAAGCTTGAAAATTTAGTTAAAAACGAAGTGATACTGTCGCCATACAAAGAGTAGAACTGAAACGCAAAGAGGAAAATTGAAAATTGCCTGTATAAAAACAGCCATTGTCTTGAATAATATTATAGCGGGAATCCACATCATGTTGGAGAGAAATAGGAGTGGTAAAAGCATACCGTTCTTCTGGCACGACCCCCTTGACGTGAGCCCGTAAAGAAAAGCTAAACAGAAGTAGGCAGAGAGAGCGAAGGGGCCTCGAGTGCGAAACTTTCCGCCAGACGGTAACTTTGGCAATTTTACAGCCACTGGAGGCGCCATATTGTAAACAAACAACGTAATGCGATATTGATATTGTTCCATCTCGGAGATCCGGGAGCCGTGTTCGAACTAATGCTGTTTCGACGCGAAAGCTGTCGAATTTATGAATCCAAATGGGCGCGCGACCTCATCTCAGCAAAACGTGCGTTCACATACAGGTCAGGAATATAGTCAGAATACGCCTAATCATATTAAATATCATAAAATATACTCTATGTAGATATATATTATTAGTTTATTATTACATATACAGCATAGATGACTCTTTTCTAGTTTCTAGTTTTCTGTAACATATGATTAGTTGGGGGTATTGATGTAATCTATTGGGATTGTAAAAACTAATCAAAAATATACAAAACAGTCTTACAAAATAATTTAGTTATGCCATCTTTTGCTGCAGTAAGAGCTTGTATACGTCGGCGCATACTCTCAATACATGTTTCGTTTTTGGTTTCAATACATCTTCCTGGAGTTTGAAGTTATTATGCCATTCTCTGATGAGAGTTCCAATTAATTGCTGCTTGGCGGTAATTACTTCTTTTACAGTCGCCAGTTTGGCGAGTTTCTACGTATTATTTATTGTATCCATGTCTGGCAAATTCGCTAGTTAAGGCAAAACAGTGATTTTGTTCAGCCAAATATGCAGTAGCACTTCTAGCTTTGTGACACGGTACCGAGTCATGCATTAAAAAAGTAGTTGCGGTAGTAACCGGGTTTCTAGTACTCGTTTGTATTGGTCTTGTTTCATTGCCCCTTCTACAGTGTATAGGCATCCCATGCCTTTGGCTAATATGACTGACCATACTATGATACTAACTTGGTGTTTAACCCTCTCTGCAAGGCTATGAAATTGTTCACCAAGGCGCTGTTTTACAAAGGAACTTTTGTCAGTCAAAATTTTGAAAGTTGATTCGTCGAATCAGCATACCGGTAAATTAATATAATTAATTCTAGAAAATTCTTGTCTAATTCAATTAGAGAAATCCAATTGTACTGTTCAAAAAAAATTTAGCCAACAATATATATACAATATATATATATATATATAAGTCCTATTAGATTATCTTCGTCAAACCGCCTCCGCATTGTCCTCGCCGAAATCCTTACACTCTCGTCGTTTATTATCGTAGTCAAATGAGCAACGCTCTTTTTACGATTTTTGAGACAGATGATTCTGATTTTTCGATCGGTACGAGGTGTGGTGATTCTTTTTCTACCACATTTGCTAATACGATTTGTCTCAAGAAGCTTTTTATTCTCAATATTAATTTTAATTCGATTGACGACAGACATTGCAACTCCAGCAATAGCTCCTATCTCTCTCTCTACGAATGTGTGGAGTATAGTAACAATATTTTTACATCTCTACATTTTCTTGGAGACGTGTCCCAAGGCTTGTCTTTTCTGAAAGGTTGAAAATCTGAAGTAATTGCGTCTAACTATTAATGGAAATAAATTTGTAGACAAAACATAGCAAAATTATTATTATACAGAGCATTCCTTACCTTTTGATTATTTTAAGACAAAAAAGTCGGTTAAACAATACAATAACGATACTGCAACGCGCGCGTTTTAACGGACGATGATTGAATGAACAGAAATGTCGCATAATTGACAATCGACATGCGTATACTGTGTTGTCGCGTCCCTTCACAAAAATTGTAATAATTATACCCATACCTATGAAACATACCATATATTACAATTGTTTTCTGATGTGCACATTGTTAAATTTTAAACACGAGTAAAATAACTTTTAAAAAAACTGTACATAACTTATCTGTGTCTATCTATATGTGAGCGAACAGTCATATACCCAGAAGAAACTGTGTCAAACTAAGGACTGTTAAAAATTATAACACAGTCATGTAAAAAAGCGTCTGAATATTTTATCAACCCATTAAATTGGTTCCATGTATTTTAAACCAAAATTAAAGTAGTCTCTCACTCCCAGTTATATCTAATAAATTTATCTAATTTACTTCAATTTATAAAACCAATCTGGGACTTGTTTCTGAACTCCCAAAAGATTTTAACCCAATTGTTGCCGATTACAAAGGGACTTTTTCCTCAATGTGCAGTTCCCTACTGCGGACCGAAGCTGTTTATGTGTAGGTCATTGTGCATTTTCTCACGCTTTCCTGTGACATCATTTACTTCCCCCTGTTTGGCCACTGTGTGAAGCCTTCTTGTCAGTCAAGCATATTCATTTCGATTATATGGGGCTAGGATGGACTCCAGGTCGATTTGTGGGAAGACCATCTGTTTCTTTCTAACTCGATAATCACGGACGAAATACGAACAAAATTGATTATGACAATTTGATTATTAAGATTTAATTTAATCTGTCGTCGATACACTTTTTTATTATATCTTAATATAGACTTTGACGCTAGCTTTGTTTTTTTGCATATGCCCATTCACAAACATAAATTTGTATAGATGTATGGGAAAGATTCGAACTCGCAACTGTCACAGTAGAAATGTTATAATAAACATGTAGAAATTTATTTTTTCATACAGGCAATGAGTGTAAGTAATAAAATAGGAGTGAAAAGTAGTTAAAGTACTTCTGTCAAGATAATTAAAAGCAAGACTTCACTGTCTTGGTACTTTCTCGAAATATCAATAATATATTCATAAAGAAAGCATAAAGAAGTCAAACATCAACATGATCCAAACTTACCAAAGCTAAGTTCATAAAAATATCTACAAATGATCTACAATAGTGGACTTACCTGAAGGTTGACGAAACAGGAACCCTTTGAACTAATATGGTTAAATCATGACTGAAAACTTTATGGAGTATATCAATGAAAGTATATCCACCAAACGTTAACTAACTAAACGAAGTTTAGATGTAAAACGTTGCCTGGACTTTAGAACTCTATTTTTTTATAGCATGTTTATTAAATACGCCTTGTACAATCTTAATTATAAATTAATTTATTACTGCTTTTCATCTCTACTTGGATTAATTCACAAGTAAGACGAGTGCGAGAAAATACATCAATATGTATTCCTCAATTATAAAATTATAATAACTTATAGTATTATATATAATACACTAAAGCTATACACTATATATAAGTTCGTATGGTTTGGTTCGCTTCAATCTCCTGACATCCTGCGCGCTGTCCAGCAATTGTATTACCTCTGTTTTAGTATGATTTATTAGTAATATTCTTTCGTGTTTCAAGGCGAAATCTTGGATAACTTCGCAAATCCATTTGATCTCCAGGTCACTGTGCAGTTTTTCGTTGGTTACGTAGCGAGGCATTGGTAATCAAGCGAAGAACTTTGTTTTGATAGCGTTGTATGACTAGTTCATTTGAATTTTTAGTGCTACCCCATATTTACACCCTATAGGTTCAAATTGGCTTTATGATTGTCTTATAGATCAACCTCTTTGATTTTAGATTAAGTTGAGAGTATCATCCGACTAACCAGTATAGTTGTTTTATTTTGGTTCTAATGTGTTTTGATTTTTGTCTAACATGATGTTAAGAATTCTATGAAGGAAGAAATACGAATAAGAAAATATGAAGAAGTTTTATATAAAAATAGCATAAAAATGTAGACGAAATGAACAAAAATGAAAATAACTCTCGTATATAAATCACGCTATAGAAATAAGTATTGATGGTATAATACAGTTTAAAAATGTAAATCTAATATAGCGAGAATCTTGAAAGAAAAGTAGGAAAACAATAAGACTTAAATATAGTCAAGGGCACAGTACAAGCCATCCTCCGCCTTTGTTGTCTCAAAGGATCATGTTTCATGCAGATTATACTTTGTTTGTCCCAAATACGACCCTGTCGATAGACAACGCCGAACCCCCGGTGAACGTGCCCGTTCAAGAAGGAACTCGATATCTTCGAACCGCCCACCCCCGCACCCGGTTGCCCCAACCCCTTCCCATAAACCTTTGACAAAAAGCAAATCTATATTTTCTGGAAATATGGACCGGGTAAACATGGGGTGGCGGTTAAATAAAGAGAGGGGAATTCAGGATGCGATGCCAGTAAACGATATCAGTCGACCCATTTTTGAACTTGATCTCGGTCTCGGATAGGTAAAAGCAACCGTTTCGATCCGAGACGAAAATATAGTGTTCGAGCGGTCCCGGTAAATATTTTACGAAGAGTTTAGCTAACGGATAATGGAAAAACCGCCATATATTCGGAATATATCTCCCTTTTCGGTTGTGTAGCTTGGAAGTAACAGGGAAACGGCAACCGTGGAATTGTTTCTAATTACTAGGTAAAAGTTTTATATTCTTATTAATGTACTAAAGTTATAAATTAAATTCCTCTTGTATACAATGTCTACAAAGTTGGGTTCTAATTCTGGAATAATCTCGTTGACAGGTGCTGAGGAAAGAATTAATAGTTAACCATGACGTGACAACATACTATTCTTGGATGTATCTGTAATTAATTTTACGGTACCTTTATATACTGGAAACGAACTATTTTCCAATATGTTTGCACGCGTGTATTTATGCGGCATTCTATGGATTAACCAAATAGTCGCGAGTCTACGCTATGGCACGTAATAATATAGTATTCGAACGGTCCTGGTAAATATTTTACGAAGAATTCGCGAGCGGATAATGGAGAAACCGCCATATATTCCGAATGTCTCCGTTTTATGTCCTATCGCTTTAAAATAATGAAACGGCAACGAACAAACAACACATCGAATCGGCGAAATTGGCCGTGTTTTTATTAAAACGCATAAATCTGAACGCGCTCGCGGATCACGGAAAAACAAAGAAATAAAACGGGCGAAGGCGGCATAGAGGGAAGGACCGTAAAAACAACCGTTTTCCGATTGAGTAGCAACATATTTACTTTTATACACACGAAGTTGTAAACAGAAGAAGACCAGACGGCAGCAGCCCCATAAAAATCTAATCGCATTAGTTGTCGTTCGGTAAAAGTTTGGCGACGCCACGTTCGCCGGATTGAAGATTTGGGGACCGATTCGGATACGTGATACGCGGGGACTCTATTATTTTAAATAAATCGCCTTTGGATTTCATTGTACCAATTGCTTTCGGCTATTTATACATCGTGTCCCATTTTTCTTGTAAACACCCGAACTAATGGAAAAGACGAACATATTTTCTATTTGAAAGTTTTCGTGGACTATCTCGAACTAAATTCGTATTGATATGTTTATTTTCCAGATATTTTCCATCTGATCATTAATAATCTTCATATAAATCATCATCATCCTCTGATCATCATATAAATGATGATGTTGGACTGTGAACTGTTTTCTTACATTGTATATATGTATTATATGCAAACATTAATGAATTATTCTATTAACTTATCAATGGATATTAATCCATAATAATAAAGTCCTTATTATTACCATATAATATAATATACATTTTACCATTTTTATTGCATTTTGGAATCTTCAAGTAAATTCTTTATAAGCCAAATATTGTCTGAACTAAACCTGTTACTTAATATCGGTCCGGGGCCTCATTATGAAGTCTATTAAGTCGTACGTGTAAACAGCCAGTAATCATTCAGTAGCAGATTTGGACTATATGGTAGGTGGTAAAACAATTGAAATTGTTCATTCCATTATTACTTCATATCAGTTAAAATGTTACATAACGTAAGCTATTTGATATATTTCTTCAAGAATTATAATTTCTGGGTATTTAATTGTTCTAATCTTTATTTTCTAATATATTTCAATTAACAGAAGCTTTTATGTTTACATTTTTACTACTCAGAAGAATATTAATACTAATGAATTAAAACCTATCCATGTAAATTTTACCTCGTGTAGAAGAATATGCCTACCAGCGGATATTAATAATTGCCGAATCCCTCAGGTAGAAGATGCTAAATATCTTGAATTGCATCTTTACCGTAGCCTAACGTGGAAGAATCACATACTTACCAAACGAAAACAACTTGGATTTAAATTAAACCAATGTATTAATGTAAGAACTTTACTGGTAAGTCGAAAGATACTCCCAACTTGACCTAAAGTCAAAGAAACTTGTTTATCACTCTATTTTAAAGTCTATTTGGATTTCAAATATGGTGTTTCACTAAGACATCAAACCAACTAGTAAGTCAACGATGTCAAAAGAAAATTCTTCATTTAATTATTAATACCTATCAACCAACGAGAAGCTAAGAAATGGATTTAAAAATGTATCTAAGAAACCTTAAAACATGGAATAAAGTTTCAATCTTATAGTAACGTAGAAGGAATACGCTAGTAGACACATTAGACACACATTATTGCTCTTTACCATGAGATGGCTTCATATATTCATTGAATATGTTATTAAGGTTTGCAATATGCTTATGTAAACTAGAATGAACTACTACACCTCATATATTCATTGAATATCGCTTAATATAATTATCATTTATTTGATTTCTCTTTAATTACTTAGACGACTAGTTTTTGTATCTCCATATTTATGAAAGTTTAAAACAGATTAATCTGATTATCCCAGAAATTTATAACATACTTTAATTAAAATAACAAATATTACTGAAAAAGCTACACCGCTGTTCAAAATTATCAAAAATAAAAATATATCAATAATCAAATATGATCGACTAGTGTCGATGTCAATGGACTTTTTGTGAAGAACATTTTTTCACTAATGTTTCGTCGCTGAAGACTCAAATCATATTTACGTTCTGTTTGTGATTGTAACTCTCTCAGTAACCAGGCTGGGTAAGCCCGAATGTCCTCTGGTATGGTCTTTAAGTCAATAATCGCTGGCCAGTCGGTAGACCGGAGCCTAGGTTAAGTAGTGTGTCCAGTTCTAATAAACCCTTGCTGGTAAAAAGAATACTGTAAAACATTATTGAAAAGAACATTTAATGTTATTATCATGGATGTGAATGAACTATCCATCTTTCCATTCTCCTTTTTTTTATAAGTTCTAGAATACTTTCTTATAGTTATAGAAGTTTTAATCAATAGCCAACGTTTTTCTTTCTTTAAATAGTTAAAACCTTGAAATAGTTGTAATAAAACCTTGCTTTTATATTGATTCAAATACAATATAACAATAGTAATAAACTAACTTTATAATTTAAAGGATGCAATTTAAGAATAAATTTATGTATATTATTACAGCGCAAATATTTCTTCAAAAGAAAGAAAAATAAAAATTTCAGGTCAGTTATGATGATGTATACAAAGAGATAGTTCGATCTAATTGATAATTATGGCGGTTCCGTTAACATTAGCCAGGTTCCGTCCACGGGGTCCAATTCCAAAGTTGTTTCTCCAGTTCGCGCGGACCGAGAGACCGAATGATTAATTCGAGAGGAAGTTCTGCAACAATTCGACCGACCGCCAGAGCAGAGAAACTCTTCGCGCGAGTTTCGGCCAAAGTTCGGTCCGGGCGCCGGCGGCGAATCGGCAAAAAAGGTCATTTTCGACCGGGGACGTCGGCCATTAGCAACGACCAAAAACCGCATTTCAATTGTTTTCGTCGATTGCTTGCTTTCGCGTTTCTTTGGTGTGGCGGATCGCAATCGGGGGCCCGGGGTGGGCCAGCTAAAAATCCTTCCCAGAATTAATGAGGACACGGTGGGACTGACGACAACATTGTCCGAACTTCGGTTTTTGTTCATCGGAATCGACCCCATCCCGTAGATAAATTGACTTTTTGTTGCGGAATAATCAACAATACATACAGTGGTTTTTATTAATGGCGTGAAGCCAAAACTTTTTCGATTAAACGGTCGTCAGTGTTTAAGACCATTCATAGAACATCACTTTTTAGGCTGTAAATAGCAGATATTAAAAAGTGAGGTTTGGGAGTATTGGTACAGTCTAGATCCAGTAAACCTGGACTCATCTTTTTTATCTGGTTTTATCATATAGATTCCAAAAAGAGACTACTAAGAATTGTCAACATCAATATCAACATGAATAATACCATTGTTGGTGTCAAAGGAACATAGTTTTGTATGCGCTATTGAGATCTGATAAGCTGATTGTTAGAACAACAAATAGTCAGATGAAATTGAAGTGTTCTAGATATGAACGCAAAAAAAATAACGCAAGCAGGTCAGATACTTGTAAAACATGAACAAAAAGAGCAGTTCTGTACAATTTCAACTATATTTCATTGTCAACCTTTAATTAAAATGGTCCTCAGACTTTTCTTTTATCCGTGATTACTTCTAAAACTGCCTTCACCTAGTCGTTGAAGATATAATGATCAGTGTTGCCAACGTGGATTTATTGGTAGTTGGTATTATGCGAGGATTTTAACATTTCATCATAAATATGATATCGATATACTCCATTGAAACACTTCTATAAGAACTCTAAATACTTACATAATTATTTCAAAATATTTTTATAAAGAACATTGTCCATATATTATTCGGTCCAAATTCTGTGAACTTCTTCACTCTTACCCTGGCTGCAAGCACATATTTGTGGTGGACAACCGGACATTCCGTTTCAAGCTCCCTGAACAGGGTTCAGATATTCAAAGCATTATCGTACATCTCAACACAACATTCCTGACCTACTCCCGAAATGCTCTTGATTGTTTCCTGGAACAGAAGTTCAACCATCCCCTGGTTACCGACTCACTGTCAATTACCCTCTATCTGAATGGGAGCAGGGCATGTTTACTGTGGATCCGTTCTCACGTAGGTATACCGGAAAAGGAGCGCGCGAATAATGCGGCTAAATCGGCAATCTCATCTGCCCTCCCCGTCGCGGATGTTTGTGTCCATGCCGATATTACACTCTTCGTATCTTGTTTTACGAATAGTGAGGTACAACGTCGTTGGGTTCAGAAGGCCAACCACAACAGGTTCTTTAAAGTTAAAGCTTTTTTTCTCTTCTCTTCGCATTCCTTCCCTTGAATCGCTGAATTGAGCTGATTGCCTCCTGATTGAGCTGATTGGGCCACTGTCGTTTCTCGCACAAAAAAATTACTAGTGTAAATAAATCTCATAAATCTGTGACAGTACAAAAATTAGATGACGAGTAGCGAGCTCATGCTTTACCGGATTTTGATCAATATGAGCTTGAACCTAGTTAAGATAATATTGATGGTTTCATTTTTCTAATTTTGAACGAAAAATTTGGAGTTCATTTTTCTCCTTAATTTGAGGAATTAATTGGGATTACTGGGAAATTTGTAAATCTGGGAAAATGTTATTATAATGGATGTGAATGTAGTGTCTATTGTTTTCTTATAAGTTTGAGTTGTTAGCAAGGGATTTTTCCTAACGTACGAAGACTTAAAACTTTCCATCAATGACCACTGTTTTTCTCTCTTTAAATAAAGTAGTAAGAACTACGACAGTTGTAATAAAAACTAAAAGCCAATAAAGAAGCCTTAAGTGGTATAACCATAGAAAAGTTTCGAATAAAAGCAGATAGATATATCCTTATTTTCAGTTGAAAATCTGCTATGAATTAACCATCTAATGGAGTTTAGCTTTAAGTTGATAAAGGCTTTTTTTTCCTCGTTGTGGTACAGACCGAGAGTCTGAACGGCCACGATAGACACTTAACTTTTCGGTTCATCCGCCCGCTCTCTCTCCACTTTTTCTATCTGCGGATATTATTTGTGGGTCTGTTTTCCATTTGTTCGGCCTGAAAAACTTTCCCTTGTTTCTATTTTCCGGCTTATGTTATTTCGGCGGAATATTGTTCGAACAACTTTATATCTATATGAATCATTTCGAAGGGGGAAGTTCCACGAAATCGCAAAATAAATTACTACATTTATTACGGTATTATTAGTTGTTGTTTTTTCCTTTTTTCCTTCTCGATGTTATCGTTGATTTATGTCTGATATTTGTTATGAAGGAACAGCTCGACTTGTTAAATATCAGACGTTATCATTCCAATGTTTGTGCTAATCTCGAAGTATTATTCTTGCAAGGAAAAGTCTCTCTGTGTTAAAGCTAAAGAAAAAACTTCGTGTTTGTTCGTATTTATATAACCTATAGATGCTTAAACCAATTATTTAATTTCTAATAAATATTGGATGGTTGCATACAACATATATTACTAATAAAAATATTTTGCATAATTTTCTGCAATTATTCTGATCTTTTTGGCAATATAGAGATACAGTGTTGAAAATAGTTTTCTTTAAATCAAACAAAAAAAAATGTCGAAACGTTCCAAAATTAGCGTTTATAGACACTGAATAACTCAATAACACCGAATGGAAAATGATTATTGTATATAGGAAAATATTGGAGCCATCGAATTTAACATTTAGGGTTAGGTTGTTTAAGATATTTTTACACTACTATATTGCGTTTTTATCCCTATTCAAAATACATGCAAGCACCTAATAATTCAATGATATATTTCGAAATTACTTAGAGCTTTCACATCATACCCGCTAAAATAATACGTCATTTCTATCACATTAACATAAGTCACCAAGTTTAACTCTTAAACAGTACAGATTTTTTTTATAACATAAACTGATCCTTTAATATTAACGCCAAGAAGTAAATATATCATCAAAATATGACTCTTTAATGTCATTCTTGTTGTAATAGGAAGTTCAATAAGTTTTCGGGAAGGCAACAGACATTTTACTGTAGTAGCTTTTAGATTTTAACAATGGTTTTTGATGATTTTGTTCCATCCAATTCCATCCAAAATCTTATCCATAGTAATGAAACAATGCTCAAAATTAGTTCAATTTTTCTTAAAGATGTATTCAAGTGTCTTGTATTCCGTTATTGAGGGTGCTTTTATCATAGAGTCACTGACTTTCTCTCTTTATCTTTGTACATTTTTTTTAAATTTTATACTGACAATAAATAACTCACATCATGTAATCATCAGGGTTTTCATTTCATCCTACCTCCATTCACGTCCTACCTCCGAAACCATTATCTCCACAGCTTGGTGTATCTTCAAAATTTCCAAATCTAATTTAATTTGATTATAAAATTCAGAGTCTTTTAAAATGTGTAGATATTTACCCTTTGTAGAAGAACATGCCCTTTAGTAAAATTGAATAATCATGAACTTTCACAAGCAGACAACGTTAAATATCTGGGAATGCATTTCGATCGACGTTTGGCATGGAAAAAAACATATCGTGACAAAAGGCAAACAGCTTGGGGTTAAACTAAACCAAATACACTGGCTGATAGGGCGTAAATCTAAATTATCAAATTATTAAATTTACTAACAAATCTAACATAGATATCCTCCAGAGGTTCCAAAATAAAGTGTTGCGAGTCATCGTCCAACACGAACATATTACGAATCCATAACGAGTGTGACTCGGAGTGTTAGTGCGAAGTACTCTAAAATACTATTAGTGCATCCCAATTCACTCACCAAACAGTTATAAGAAGACAGTGAAGTGCGTATGCTCAAATGCAAATCAAGTTCAAATGAGTTTCAAATTAATAGAGACGCTTTACTATTTTTGTATACAATTCTAGAGTAGACAAAAATTACTTGCATTACCGATACAGCTAAATATTAAAGTTTGTTGACAAATTTTGATAATGTTTGGGGTCTATATCCGTCTTCTTTTTAAGGAAATATAAGTGTATATGAAACAAGACAATTTCTAACATAAATAGTTGTAAAATAACAATAAAATTAACAACTCTTCTGCTTATTTTGAACATATGTATAGCGTAGTATAAAAGAAACAAAATAACTGTACTTAAATACTAAAATGAATAACTACAATGATTAACTACCATATTAAATTAAAGTACGATTTTTTTAAATACTTTACTTATACTTTCTATATTAAATACTTACCTTGTACGAGTATATCTAAATATATAAAAAATGAAAATTTTGCAGTATGAATTGTTTCATTACATCATTGCAAACCCGTTATAATTTCATCTAGATTAATCTGATCCGAAAAAGTATAATCAATCTATAACTAGTCCTATAAAAGCAAACATAAAATATTTGTCGTGTTCATTTTTGCATTCACAACGACGAAAAATTAAAAAAAAACGAGAGAAACTGTCAGCATTCAGATTTTCACTCGCAGAGTAAACCTCACGACCCCAACCGACGATCCTAACGAAGTCATCCAATATTCATAGTTTGAATTGAAAGTTGGATGAAAAGTTTCACGCCTTTAGCCCCTGATCCCTTCGCGCCTCGAACCAGTCGCAAATCAAACTAAAATCGATCGCTACGTCTTCTAAATCAAATAGTTTGCTTGCTTCAATATACGTCTTGGTTGGAATCGCGCAATGCATAGGCTTAAGGGATTAATCGTCATGACCTAATTTCGATAATTAATCACATAAGTTATAATATCTAGTGATCAGTCAGTGGTCGGTGTCTACCCAATTTAATTAAGTTAATTATAGTTCTTTTCACAAAAGTGTAATAACACGAGTATTCGCCGTTTTGGACCTGAGCAAGGGGGGGGGGTACTGCTGAATCCAAATCAACAGCCAGATATTTTAAATTAGTTCTAGTTTTCAATATATTCAGTGCTCTGTTATTTTTGACCATTAACTCTTAACGGCATTAAGCAGAATTAAAAACTATAAATAAGAGATCTGCTTCACAGCAATCGCACATCATGCTTTCGTCTCAATATCCTTGGTATTGCCCTTCACGAAATCATCAGGTTTCATCGACAAAAATCAAGATGTGGGTACTGAAAATATATTTTGAGAATTCCAATTTTGTGGTAATTTTGCCACAAATTATCGATTACGTGCTTGTAATACGGTGATTTGTGGTTACCGACGAAGTTGTGAACAACACTTTGAAATAATACCTATACTGCAGCTTCATCAGGCACTAAACATTTTCTCATTTTTCATTAGCAATGGATCAATCACACGGAGTCCGTACGTAGAACTGGCTTTGACTTTATACTGTGCTATTTTTTTTACATTTATATTGACGACATTCATCGAGCAAAGTAGAAATCATCTATATGATTTTTCTGTTCTCTCCATAACGTTGGCACAGAAACTGAAAAGTATACATTTTTACCAAGTGACCACATGTACAGTTTCGGTACCCGTGGCCCATGTCCCATGTCAGTATTTACTACAGCAAAATCAAAGTACTGCAAATACGCATCTTTGAGTGTACTTGTCATACTTTTTCCACGTTCCTAATATCCACGAACGTAACAGAAATCGAACTTTGATTCGACTTTACAATATTGTTTCTGCATTTTCACACGTTTCGAATCACATAAACAAGTTCCCATTGATGTTTGATGCAATCCCGTTAGTTGACAGCCTTTATAAGAGTGCAGTGCTGCATCAAGCACGAACTCGAAAACTACATTAACTACAGGGCATTAAATAACGCTAGAAATCGTTCGAATCTGCTCGGGTCCAAAAGTTGGATCGAATTTGTAAACTTGTGTTATCAAACAAGTATATAAAAACTCTACTGGTGTCAAAATATGGTAACAATATGTCTCTGAGAATGTATCATGCATGGTAATTTGAGAATCGCAACATATATGAACAGCGAATGACATATAGTACTCAACAATGACGAATTCATTCAAAAATAAATTCAAATAGAAATTACTCTAATTCAATTGTGCCTGTAAAATATAGCAGCTCATAAAAATGAGCTCGAAGTAAGTTACTCTAATGTACTCTTAAGAATACATCAAAGAAGTTAAGGTTGACCTCAACTTATTCAACCTTCACCTACCAAAGTTAGTATTGAAATATATGGAATCAAATCAAAAGTAACAGTGTCTGTAAGCATTTGCCAATTAATATAGAAAATAAGAAATAATTTGGTTGGTTATCTAATGAGTGATTATCATACTAAGTACAACTCTATAAATTATAGTTTATTCACATTAAAAACAAAACGAAAACCGAATCCTGCATAGTCAAACATTAATCATCATTATTTTTAAGATATATAATTAATCATATAATTTACGAGGAATAAGTTAATAAAAGTCACTGAGCTCCGATTATTTATTTCCCATAACGCAAAAAAAAGAAATACAGCAAAAAAGGTATTTTACAGGTGAATTTACTGATCGAAAATTAGTTTTTGGTAAAAGCCAAGGTTAATTGAGCAGGCATCGCATGCACGGCAGGTAGCAGCAACGTAGTAAACTGTTGTTCTAACACGGATTTGGTTAATTTCGTTTCATTAATTGTTCGGAATTAGTTCTGCTGGCGGGTAATAAATGTTGTCATAGCTCCTGTGCACGCGCTATTGTAGATCATGCGCCACGATATCTGAATGTAAATTATTTTGCGCTGCAGATTGTTTATTAATATTCCATTATCGTAGGGAATGATTGAAATTTCCGTCCCGCTTGCTTAAACGTTAATTTAATTTAAAACATTATTCGCGTTTCGCCACCAAATTGCATTACAACTAAATGTAATCTAATTTCTATATTTCTGTTAATTTAATGATTTGCTGCCATTAATTAGCACACATTAGTTTAAATATCCCGTCATATTTTAACATGTTTTTTACCTTAGAAAATATTAAATATCAATATTAGAGAATATGTTTATACTGATATTTTGGCTTTCAATTCTATTCTCTATGTTTGTTGCATGGCTGCCAAGGATAATAAAGTGGCTTAAACTTCAAAATATTTCAAATAAAAATATTCACATGAGATTTAGCCATTTTAAAAGTTCTTATCGATATTATATTTAGATGTATAGCTGATAACTATAGTATAGTAATATAAGTATCCTGTTGCCAATAAATTACAACATGTTCTAGTTTTAGAGATAATAAATATTAAATATCAATATTAGAGAATATGTTTATACAGATATTTTTGTTTTCAATTCTATTCTCTATGTTTGTTGCATGGCTGCCAAGGATAATAAAGTGGCTTAAACTTCAAAATATTTCAAATAAAAATATTCACATGAGATTTAGCCATTTTAAAAGTTCTTATCGATATTATATTTAGACGTATAGCTGATAACTATAGTATAGTAATATGAGTATCCTATTGCCAATAAATTACAACATGTTCTAGTTTTAGAGAAGAGATAATAAATATTAAATATCAATATTAGAGAATATGTTTATACAGATATTTTTGTTTTCAATTCTATTCTCTATGTTTGTTGCATGGCTGCCAAGGATAATAAAGTGGCTTAAACTTCAAAATATTTCAAATAAAAATATTCACATGAGATTTAGCCATTTTAAAAGTTCTTATCGATATTATATTTAGATGTATAGCTGATAACTATAGTATAGTAATATAAGTATCCTGTTGCCAATAAATTACAACATGTTCTAGTTTTAGAGATAATAAATATTAAATATCAATATTAGAGAATATGTTTATACAGATATTTTTGTTTTCAATTCTATTCTCTATGTTTGTTGCATGGCTGCCAAGGATAATAAAGTGGCTTAAACTTCAAAATATTTCAAATAAAAATATTCACATGAGATTTAGCCATTTTAAAAGTTCTTATCGATATTATATTTAGACGTATAGCTGATAACTATAGTATAGTAATATAAGTATCCAGTTACCAATAAATTACATGTTCTAGTTTTAGAGATATAACTCCAGTCTTTAGTTTTATTGAATATTATTGAGAACGTGGGTCATTTGAACCTTCACACAATAGTGAAATCGTTGTTTTAGCTTCTGTTATAGTATTCTCTTAAGATTCTTCTATTCTGATCTAACAGGTCAATTGAAAAGTCCCCGGCCTACCATAGTAAAATAGATTTTTTTTGGCAATTTTCTTTTATTATTCAACATATTTTTTTGAGAGAACATCTGAAAACAGTAAATAGTCGCTGGGGGCCAGATCTGGAGAATACAGTGGACGAGGAAGCAATTCTAAGCCCAATTCATGGATTTTTGAAACGGTACATTGTCTTGGTGAAGCATCACTTTCCTTTTCTTCAAATGCGGCCGTTTTTCGGCGATTTCGTCCTACAAACGATCCAATAACGCTATATAATAGTCGCCGTTAATGGTCGTTCCTTTTTCAAGGTAGTCAATGAAAATTATTCCATGCGCATCCCAAAATACAAACGTTATAACTTTACCAGTCGACTCTTGCGTTTTCACACGCTTTGGGGCGGGTTCATCATGTGCAGCCCACTCGGATGACTGTCGATTGAACATCGGAGTGAAATTATGGAGTCATGTTCCATCCATTATCACATATCGACGCAAAAACTCGGGTTTATTACGCTTGATCATCTTCAAACACTGCTCCGAATCATCAACTCGTCGTTGTTTTTCACAATAACAAAAATTGCTTCAGTCAAAATGCTATAATTCACAAACTAATGATCCGACAGCTGTCAAATTTATACACGCATCTTTTGAGAGTTAGGGCTAGCAAAAAAAAATGTGGATTTAATTCTAGTAGCGCCATCTATGTGTCAGCGCGGGGACTTTTCAATTGACCTGTTATTGTATATGTCTAAAAATAAAGAAAGAGTTATTTGGGATATACAGAAAATTAACAATTATGATTTTTGATCATACTCTGATGCTTCTCAAACAAACACTGGACCTTTTTGGTCACGCGTATGGGCTTAGTTAAACTGAATTATCATCTTGAAATATGAATTGGAATTGAAAGTTCATTACTGTCGATATCCAGATATTCATTAATAATAATCCGACCAGTGGTGCGAATGAGAAAATCAGCTGAATACGATATTGCCGCCCAAATCATAACGGAACCTTCCTCAACCTGTAGGCAGTAGCGTTCTTCTGGAGTTTTCCGTTATGCATAAACCGGACCGTTTGTAGAAAATCATGGGAACGATAATTCTTGCAATCATTAATTGTTCAGCTTTTATGATACTTGCACCACTTCTTCCGCAGTCTCACAACTACTGCCTTTCATGACCTTGGCTTTGTGGAGCTCCTGCTGTACTGTTTTTCTCGCAACAGTATTACTCAAGTGAGCGTTGAATTTTTCTGACACTTGATTGAAATGTCATTTGTTTCGCGGTAGATTTATGTTTAATCATATTTAATATTTAAAAACTATCGCATTCCAAATAATTACGCTTGTTGAAAACGGTCTATTTTAACCGTCTTTGAACAAAGCGTATAACACACTGAAATGTGACATTTATAAGATGCAGCAAGATGTAAACGTGAACAAAAACAAGATGTGCGGAATAAAAAAGTGAGGTTACCTCACCATGTAATGTTAAAATATAATGTGCATGAATCTTATTTATTCTATCAACATAGAGGACAGTTATGTCAACAGAAAATAATTTTGACAGTTCTTTTAAGTGGGTTTGAAATATTGAAACAACATTTTTAACAGAATATTCTCGTACTCGTAATTAAATAAAATTTTAGTTAGTTTGGTTATTACATTTACTCAATATACAAGATAATTTAGACCATATGTTAGATTATATTATTGTTGAGAGTACGTCGGCCTTATGTCGAATTGTTTTAAGTTCATCGAAAATGCCTGAGGATAAGCACATGCCCGTGCGGAGCTCGACAATCGATTTAATAATCCTGTTCGGTGCTTTAATTGATGGCACAAAAGCCGTGACCGATACGCGCCGGATATTCTCGTGTGTGTGCCTTACCGTCCAGCAGATTCACTTAAATAAATCAGCGGGACCAATTGCAGGTAGCGGAGCGATATGGGAACCCAATTGACACATCGGTTTTGTCTATCGGCCTCGAAAATTAAATGTACCGTGATATATCGATATGCAACTGTCCATATCATCGAACTACATTCACCAACTATTGTGCAATGCCATTTGATCTTTAATTGTAATAGCATGATTTTTACCTAAGCAAATCATACTATTTTGAATTCGACTGTCTGAACCCGTTGAATTTGTTATCTTTATTTTGTGCATTTTTTTATTTGTTTTGTTGATGACATGTTGATGTGCTTCTTTCATTGGCATAACTAAGTGTTTTCAGCGCCTTCTCACATTCTTATTGCAAGCTTGGCATTGTCGAACTTGATCTTCCTCAGAACATTTTACAATTTAAGCGCGATGTACGTTCTTTACACTACACAATTAAATTAAATTAATTTTTTTTGTGTATCCAGATATTAGTGTCTCGATGAGCTTAATTCTTTACACGTATTAGTGCCATATATGTGCCATACTGCAGCTCTGAAATAACTTCATAACAAATTAATTAATGGCTAACTCTCGGTCTTGGACGCATTCTGTGAATATTGTCCGAAATCGATTGTTTTACCAGAAATCATCGATGCTGTAGGTGATCTTATAAAACAAAATCGTCATGTGACCTACCGTGAGATCGGGACATCCCCGGACATTAATATGACAGTTATCAATAAGATATAACCATTTTTTGCTTGTGTCGATTGATGATGTTAAAGACATATTATCAAGGTGCCTCAAAAGTCATGTATAACATGTATGGATCTTCCAATTCGAGCCAAAGATAGCCAACCGGGACGAAACAAAAATTGCGAGCATAAAAAGCACAAAGCAAATGGTTTCCTGTTTCTTCGGTATTATCCAGCATGTAGTGACAGTGGTGCAGTCGCCATTCTTCATCACATATCCACTCAAATAAAGGAATTTTTATTAGCCTAAAATATCCAATTGGACCTATCAATTCGCCGTATAGTCCTAATTCAAAAGACAAAGATTATTTTAATAAATTACGTGGTCAACGGTTTCCGACACTCGAAAAAATGTTTCGATCAGAATTGTATATTCGTTATTAGGCCAGAAATATAAATAGCAACTATACTATATACTCCTATACTATCGTATACATTGACGTCACTATCTGCGAGAACATTGAGAATAATCGAACCCAATTAACTATTTCAACATTAATTAAAATGCAATCATAATTTTTCTGTACAAAAAAAACTTCGGTATGTTATCTGAGATTTTTTTTTTCGGAAATATTCTCGTACGGTTCATTAATAATATTATTTTCATGTTAATCAATTACTGAAATATTTCAATAAATTTCCACCAATATGATGGAATTTTGGTGCCTCATCGTTAGCATTTTTTTGGCAAACATTCAACAAATTTTTCTACAAATTCTAATTTTTCTTGGCGAGGCTCTCATATTTTGAGCAAACGTTACCTTATGAAAAAATAAATGTTTGCAGTTACCTCGTGATATAATTTTCATGTATCCTGCAATAATATGATTTTGAACACTTGTAGTTAAGGCATTAGAATCAAGAAATTTTATCAACAGTTATCAATGATAAAGAATTTACGTTACATCCATAGTTATTAGTTGTGATAATGTTCCCTATACAATCTATATCTATCAACATTTATGGTATCATAATTAAATTATACTTTTAATAGATATAAATCACCTTAACCAAAATTTGTATTAATTTTTTTATTACCAATCCAATTTTCGTTCTAGCAAAATCTATCTAATGCCAATTTAACTTTCCTATTAGATATCGAATTATCTATAATCTAGGATTTTTTTTAATCAATCATATTATAATTTCTCACTTTTAATATCTTTTATAATCTACTTGATGACCATTTCGTTTGATCAAAGATTTTCTGTAGTCCTTGTATATAGTCATAAGAATGCATCCAAAAGAATATGTCTGACATACACATGAATTCCTTCAGAATATTCCAATAGTATAGGACTGTAATGGAGAGCAACAAAAAAACTATTTAAAATGTTTAGGAAAATTATTAGTGGGGCAATGCCCGTGTGTTTTCTTTTTTGTTTGTATGCCGGTTCCAAGAGCTATTGCAGGTTATATTATTTGTTATAAGTATCAGTATAATTTATGCATTATATCAATATTTTCGAACTGTAATGTAAAGACTGCTTGGGTGCTTATGATTGACCCAGTAGATCCGCTTTTCTTCACCAGCTACAATATGCCATAGAAAACACATATTTTTTACCTGACAAGTAAATAATCCGCAATGATGAAACAATTCGAAATGGCGTTTGTTTCAGTATTTTAACGGTTATTGTCACTTCGCTTTTCATACAAATACGTAACTCTGATACAGGTAAACACTTAATATAAGTATCTGTTTTTGACCCTGAAAACCGAAAAAAAAAAAGATAATTATATTTTGTTCAATATATAAGCTTATGCTGTTAATATCATTCGGATCAGATTTTCTTAGTATCATCGGCCATTTATATAGTTTTCTTCGAAATTCCCAATAATTATTATTTTTATTTGATTTGCTTAGTACAATCTTAATTAACAATTAATTTATTATTACCGCTATGTTGTACTTGTCTTAATACACAAGCAGGGCTAGTGCGGGATTCATACATCAGTATGTTTGTCCCAAATGAAAATAAAACTAATTTACTAAAAGTACTTAAGCTAAAGCTAAAAATACACGTATACACTAAACAAGTTCGTGTGGTTTGATTCGCTTCAATCTTCTAATTTTTTGCGTGTTGTCCAGCAGCTGTAATGCTTCCACTTTCTGTGTTTTAGCAACCTTATTTCATGTTCTAAGGCGAAATCTTGGAACACTTCGTGTATCCATTGGATTTGGAGATCATCGTGCAGCTGTTCGTTGGTTACGTGGCGATAAGCATTGGTAATTAATCGTAGAACTTTGTTTTGGGCGCGTTGGATTACCAGTTGGTTTGATGTCTCAGTGCAACCCCATATTTGCATCTCATAGGTCCAAATTGGAAATTTTCCCAAAATGGAGATTGTTCCATGAAGATTTTCCGTCATAACTAAAATACTGGCATAATGAAATACCGACAAATACTGAATAATATTTCCAGTGCGCCTTTGTAAATTAGAAATGCAGGTTCCTCCATTGAAATATTTAATTGGGCAAAATGTCACCATGTTTAAGTCCTTAACAACACTAATGCAACCAAAATGTTTAAGTTTAAAGTCCTTTAATTTATTTAACATATATATAAACATTTATGTGATCTTATGGTGTTACGAGATACAAGATATTAGATCCTCACTCTTTACTAATAACCGAGTCATTAGCTGGTTAAAATGTATTTATAGATAAGGTAAATTCTAATAACATTAGTGGTTGATCGAAATAAAAATTGTGTTAATTAAAAGCAGTTAATTTCAGTTAATATTGGAAGCAAACGCGACACGAATTTCACTCATAACGGAACAGAAGACCCAATTACATCGACAAGCACATAAATCCGACAGAATACCAATTCGATAAGATTATGTCCCCTATGTAAACCGAAAACGGAAAACGGAGATAAGTTACGGGCGATCAAAACGACCAATTAAGGGGATCCATTTTTAAGCGGCCGTTTTACTACGATCCGCTAAATATGTTCATGGAAAAGGCCGCGCTCAGACTTTAAGCTTGAATTACTGTTATTGGTCCGGCCATTAGCTAGACAATAATAACGGGTCCCACCCTCCGCGATCCGCAAACAAAAACGGAAAACTGTAAAAGCGCCGAAATTGTCGTTGACAAAACGCGAAACGCTTAATTAACTGTAGGGATTGTTTACGAAAAATATGCGCAAATATTTAGCGGGCCGGAAAACTGCTGACCTGCGGAGCGTGGTAGGGGGACAGCGGGTGGAGGCGACGGCGGCGGCTGGCGGTGGCACAGTCGATGCTGACCGATTTACATTCTGGAAAATTCAATTTGGAAAATGTTGTTGAGCGAGCGTGACGTATTTAAATTCAATTAGTGCGAGTGTCGTGTCGCGAAATTTTTACCGGTTTTGTTTGGTGGGACTCGAGCACGCCCTGACTAGTGTACGCGTATATCTGTGTATATATACACGCACGCACGACTGTCGCTCATAAGCTCGAGCCGCGTCATTTGAAAATAAATCGACCATTTTTAAGTGTCCGCCTATATGCAGTTTCATTAGTTGCAATTGAAAACAATAATCGACCGCACTGTTCGCAAATAAAATAGAACAAAACAAAGTTATAAGTTCAATCGGACAATTTAGTTTTTCATTTTAATTTATTGGTATTATGCAATGATTACTAGGATTACGAATTTATCAATTTTAAGAAACATTACAATAATTGGTGTAACATAATAATGTACGCATTTTCTTACAGCAAGGATTTCCAAAACGAAAGAAAATATTTAAAATTACTACATTATATTATGTGACCCTATAATTTAATTAGTAATAATTTAATACTAAAATAATTTAACAGTAGCTAAAATTGAATAATAATAGCACAAAAAATTGACTGCCGATATATAATCTAATCATATTAATATATTTTTTAATTTTTTTAGTTTTATTATTAGTTTTCAAGTTTTATTGTGATCAACGATATCTATTGGTGAAAATTCTATTTACTAATGTAAACAACTATCAATCAATCTAAACCTATCTGCTAAATTTTATGATTTTAAAATTCAACAAATAACAATTTTCCAATCAGTATTGTTGAGTTTTTCATTTTAGTTCACAATTGCTCATCATAAATAGCATCAAAATTACCTTTTCAACATTCATTAATTTTCTTGTGCAAGCTTTTATTGGACGAAAACGCTCAGAAGAAAATCAGATAGCATTATGAATAAACATATGAATCAACTGATTTCAGGCATTTGCATACTACGGGAAAGATCCAAAAGGCCAGAAAATAGCTACCACACGAATTTACTGAAAATGTTATTTCAGGCTGTTTCAAAATCGCGATTTTATTGTTTGCCGGACAAGGCAAGTTGTAGAGTATTGCGAGAGCAATTGCTAAAACCGAATGAAACTGTTGCTGCAGATGTCACGATGTCAAATGAATAAATTGAATGACGCATTGTTGCAAAACAGACTATCAATCCCTCCTCTTAAACGCACGGATTGGTTTGTATACTGTTACCAAATGGTGAAAAAGTTCGAAAATGTATCAGTGATCGAGTCTACCAAATCAGCAACGTTCTTTCGACAAAGTATCGCCATATTGTCAGAATGGTGGGATATTTTTTTAGAAAACGATGGAAAATATTTTGGCAAACATATATTTTAACAATTTTGCCAGTAAAGGTGAAAAATTATTATAACACATACCAATACTTGATAGCTACATTATTTTATAGAATATGAAATGACTTGGGCAACTATTTGAGTTATTTCAAATAGTCAGTCAATTTCAAAACCTCTAATCCACTGCCGATCATACTTGAATGTAGGTGCACAGGCAAAGAGAACTTTAGATTTATTAGAAAATTTAATTATTTAAAAATTATATATTAAAAATCATTATCTTATATATAAAAATGAATCGCAAAATGTGTTGGTAAGCGCATAACTCAACAACGCCTGGACCAATTTGGCCAAATCTTTTTTAAAATGTTCGTTGAAGTTCAAGGATAGTTTTTACGGCGAGAAAAATTAGAATTATTGCTGGAAAAACCCTAAAAATAGCCCTTTTATATATAAAAATGAATCGCAAAATGTGTTGGTAAGCGCATAACTCAACAACGCCTGGACCAATTTGGCCAAATCTTTTTTTAAAATGTTCGTTGGAGTTCAAGGATGGTTTTTACGGCGAGAAAAATTAGAATTATTGCTGGGAAAACCCTAAAAATAGCCCTTTTCTTTTTCCCATACAAATGATTTGTAACTAAAACGTAGTCAATTTGAGCTTTATTGCTATGGTATAAAGTTCATATTAAATTACAAGCACTCACTGTTGTCTAAGCAATGTAGGTGTGTTCCTAACGTCAAAGATCATATCTATCAAAACAATGTGCGTGTGTGCGTTGGAGCACAGAATACATAGTTGGAGGAGTTTAATGTCGCGTTCCGAAACTCGCGTTTCTTTTGTATTAGTTTCGGCACGCGAGATAAAATGCATCAGTTTCCACGTCATTACATCAGTCAAACAAAAATCGCGTTACCAACAGTGTTTTATTATTTTTAATATCCAAATTTTAAATAAATAAAACAATTCGTACGGCTTAAAAGGATTTGAGTTCAAGTCATATCAAATTTAAAAAAAAAAAGTTGTCTGTTACAGATGACTTTTGACAGATGACAGATGAATTGTCAACTGATACACGAAACAAATTCGTATATCGTGTTTTGTGCAGAGTGTTTAGTTAGTTAGTGTTTGTTTAGTTCGTGATTAGTGAAAAAATAATTTATATTTGATATGCCTCCTATAAGACGAAGCAATTTAGGTAGAAGAACCAGAAATGCTATAAACCAAGCTAATTACCGATCTAATCGTACTGCACAAGAACTTGACGACGGAAATGAACGTGAAAGAATTCGGATATCACAAACGCGTGAAGCGCGAGCGCGACATTCAACTAATAATCGCGCAAGTTTGAATCGAGCTGCTTTCAGTTACGATGTGTCAATTGACTACAGTAACTACCAATGTGTTGTTATTGGTTCTATGAACTTGGTTTGCTCACACTGTAAGGCATTAAAATACAAAAACGAAGCCAATGGATTGTGTTGCGCAAATGGTAAAGTGAAATTGATACCATTGGATCCACCACCAGAACCATTGTACTCATTGGTTTCAGGAATAGGAACAGATTCTATACACTTTTTGACACATATCCAACAATATAACAATTGCTTTCAAATGACTTCATTTGGGGCAACAAATGCAGTTCGGGAAAATTTTCTGCCAACTTTCAAGGTATGTATTATAGCAGTTACTCATAATTATTTTAGCGAACAAAATTTTCTGTCACCAAAGTTAAGATGTGTTACTAATCTTCAATTTCTTAATCATTACGAAATATATCACTTAGTCATCATATTATATGGTGATTCAGTTTCAGTGACACTTTAATTATATTTTATATTTGATAGATATTAGTTAAAACTAAATATATACTTTTTAAGATCAAATATTATTTAAGTTTGATCATTGACAATCCATTAATTTATACCACACCATAATATTTTTTTTATTTACAGATACAAGGGCAAATATATCACAGAGCAGGTTCACTGTTACCAGTGTCAGATAGCGACAACAAATTCCTGCAAATTTATTTTATGGGCAATTCACCACAAGAAATTGATCTGCGTTGTGCACATAACAATTTGGTAAAGAGTTCTATTGTAGAACAATTACAAACTTTATTTCATCAACACAATCAATTGATTATATTGTTTAAAACTGCCCTGGATCTGATGCCATCCGATAATCACAAAATTGTAATCAGAGCTGATAAAACACCTGCAGGTCAACATACAAGACGTTTTAATGCACCAACTATTGATGAAGTTGCTATCGTTGTAGTTGGAGAAAATTTGGAATCCAGTGATATTGTTTTACATCGTCGGAATGATCAATTACAACGTATAAAGGAAACACACCGCTCATATGATGCACTGCAATATCCCATTATATTTTGCCAAGGTGAAGATGGCTACGATTTATCAATAAAAATGATAAATCTCATTACAGGTAACTAAAATATTAGTTTAGCTATGGCGATAATATCTCAGTCACTATATTATGTATTTGAATGTTATTAAAACAAAATCTGTTTACAGGTTCTGAAACCAACATAAAAGTCAGTTCAATGAACTATTATTCATACCGCCTAATGATTCGGGAAAATGAAGATAATCACATATTGAAATGTCGGCGATTATATCAGGTTGAATCAAACCAAACTCCGATCTGAAGAGTATATTCACCTTCGAGATGCGATTAATACTGATGGAAATGCACAGAATGTCGGTCGGATGACTATTCTTCCAGCAACATACATCGGAAGCCCTCGGCATATGCACGAATATGCTCAAGATGCCATGTCGTATGTTCGTCATTATGGTACAGCAGATTTGTTCATCACATTTACATGCAATCCGCAATGGATAGAAATTAAGCAGGAGTTATTCCCTGGGCAATCACCCATTGATCGTCATGATATTACAGCCAGAGTCTTTAGACAAAAGTTGAAATCTTTAATGAATTTCATCGTAAAACATAATGTGTTTGGTGAGACACGCTGCTGGATGTATTCTGTGGAGTGGCAGAAACGAGGATTGCCACATGCACACATTTTGATTTGGTTGGTTGAAAATATAAGTCCAAATGAAGTTGATGCAGTGATATCAGCTGAAATCCCTAATGTACAAGTAGCTTCTGGATTGCATGAGGTAGTTATCAAAAACATGATACATGGTCCCTGTGGAACTCTTAATCAAAATTCACCATGTATGATGGATGGTAAATATTCAAAACGATATCCACGGACATTAATATCGGAAACAATTACTGGTAATGACGGTTATCCATTGTATCGTCGCAGATCGACAGCAGACAATGGTAAATCAACAATTGTCAAATTAAATCAACAAGATATTGAAATAGATAATCGTTGGATTGTTCCATATTCACCCATTTTATCAAAGACATTCAAAGCACACATCAACGTTGAATCTTGCCATTCAGTGAAATCGATTAAATACATTTGCAAATATGTAACCAAAGGGAGTGATATGGCTGTGATTGGAATTGGTGCAGAGAATTCTAATGATGAAGTTACCCAATACCAAATGGGCCGCTATGTCAGTAGTAATGAAGCAGTTTGGCGAATATTTTCTTTTCCTATTCATGAGAGACACCCTTCTGTTGTTCACTTAGCTGTGCATTTAGAAAATGGACAAAGAGTGTATTTTACAGCACAGAACGCAGTACAAAGAGCTGCTCAGCCACCATCTACTACATTAACCAGTTTTTTTGAGACATGCCAAAACGATGATTTCGCATAAACATTGCTATATTCTGAAATGCCAAAATATTATACCTGGAATCAATCCTCAAGGAGATTTATACGACGGAAACAAGGAAAACCAGTTCCAGGATATACAGATGTATATTCCACCGATGCGATTGGCCGGATTTATTCAGTACATCCAAGCAATGATGAATGTTTTTATATACGACTGCTATTAGTCAATGTACGTGGCCCAACATCATTCCAACAGTTACGAACTGTTGATGGTGAATTGTGTGGATCCTACAGAGAAGCCTGTCAACGTTTGCAATTGCTTGAAAATGACGCTCATTGGGATCAAACTCTCAATGATGCTGTAATATCATCACACGCTCATCAAATACGAACATTGTTTTCTATAATCATATCTACATGCTTCCCATCAAACCCAATTGATTTGTGGATGAAGTACAAAGATTATATGTTTGATGATATTTTGTATCAAATACGAAATAGAATGGGAAATCCAAATATACAAATCAGTGAAGAAATTTACAATGAAGCATTGATTTCAATTGAGGACATGTGCTTGATAATGTCAAACAAACTATTAATTCAATTAGGCCTGACCGCGCCCAATCGTCCAATGCATGACGCTTTTAACCAAGAGTTGCATCGAGAAAGACTGTATGATCTCAACGCTTTGAAAGAATTAATTCAAACAAATCTTCCACTGTTAAATGAACAACAGAAGTATGTATTTGAAACTCTTATGAAAGTAACAAATGATGAAACTGGAGGGATTTACTTCTTAGATGCACCTGGTGGTACAGGAAAAACTTTTTTGATTTCATTAATATTAGCAACAATTCGCTCACAAAATAAAATTGCACTTGCACTCGCTTCGTCGGGAATCGCAGCAACTTTGCTTGAAGGTGGTCGAACAGCCCATTCAGCACTAAAATTGCCATTAAATATGCAAAGCAATGAAACTCCAACCTGCAACGTTTCGAAGAACTCTGCAATGGCAAAGGTTTTGCAGCAATGTAAATTGATTGTTTGGGATGAATGCATGATGGCACATAAAAAATCTTTGAAGGCTTTAGACAGAACCTTAAAAGATCTACGTAGCAATAATAACCGATTTGGTGGTGCAATGATTTTATTAGCAGGAGATTTTCGTCAGACATTGCCAGTGATTCCACGATCAACGCCAGCTGATGAACTCAATGCATGTCTAAAGTCCTCCAATTTGTGGAAACATGTCAAAGTACTTCATTTAAGCAAGAATATGCGTGTCGAGTTGCAAAATGACCAATCTGGAAACATATTCTCTGAACAACTCATTGATATTGGTAATGGCAAATTTCCTATAGACATGTTGACTGGCTGCATTAACTTTCCTCAAAGTTTTTGTCAGTTAACTCGATCAAAAGATGAACTTATTCAGAAGGTGTTTCCAGATGTTTCTCAAAATTACAGAAACCATGATTGGTTGAGCGAACGAGCTATACTGGCTGCAAAAAACATAGATGTAAATGAATTAAATTTCAAAATTCAAGAACAAATTACAGGCGAATTGAGGATATATAAATCAGTTGATTCGGCTACTAATCAAGATGATGTAGTCAACTATCCACCGGAATTTTTAAACTCGCTGGATTTGCCAGGATTGCCACCTCACAATCTTGAATTAAAGATTGGATCGGTGGTTATAATGTTGCGAAATATCAACCAACCGCGTCTTTGCAACGGTACACGGTTAGCGATAAAAAAATACTAAACAATGTGATAGAAGCAACTATACTCAAAGGAAAGTATAAAGGAGAAGATGTTCTCATACCGCGCATCCCAATGATTCCGACTGATGTGCCATTTGAGTTTAAACGACTACAGTTTCCAGTGCGGCTTGCTTTTGCTATGACTATAAACAAGTCCTAGGGGCAATCATTAAGTGTTTGTGGTATTAATCTAGAAAACCCATGTTTCTCACATGGTCAATTGTATGTTGCCTGTTCCCGTGTTGGAAAACCATCAGATTTGTTTATCTATGCGCCAGGTAATCAAACAAAAAACATCGTATACCACAAAGCACTACAATGGTAATAATAATAATAATTATGATTCACATGATTAACAATAAAGCGATTACTTACTTTTCAATCCTTATATATGTTTTATTTAATTATTTTTTATTCACAACGCCCTATCACCAGGGTGATGGTTCTGTTCAGGAGAATTTTTTAAAATACGTAGGCGCAAAAACTGCCACATTACAAATCTTTTTGACAGGACGAAGTCTGTCGGGTCAGCTAGTTTACTATAATTTTACAGATAATAAATTGGTAAAAATGTAATTTAATAAATCAATGAATATGTTATCTTAAAATTTCATAATGATAATTCATTTGTAGACTATCCATTATTTGGATTATAATATATGAAGGATACTATATTAAGCAATATACTTTGGTGCATTTTATGAGCTTTTTAGTATATTATAGATTGTAGCAATCATTAGAAAGAAATTAAAAAATCAAAAAAAGTTTTCTGATAAATATACGCATGTATTTATCATTCAGCAGAATATGGATGCAATATTCAAATAACAAGATAATTAACTAGTTCACTCGAATCAACTTTACTTACTTTTAGTTTCCCAATAACAATTGAAGAACTAAACGAACGAGGATTCGAACATAAGTCATCGTTCGCGCTTCACTGAACCGAAACGTCGCGACCAGACCAAAGAAGACGACCTACATATAAAAAGTGATGTTACACTCATTTGCTGAGATGTTAGCACTACGATAACCTTATCTTTGACATTTTTGCTCGCTACGTCTATCAAATCACGCCCAAAAGGTCAGATAACTCATTCCGGCCGGTTGGTAAACGCAACTTAAATCATCATCAATCACGAGTTATCGGAAGGAGAGCGAAGGAACGAGAAAGGGAGATGCTTAAAAAAGACAGTCATTAATGTCGAATCACCACTACCGAGCTAATATAGTTGGCGGAAGCGGCGTTACCGCAAAAACTATGCAATAATATATGATTTTTTCGAATCGGCCAGCAGAGGGAAATAAAATGGTCGGATGCTAGTTCTTTACGACGCTCGATTCTTGAAATTTTTGGCTTGCGTCCGAACTTATTGAAAATTTTTCATTATCCTCGTTCCGGTACTAAACATTTCCCGTCGTTCGGACAGTGGCCGAATCGATTGCCGGCCAAATGGGGCTCCAACGCGGCCATCCTTTATGTTTATGGGTGCAATTTTCTAAAGACGCTTCAAATTTACGACGACTCTGTGCGTTTATTAAAGTCAGCTTAAAGCTACGTGAAACTGCCGATAAAATATCTTCAGTACCCTCGTTCCTCCTGCCGGCGCACAGCTCTCAATTAACGGGTTCGATTCCGAACGACACAATTAAACTTCTACGATAATATAAAAACAAGTACTATAACTCAAACCACACATTCAATGTGTTAATACAATGTAGGTTTGTATATAAACAGTGAAACACGAGCGCTCACATTGAACCTGACATAATTTTGCAATAAAACAATTCTTCGCCGCAGTGTATGCAAAACAGTCAACGGCGATACTCTGCAAAACAGATACAATGTTTCAAAAATTGATCGTATATCGTTTGAGTTATTCCCGACATTGTTTATTCCATCAGACATAAATCGTTAAACTAAAAGCAGAAATATCCAGTAAATTATCATTCATTCCTTAGTCAGTACCTAAAACGATTTTACGAATTACGAATTACATAATATTCACTTAATACTGATAATATTTATTAACTATCTTGAAAATATACAGCTTATGATCCAAAAAGTACATTATTTTTCAAATTAAGACAAATATTCATCAAAAGTCAATATTATTATCTTGTATTAAATATGCTTAGTACAATCTTAATTTATGTAAATTAATTTGTTATAGTGTTATAGTAATGAAAAACTATTGAATATAACATTTTACTATCTATATTTTTATAACATTTTGTTATCTTCTTTGAATCTCGATACCATCATGTTAGAGATGCAGAGTAGGTATATCGATATTTTTGGCCGATATTTAATCAAAATAAATTAAATATAATTTTTCAGACGCATCAGACTTCATTTTGTCGCTTTTTTTACTAGAATAATGCTATTTTTTTATAACATCTTTAATAGATACGCTTAGTACAATCTTAATTTACAATTAATTTATTGCTAAATTTCATTTGTACTTGGATTAATTCACAAGCAAGACGAGTGCGAGAAAATACATCAATATGTATTCCTCAATTATAAAGTTATAGCTTATAGTTATAGTTTACACTAAATGTATACACTTTATAGAAGTTCGTATGGTTTTGTTCGCTTCAATCTCCTGACATCCTGCGCGCTGTCCAGCAGTTGTATTGCTTCCAAGTTAGTATGATTTAATAATCTTCTTTCGTGTTTCAAGGCGAAATCTTAGATAACTTCGCAAATCCATTTGATTTACAGGTAATCGTGCAGATCTTCGTTGGTTACATAGCGATAGGCATTGGTAACCCCATATTTGCACCCCAAAGGTCCAAATTGGCTTTATAATTGTATTATAGATCAACCTCTTTGATTTCAGATCAAGTTGAGAGTATCTTCCGACTAACCAGTATAGTTGTTTTATTTTGGTTCTAATGTGTTTTGCTTTTTGTCTAACGTGATGTTATAATGCTAATTAGTAAATATTTTTTGCCGATTTTTTCGATATTTTTTCAATAAATCAGTAAATCTCTAAAATTGGTATTTTAAAGGTCAATCAAAATATCACTACTCTTTCAGATATTTAGACGAAATATATATTTTCTGGGCTAATATTTCACTATTTTTATTTTTTCTTAAATATCGATGTATTTGTTATAAAATACCGATATTTTTATACTTCTTCTGCTCTCCGATATATTGAAATATCGATATTTTTTTCAGTGACCAACACCCCTACATATTAACCTCTCCCAACATTCCAACTACTTCTTGCAACTTCTTCTTATAACCCTGAAATTGTTCTTTGTTGATTTATCATACTAATATATTACTAATTCGCACATAACTGCACACAAGATAAAAAAATCTAAACACTACTTCAAAATTTTCCTAACTCAGTACTCTTATAATGAGTTTAGTTACCCAAACATTCAACAAGCCAGTGAGTGATTTCCACGGTGGTTATGTTTTACATAAAGTATGAGATTAGCATTTATCTGAAATGTTTCAGAGTATCAATTATTTCTGAGTATTATTCAATGATATACTGTAAAAGCAGAAGAAAATGGTCGATCTTATGTACTTTTACATATTTTTCATATAAGAGTTGCATTAAAACATCACTCAATAAATGTTCAGTATAACTTTATTTATCAACATATCTACTCTCTTCTTCTTCCTCCCTTTAATACTCTTTGTAAATTTAGTTTCTTGGACTACTGTTAACTACTTAGCGTTCAATTCTGTTTTTTAGTATCTGTACTAAGTGTTGTTGTTTTTGGTCCAGTGAAAGCAAGATTTCAAAAAATTTCGTGTAAATTGTAGTCATATTACCATATAACAATGTTATTGCGTTTTTTCTATTCCTCAGATAAGGGTTAACAGTTGGATTCTACAAGTCTTAGTCCGAGTCTTTTTTGAGTTGCTAGCTACGTCTCCCCTCATAAAGGTGGTTACAGAAGTCTGAAGGAATTCATTCACCTTCAGTTCGACAATCACTGTAACATGTCATTGTTCAATTTCCGATAGGTTCTCTCAGAGGAACGTGCGAACTTATTTTCTCACTCATCGTATCCGAAAATGCTTGAACTTATAGATGCTAGACTTATTACTTCAGCAATAGATGGCACTTTCTTCTCTTATATTACTGATCCCAAGTATTTGAACTTCTCCACTTGCTTCCGTTAAGATTTATCTAGAGATTTATATGAGATTAACTACATACCGTTGATATGTACAATAGCAAGCAATTCGCATTAAGTTTTAAACCATACCGTTCCGCAATACGCACTTCATCATGAAGAATGCTAGAAGCTTCAACATCTGTTTCATAGAATATAGCACTCCCATTAGTGAACATGAAATCAGTTAAGAAATGTGTAGTATCATATTGAACGACATATCCCCTTTTTAAAAACTTTGCGCTTAATTACATCCACTATAAATGAATCTGAAACTAATCTTAAGTGAATTTAACAAATAATTTCGAGCAAAACTGGGAAATCCGTGAAACTAAACACTACACCAGTAAACTTATGAATAACACTAAATATGACATTAAGAAACGGCAAATTGTCATTCCTTAATTACCTTTTCGATTGTTTAGAAATGTAAACCGTGAAGCCAAATCTACATTTTATAGATTATTATTTTTAGTTTTAAATACTGCATTAATATTCTTTTTATTGCGATTTTTAACAGTAGTCCTCTTTAATAACTTTTTAATGTTCCTATAACTTTAAGGGTTATCAGAGTTATTACGGTTTTTATAATTCTTTACGTAAATGTCAGCGAAGATATTGAATAGCAATGCTCGTTTACTAAGTTGTGCCCCTTTGTGATCGATAAATCTAAAAGGTTAATTTAGTTCAATTTTCAATGTAAATTCTAATCCTTTGATTAAGAATTTAAATATCCATTTAAGAAGTATTTATAACAATCTGTTTCACAATAAACCCATTGTTTTTTTCTGGCATATTATTGTATTATTATAACAACTGGCTGTTATTTGAAATTACTTTTTATTGCTTACTTTTACTGTTAATGTTTAATTAAATTAGGAAGCTATATATTTTATTACAAGTTTACTACAATTGATGATACAAATAATAATTATTATTAATAATGGAGATCTTATTAAAGAAGTATAATCTGAATAATTTTTGTTTTATGAGTAAAATTATGCAGTCCTAAAGTATTCAAAATAGAAGAAAACTAACCACTTGTTACTTTAATATCAATTTCGTTTCATGCTATGTATTAGCTCTGCTGTTGTACTAACACAACACTACACCAGCTAAAAATGCTTAGCCCCATTGAGTAGTTAACATATCCAAGCCAAGGCTTAAGAATTTGCTTATACAGTAATGTTGACAGGACAGAATTTTTTCGAAATCGCCAATATATTCTCTAAATTTAATATTTAGTTATTCCTAAATAATTCGTTATGATAGCATATTGTATTTAAATATTATTTATTCCCATAGAGATGAACCGATTTCTCTTTTGACGCGGTCACATTTAGTCTGATTTAAACCAATTTTCCGTTGTTGGTCCAATTGTTAATGTAGTCTACTGACGTTTGCGGTTCCATTGCTGCTTCCTCGTGGTGTTTACCTACATCTATTATGACAGTATCGTCAGCAAAATTAAAAATTGTACTATACTGAACTCTGGAACATCACCGATGTACATCAGGAAAAGGACTGGTCATAATTATCATTTTTCATCAGAAAGCGCTACAGTTGCGAAGTATATTAATAAATAAGAATATATTGATCACGAAATATTTTAAGGGACTATATCAGTGCATAATATTAGATACATCTTCTAAATTAACTTTGTTAATTTTAATCGTACTATATTCAAACTCAGATATAGTATTATTCATTATTTACATAAGCTGTTTAAGGTTTTGGTTTGATGAATAGGGAATAGAATGGAAAGAAACAACAATGCAACATGATGAAAAATGAAATTAATGAATATATATAAAGGAGATTACGTGACAGAATTGCCTAAGAGAAGCTTAGGAAATTGGTCGTCTGTGTCTGGTGGTCATTTAATCTCCAAGATCAACGTTATAAGATTGCCAGTTTGTTTTAGTTATATCGCCAATGGCACTCCACGCGCATCTAACCACAATATCTAAACAACAATACTGTTTAGACAATCTGTAGACCGTTGTAGCCATGTTCCAGACATGTAGCCAGGTCTATATATTTGAATTCACATATTGAATCACTACAGAAAGTTTCCCAATAATCATACGGATCAAAAAAAAATTACATGAGGAAGTATTCAAAAACTAATAGGGCCCTACGGGAAGGCAGAACTTTTGATGGACATGTAAAATTTAAGAAAATATCTTTTAAATCCAAAAGCATTTAGAATATAAAAATAGACGTTATACAAGAAGACATGCGACAAATGATATTTTTACCTCACTATACCTCAAAACACTTGTCTATAAAGGTGCTGCTTGAAGATATATCAATTCATTCTAGTGGACTAGACTGTGTGTTCCTATCTGAACATCTACTTCTCGTTTACATGAAATAATCTGTTTCTACTATTCTTTGTTTACTATATAATTTTTTCTTATATGTTTTTAAAGTTAAACATTAAGAAAATGAAAATATATTATCTGCGCCAGCAGGTGGTAATAGTGGATCCAATTGTGAATCTAGGTCATTTTGAGTTTCACTCAATCTCGTACAACGAAATTTATTAAAATCGGTTCAGAGATTTGGAAAGAACTTAAAAGAAAAAATGAACGATAAACACAATAATATGAACACCGTTCAATATAGTAAAAATTGTTGCATGTTGGTAAGACTGTTTCAGTGTAAATAATGCGACGCGTATGTCTTCCTCAGTTTACATGCCATATATTGTATGTTAATTATGCTATACCTTAGTTCCGCGACGGTTAAAGCAAGCGTTTGGTGAAATGATTAAACATAACATATACAAAAGATGGTAAAATATCATCGGCGCAGAGGAATAGTGTGCGAAATTTAAACTTAACTTATAAAGACCGATGAATGCTAAAAAATATTTTTAACCAAAAAATTAAAGCGACTTCAAAAAATAAACAAGGAACTCACTAAAAAGTAAAAAATAATCAAACTTGGATTTTTAACACAAAAAAAAATATTTTAAAATAAAATATGCACATATAATCGTTTTAATAACTAAATAAAAATAAGCAAAAGCCTTATTTAACCTATCTACTACATGTATTTTATATTCTACTATATACACACAATTTAGCTTAATACCTACCTAAACCGAATTATCTATTTACAATATTATTTTAACTACTACCAAGTGATCACTTTGAAGTCGATGCCGAGCAAAAAATTAGATTTGTATAGTTCGTAATTTAATTTTGTTATTATATTATATTACTATAAAATTATATTATTATTGTTGTATTGTTTGGGCTCGGCACTGACTTCAAAATAATCAGTTGGCAGTAGTTGTAATATTGTAAATAGATAAATAGGTTTATGTAGGTATTAAGCTAAATCGTGTGTATATATTACAATATAAAACACGTGTAGTAGATAGGTTAAAAAGTTTTTTTCTTTAGTTATTACAACGGTTATTTTTTTTTTTCAAACGTTTTTCTTTTGTGTTAAAAATCTTTTGGTGATTTCCGTATTTATTTTTTGAAGTCGGTTTAATTTATTTGTTAAAAATATTTTATTTTTCTCTTTTTAGTGTTATACATTTACTCATTAAATTACGCAGTTATTTTATTAAATATTACAATGGGTAAGCCAAGTAAAGGTGCAGGTATGAGGAAAATAGAAATAAAGAAACAATGATTGAATATAAGGTACATTTCCGGCCCTGGGGTTCGCTACCTAATCCTAGTCCTAGTTGTCTACTTAGCTAAATGCGCTAACCTTTACACCATAGAAGCAGTTGCCTGCAATATTTCTACGACTTCTCATACGATATGGTTAGTGCTTAAAAAGCAACGAAATGGCTTTTACACTGGACTAATTTCGACTTTCCGTCACATCCGTTACTAGTTACTACAGTTAATAACATTATACACAAATATCTGATCATTTTATATTAAAAAAATCTGTAAAAATTATTGCGTGCCTTTGAAATTTAAGGGTATTTCTTCGATTTCCTTCCATTTCCCCAACTGATCATGACTTGGTTCCAATGGGACCACTTCGGAAGTGCATATTCGAATAAAAGAAGAATTTTGAAAATCGGCCCATAATTGACAGAGAAAAATTCACAGTTAAAAAGAATTGTCGTTAAGCTGAGCAAGAGCTGGTCCTCTCTTTCACATCACTGGACGGATTACTACGAATGAATAGGTGCATAACATATTACTGCCAAACACTGTCATAATCAAAGGCCATAACGCATCTATACACACCGAAAAAAAGGTTCAATCTTTGTTTGAGGAGCATCCGAATACCATCCCATCTTCCCTGGTTAGCACTATCGTTAGATCTCAATACAATTGAGCCGTTATGAGGATTTTTAGAACAGAGTCTGAGGAGTACATTTCCATCTCCAACATCATCAAAGTGATAGAAGTAATTGGCAGATGTACTGGTATACAGGACAACATTTCGTTGAAAACTATTCAGACATTTTACGAATAACTACAGCAATTTTAAAAACAAATGTTGGCAAATGGTCAACGTTTATTCTTTCAAGTATTCATATTATTTTCTCCATCCCCTGTGTATAATGTGTATAAATAAATATTTGAGATCAGTATTTAAGATAACTATTTAACTATTCAAGAATGAATCAGTTAATTAGAATCACAATATCACAAATAAAAATTCACCCCGCTGTCATGTTAGAGTATCAATTAGAAAACGAACGTTTTGTCTTTCTTTGGTGCTATCTGGATCACAACGGCATAATCTCACGTCGAACTACAAATGATCCTCGAAGGGATGCGGGCGGAGCGGGTCGATCCTGGATGCTTTTTGTCGCTTATCAAAATATGATCGCGAGGTTTGCAAATCCGTCGACAGATTATGACGGAGCCTCGGCGTGTGATTGACGGACATATCGATCGCGTCGGTCCCGATTATTACCCTTTAGGAAGCCGGTGGACGGGAATGGAGCGGCTGCCGCCGTTTCTCGTCTCTGACGGATCGGCTTTTATCTCTTCAGTTTGATGTGTGTGCGTGTGTGTGCGTCTGAATGCGGGCTCGATGACTGCGGAGAACGCCGGCACGTAGCGCGAATGAAACTTTTTATCGAAAAAATAATACTGCGGAATACGTTATCGTCGGATTCCACGTGACGTGATTATCGTAATTTTATTGAATAGATGAGAATCTGATATAAATTCATTTGACTGATATTTGTGATTCAAATGTTTTTTCTATTCAAATTCAAGTGTCTTTACGATAAATATAATATAATTTTCTATTAGAAATATTAAAGATTCAATCTTTTGTGTAGAAAGTAGCCTAACAGAAGATCTAGAAGACTATCAGTGGGTACTATCTAGTTTATAAAAAGTAGTATTGGGAACTATCGACTGAAAATAGTCGAAACAGTCCAACTAGTCGATAGTAAAAAAAACTAACGACTGAAAATTGTAAAAACTATTTCAGTCAAATGCAAGCTTCCTCTATTTTTCTATTATAACAGACAGAGATGTACAAATTTCCTTCCCGTTCTAATCTTAAGAGAAAAATGTATATAATTGTTTGATTCTCTGTAGTGTACAGTATCAGAAAAGAAAAGAAAAGAGAAATTTGCTGTAATTGGTTATTCAGAAAAACCGTTTCATTTTGACATCATTTTGAATGATGTAAAATTATTTTTATATTTTGTATATTTGACTTGATTATAAAGAGAAATGGAGTAATGATTACTAAATATATGTTTCTAATTCTCTCAATCAACCGTTATCAACTATTTAACCATCGCACACTTTTTAAATGCCTACCTACCTACTCCAACAAATTCATAAATGTCAACTATACCAAGTTAAAATTCTCGGTTGGGCATTTTGTACGAATTTTTTTTTCATTGTTGATAAGCAAGAATATCGTCATCGCCAGCATCATTAATCCAAAGACGGCATTGAGGAAGAGTGTCTGCTTCTTAATACGTACAATGCTGTTGAGATTTACAGTCGCAAATGATAAGTTTAGTCACCACTTTAGTGTTTTATTCATATTTTATGATATATATATATATATATATATATATATTATATTCTAAATATATACTGCTAACTCGTTACTAACAGGTGAGGTAAAAGCCCCGCTACCATTTTGATTGAGAGCGCCATCTTGGTTATGTGACGTTTAAATTTCATTATGGATAAATATACGCCACAAGAACGAGCATAAATAGTGACACTCAGCGGAGTGCCACACAAAGCCACAATTTAAAGTTTTCATGCGAATTTCGACAATATGGTACGAGAGCAAAGAAAACTTTTCGTCTAGTTTGATAATAAGCGATGAAACTTATTTTCTTCTCAGTGGCCACGTCAATAAACAGAACAGTCGGTTTTGGGGAACACAGAATCCTCAATTAATTCATGAGACACATACCGTTACTGTTACTACTGAAGGGTAAAATTTTCTTGTTCTGAAAGGGAAGAGAAAGGACTAGAGGACATGTGGTTTCAGCAAGATATGACAGCTCGTTCAACAATTCAATTATTAAATGACGTTTTCCCACGAAGACTAATTTCGCGAAGTGGTGATTTAGCATGGCCAGCCAGATCTCTGGATTTAACAACACCAGACTTTTTCTTATGGGTTTTTTTTAAATCAAAGGTCTATGTGAATAAGTCCCAAACGATTCAACATCTTAAAGACAATATTGCATAGCGAATCACGGTCACCATTTAGCCGATATAATTTTTCAATCATAACGAGAAAAAAATGTAAAGATCAAGTAAACCTTTTATGAAAACAAAACATACTTATCTTTTATTTGAGAATGTTATAGGCAATCAAAATGGTAGCGGGACTTTTGTCCCACGTTGTATAAGTAAAGTTTGTAATCATTAACGGACCTCAGAAAATTTAAAGTTTTTTGGCTGCTATTAGCATTTAAATGTAATTTGCACTAAGCCAGTATAAATAACTGACACCCATACTGGAGAATGTCTGAATGTTTAACATTCTTAGATCATTGATCAGATCCATCTTGTTTGCGGCGGTTAGTGGTCAAGACGATAGAACACTCTTCATGTTATTGTTATAATGGCGGGTTCGAATGCAGCTGGGACGTGGTTGTAGATTTATGTTTGTGATTATTTGTAATTGTGATTGTCTATTAGGCAAGAGCACAAGATGATCCCAGTCACACTAGTAACTAGGTTAGGTAAGGCCGAGAATGACAGATACATTAATTTTCTATTCGCTCTACATCCTTCAAGAAATTAGCTGCCAATGTGATAATAATAATGTACCTGTTGATGGGGTATTTAGGGTCATTTCCAATTTTTATCTCACTTGGAATTTTTTATTATTACAGTAAATTATTTAGTGATGTATAATATTTCATGAAATTAATATTTATACCAATATATAAAATTTTATTTAATATCAAATACCTTATTATGTTAGCAGTTCAAAAGCAAATAATATATATTTTTAAAATGCAGAATTTGAAGCAAAAACCATTATATTAATTCAAAACTAGACGAAACAAAAATTAAACAATCTTCGATACAGTACATTAACCAATTGCCCAATAATTACAATGTATTAAATGGCTTCGACGTTTCCCAATCAGCTGTTTATTGTTTGAAATATTCGGCGCGGCGTTCCAGCGGGAATTTAAATCATCGCATTGTATCCGATAATTATGAGACCGGACCGCGTTTTCGAAAAAAAAGCCCGCTTTCCTGGCGCGCACGTTTATGAAAATTTAATTAATAGAGTATCCCCGTGACGATCGGCCATCGCTACCCACTCCATCCGCCGATTTTGCACCTTGATTAACCCGTTTTGGTTTATTTATAGTGCTGATTATTTATTCTATTAAAATCGACGGGCGCAATCAATTATTCACTGATTAGATTTCAATTCCGAGCGATTCGACGGCGACCGGTCGTTGTTCTTTTGCCTCGGACGTTGTTTTCAGAACGCCTCTCCCGTTCCATATCGTCGACATTCGGATCGTTTTATCGATGGCGAAATTGCGTAGCTGAAGACTAGGGGCATCGATCCGCGGACTGTTTAAAATTCCGAACAGGCCGGTGCGTTATTCTTTTCGACTCGGTCCCGAACTCCGTCGCATTATCGCAGAGTTCACGACGATCTGGAACACCATCGGGTAGATGTCGAACGTTTTCCGAGGAAGATAATAAATCTACAGGTCTCCGGCACGACCAAGTTTTCAGTGTAGGCTCGTGGAACTTCTAACGCGTTTAATTTGATTTCAAGCGAGATTTTTTCGGTTAAATATTTTAAATTTAGTAATAGAGAGCGAAGAAAGCAGCCGAATAAGAATTAACGAAATAACCATTTATAAACGATTTACTGCGAAGGGATAAGCGTATTGTAATAAGGATCTTTCAGAATGTCAATTGAATAATCTTTGCCTTTGCGTGCAAGTAAGATCAATATTTGAAAAAGTTGTAAGTTGTTTTATACCTCGTCATTTGATAGTTATGAAAGATATTAAACATTGTCAATATACCAAACACAATGAGTACTGAAAAGAAGTCAATTTTTAATATCATTATAATGGTATTGACACGCTAATTAGATCTACGAATTCACCCTTTTTTTAGTATTTTCATAAAAAGTGAAGCACTGCTCAGATAGGTCACGACTCATATGTCGGAACAAGTAGTATTCAAAAGGAGCAAGGTCGAGAGCATACGACGGGTGGGGTAACATTTCAATGTTTTCAATTATGTTTTCATCGGCTTTGCAACATTTGGTCGAGAGTTATCATATTGAAGTATAACATTGTTGTGTCTTTGCCCCTATTCTGGTAGTTCTTCGCGAAGTGCTCGATTGAAATTTATCAGTTGTAGGCGATCCTAATCTTCACATGTTCATAGTTACCATCGTTCAAATAAGCGTGGTCGCCATAAGCTTCACTCAACTTTCGATTTTTCCTTCATATTGAAATAAAAAAGTAAAACAGTTACAAATTCAGACTTTTACAATGCTTCCTAAAAATGGTTTGATCAGACCTCGACGAAATGAAACTTACTCAAAGGTGAGACTTCAACATGAAGTTGGTTACAAATGTACTGGATACAATTCAATGCACAGTAATTGATTATCTTGATACAACAATGCATTTTCTTAGTCACTACTTCAATGCAATGAAAACAATTAAATAAAAGGAGGTGTTGATCTCCATTTTTATCTACCGTTAATTCCATTTTAATGTTCGTTTAAAAATATACTTATTTGTATAACATCCTGGAAAGAAAGTAAACCGTTTTCTAGATAATGCTGACTGTACCGATTGAAAGAAACCGTAATCTGAATGATTAATGTTACCGGAACAGGCTCAAAAACTCAAAATCTGCCCTTGCAATATTGTTAAACTAATTTTATGTAATTAATTAATATTCTTGCAGATTATTTCAGTAACTATTAATAGTATCTATTTCAATTTTTAACTGCTACATTTCTGATCTCTGTAGTAAATTGATATTTCAAATAAATAAGGTCGGTCCTTATTTCGAAATAAAATAAGGATGGTCCTAATTGGTTGATCACTCAATCGTAACTGTTATTTTCATAAATATTTTTTCTTATTGATATTTACATGTATAGTAAGATAGACATAGATATTTGGTGTCTGGCGTGTATCAAAAAGGTAAGTATATTTAATAATTTAAAACCACGGAAAATAGTAACGGGTTCAGACGGGGATGTGAATGGAATATTATTAGGGGATTTAACATAAACATATCAAATGTTTTGATAATGCCCGTCTGGACAGCAGCCACTCACTGAGGCATGCTCGCCCGCCAGATAAACACGATCATTTCCGCCAATCAGCGCTCCAGACTGACACATGACTTCCCGAGTGTAACCCGCGCGGTATCGCAGCGTAGGGCGGACAATCCCGGCCTGTCAGCCGTTGTGTTGTCGCTGGCATTTTCGAAATTACAACACATCCGAAAGTAACGCGCCTCCCGACTTACCGCAAACCACAAACGTAACATGAACTGCATAAAAAACGAGTTGCCGCCGCGTATTTTTGATTTCCTTTTTCGCCATATCATTCGCCTCGCCTTTCAATGACACATTCGAAACAGAACCAGCCGAGCTCTAAATAGAAATTCCATTTCTATCGGCGAAACAAAGACCTGCATCGAAATAATCGAATTTCTGTTTTCCCGTTGCCGGTGCTCCGCTGCCGCCGCTTCCTTGAAACGGGAATTGCTCGAATATGCATAACTTTCGAGATTTAATAATGATGCTTATAGGATTTTTTCTCTTTTGCAGGGATCGTCTTTATCGGCTGAACTTGAGCAATATCAACCAATCAAGCTGCGAGGTAAGTACGATACATCGAGATGTAATTTTACTTCCCACTCAATGGCGTAGTTCATGTTATTTTCATAAATTCAACCGAAAATAAATTAAAATAATGTTGCCTACTACATTGTTAATAAATATATATAGCATTATAGTTATATATTATTTTATTAAAAATACAAGATACATTTTCAAATATTTTGGAAACTTATAAATATAAATAAAATAACTACATAACAGGTCAATTGAAAATTCCCGGCCTGACACATAGATGGCGCTACTATAATTAAATCCATATGTTTTTTTTAGTTAGCCCTAACCCTCAAAAGAGGTGTGTATAAATTTGACAGCTGTCATATCATTAGCTCTGTGCAAAGTGGCTTGACTAAAAACAACGACAAGTTGATGATTCGGAGCAGAGCTTTGAAGATGATCAAGCGTAATAAACCCGAGTTTTTGCATCATGTGACAATGGATCAAACATGGCTCCATTATTTCACTCCGAAGTCCAATCGACAATCATGTAAGTGAACGGCACACGATGAACTCGCTCCAAAGCGTGGGAAAACGCAACAATTGGCAAGGTTATGGCGTTTGTATTTTGGGACGTGCATGGAATAATTTTTATTGACTACCTTGAAAGAGGAGGGACTATCAACAGCGACTACTACATGGCGTTATTGAACCGTTTGAAGGACAAAATCACCGTAAAACGGCCGCATTTGAAGAAAAAGAAAATGCTGCTCCACCAAGACATTGCACCGTGTCACAAGTTTGTGAAAACGATGGCAAAAATCCATGAGTTGGGCTTCGAATTGCTTCCTCATCCACCGTATTCTCCAGATCTGGCCCCAGTGACTATTTCCTGTTCTCAGATCTCAAAAAAATGCTCGCTGGGAAGAATTTTCGTCGAATGCAGAGGTGATCACCGAAACTGAGGCTTATTTTGAAGGAAAGGACAAATCGTACTACAAAAATGGTATCGAAAAGTTGGATGGTCGCTATAATCAATGTATCACCCTTGAAAAGAATTATGTTGAATAAAAACAAACTAATTTTGGCAAAAAATGTGTTTTACTATGTTAGGCCGGGGATTTTTACCTGTTAATATCCGTTTAATATCATTAGAATAAATATTTCTTTATTCTAATTTTTTTCAATTGAATAAAATCCATGTACCTAAATCACCTTTCAAGTGCGGCTAATGAATGATAATTTCTGGGAATCAAATCAAATTAGAGACTGGGTAAAATAAAGTTTTTTCTTACTATATGTTCCACAATTATGCCATAAAATCACTTCAATTTTTTTTCCATTTCAAAAGCATGATAGTAGAGTTCTATATGGTACCGAATAGTTTATATTATGTTTCATACTAAGCATTTATTTTGATATCCAATATTGTGGCTTTTTGTGGAGCTTGGGCCAAAAATTATTAGTATAATCTTCAAATTATTATTATTACTATGTTAAATTTAAAGTTATCCAGTTTGAAGTTAAAATATTATTTCTTACAATTTTTAACTTTGCGATACAACTGGCCACAGAACAATAAAAGTGTTGCTTTTATCTAATTTTCTTTATTTTATATGGATCACTTAGGGCTGGTGATAAGTAATAATCACTAGGTACTATAACTAATTAAGTATAGTAGATGAACAAGTGAAATTTTTTAATTAAACTTTGTCATCGAACACAAATATCTCTAATAGAGCCTGAATAAAATAAAGTATGTTATTGCTATATATTATGTTCGCGGATTATCACACAGAATCAGTTTTTTTAACAAAATTTTTATTGCTGTAATATTTCATGTTTTCAATCATTGATTTTGATACTCAATTGTGTAACTTTTCATGATGATTTGGTTAACTAATATTCGAATAACCTTCATATTTAATATGATCACTACACTAATTAAATTTATTTTGTCAGTTTTGTCAGTCAACCAGGATAATAATTGTTTATAACAATATCATTATTATCAATCCATAGCTGGCACTTGAAGGGAGTGTCTACTTCTCAACCAATAAATATACTGCCTCTGGTTCCAAAGAACCTTGATTTTCCGCAAATTCTTAACTAAATCCCGTTATTGGCCGCAACTATTCTTGCCTGTGATAAGGAAGTCTCTTTTTTTTTCAAATTGGTTTCAATAGTCTTGATCCATGTCTTTTTCTGAGCTTTTCGCTGCTTGTTTTAGGAATTTAAATAATTCAATTTTAATTTTAATAAGTGCAATATATAAAAGTATTTGTAGGCGTAATCAGAATAATCGATCATTTTGTAATATGGAGGGGGTTTCATGGCAATATTTTGTGTATAGGCGATAGCCTTTAAGTGCTGATGATAAATATTATTCACTGGTTATTCACTAATTAATTAAATATAATGGAATAAGGAAACTTTTTCATTAATTTTTGTCACCGAAATGAAATATTTATAGCACAGTCGGAGTAAAATGAAGTTTTTTCTAGCAATATGATTCCCCATTATCCCACTAAATCAGTTAAACATGTTTTTGTATATTTCAACACCATATGGGTACAATTAAATATAGTACCAAGTAGTGTATATTCTGATTTCTGCAAAATATTGATTTTGGTGCTTAGCACTGTAGCTTTTCATTGTGATTTGGCCAACAATTATCGGTATAACGGTATACATTTTTTAAGTTAAACCCCAATGCTCGATTTCGCCACAGAAATCTATAAAGAATATCTTTTATCTGTTTTTTTGAAGCTCGTTTATAACCATGAAAAGGAATCTAGCTATATTGGTCGAAATATTACTAGTACTCCATGGCAATTTACTCGTATTCAGTTGTTTTCCGGTAATTTCATTAACTAACAACCCATAAAGGAAAAATATAGATAACGGCAAACGGTTTCTTGTCAGCATTGCCCGGGACCAGACACGAACTCCTCGTAGCCGGGGCACGCCCCTGAAATACGCGAGTAATTATATTTAACGCCCTCTGGTGTTCGCGCCGCGCAACTAGATTAAACACGTACTGCATATGGGCTACGAAGATGCTCGTAAAATTGCGGAAAAGCGCCCGCTTTTATAATAATAATACGTCGTTGCCAAGTTACGGTTCTGGAGGAGGACGACGTTGACGTGGAGGTCGTTCTTTTACGACTGTTTTAATCGTCTTAAAGGGTTTGGGAAGGGGTCGCGACGGGGCGTCCGAAGATAGTATCTTCATCACAACGGTCAATCTGGACCGGTCTATTCCCACCTACATCGGGGACTACTTAAACCAAATAGTCGTTAGACGACGAACAAGCCTATATATCTAGATTTATGTGGTGTACAATGTAGTACAAATTATGATTTTAGTTGTTGCTTTTAACGATCACTGTCTAGTTTGATCTCTGGAGTCATGTTATACCAAAAGATTATAAAGACAGACATAGACGCTTAAATTGATATTTTTAATCACAATGGGGAGAAAGAACTACAGCAAACCAAGCCAAACTAAATATATTGAACATCATAAACAAATTATAGTAAACAATTTTCTGAAAAAGAAATATGAAAAGGATTTATATAGGCTTCGAAGTATTTTGAAGCTATCCAACAATCGGTTCTTTTTCTTCGATTGGAACTTAATAAAAATATGCTATGACTTATTAGGCAGTCCCATATAATTTTCCGTTTTATCTTATTTATGTTTGTTATGTACTTCAGACGTGTGAAATTCTATGGCAATCTACCATTATATTTTCGTGCGAACAAGGCTCTCCTTGTAACTGTATCGGTCTAAAATGTCAAAGCACATATTTCGATCGTTGTCTTAAACCACTATGCGACTCCCAGCAACATTTCTCTTCGAAAACTGAGCAATAATAATAATTATTTGATGAAGTTCCATATATTGTGTATTTCCATTATTTTTGTCCATCTTCTCAACATTTTTGGCAAATTTAAATAGTCCAAAGTATATTCGAATATCTTCAAAAAAAAGCTGGTTGCCCAACGAAGCCATATAACATCAATCAGAACAAGTAAAGGGTTTCTATGTAGGTTTTTCTTGTCTACAATAATGACGCATATATACATTGCATACAAAATTATCGATACTTTGATATATTGATATCTTAAAAAATATATTAAAAATATTTCAATATATATTACATTATATTAAATGTATTTAATACATGTTTTATTTAAAAAATTTTAAAAACATATCGATATATCATATGTATATCGATATAATATATCGATATAAAAGTAGGGATATTTTTAATAAATCTTTAAAATTTATTACCAACTTGAAATATTTGTTATAAATAATTAAAAGTTTTTTTATAAAGTTTAGTAAACACATTTAATTTTTTTGGGAAAATATAAAAAATATTACCTAACAAAATATGGGTCAAAATATCGGCCAAAAATATCGATATTTTCTCGACATCCCTAAAATGATTTTCTTTGATTTAAATATACCAAACCATACTAATAAAAATAATATTTCTTTCTTTCTAGTACTAGAAGAAAATCCTAAATATCTGTAGTATTAAAATATTAATAATTATGAATAATAAGATATACTAAGAGGAGTAAGTGATAAAATGATAAGAGTAATCCAAGAAATTACAGGACAAACTCAAATTCCGGAATTACAAACAACAACAAAAAACATCTTCAGAACTCAAACAGCACTAAGACAAGGAGGAAGTCTAAGCCCAATATTGTTGGTTTACAACATTTATGGTTGTGGATGAAATAAAATGATCATAAAGATCAAAATGAAAATAAATACATGAATTGAAAAGTAAGGATAGGACAAGTAATCGTATTCAAATATACGTAAATATACACTCAAAACAACGGATGCCAGAAAGAGAAAATTATTACCAAAATTGAAAACGCTATGCATTAAAATTCATTAAAATAGATATATCAAACAAAAAACAAATATGGAATTATATACTTCTAACAATAATAGACCAACAATATATAGACCAATTCTAATATTTGTTTGCGAGGACAGAAATAATAAAAGACTTCATCATATAACCTTTACATAACATATAGAAAAGCGATCAATTGAAGGGGCAACTTACAACGCATGAAAAAAAACAAGACTAAAGTTTTTGAAAGTTTTGTAAGAGCCTCATTTGATGGATATTATTAACATTTACCATTATTAACATTATCTTTGTGGCCACCGCCACGACCCTTTAGGCCACCACGAATTCACCAACAACAAGTACAAAGGTTGGCAACGCCGGTGGATTGGTACCATGCAGTTTCAGGGTATAAAAGACCATTTTCACAGCGCTACCGTACTTCCTCTACCTAACCTGATATCCTGTCAATTCTCCCGTCGATCACATGTATCAATTTAATAACGAGATAAACAAGCATTTGTCCAAGCAGTGTTTTTAGTTCTCGTGCAAATTCCTTCCAAAAATAGTAGTGAGTGTTCGGACAAACAACCGCAGCTGCAGCCACACATTTCGACCGACTGAACGACCCGACGAACATTCCTACATCTTAAATAAATTATTCGCCCAATTTTTCATATATGGTCTGTTCTCGATAAAAATAACGATATAGTATACCTCAATTATATACTATAATTATGTCAGAGACAATTCTTAACGCTAATACAACAGATGATGCAGTGACTGTACTATGTAGGGAATGGAGCATGTAATCCAAATATGGATTTAAATAGAATAGTAAAGTAAGTCGTCTCAAATTTAGAGTCATAAAAGAGAAATGTACAAAATGTCGAACAAATTAAAATACCGTTCATTAATAACCTTCGTTGTATCCAATTATCTCAAACATTAATATTTAGTGCTTCTACATTAAACGATAATGAGACTATTAATTTTAATGGAAAATTTGACCGAATATCACCTGCATATTCAATCCGAATAACCATCGAATTATATTTTTCAAACTATCTCAGCATCTACGTAACAATACGTATCGGATAATAACCATATTATATCGGAACATATTTAAACAAACAGTCGGACCGGCGGCGATGGGATTTAACATTTTATTCCGCAACAAAGTCGCCACCTGCAACATTTTTCACGACGATATCGCGCTAAAACGAAAATCCGATTTAAATCGAATCCGAAAATCGTTCGCGAACTTTCGAAACTCGACGAACGACCACCATAAGCCATTTTAAATACCACGCTCGAGGAGGCGATGAAATTAACAAAACGCCTGAGAATTTCGCATTAAATATGTCGCTATATTGAAGCGGGGATGTTTCGCCCTCTATACGAGTTGCCGCTAATAACACCGCCAACTTCTGTCGTAACTGGAAGTTTTTGAACTCGCATTATAAAGACACGTTGGCGTTCAAAAGAGAAATAATGTAAAAAAATATGATTATAAGACGTTCTTATTTAAATATAATGCCGAAAGAAATGTTTAGTTGCAATAATAATGATGATATATAGAAATATGTAGTTGAAAGCTGTTTCTTGAAGAATATTTCTGAACGTCATCGGAAAAGAAATGACAAAAATAAATGGAATCTTCGTTCCAACACTAAAAATGAACGAGATGAGTGAGGAACTAATTTTTGTACGCACGTAAGAATTTAAGGAAAAAGTGAAATGAAAAAAAATTATGAAAATAACAAGTAAATTGAAAAGTGCCTGGCCTGGCACATAGATGGCGCTACTATAATTAAATCCGTATGTTTTTTTAGTTAGCGCTGCACTCAAAAAATGCGTGTATAAATTTGACAGCTGTCGGATCATAAGTTTGTAAATTATTATCATGTTGGGTGAAGCAACTTTTGTTATTGTGAAAAAAATTGATAAAAAGGAATTTCGCGTGTTGATAAAATATTGATTTTTGAAGGGAAAAAATACAGTTGAAGCAAAAACTTGGCTTTATGCCGAGTTTCCGGATACTGCCCCAGGAAAATCTACCATCAAGGATTTATATGCTGAGTTTAGACCTGGTGAAATGAGCACCGAAGACGGTGAACGCAATGGACGCCCAAAAGAGGTTGTTACCGACGAAAATTTTTAAAAAATCGACAAAATTATTTTGAGTGACCTTAAATTGAAACTGAATGAAATAGCAGACACTCTAAAGATATCAACTGAACGTGTACATCATATCATTCACGAGTATACGAGTATTTATGTATGAGAAAGTTCTGTGCAAAGTGGGCGCTGCGCAAGCTCACTGTTGATCAAAACCAACAATGAGTTGATGATTCAGAGCAGTGTTTGAAGAAGATCAAACGTAATAAACCCGAGTTTTTGCCCGAGAAGTCCTATCGACAGTCATGCGTTGACCGCGCACGATGAACCCGCTCGTAAGCATAGGAAAATGCAACAGTCGGCTGGCAAGGTTATGGCGTCTGTATTTTGGGATGCGCATGGAATAATTTTCATTGACTATCTTGAAAAAGGAAGGACCATCAACAGCGACTATTACATAACGTTATTGGATCGTTTGAAGGACAAGATCTATAGATCTAGCCCCTATCGACTATTTCCTGTTCTCAGATCTCATAAGAATGCTCGCTGGGAAGAAATTTTCGTCGAATGAAGAAGTGATCGACGAAACTGAGACCTATTTGAAGCAAAGAACGAATCGTACTACAAAAATGGTATCGAAAAGTTGGAAGGTCGTTATAATCAGTGTATTAAGGGAATTATGTTGAATAAAAAAAAATTTTGCCAAAAAATTGTGTTTTACTATTGTAGGCCGGGGACTTTTCAATTGATCTGTTATGAGGAAATATTTACGATCACTTAAAATACACCATCTTGTACGAAAGCTCCATACACAAGTCCAAATCCCATTTTGCGGAAAATTACGTAAGAATCACTAAGGATGCTAACGTAATGAATGAAGGTAGGATGAAATGAAACAGTGAAGATTGCATTGTATGACCGCTATTTATTGTTGATAAAAATGACAATAAATTTCTGATAATGGCCATTAACTAAATGATCAAAGTGTTTTTAAATATTAACCGAGATCATCCTCTTATCAGTTGTTCAGCATCTTGAACAATATTTTCATTTTTAATTAATAACCAATAAATATCGGATATCTCAATATATCAATAAATATCTGAATACAAGGGAAATGTTAAAGAAAAGTATTAAAATTATTCGGAAAAATTTAATTAAATCTGCGCAATATGATGTATTAACTTTTATTCACTATTATATATATTTGATTGATTTTTTAATGATTTTATTAATTGTAAATAATACTCTTTTATAAACCATTAAATTTATGAAATAGTTTGTAAGATGTTCTTTGATAGATTGCTTTGGTAAATTATTTTAATAGACTTTTAAGTTTTAATTAACCAAATGTTATAAGTTAACAATATTTTCTATTTATTATTGATTTTTTTTTCATAATTTATGTCTTTTTGTTTATTTGTACAATACCTAATTTTGTTATTTCTTTTTTCATACAATCCAAGCCAATACAATCCTTAAGTAAATGTATTCGCATATATATTTATAATTATTACACTTTCCCAGCGGCTCAGTTAGTATTGCGAAATCCATATAAGCTTCAAAAATGTAATGACACTGAATTATAAAATCTACTGGATGAAGACTGTTCAAGAAGAGTTCGAAGCTCAGATAAGAGTTATTGACATAATTTCTATTTTCTCTCATCTACTATTTTCATTTGTATCCTCCTGGCCATGAGGATATATTTTTGTAATCATAATCGTTTTAGAGACAGAGCATCATTATATTATAACGTATTTAGTTTCCCCTCATTATTACTCTACATATGATTTTTATTGCAAACTTATTAGTTGATTTTATAGAATTCTCTTGGGTGACAACTTAATGACCACAATATTTGTATTACAAATAAAATATATGTTGAATGATGAGCATTCAAGTCAGCCTGGGATAAGAAATTTAATAAAACTGAACTCTAATGTATCAATTTTCAAAGGTATAAACCAAAGTTAATCATTGTTTCTGTATATTTGTGGAAACTTATTACTCAAAGATTTACATTACTTTAGGTTTCTTCAACCAAACTCGTTTAAATTTTCTTACCAACTATCGCAGCAACAAAAAAAGTTTTTATATTAAATTCTAAAAATCCTCTTTACCGCGTCAGGTGCTATCACATGTTAATAAAAGAAATGAGGTAAATTATATGTAAGATAAAATTTTATTACTGACAAAATTATTGGACTTCGTAATATGACAAAGTATATTATTATCCAGTAATTTTATAACGAAATAAAATAATATTTATTTTGGTTGTAATAAAATAAATCAAGACGATATTTTGTCTATTAAATAAAAAAAACCTGTTTTTTCCTCATGTTCATGGCCTGACTGGAGGCATTAGGTCCGCAATCGGACCGCTGCGAAGGTATTCTCGCGTTAAAACGTAGCGTGTACGATAACCATTAGGTTCGATTCCGTCGTCGTTCGTTATCGGTTTCCGTCCATCTCCTCGAAACAGAATGGGACCGAACGGCATAAAAATGGCCAATAAAACCGGACGGCCGCAGAGTGACCGACCGATGTCCTGCTGGGAAAGCGGGCGACCGCTCCTGATTGATGTAGACGGCGCGTGTTACCCTTAATCGCTCCATTTCACCCGTTCCCGTTGCAACAGGGTTTCTGTTCCAGTGGGTTTCCGGTGCAGCGACGCTCGATCCTTGTTTTCCACTTGTCCTCTCCAGGCGCATACTCTCGGCTTTTATTTTAAGCTCTATAAGGAAGAAGTACTTATCTTATTTTCTTTTATATTGTTTTAAATTTATAATTTTAACAGATTTTATAGTAGTATCGTAATTTTTAAACATTTTTTAACAGGTCATTTGTATTTTTATCCGATCTTTTCTATAATAATTTATAAGTCTTATTAATAGACTGTTAACTAACTGTTTAACTGACTATTTTTAATTTATCAAAAACCAGTCTAAGAAGTTATCAATAGTCTGTTCCAATACCATAAAAAAACGTTTTGTAATTTATATAATAAATTACATATATCTTCCATATTTTTCGTATAAAATATAACTTTGTCATCTTAAAGAATTAAAATTCTAAAAAGGTATTTATATTTCTTATACTTTCCTAGCACTTGAACCATTATTTTGAAAAGCCTATTAGCTCTAAAATTCCAAAATCTTCTGGATGAAGCCCCGAACTCTGTTGGGTGTCACTCATATATCGTTTGCATAAAATAAAAAAAATCGAAGAAAATGGAAGGTCTTGGAAGACTATGTCAAGATATAAAAATGTCAGTGATTTCCCGATAATTTTTTTTTGTGAAATATTGTGGTACCGATTATACCGTTTGTATTTATGGGAGATGCGATGATGCGAGATGCTAGACGTTTGACGCTGATAATCTGGAAAATAATTTGGCATTTGAAACAGTTTTTGAATCATTTATTTTTTTATCTTTTAGAGTCTCTAATTTGCCATCTTGGACTTATTTGAACTGCCTAAGGTGGGCTATGGACTGCTATAATTTGGTATGCTAATTATGATTTAGTCTAGTAGCCACAGGTAATATTATACATTTATTGCTTTTTTTATTCATACAAATCATCTGGAGTGTGGAGTTTCAGATGGTACTTCGCCTAGATTATTATATGCAGAATAATGCTTTTATCACTAGAAGTAACCAAATATTGTGTCTGTAAACAACCCATAGACAATTCTTATTTGTAAACGAATGTTACTTAAGCTGTTGATGCACAAAATACTTGGTATTCAACTATCATCAAATCATATACAAGTTAGATAAGATTCAATATCTCAATATATATCTAGTGATCGAATTCGTGGCGTACTTGAAACTGCGAATTAATCAGTTATTATATTCATTGTCTAAACAGCTTATTATATGTCCACTATTTTTTACATGTTTATTGTTTTTCCAAATTTAATAAATAAAAATAAATAATGTAACTAAAAATAAAGAGATATAAAGAGAAAGTTAAATATATAGTCACCACTAAAATGCACTTCATAGATGGCGCCCGAATTTTCGTTCTCATTTTATGTGAACGAAAAAAACATTTTAATTTAACGTGTAACTGAATTAATTTATAAAATTATATTATTATTAAAATTATATTAGTTTTTATCGATTTGTGTTAGTACTGGTCGACTCTGTTGTCAAAATCCTTCAAAATATTGGTGATAATAAAACAAGAGATTACAAACCGGCAAACGTTATAGGCCAAAATTGGAAGTTAATGCGTTAACATAGCGACGTGCTGACGTCACGTCAATTTTGAAAACGCGCATTGGCTGGCTTATTGGATACTATAGTAAAGTATAAAACTCGAAAATAAAATAAATAGTGTTGGGAATTATTGACTGAAATTGACTATCGACTGTTTAGTAATTGACTACTTTTTACTATCGACTGTTTCACTTGACTGTTTTCAGTCGCTATTTTCGGTCCGACTGGTTTTATTACTATTTACTATCGACTGTTTAAGTCGTACTTTTAGTTACTATTTTTGGTTGTACTTGTTTCATTGGACTGATTTTTAACGTTCTGGCCCTATCGTCCTAGCCGCGATCTTGACAAAATTGTACCCAACTTGTACTTACATAGATTTATATGTAGTTTATGTAGTTTTATGATTTTTTAGTAGTTTGCTTGTAAGTAATAATATATTGTATATTAATGTAATAGCATTTTGTCACAATATTTTTCAAGATTGTTAATGTAATAATGTAAAAGATTAAAATTGTGAATGATAAATAGTAAAATACTTTTGACTGATTTTATGGCAATAGGTAAAATTTGGATTACTCTCTCGATTTTTGTTAAAAAAAATATTTCCATTCTATAATAAATTAAGCAATTTCATTCAGATCATTTTTGATTATGCTATGGATTAGTTTTTTTTTCCTATGATTAGGGATATGTTTAATTTTTTTATATAGTATTTATGGTTATTGTACATTTTTAGGTTTTGTTTTAGATCTATTGTGTATATTTATTATAGTATATTATTTAAAAATAGCAATTAACATATTAAAATACAAAGAAACATTTGTAGAGTATTATTCCATACTATAGAAAAATTCCATTCCTTTTTACAGATCCACAGAACATTCAAATATAAGAGTAATTCTATTTCGTTTAAAACTAAATTATAAATTGCATGTTTATTATATTAGTTTTCAGTAATTATTGTTTTCCTTTTCTTTTTTAATGTTAGTTCGTGATGGAATTTATCCATTTCCGTCTCGGTTATACTACCGTTGGAAAATATAACCTCATATAAATTTAACTGCCCCAAGCAATTATCTCCGTCCTTTCCTCTCTCGCCACTTATATAGGAAGGGATTCGTGCATCTTCGTCTGACATCACGAATTAAAAAAAAAACCCTTGCATTTGACTGAAAATAATTACTATTTTTTAGTTAGTTTTTTGACTATCGACTGTTTCGACTGTTTTCAGCCGATAGTTCTCAACGCTAGAAAATTCTGTAAATAACCAAATGTAATTTTACATATGCCAGATATTTAGTATTCTCTGCCTATAAGAGACATTTAAGGCTCGGCAGAGCAACATTTCTTTAGCTTTATTACTTGCTGTTTCGAACCACGATGTTTTTTGAAGTTTTTTCATGACTAAGATTGGCTTATTTTATACAAGACTAAGATCATCAGGTAAAGTTTTCCATACACGTGTGATTTTAACGGTATTCGAGTACGAAAATAGACAACCAAAAGGGTAACGTGCAATTTAGATGTGAATTGGGTAGAAAAATCGGGACCTGTATAGGTTCGTGACAGAAATTGCCCCTCTCTGAAGGGTCGACACGATCCTTCCCCCTCGATCGGGGGTATTTTTACAGGATATTAGAACGTGCAAATGGTTTTCATGGCATAAACTAATAAACGAACGCCGAATTACCCGACTCGACTGCATCCAATTTCTTTATTTTTCGTTTCGGCATCGCCGATACACCGGCGTCCCTCGTTGATTTCGTGATTCCTCGGAGCTTATTCGCGTGCCGGTCTGCGGCCGAACGTCGAGAGGGGCGACGGGCAGGCAGAAGAGGGAGGAGGAGGTTAGTCAGTCGTCGTCCCTCCAATTATAATAATAAAATAACTGTAGTTCGTCTGGTGCAGACATGCATAGGCCGTGAATCCGACCGGTGCAGACGTGTTATTTTCGGTTATTAGAGACTCTGGAGCCAGCACGCGATATGATGTATATTTCTGATGTCTGTTGGGAATGTTGTGTGCTATGGTAACGCCTCCGAAACCTCATTGATCGATAAATAGAACTGTGTACTGTGGTCGACAAGCAACAGTTCGAAAACAAAGATTTATTTGTTCTGTTTTGGTTTACTTTTCACAGTTTTTCATGAAATTAAATATCTGTAAAAGAACAGACAACAACAAAACTTCTAAGTTCAGAAATATATTCATTTCTATGAGCTTGAACTTTCTTTCAGATAACAATTGGTTTTTCAGTAACTTTCTATGAGGGTAAATCAAATATAAACGATAATTTTGTAAAATAAATTAATTGATCAATGGTACATACGAACTAAATATTTAAGATTTTGCAATGTTCCGTGCTCTACACACGTTTGCCACCGATTTGGAATCTTGATTATTCCTTCTTCGTAAATAGTTTAAGAGCGAGTTCTTAGCCAATTACGTGCATACCTCTACTTTTTCATTGCTTTCAAGTCTTTTCGCTCGGTACAATTTTGCCTCAAATCTCTGCAAAGGTATCTCAGAGATCAGTCATGGCCGTATTGGGGACATACCCGAGCACAGCTGCTACCCACACGGGTTTTCCACCTCCTCAGAAACCAAAGAACACTCGAGCATCGAATCCTGTAGATCGAAATCACGTGCTAAGCTAATCACTAAGATTTGCAGGAACAAATAATAGTCTGATCAGTTAAGTTTGGCGGCTATGCCAAGTATGAAATTATTTTCGTTCAATAAAAATTTGTTTTTTATGAATTAATTTTTTAAGGTCTGAAAAGAACGCAATGTCAGTGAAAGCTAAATCTGGCACATAAGCTGGATATTGAAAGAATTCATATTTCAGTTTGCTGATTTTTTAGAGCAATTTTAGAGTTGTGTCAGCAAATGCATTGTTTTGGTTTATTTTTTCTATTGTAACAATTCATTTTACAGTAATATTCGATTCAATCCAACATTTATACTATTAATCTAAGTTAATCAAAGTTAACAACCGAACTCTCTTTGGAGCCGAACGCACCATTCTTCAGACTCTTGTTTTGGATTGAGATCATGGTTGGAACTAGACACAAATCCTATCCATAGTGATGAAGTAATGTACAAAATTCTTTTAATCAGTCGTTGAAGTCATTTCGTCTGCAAATAACTTCGCTATGTACAAATGCCCTGGCGAGATTGTTGAACGAGTAATGATCGAACTTTTTCCAAATAGTTTGTCTCACAAAAAAACAAAGAGCGGAAGATTTATTTGCGCTGCTATTAAGACTTCGGGGCAGCATAGGGTGACCTTAAATTTTTAATAAAACGCGGCCTAATAAAGAATAAATCTTGGCACGTGTGAATTACGAGAGACAAAGGCCCGGTCCGTATTAGCGCGAAATTTACGACGTTGCATTCGCTGGCTCCACGACCGCCACCGACCGACTGTGCGGAAAATTAAAAATGTGCCGCCATCGGCAGTTTTTGTGAATTATTTGGAAAATGGCGCCGACCAACATCGATTTCCGCCACCTAATTATAAGAATGTCCGAGAAACGACTATCCTAAGAGATATAATCAATTTCAGACGCTCATAATTTATTTGTAGTTTTACTGGTACTCCAGTCAATAATAGTTAAAATACTTGTAGGACAATAACAATCATAAGGAGAATCAGTTAGTTAGTCATGTGACATATTTTAGGAAACTTACATCTTGTCATAGGCATTGAATAAAATTATTTTGATAATATGCAATATAACTGAGTGGTATGTATATCTTACATGAGATATACTTAGTACAATCTTAATTTACACATCAATTAATTACTACTTGGTCTGTTGTATTTGCAACATCGCACAAGCAAGGCAAAGTGTATGTATTTCCCAAATTAAACCACTTGAGATAAAGTTAAGGGTAACATTTATAAACTATAGAAGTTGTGTTGTTTCATTTTCTGTGATTTAGTAATCTTATTTCATGTTTTAATGCAAAATCTTAGATCTCGATCTTGAGTTTCGTAAATTCATTCGATTTGAAGGTCATCGCGAAACTCATTGGTTACGAAACGATAAGCATTGGTAATTCGCAGAACTTTCTTTTAGCAGTAGCAAATTGGCTTTTTAATTGACATATAAACCAATCTCTTTGAGTTTAGGTTAAGGTCTCTTACGACTAACCAGAACAGTTTCTTAGTTTTTAATCCGACCTGTTTTGCTTTTTGTCATGATGTCTGTTCTGCTTGAGGAATCGGGCATCCGTTAGGTGATATCATTAGGTTCTTGTTATTTTGCTGCAATGAAAAATTAACATGGGCAGATATAGAGCTACTAAGTTGTTTTTTGTTGTATCCATACAGTCTTAGGCAAAGATAAATCTTACTATAATAACTGTGTCGTCAGCAAATGTTCAAAGTATTGTCTATTTTATTGTTGGTGTATCACCAGTGTAGAGCAGATACAAGAGCAAACCACACAACCCTGTGGAACTCGAGCCGAATTAAATTTAATGTTCAGAATGCCCCTTCATGCGAGACTCCTTTCCTTTCGAAAAGATATGACTACAGCAGTTGATAGAAGTGCCGCGGTAGCAACTTTCTCATCTTGTAGATTAGTCCCAAATGCCATATCCGATCAAAAACTTATGAGACGTCTAGGAGTTTTGCAGGGCCTTCTTCGAATATATTTTCAACATCCGCTGTTACTATGGTCTATTGTTTAGTGGTGATTTTGAAACCTAAACTGGAAATCTATTATGTTTCTGCAAGCTTTGGTTTAAAGAACTTTAACAGAAGTTTCCAAAATAATTTTAATATCGCAGGTAGCAGCGAAATAAACCTGTAAGGTCCGATTGCCGGTTTGTCACGTTTTTTAAGCATAACTATTGATTCATATGAGACAGATAATAAAATGAATACATGTAAAATACCTTTAATATGAAATTCTGTTGCCATATGAAAGGAAATAAATCCTAGTTATAAAAGAAGTCTTACGTTATAATAAAGGCGTCAAGTGCCAGCTTGTAACACTAGTTTAGCACAATCCCGAAACATAAAAAACAACTATCGTAGTTTTGTAGTTTAAATTATGTGGCTATTTAGATTGAATTTCCGTAATGAAGAAACTAAAAATCTAAAATCAAGATAACCTAAAACTAAATCTGGCTAATAAACTGAATTTGTATTTGATTAATCAAATAAAATATTTTTTAATTGTAAATTTAAAAAAAAATACCAATAAAATTAACTTTATTTTTCTTAGTTCCAATTGCTCCATAAGGTTACAATAGCAATCTGAGTTTATTGTTTTACTAATATGGAAATAATCGATCGAACTGGACATTTCTAAACACAAACTTTTTTTCGAGCTGAAAACCCGATATATTTAAATTAATCACGAAATGTTTTTGTTTATTTTTTTTTTGTTTTTTTTTTATATTATTGTTTACGAGTAGATAGCGGCTTACTAATCAAACTTGTATATTTGCGGTTATTTATATTGGAAAAGAAACGGGGAAACTATCCGAAAATCGTTCCGTCTGTTTTTCATTCCTTTGCTACGATTGAGACAGTCGAGGTTTGTTTTGGAAATCAGTTTCAAAGTTGAACGTTAGCGGAATGCTCGATCAGTTAGCCGTTTGAATTCCCTTTGGTTCCTGCAATAATTGAGCCGAAGACGTGCCTTGCAAGACCAATCCCCCCATTAACCCCTTTCTGCTTGTATTTGTCGAGTTTGCAACGAAAATATCTCGCTTAAAACGCTACCCGTCTACCAAAAAAGTTTTACCACTTTTCCGGGATTATTTTATTATCCTTATCCAGTCAGATTTATTTCCTTTGCATCAAACATTTTCGGTAATGTTATTGTTAATTCGTATTGTTATGTTGGACAATATCTCTATGTTTTGTATTACGTTTAATAATGTGAATTGATGTGATATGTTAATGCGGTTATTGGAAGATTATCAGTGGCATTTTTACTACGCTATTACATCAAACATTTTCTCAATTTAAAAAAATATTTTCCGGTATTTTATTATTTGTATCTAGTCAAATTTATTTCCTTTGATTGAAACATTTTTTGTAATATTATTATCAATTCGTATTGTAATATTGAACGGATATACACATTTCATAATAAGCTTAATAATGCGAGTTGATGTGATACGTTAATGTGGTTAATGGAAGATTGGCAGTGGCATGTTTACTACGCTACTGCATCAAACATTTCTCGGCAGGAGGGCCCGAGATTCGTGTTAATTTATACGATCTCCGTTCCTCAGCGTCGACACATCCGGCTACGTTTCGTTTCGTCTTCATCTGTGCCAAAAATACAATGACCCAGAATTTTTCCATTGACATTTCGGTGAATTATTTATCTAACGTCGGTCGTGCGAGGCGGGAGGGGACAGGGGGGCGTAGACGGATGGAGAGGGATGATTGATTGATTGCCCTGCGAAAGCCCTCCATTTTCAATTTAAATGCATATCGATTCGTTCGACTCGTCCTCTTCGGGTCATTCCCGAATCACTACATAAACGAAAAAGATGATATTTGTAAGCAACGAAAGATATAAATTTTTATTTTGCTTTCGATTCAGTTATGAGGCTGTTTTTGGGGCGTATAAATATTTGTCTTGGCCGGAAACCGGATCGAGCATCGATAGGATGTCACCTGATCGACAACGCGGAAGAGTCTGAATAAATAAATTTAGGAAATAGCGACAGGAATGCAGCTTATCGAATCTAATCAAGCTCGAATGATAAATTAGTCGAACAGGCAGGTTTTCTCCTGCGGGATCGCCCACGTTCCGCCGTTCTGATGCACTTTGACGGGTTACTTAGGGTGCTTCGGCCGCGATCCCGATCACGGTAGTCAGTTTAATCTCTTCCCGAGCTCAATGCCTTCATTGGTCTAATTTGTTGATCTAAAAAGAATTGACCACTATATATCCTTTGATAAACTGGTATCTAATTTAACATTATTAACAATATTATTCTACATATCCAAATAATAAGTGTTATTTAAGTAATTTTATATTATACTACCCTAAGTAAAATTGAATAATCATGAACTTCCGCAAGGAGACAACGTTAAATATCTCGAAATGTATTTTGATCGACGTTTAACATGGAAAAAATATATAGTGACAAAACGCACACAGCTTGGGCTTAAACTAAACCAAATGTATTTGATGATATGTATTAGTAAATCTAAATTATCATTAGATAACAAGGTTTTGCTGTATAAGTCAATACTTAGACCCATCTGGACCTATGGTATTGAACTGTGGGGTACAACTAGCAAATTTAACATAACATAGCTATAATACAGATAGGTTCCAGCTTTAGGTTCCAGAATAAAATGTTGCGAGTCATCGTCGATGCCCCATATTAGATCTCCAATAAACTGATTCATCGCGATATCCCCTTAGAACCCATAACGAGTATGACTCGAAGTGTTAGTGTGAAGAACTCTGAAAGACTATTAGTGTATCCCAATGCATTCGCCAAACAGTTAAATGTGCGCGATGACAATGTAGTGCATAGGCTCAGACGCAAACTACCATACGAACTGATTAATAGACACATAGAGTGAGATATAATAATCTGTATAATAAGTTAAAATAGTCTTTAGAATAAGTTAGGATATATTTTAAAATAAGTTGGAATAGTATTTAGAATATGATTTAGATTATAAGCTGTACAGCAGATCACTTACTGAATCGATCTTCTACATGTCAGGATAATTATATTATATAACGGAAATCATATAATAATACTTATTGCCACGGCCAAATTGTTGAAGTTTTAAGAGATTAATATAAAAGATATAGGGGACAGATGAAATAATATAAACACTTGAGATATGGAAAATATTTATTTATTAATAAGGTGTTTAGTCACCAGTAACTTTAAAACAACTGCAAATCTTCGCAGAATAGATTCGTAGATTGTCGTAACGTAGTTAAGTAGTTTCCAATAGAATTTTTCCCATTGTTGTATCAAAGCATACACCAATTGCTTCAGTGATGTTGAGAATTCACAAATGTTTTCAACGTCATCCATATATTGTTAATAACCTGCATTACTAGATATATCTTTAAGTAGAAATTATTAATAATATCTCTATTACAAAACAATATATGGGTCATATTTTTAGGAAAAATAACTTCACATATCCCCCTCTATCCGCACTAAGCCAGGTATTTCATAAATGCCGCAACCCTTACAAATAATTCGAATGATAATCGGAACGGACCCATGGCTGCCCGAATACGGTCGCTAAACTATTTCATCAGTGGGTAATCTGGCCCATTAATTGAAATCCGTTATCGGGTCCCGGAAACCCGAGGTGCCCATTTCAAAAAATAAATCTCCAACTATCCGGGAACTTTGCGGCAGCGCTAACTTAAATAAAAGAATCGGGCATAAATTCCTGCAACCGCGCCCTTTTCCGATAATGATAAAGTAAAAAAGGATGGGGGGACGAGAGGAGGGATAGAGGGGGCGAAATCGAAATCCTGCTCCGGAAAAAAGGTGGAACGCCAGCGATGCTCTCCCGACCTCTGTCCGCTCCCCTCGCTATTGCGCCCCGGTTCAGAAATGCATACACGGAAACTATTTTAGTAAATCTACGAGTAGATCATCGTCTGGATCGGAAGAGTGGACCGATCCGGATTTACTGTTGAAGGGGATATTAGTTCGATGCTATCGAAGCTTTATTAACCTTGATTGTACATGGATTTAGTGTGGTACTCAACTTTTTGATCTAAACTGAAAACATGACATAAAATATTGATTGATAAATTTATATTATTTCTTGCATTATTCCTAAAATTGCACATAGGGTCATTGCGAACATTTGATTTGTTTTGCTCGTAATTTAATTTTGTGTCACATGTCACAAAATTATATTATTATTTTTGTATTGTTTGGGTTCGGTACCGACTTCAAAGTAATCAGTTAGTACTAGTTAAAATAATATTGTAAATAGATAAATAAGTTCAGGTAGGTATTACACTAAATTGTGTGTATATAGTAGAATATAAAATACGTGTGGTACATTTTTAGAGGTTTTTGTTTATTTTTATTTAGTTATTACAACGATTATTATGTACATATTTTATTTTAAAACGTTTTTTTTGTGTTAAAAATCTAAGTTTGATTATTTTATACTTTTTGTAATATATATGGTTTTATGTTTTGTTTGTAGTTTAATTGTAAATAATAAAATATTGTACATTAACATAGCAGCATTTTGGAACTATATTTTCAAGATTACGTATTAATGTAACAAGGTAAAAAGAACTACATTTTAATTGATAAATAGAAAAATAATTTTGACTGTATTTATGTTATCTTTAACTATTAGGCAACGATTTGTTTTGTTGATTTTTCGATTTTCTAAGTCTCTCGATATTTGTTCAGGCCTTTTGAATGCTAAAACTTTTTCGTTCAAATTTCAACGGATAATAATATTAAAATATCCCTTATTAACGATAAGTAAAAATATTATTTTGTTTAAAAAGGGATGCGATGGTTAAATAGTTGATAAAAATTGATTGAGAAGATACGATACAAATATATAGTAGTCAGTACTCCATTCCTCTTTACAATCAAGTCAAATATATGAAATATGGAAAATTACGTCATTCTAAATGAAATTGTTGATTTGAAGGTAATAAATTACAGAAATTATATCTTTCCTTTTCGTTCCCAAAGACAGTTCTAAAATGAATATGTACATCTCCGCCACACTTTTTATTATATTATTGTTACTTTTTTAATATTAAAATATAATTAAATTTATTTGGGATCATCATTCCATTTTCACACTGTAATTTACCAATTTAAAATTATATAAAATGAACTGAACTATACAGCACAGAGAATCAGACAATTATCTCCATCCTTTGCTGTCTCAAAATTAATACAGCAAGCAGTTCGTACATCTTCGTCTGTTATTACGAATGGAAAAACAGTCGAAGCGTCCACTTGTCTGAAATAGTAATTACTAGTTTCAGTCGCTAGTTTTTTTACTATCGATTAGTACGACTGTTTTGCGACTATCAACTCTTTCAATTATTTTCAGTTGATAGTTCCCAACGCTAGTTAAGACCAATTCTGTGTATTATTGGGCTATGATATCTGATTGAGCTGAAAATAGACGTACCAAAAAGAACTCTATGTACAGAAATTATTGCAGAAAAGACGCGAATTGTTAGGAGAAACAATGCGTGAACGAGTGGATCATGGACCGACACAGTATATTGTCGACATAATTTATCCAACGCGGGCAAAGATAATTTAACAGCGCGTATATTTCATAGAGCGGCGCCGAATAAGGGAAACTGCGTTTTGATTAAATTTTAAATGAATCGTCTCCATTGTGGAACGGGCGCCGGTTAATTAAAATGGCCGAAAACACAATTACAGAATGGTCCGGACCAGAATGACACCGGCGATGCGACGGTCAACGCCGCTGGGGCGGCAAGAGGACGGGAAGCCGGGCGGGTACAATGGCCCGCTGACCACCGGCCCAATACTAAATTGCTTTTACAACTAATTTACTTTTGACAACGTTTATCGTCAATAATAAAGTTACCGGTCGGATAAAATGCCATTTTCGATGCCTGTATCAGCGAGATAATTCAATCGTCCCGAATGGTGCGAACAACTTCGGTCATCACCTCACTGTCATTCAGTGCCCACTGCGGCAGAGCGTAAAATTAAAATTCACTACACCAATTATATGGGCATACAGGAAAATGCATCGGGCACATTGGCAATTTCCTCTCTGCGCATGCTCCAATCTCCGGAATTCCTAGCTGTCATTTCAATGCCCTGATGTCACATAATTTTGTTTACCACAATAATGATTAAACGTTGATTTTAGGTCAATTTTACGTTTACATTATTCTTCGATTAGCTTGTTAAAATCACGGAATTATTTATTATTTAATGGAGGTATTAATTACGTAAAACGTTAGAATAAAGAGATATTTTTGCTAAATAGTATGAAAAACATGATAGCAAAGGTTATAATAGATATACGTTTATATTTATATCTTAATATATATCTTTGATTTTAAAGATATTTTAAAAATTTTACAAATGGTAAAAGACGTTTAATAGATATGGATATGGACAACATAAAATACAGGATGTTAGAGTATCGAGTCGTATCGAGTCAAAGTATTGTAGGAATATATCCTATTTAAAAATATTTTTGCGCAAAATGAAATAATATAAGCAGGTAAAGGTAAAAAGTAAAACTTATCCAATATATCGGAAATATTTTTAAAATATATGAAGCATACAAGATCGTTACAAGTCAACTTACAAGATATCAGCGAACATTATTTTAAGATCTGAGAACAGGAAAAAGTCAGATCTGCAGAATACGGTGGATGAGAAAGCAATTCGAAGCCCAATTCATGGATTTTTGCCATCGTTTTCATTGACTTGTGACAGGGTGCATTGTCTTGGTGAAGTAGCACTTTTTCTTTAAATGCGGCCGTTTTCGGCGATTTTATTCCAAACGGTCCAATCACACTCTGTAATACTCGCTGTTTACGGTCCTTCTTTTTTCAAAGTAGTCTCATTGACTGCAGTGTGCAGTCCACTCGAATGACTGTCGATTGCACTTCGGAGTGAAATGATGGAGCCATGTTCAAATACTGCTCCGAATCATCAACTCGTCGTCGTTTTTTGTCAAAAGTGAGCTCGCGCGGTACCCACTTTGCACAGAACACATTTCTCATACCCAAATATTCGTGAATGATATGATGTATTTGGTCAGTTGATATCTTTAGAGTGTCTGCTACTTCATTCAATTTCGATTTACGGTCATTCAAATTCATATTGTGGATTTTTTTAATGTTTTCACCGGTAACAACCTCTTTTTGGACATCCACTGCGTTCACCGTCTTCAATGCTCATTTTACCACGTCTAAACTTAGCCTACTAATCCTTGATGATTGATTCTCCTGGGTCAGTATCCGGAAACTCGGCATCACGCCAAGTTTTTTCTTCAACTGTATTTTTTTCCTTCAAAAATCAATATTTTATCTACACGCGAAATTCCTTTTTATCCATTTTTTTCACAATAACAAAAGTTGCTTCACTCAAAATGCTGTAATTCACAAACTAATGATCCAACAGCTGTCAAATGTATACACGCATCTTTAGGGCTAACTAAAAAACATATGGATTTAATTCTAGTAGCGCCATCTATGTGTTAGGCTGGCGATTTTTATTTGACCTGTTATTATCTCTGAAAAACAGCTAAAGAGGTGTTCTTTTCTATTGTCCCTCTAATCATTAAGACTTGCATTATCCTGAATATGAATATATTAGTATATAATTATCCTTAATCTTCAAACAGCATCATCCCTTCTCTTTGTTCGATGACAATCTACAAATTAGTGTTACAAAATTATAATATTTTACTATTATAACCTTATACGCGTATTTTCATATTGTCTGTTGCTGATATTCTGTATTAAATAATAAATAATTTTCAAATTTTAATAAACAAACTGAAGAACAATATAAACGAAAATTAACTTAAAAATTACATTATGTGACACCAAAACACTTCTTACTGAAATAACTATTAAGAATGCCCAACATTGCAACATGAGTAAAGATCTTCAATGTACATGGTGAATTTTCCGATATACACTAATTATAGCAATACTTTGTACAGAATATGTATTACACAGACACGCATTAGTTTAATGAATGTTTCTCCATGAATTTCATTTTAAAGTGCTAAAATACCTCGGGTCTGAACTGTCCATTAGCGAGCCTTTCTTCACAGAATAACCCGACATTTGCAGGTGGAATGGATACTTAATTTCCTGGAAAACGTTCTGAAATTTCACCAGTTGACTTCGATAAAATCGAATGGTATAGCTACTAGAAACGATATCGAAATTAAACGTTACAACTACTACTGCCGCCGTAGTTCCACGAAATAGAAGCGAGTCTCATTTTATATAGTGCAACACATATGTGACTTGCGTTCTTTCAGAAAGGTATTTTTGTTATTTTGAAAATGAACGTGCCCTTGTCCAGTGAAAAAAATAATAACAATAGAACGTTTAGATATGATCGTATGGCAACATCATTGAACTTATAGTTTTAGAATATTTAACTTTTGGTTCCAGGAACATTTAATTTTTCTGGCTAAATATGTAGCCATTATTGGCAGATATAAATTTCGATATATTCCAAGGCCTTCATATAATAATGGAAGTCAGTTGAAAGACAGTCACATCTGATACAAACCATACAGTAAAACTTATATGCATGGGTAATACTTACTTCATTAAAATCAAGAAAAAAACATAACTACACAATGTTGTTGAAACAACTCTTTAACACTAAAACTGATCAACCAACTCTACCAAAACAAAGTCCTTCGATTAATTACCAATGCTTATCGCTACGTGTCCAACGAAAAGCTGCGCGATGATGTGAAAGCTACTGAACAATACGCAGAAAATTAGAAGTAAATCTCGGATATACATACCAATGTATTTATGCTGTGATGGTCTTATGTATTGATGTAAAACAACAGAACAATAGTAATAAATAAATTTTATAAATTAATATGTACTGTAAAGGGAATATTAAAGAAAAGTAAATTGTCTAGTTGGTATATATGTTATAAATAAATGTTATTGCATATTGAATCTGGAAGTTATTAAAAAAGAAAGAAAATTGTCGCAGATATAAAAACTGTGAAATCGCAACCCTTAAGTATTTAGATCCATAACACATTGACTAAATTTCTCTGAGACATCTTCATATAGCTCATATTTGTTTTCTCCCCATTATTATACAAATAAAGCAACATCCCATAATATATACTCTATATCATAAATAGGATATTTTTAAAAGTTTATGTTTAAATTCATCCCGAAAGATATTACGGGATGTTAATAGACTTGTATGTCTTTGGGGACGATCCTGCTGAGTTTACCTGCGGGCGAGCGACATCAAATCACCAGCCGCAAACGTATTAAAGTCATCCATCCGACGTCAAAGAAGTCGCGCGTAAGCAAACACACGATCTAATACATCTATGTCAACAATAATCAAAACTGGGAATAGAATTCGCTGCAAGTTATTTATTGACGCAGCCGTTCGATGCCCCAATCGTTTTCCAACTAATTAGTTAGTAGTTTATGTCGGATGTTTGGCGAAGACCTGGCCGCAACAATGACATCTGCTAATGAGCTCTGCAGGAATATTTGTTCCATTCCAATTACGTTTGGTCCATGCTCTCTTCCGTTATCGATCCATCGATGGTGTTTCTCTTGAGATATACATGTAGTTGTTTTCGACGAATATCTCTAACTTTAATTAAAAATATTATTGAACTACAATATATTAGATTCATGCATATATTATGATCATATTTCCTCATTTATTAAATTATATACCGACGTATTTATCCTGAAGTCGTCTTGCTAGTGAATTTATATATACAACAGAACAATAGTAATATAATATTATATAATATTATGTATAATATTATACAACAGAACAATAGTAATAAATTAATTTATAAATTAGGACTTTACTCAGCATAGTTAATGTATCATTTAATAAAAATTATTGAGAAAAACTAGAAGAATATACATTAAAAGATCTGCCTAAGGCTGTAGAGACTGGAAAATAGAACTGAGTAGCTCCAAATCTGTCCATGTTAATTTTGCCTTGCGGGGAAATGACAACAAACCTCTAATTATGTAATGGATACTAGATTCCTCCGGCAAAATCAGCTGAATACCTCGCCACTAACCTTTATAATAGGTTAAATTGGGAACATCATGTTAGACAAATGGGTCAGATCATATTTAAAATCAAGCAACTATACTGGTTAGTGGGAAGATATTTTCAGCGTGACCTAATATCAAAGAAATTGATTTATCAGTCAATCAGTCAAGCCAATTTGAAGATATGTTGTGCAAATAGGGGGTTAGACTACACACAAAGTTCTACCTTTAATTACCAATACTGATTGCTACGTAGCCAACGAAGAGCTGCACGACGAACTCGAAATCAGAAGTATTTACGAAGTAAAGTGATTTTGCATTAGAACCTGAAATAAGTTAGAGCACAGTAAAGTGGAAGCAATATGCAGGAAATCATAAGATTGGAGTGAATCAAACCACATGAGATTTTATAAGTGTATAGAACAGTAATAACAAATTAATTTGTAAATTAAGATTGTTTAAACGTATCTAATGTAAGCTGTACGAAAGGTGCATCAATCATATTCGGTTTCAGCAGGTCGTAATGTACTACACCTTACTAATTCTATTATATGTACATCGAGATATATAATTATGAATATACCGTTTGTAGATAGGGATAGCTCGATCGTGACCATAATTCTTTATATTTGGGAATGGCATAGTAGATCAATTTTTCATCACCAATCACAACACGCCACAGAAACGTCTTCTTTCTTGCTTGGAAACCAATAGAACTACATTAATTTTTCGCATCGCATATAAAAATCTCGAAATAATTGATACATAAACTACGAAGCTTTCTGAAATTTCTTTGAGAGTTTAGGTTACGAACTTTTTGGTCCTCCAACCCGTTCTTTGTCATTAACATCAAAATCGCTGTTTTTAAATATTTAAAAGCAAAATCATAAATAAAATATTGCGGATATAGTGCGATATCACCATACGTTTTCTAAAATTGTTTAATGATATTCGGAAGCAGATATGGAGAAGTACAAACAACAAAAGTAATGAATGTCGAAAAAACAATTTTGCGTGTTTTTTGAAATCGTTACTTCGTATTTTTACCAAAATCGCTGGTCAATATACATACAAGCATCTTATACCTACTTATCACATCAATTTTATTAAAATTAGGGATATCAAAAAGCAATTATACAAATGAGAGTAGTTTGTATATAAGTTTCAAAGACATATAATAAGTGTAGTCATTTAGTACTTCTACAGTGACTACTTTAAAACATTCTTTAAAGCATTTAATAGGAGTTAGAGGTGACAAAAATATTAATTGTGTTAATACTTATAAAATACAATCATATGTTTTTCGTTTTATGTAATCATTTAATAAACATAACCAACAGTAACATTTCATACAAAAGAATTAGAAAGAACTTGAAAACAGTGGTTAAAAAAATTTTACGCCTTTTAAACACACATTTTTGTAAATGTTTAAATGTTTTCAAAATTTGCTTATTAAAATTACACAATTTCTGCCACAGGAATAATCTAAATAAGCTCCTAATAGTAGTTGTTCTAAATTTAAAATGTTTCACTTTTTGCAAGACAAATATATATCAGGAGAGCCATTCTCTTTGAGATTTTAATCAAGACTGTATTTACTTTGTTTAAAATTGAGTCTGCTTAAAAGCCGACGAAATGAGTCGTTGCGCCTGGTTTCGTTAAGGTGTAAAAGGTGCTCAAATTAACAGACAAGAATATAGAATGCAGCCAGGAATATAAGGTCGAATAATATTCGTTAATCACTAGTCATTAAGACACGGGATGGGTCTAGATGATTAGTTTAAAATAAGCCTGCAGATTTCACTGACGTTTATATTGAAATATCTATTATCTAAGTTATGTTTACAATATCTTATGATGAAACTTCGATAAGTAATATAATACTCGAACATAATATTCTGGAATTTAGAAACAACAGACAAAAATATATAATATGATTACAGAAGGACTATCCCTTATTAAGGGTAATTATAATTTAAATGTTGATCAATTAAATAAATTAAACCCAACCAAATTAATCAGTTTTATATATTTGTAGGTAATCGTTTTCATAACATTAGCTAGCCTTTACTGTTTTATAATTTCAGTGCTATAGAAACACTAAAGTATTATAATAATGTATTATTGTCCAACTAAAAAAATAAAGGCAACCGCAAATGATGACGTCGTTCTTTTTTCTGATCAGAATCTCGTCCCCAAAAAATCCTGCATTCAAAGGCAAACACGTTAAATTCGAGACGAGCAAGGACATCGTTTATCTTTAAAAGCATTATATCTTCCGTCCTGTCCACCTTCCTTCGTCCACCCTCCGGACCCATACTCGTCTGTCGAAGGCGTCCTCGGCAAATATTGACGCTTGTCTATCGCTCGTTCATCAGCATCCGTTTTCGTCCGAGATAAAATGTTTTCTACGCTGACCGGATTACGTTTCGACTATAAACGGATGGCATTGGAGGAAAGAGCGTTGGAGAGGGTGGAAATAGGTGTTCAAATATTTTTTCTATCGTTGGTATAGAGTCAGTTGTTATGGGTTTACCAAAGAACATTATGTGGATATTTTAAAAGGCTATATTAATATATAAATATGTTGCAATGTTGCAATGTTTAGCTTCGCTATATAGTTAAATATTTAGCAATGTTTAAATTCGCTTCAGAATCAGACAATATTTTTCTTTTCATTTTATTCTAGCTAACAAGAGATACAACTCGGTCTGATTAGTTCGAACACGTAAACGAATGATATGTATTTTAATTAATACCATGGAAAACAGTTTTATTTTACTTTAAAACTATTGTATTTTACGAAGAAGTGGCCATTTATTGAACTAAGAGCGTAAATGATGCTGCCGGCTCCATACTATCTCCCAGTCTGATATAAACACACCATTTTTTGTTTGAACAAATACTACCGTATCGGTTTCGCGTTATAACACTTCCTAAAGAATTGACCAAAGGGATGTACGAGATCGCTGTCAAGTCTGGACAGTTTATAGTTGTAGTTAAATTAATACAATTGTTATCTGTATTAATATATCTGTAGCGATCTTCTAAGTAGCACTATTTTTACCCAAATTTTAATGGTGTACCCGGTATATAGTCTATACACAGTTTTTTTGTACAAACGTCATCAATGTGGTTAACGTATTGCCTGCAGCAATTTTTAAATTCCTTTCAGAATCAGACAATATTTTTCTTCTCATTTTATTCCAGTTAAAAAGAGATACAACTCTGTCTGATTGGTTCATACACGTAAACGAATGAGCCTGTCAGAGTCGTCCGGTTGTCAGACGTATGCAAAGTTCTTGAAAGCAATAAGAGGTTATAACTCTAACCTATAAACTATTATGGCTGTATAATTAGCTGTAGTTTTTAGAAGAACTATAATGTTAAAAAAAAATTATATTTGATAACATTTTTGTTCAATTATTTTATTATATTATAATTTTGTTGTATGTCAAAGCCAAACTGAACTAAAACTCAGAGTTGATGCGGCAACATTGCGACATTTTGACGTCACAAATTTAGATGACGTATGTACAAAATAATTTTGATTAGACTACAGAATAGTTTCGGTAATTAGTTTTGGTGTCTCCAATAGTCTATAATTTCAATAGTCTACTACTGAGTAACTATGTAGACTATGTTAGTTCACAGCAACTTCAGTCCGCCTTTGGTGGCCTTTAAATTGTGATGTTTGTGTTGGGTATTCAGAGACTTGGGTTGATGTCAAAGCATGGATTTTACCTAATTGTAATACATTTTTAACGTTCCTTAGTTTATGGTTAGTTATGGTTTGCGATGTATGCTTCCCTAGCATCTTTTTTAGCCTTACAGTTTCAACTGTGATACTTTTACCCAAACCCTACTTAACTATGTTCAGGGATGGTTCCAGTAACTGGAACCCTTTCCCTGATAAGTAAGATGCCAATAAATATCTTGTAACGTTACGTCACTTTTCTTAGCATATCTAGTTAGATCCGTATAGATGTAGACGGACGGTAGTAATTGCTGTAATAGGGCTGTAAAAGACTAGACGCAAACCGTTCTTGTAACATTCCAAATTTTCGGCAAAATAAGATGCAATATAAGCGGTAGGTACTGAAATGAAAAATAGCTTTATATTTAAGAGACTTATCAAACACTATAGCTTATCATCACTATTGGTGGGCAGATTTAATTGAAGCTGATACGAGCTTCATATGGACAGTCATATCAGATTTGCAATCATATCGTTGTTCACTATACTATAAAAGTGGTTCACTATAAATAATAAGATATGCTATTAGAGAAGTGTAGCTTTTCTGATAGAACGAGAGTTTTATTTGAAATTTAATTATTAATCACAGCGGTTTTAATCAAAAAGTTTATCGTTATTTAATCATCCCTATATGTATAAAACATTTATCGATAACCCTCTGACTTATACTCAAACATTATTACAATATTATCAGGTTTGGGTTAGATATTTATTATATAATTGGTTCACACATCTCTTTTTTCTACATCGAAATCATCACTTTTAACGCATTGGGTATCGTACGTTTTCATAAATCGGTTTTAAAAAATTCTCATATATGGTTAGCCTACGTTCGAAAAAAAAAACCCGTCTACCAACCGTCAGTAATACACTGCTATTATTGGTGTGGCAATATTTCAAACATTATTCATACCGCTGACTGTTAGTCGCAGGCGTGTTGGCTCCTAGAGAGTAGAAGGTCTGGAAGTCTTCTATTTTTAGATCGTTCTCTATGATTTTTATCCATGCCTTAGGTTGATCACGTTGATCCAAAACTTCCTAAAGAATTGACCAAAGGGATGTACGAGATCGCTGTCAAGTCTGGACAGTTTATAGTTGTAGTTAAATTAATACAATTGTTATATATGAATTTCGCGTGTAGTTTCGTCCGCCAGTATATCTGTAGCGATCTTCTAAGTAGCACTATTTTTACCCAAATTTTAATGGTATACCCGGTATATAGTCTATACACGGTTTTTTTGTACAAACGTCATCAATGTGGTTAACGTATTGCTTGCAGCAATTTTTAAATTCCTTTCAGAATCAGACAATATTTTTCTTTTCATTTTATTCTAGCTAAAAAGAGATACAACTCTGTCTGATTAGTTCGTACACGTAAACGAATGAGCCTGTCAGAATCGTCCAGTTGTCAGACGTATGCAAAGTTCTTGAAAGCAATAAGAGGTTATAACTCTAACCTATAAACTATTATGGCGTGTTGGCTTCTAGAGAGTAGAAGGTCTGGAAGTCTTCTATTTTTAGATCGTTCTCTATGATTTTTATCCATGCCTTAGGTTGATCACGTTGATCCAAAAGTTCGGCTTCGCAACAAAAGTTTATTAGGAAGTCGTTTGCTATTCAAACATGCCCAAAATATTTATTAAGTATTATTACCAATATTTTTATAAGTATGCCTTTCTGATGTTTAATATCAATGTTCTTTCACAGCTACTATAATAAGAGGAATTGATAAGTTTAAACAGTTAATACGATGACTTCCTAGTTCTCAGACGTTGTATAATGTATAATTTTGCAAATTGGAGAGAATTCGGCAGTGAATATTCGCTACCACTCGCCAGATTACCCAGCCGGCTGATTAAGTCTGTTATGACTGTCGGTTCCTCGGAGATTTAAGAAAGTATCTTTTAAATTATTCGTAATCCAATTATCTTTACGGGACGGAGCGTCCGTCTGGATCCGTCCCCCGGGACCCGGAACGCTCGATATGACGGACGCGCCATTTTCAAAAGGGCCTAATTGCACAATTTATCATTAGCGTACTTTTAATTGCCTATTGAACGAAAATATGGACGAATGATCTTCGTGTTAAAAATTTCCCCTGGACTCGGACAATGTTGTCATTAGAGCTTGTCCGGTTTGTATCCGTTTAATTTTATTTGTACAAATTAATTTTACATCAAATATCATTATAAAACGGCATATAGAAATTAAATTTGTTTGCTGTGTAGCTTTTAATGTTAAATTGTTAGTTGCATTATTCGAATAAAGCTTTGAATTGGTGGTATGGTTGATCCACACTTGATAATTCAAGCTGAATGAGCACAAAAAAAACACAAAGTACAAAAGAAACCAAACATTTTTTGCTATATTTTCAAAATTGTGTATAAATTAATTTGTTAATTTGGTTTCTGAATCTACAACAATAGACAAATCCTTTTGGATTTTGTTTCCGTCCTAAAGCTACTAAAAATTTTTACATTATATTTCATAACTAAAGAATACTAAAATTCAAACAATTTAGTTTACCATTCATTAGTTACAATTTTCACCCATTTTACTCCTTAAAAAATTGAAAATAATGGTTTTTATTTTACTATATACGTCCGGATATTATTTGTTATGTCTCTTTGTTGGCACCATGATAGCATGGGTCATTTATCTTTTAGTTTTCTAAACCCATAACAAGTACACCTCAACGCACTCTCCAATCATTTAAATATGCGGAATATCAGTAAACTACGTATGCTAAAATGTATAATTTCATCCGATCTGATTGATAGACACATAAAATTAACTTTAGAATAATATAACATAATGTAAAATATTTCGCCGTATCGAAAATCGCAACCTACAGCTATTTATTATTTTATTATTATTTAGCTCATAGAAAATCATTATTTTTATTAATATATTTTCTGATCGTTATTTCACCTAACAGTCACTTATTGACTCGTTCAATATATATTATTCAAAAATGTATGTACTATTTTCTTCATCTTTTATCTTTTTATCATCTCTGTGGCAACATTCCGACACCCTGGCGAAAGAACGATGATTGTTTGTCACTAATTTAATCTCTTAACTCTAGCGATGCGTCGACCATTGTTTGTTATGTTTACAATAAGGTGTCATTCACTGTTTTCAATTAACGTCAGTAGACATCTACAATATGAATTTAAAATCGTAAACTAGCGTTAGAAGTAAGTGTGCAATACCGATGTAATTAGTGTAACTGACTTGGCTGGTATCCCATGACGTTTCACGCTTGAAATTGTTATAGTAGATCGACTTTTTATCGCTAGTCACAATACTCTAATCCTTTTTAAGAATTATTCCTGTTCATAACAATAAAAATTTCTTTTTACCCGGAAAGCAATGAAACCGATGTTGGAACGCTTAGAGTGGCGTTTTCAGTCAATGCGTATAATCAACCAATTTCTAATGTGTTCTTTGAGAGATTGAGTTGGGTTTTTGTCTTCCATTTTAATATAAACGAAGCCCTTAATTCTAAGCACTTTTATATTTTTTCACAGCCACAATAATCAAGGCGTTTTTTTTCGAACAAGGCCATGTTCCAGAGCTATAGATTAAATTGTAAATAAATATATATATATATATATATATATATACAACAACTTGGGTCAATCAAAATTAATGAGCTTCTTTAAATAGCGTTATTGCTTATTCCATATTAAAAGTTTCTCGACATATAACTAGTACTGTATGTGTCATAGCAGATGAATGAGCCATAAATGAAATAATTACAGCAACTATTCCACGCACTACATATTAATAACCGCCATAATATCAATATCAAGCATACTAACGCCTGAATCCGATTGGGGCCATCGGCATCAGCAGCATCTCCTCGTGCAACAGCAGCAGTAGCAGAATCCCGCATGCAGTGGCACATTCCGATCCGCCATCGAACTATAATATCAGTCAACAATACGTTATAAGGCCTTTGATTGGCGATAAAGGGCCCATTATTCGCATTCCAGTTTCCAGACCCAAAATTAATCATAATGACGAGCATAATAGATATTCGAGCATATATTAGTTAAATGTCGACGGTTGAGGCTCACCCCTCGCGCCACCGACCCGCTTAATTAAACTAAAGACGCGCTTAATCTCCATCGACCATTCAATTGAAACAATGCATCGTCATCGACAGAAACCCCTTAGCCGTCCTAGTCCCATATCACTTGGTTTCGTTAGATATTGGCACATCTATGTCAAATCAAATAACAACTTCAACTAGTGATCCAGAAGAAGATTTCTGCAAGCAGCATTATTCATAATTATTATTTTCATCCGACTTTAAAAAAGGAGGTTCTATGTTCGATAGTATAATTTGTTTTAAATGTATGTTCTCCGTCAATTATGGACCGATTTTTAAAATTATTATTTTATTCGAAAAAGTGTACTTCCGAGGTGATCCCATTTTAACTAACTTATTAACTTAAATTTCAAAGGCACGTACAAAGTTTTGTTTGTTTTTGTAAGTATGTAATGTTGTTTCTGAACTGACGTGACAGAAGACCGGAAATCATATGGTGTAGTGGTTGAGCGTTCAGCTCACACGCGAAGGTCGCGGGTTTGATTCCTGGCGAGGGCAACAGCTTTTTGTTGTTTGTTGCTAGTTTAGTTGAAACATTTGTGAAGTCACCTAGACTAGCTAGCGGACCTTGGGGTCTGAAGCGTTCCTTATTTTGTTTCATTATTTCCTCATACCGTCTGCACCTTTACTTTGCCTACCCATTGTAATACTTAATAAAATAACTGCGTAATTTATTGAGTAAATATCTAACACTAAAAAGAGAATAATAAAATATTTTTTATTTAAAATTTAGATTTTTAACATAAAAAAAATGTTTTAAAATAAAATATGTACATAATAACCGTTTTAACAACTAAATAAAAATAAACAAAAACCCCAAAACCCAAACAATACTAAAATAATAATATAATGTATAAATTACGAAGAAAAAACTAATTTGTCGCTCGCACCGACTTAGTGATCAGTTGGTATTATTTCAAATAATATTGTAAATAGGTTAAGATAGGTATTAAGCTAAATTGTGTATACGCTGAAATATAAATTACGTGTAGTAGATAGGTTAAATAAGGTTTAATTTTTGTTTTTATTTAATTATTACAACGATTAATAATATGTGCCTATTTTATTTTAACACGTTTTTTTTGTGTTAGTTATTTAATTTTCACTTCCTTATTTATTTTTTGAAATCGGTTAAATTTTTTGGTTGCCGGCTTTGTGGCGCAGTGCTTAAGGTGATGGGACGGTCCTTCTACTGTTGCGATAGCCGCGGGTTCGAATCCTGCTGGAGCATGGTCATAAATTTATGTTTGGGATTGTTTAATATTTGTGAATGTTCTAGACAAGAGTGTAAAATCCGACAAGGGAAATGATCCCAGTTACACCAGTAACCAAGCTGGGTAAGACCGGATGTCTTCTGGGATGATTTCTAAAGTTGGTTACTCGCCAGTCGGTAGGTTTAATGCTAAGGACCGTGGTTCGGAGCCCTACGTTAAACCTTAGGCCCACTCCAGATAAACCCATAGTTGGTAAAAGGAGACTTAAAATAATATATATATATATATATATATATATATATATATATATATATATATATATATAAATATATATATAAAAATGTTTTGGTTAAAAACATTTTATTCTGAACATATATATATATAACTACAATTATATATATATACTTTTATTTGTTTCTACAAAAATGTCAGTTTAAAAAAGTTATTGTTCATACTATTTTATTTGGAATACAGCATATTGAAATTAATAATATTTAATTAATAGAAGTTTGTTTCAGCTTTAAAACTGAATCTTTATTCTACTAAACTCGCCGATTTATTGAAATAAACTACACTTACTACTAATAGAAATTAACTTAATTAATAACTTCCAACCTTAAATGGATTTCTAATGATACAAAATGGGCCTTGTATTTTAATCAATCACCATCAGTACTACACAGAATGAAATTTGGTAGATGACTGGATATGATGAATTACAGTAATGAATTTTTAAATAAATATCAATTTATGGGAATGATTATTGTAATGTTCCCTTTTATTTTATCAATTTTTTCGTAAATCAACTTGTTACTTTTTATTCAAGCCTTTTCTGCACTGGCTTTTAGTTATTAATTTTGTCATCAAAATTGCAATTACATCAACCAGTGTTCCTTATGTATTATATATTGACACTGATAGGAGTTCGAGAAGTAAGACGCATATACTAGATAGAAATGCATGTTGTTTGATTGTCTTTAATTTTCAATCGTCAATGATTTCTTCGATCTCCTGCACGATGGCCAATATTTTTTGCACCCTGATGTGATGCATTTTAAAGCAAAGTATTTGGAAAGCTTCATAAATATTTTTGATTTCGAGGTCATCGTACAATTTCTCGTTACTTTCGTTGTGATAAGCATTAATACTTTATCGAATGACTTTGTTTCGGCAGCATTGGATACGTATGTTTGTATGTTTTAGTACAATCCCATATTTGCACCCCATAAGTCTAAATACTGGGTGATTTTTTATTTTGAGTCTGATCAGCTCTGCTTTTTGTCGAACGTTCCACACAATCCATACAATGATAATGTCGTTTACAATCCATACAATGATAATGTCACATGCCATTTTAAAAAAATTACTGATATCACTTGAAATGGAAATATACACAGGTGAATAATATACATGATATATTTGAATTTGTATTACTCAAACTTTTTCTTTATTGTGTATGTTTGTAAGTGAAAAATGTGTTTCTATTTATTGAATTGGGCTTTTGGGCTTTATAATCACTATAAAATTATATACATCCATGGATCTTTTCTTAATTGTGTAAAAGGGTAACTTATAATTCTTTGACGATGAACCATATTGACTGACCTGTATGAAAAATCTAAGAGCAATTGGTCAAATTTTATTTCGAGTAGTGAATGGATCACACAATATGAATAATGTATGAGATATCACATCTATAAAATGAGATCATTTGCATTTCAGGAACTCTCATCCTATTTCATTTCACTAAGACTATCAGTTCATCTTCGATTTTTTTAATTTTCAAAAAGATATGGCTAGATTCCTGAAATGTCCAAACCGAGTTTTCAATTAGCATAAACTTCTTCAATCTTTCGAGTATAAAAACATGTTCATGTATAAAACAGGGGTCTAAACCAACCAAATAACAAATGCGAGACTTATAATGAGCATACATATAAAAGCTCATTCCTATTAACATATAATATTGGAGAGGAATCACGATGATAAGCAGACTTGTAATAAAAACAAATATTTCTGATATTGTACGTAATATATCTGGCGGTATCCCAAACATATATCGAACAGAGAAGACGTAAAACAGATGGACTGACCCTGACTATCGGCTTTTATTGTACAATAACTCGATGGGGTAAAAAGAAAGATCAAAGTGCTTTATATCGAAATAATAGTCGGGTATAGCAGAGTACACACGACTCGAAATATTTGTAGAATTAATTCCGTTCCAAGACACACCGGAATGATGGATATTCGAAATAAAAGCAGAAATTACTGTTATCACCGACAATAGCGGGCTGGATGGATGCCTCGCGGCAGCTCCTTTGTACACGGGGTGAGGCTGGCGGACAATGGAGGCCGGAACTGTACCGCCGCCTCCCGAAATCCGAAAGGTCATAAATAAATACCGATAGTTGCGCAATATCGCAATATAAGAAGCAATAATATTTCGTTTCCATCGTCGGGAATGCGGAGTATGCCAACGCGGCCGGTAGCGAGCCCACAAAGCCCGCGAAATTGAAACTAGCGTTCCGCCATCGATTATTGTTATTGGTCTTGGCCGTTTGACTTGTCCGAAATTAACAATAGCAACATTATCTTTAGAGATATTACTCTTGTTCGGGAAATTGCCGAATCGCTTCCTGCTCCTCGATGGGTTTTAATGGAAACCCTTCTATATTAATGGGAATGGCTCTCGTTTAAAAAAGCCTCTTGTTACCGGAAGTGTACTTCAACTATTATTTAAATGATTTATTGATGATACAATTTTGACCACAAATTTTTTTTTGTATATATTTTATTGATATTTTTATATTAATGCTAACATTATAATAATTATGTACACAAATAATACAATAAGTCTCCAGTCCAAATAAATGTATTTCGTCTTTAAAAATAATATGTTAATTCCAACGCTCTTCCTACTTCCGACAGTCTTGTTGTAAAACAATACTTGCTCCCAAAATAGGACTGAATAATTTTTAAATTATTTTAGCCATCTTTTAAGATCTCCAATAAGCAAATACATAACTGGGTGGCATGTTTGGAGAGTACGATGAATGAATAGCTTGAGGTAGGTAATTAATCAATAGAGTTTTTCCTTATAACTATTTCAGGTCCTTTTTTATGGGCAATCAGACTGACTTCAGGTACTCTTTAGCTGTTTCCGCATCAAAAATTAATCTATAATTGATAGACAAGAACAAAAACAAAAGTTGATATATTAAAACCACCATATAACTTGAAGGTGTAGAATAACATGAAATCAGCAATTCCCTATTATACCGGTTAATTAAAAAAACATCGAGGTTGTTAAATCTACATGATATATTGTCAACCAGTCTTATTGTATTAAAATGAATTAATATATTATTTTAGACAATATATTTTCTATTATATGTATTTAGACTTGTATATATTTTGATTGCCATATCTGTAAACTGTAACCACCTACCTAAATACTAACCACCTATAACTGTTAAACAGTCCAAGCTACCTATTTGGTTCATTGGTTTTAATATTTCTAACTATTACGGCAGTTTTCTATTTAGTACTATTGAGATATTCTCTCTCTCTCTCTCTCTCTCTCTCTCTCTCTCTCTATATATATATATATATATATATATATATATATATATATATATATATATAATATATATATACGGTGGATGGTAAAGACATTTGAAGCACTGTTGTTCAATTTGATGATCGCTTTCATCGATTCATGGCAGGATGTGGTAATGAAAATCATTGTAACTTTTAAACTAAAGGGCATATTGCTACGAAGGTCAAAATTACTGGGTTAAGTTTAGGATGATAAGGAGGTGATGTTAACTATCTGTTAGTACTGGGACTTATCGAACAATTTATTCCATAATTCCAAAGCTTTTAAACGCAGACCAACAACGCTACAAGAGTCAACTGTTATATTTAATATAAATAGCAGAACTGACCGTATGTGTTGTGGGGCGGGGAAAGTCAATCGAACATTTATTTTTTGTGTACAATCCAATAGCATTGTTTTATTAACGATGGACGTGTTTAACAGTGTTTGCTGATTGGTATCTATAAACATAAATTCGGTTGTCGGATGGGCTTCGTAATTTATAATTTTGTATATTCGGCTGTTATCAATATGGGGGTTGTCACGAATTCAGATGGATAATTATCGTTATCTGCCATTGTAATATACAGCCGTACCGAGATATTTTTACTCAATTCCATTATGTTTACTAATGAATTGCTATTATACAAATATTAGTTATGAGGGTAAATCAAAATTATCTATATTGAATATAGTAATGTAGTTCTGTATCACCATATTATCGTTTATATAAATGTATTAACAAAAACGAATCACGATTCGAACAACGAGTCGAGAACACAATTGTGATTTAACAGACATCTACACTAAGATTTTCATTAATTTTTAGCGGTTCCTAATACGCTACGTCCTATTGATCTTACTGTATATACATCCCTACCTCGGAGAAGTGGTTTGGTCTAATACACATTATTTTAATCAAACCTTGGTGGCCAATATTCTCCACACATTTCTCACTGACCTGCATATACTCAAAAATCCAAGGTTTTGCTAAGCCTATGCCATTTTTTTTTCTACGAAATTACCATACTACAAATAAGAACGATTTATTTTTTTTATATTTCTACATTAAATATCTTAATTTAAAAAGTAACACAATCAAGACGAATGCGGGATAAATACATCAAACCGAAAGTGTTATTTTCGACAATGTCTCTTTCCATAAATCCACACAGTTCTGGTTTGAATATCCTCCTCAACCTGAATGTCTATTGTAATAATTCTTTGCAATCACCGCAATTGGATTAAATATGAAGTGATAGGGAGAAAAAAGTAATGCTCTGTTGCCATAACGTTTAGCAATGTAATGTACCATGTATCTTTTCTCAGGCTTATTTCTAAATAGGTAGATTACATAAAATGCAATTAAATATTACTTCTATATTTACCGAGTATCAATTTGAAATAGTTCATTCTTTAACATGGTTTCTTCGAACCTTTTTTTGTTCTTTAAACCATTCCTTAATAACATTATTTGTTGATGCACTTGTTGGGATCTTCTCCACCAGTGTATTATGATATGGTGCATTGTACATAACAATAACTGATGATTTCTCCATGTCTCATTTAAATATATAAATTAATATAAAATTCTTCTTTAATTTTGTTATATGTTTTTAAAAATTGTATGCCGGCTTGGTGGTCGGTCCTCCTACTGTTGCGATAGCCGCGGGTTCGAATCCTGCTGGAACATGGTCGTAAATTTATGTTTGTGATTGTTTAAAATTTGTGATTGTTCTACGCTAGAGTGTAAAATCTGATAAGACCGGATGTCTTTTGGGATGCTTTCTAAAGTTGGTCACTCGCCAGTCGGTGGGCTTAATTCTGAGGACCGTGGTTCAGAGCCCACGTTAAACTTTAGGTCCATCCAGATAAACCTATAGTTGGTAAAAGGAGACTTTAATATATATATATAAAAAAATTGTATTATTTTTAAAACAATTTCTGGAAATTTTTAATGGAATTCGCCCCGCTTCGTGGATTATCTTTACACCAACTCCAATATTACCTAACAGTGTATGAATGGATGTTCTACATCCCTCAAATAGCTGCATATTTTTTGGTTTTTTATGGATACTTTCCAGACTAACAGTTTTCTCTGAATTGATTGTGTTAAATTATGTTTCGATTGAAAAAACTACTTACTGTTTTTATACATTTTGTAAATTTGATCTCTGAGACAGCTTAGACCAAGCTGATCATCACCTGTTTCAGATAAAGATGGTTTATTTTTGGTGAACTAATATTCAATGCCGCTGCAACGCTCAAAATATATTTTCAATAAATACCGTGGCGACTTGAAATTTATTAAAGCCTTAAAACAACGTTTGCCGGTTTATAACTCGTAATTATAATATTTTAAAGAATTTTGCAGACGTTTAACAAATAAAAAACGTTTGTGGACTTGTTCGGTTACATGTTCGAAGTTCTGAAATAGCATTCTATCTTTTTTTAAATAGAATAAAGTGAGAAGGAAAATATTATCCGACTGTAAAACGAATTTACAACTTTCGCATATTGCATCGCAACAGGCACATATTGATGACTTGCGTCACTACTGTTTTAAATAGACTATATGTATAACTTAGAGATAACACATATTTCCATGTTTTCACATATTTTCACCACACATTTGCGGATTTAAAATGTTCGAACAAGACAACATCTCTCGGGTCAGCTAGTATTTACATAAAAAAGTAACTTTTATTTTAATGACTTTCTTCTGGTCTTGAAAGAATATTAAACTATAATATATTTACTTTAATATCAATTATGCATTTTTCTATTCTACAAAACGAGTCGTAATTTCCGAAATTCAATAATAAAACATATGAATCCAATTCATTGACATAAGGAAGTTAGTGCTTTACGTATAAACCTCAAGTTTGACTATAATGTCGAGACGGGCCTTCATCAGATAATTGCTAGTGACTATCAAGTCCACTGCACGGGACGTGTAACGAATTTCATCTACGTTGAATCGCAACTTCCGTTTTAAATAGGCGCTTGTTTTTTTTTTCGGCCTTATTTTCATCATTCTACGCCGAAATTTGATTTCGAACGCCAGACGACAAACGAATAATAAACGAACGGGTGATGGAGTAAAACGGGCGCTACAACGCTCAGAAGAACTGAGCGACCGAGACGCGAAGCGGGAGAGAGAGAGAGACAGGTAGGGTAGTCTTTTAAAATATAATATTGAAAAGGAATTCATTTCGCGACGGTAACACAGTTAACCGAATGAATATCCGATAACAGACAGGCGGTAATATTAAACTCTAGACGGTGTGCAATTGAGACGGGGACGAAATAAACGCGAAACGAGTCCCCATTGTTATTATTTCATTGGATTTCCTGGAAACATGTCGGAACGACTACGCAATAACTGGCAATTTGAATACATTACACGGGCTTTTTAACGAATTTATTGCGTTACATGTTTTTCCGGCGTCTTTGGGAATGACATTGCGACGGACTCGCGAGTTCTCTCGCACGAAAACGGAATAATCAGATTTTAATTAATTGCAAAACTACGTGGTATTATTCAAATGTTATAAACGGGATACCGTGTAATATCGCTGTCAAAATCATCGCGATAAATTCAGGTTCTAAACCTGACGTATGTTGTATTATAACGGTTTGTGACACGGTGCGATTGTCTTCGTGAAATCGACTGAATTATTTATAAAGGCACTTTGCTTTATTGATTTTCAGAATATTTTCTGTGAGGATCAATACACTATGGCGTTCAATTGAACCAATTTTTGCAAACCAAATCGTTTTATCTCCAAAACATGTATATTGAACGTTTCAAACGTATTCATCATGAAAAGTCCAGTTAAGATCATCATTGATAATGGATTACCGCGGATAACTATTCCATGTAGAAAATTAGACTTTTATTTGTCTTGGGTGTATATTTGGCTAAAATTATTTTACATTACTAAAGATCTTGTGGTCTTAGAAAGCAACCTTCTGGTTTCAGGCAACCTGTGCTCCTTCAGGCTATATGAAAAGTTTCGTCTTGTTTATATTATTGTTTTGTTAAGTCACCTACGTAACGGAAGAGGCTAACGTTACTGCTTCTTATATGACCGGCAATTATTGCCAGATTACACGATGTATCCGAAAATTTGAAATATACCAAAATACTTTTGTCACTTCTTTCGATGTAAGCTCCTTCTACAGTATCCAGTCGATAAATAATCTGCCATAAGTTTCATTACTTGTTTTTATAGCTATTTTTGTAATAAGTATTTTATGTAAGTGAAAATAAATAGTTTGCTATAAATTTACACAAAGAACTCGATATAAATATATGATGATAATGAAGGCTCGATATATTTATAAACATATATTGATCACTTTAGAAACTTTATAAAAAACTTTAAACTTTTTATAAGAAATAAAATAAAATAACGTATTGCTTATTTCTGTCTAAATGTGCAGATAATGAACTATTCATTACCATTATCAATGTAGGATTGTTCGTCTGGTCGGTCGGAAACGGAATTTGTGGCTATCGTTGCGATTGTTTGTCCGAACACTTACTACTGTTTTATGAAGACTCAGTACCGTTTGAATAAACACTTGTTTATTTTGATATTGAATTATACATGTGGCCGACAGGAGAATGGAGAGGATGTTACGTTAAGTAAAGGAAGTACTGAAGCGCTATGGAAGTGGTATGGTTGTAATAGTACAAGGGGTAAATAAAACAGAAAGGAGAAGAGAACGAGACGTTTTTTTTCTTATTCCATGATGACCAGCTGGAACCAAATGGTCTTTTGCTGATATCGGTTGTAGTTGCTGGTTCGCAGTAGGGAGTATTTTGCGGGCGACAGCGATCCCGTGTTACGACTGGGATTGTCGTAGTTGGTTTACTACCAGAATTTATGGATGGGTAGGAATTTAATCAAAGTGTTGTCGTGTTCTAAGGCGCCTACGGAGAACCTTACACTGAGAATTTTTGTGAAATTCTTCACAAACGGGATGCCTGATTCGAGGTGAATGTTGACGTTCCTCATAAACCATGGAGCATTGAGTAACGCGCGGACTTTTTGGATTGGAACACTTGGAGTAGTTCAAGTTGTCTCTCAGAAAAACTGATTAGGAGTTTTTCAACCTTTTCTTAATGCCTGGTGGATTGTTGTTGCGACGCGGCTAACTTGAGATAGGCTTGAATGTTTGGCACGGAAACCGAATTGTTCGTTCGGGATTATGTGGTGTGCTGTGATGTTGCTTAAAGCGTGTAATATCGCTTTTTCCGCAAGTTTGGAAAGTAAACTAATCAGGCTAATGGGCCTGTAGTCAGATGGATTGAACTTGGCTTTTTAGGAATGACACCGACAAGCGCATGTTTCCAGTTCTTTGGGAAATTCTTTAACCTCAGGATGGAGTTGATAATGTTAGCAAGTTCTGATAGTTGCTTGCTAGTGAGGTTTTTCAGATGGTTTGCTATTATACGATCTGGGCCTGGAACTTTTATAGAAGACAGACGTTTTATGGAGAGCTGAAGGTCTCTGGGAGATACTATGATTTTCAGAAGATGAACTGACTGGAAGTCTTTCCTCTTTAGAGAGGGGAGAGAGCGAGACGTCGTCCTGGTGCCGACTGCTTTATAGCCGAGAACCGCAGGGTAGTTATGTAGGTAGGTAGGCGTGGTGGTTTAAAGGATCATAGCGATCGCTACAACATTATTTAAGTGATTTCCGGCGAAACGTATTTTTTTCTAAAACTTATTCTAAAATCTATATATGTCCATTAATCAAATCGAATGGCGTTAAATATTTTAGTCTATGCACTTCAGTATCATATTATACATTTAGCTGTGTAACATGCATATTTGGATACACTAACACTCTTCAAGTAAATAAGGCAAAGATTTTTAGTTAGATTCCTTATGGGTTCTAAAAAAATAATCACTTGTCACTTTATTAAATCCAACTCTCTCTAAAAACATCTAAGTGATCCCATGGCAAATCTTAAATTAAATTTGAAATGAGCGTAATGCCAACCATGCTCATCCTCAATCAAAATTATCTACGGACTCAAGTTAAAAATCAACTCTGATCGTTTGATCTGATCAATAATGTCTGAGATTGATTCAGTTTTCTTTAATAATTGTATAACTTGAACAATTTATAAAACTTTGAAATATGTTCTTTTATTGTGATTATGAATCATTTGTGAGCATCTGTTTTGTTAATTGAAAACCTCACTGTAAAATATTGCATACATTGTGATATTTTAAAATATTATCTATAGAGAGCCATTACTGTTTTCATATTTTTATCAACATTTGGACTCCTTGTCCGAGTCTTTTGATATAAGAGTTTCTTTATTTTCGATTATCTTCGTAAAGATGAAGATATTGTCACATTGATTAATACAAATGCTAATCACATGGAATACACTGAGTCAACAAAGAGCAAAATAAGTATTGGAATGTCATACCAATGATGTGCCATCCATGATGTACTAGTTCGGTTTGAGCTTTTAATTCCCCTCGAACTTCCTGAATTCCAAATAGTTGATTGAAATACTCAAGAAAGTAAAACGTATTGCGGATAGTCTTTTACTATCTAGTATTTAGACATCAGAATCAATTCGCAGTTGATTTATTAGTTTAATAAAAATTCTTTTTATCTTAAGTTCCAAATTTATTTAATCATTATTTTTCTCGATCTAATACATTGGTTAAGTACCAGCAATATCCTTGAAAATAAAAATAGAATCTTAAAAAACCATCTTGAGTGACCACCAGTTCGATGTGAGTATTTAATTCCTCTCGAACTTTCTCGACTCGAAGTAGTTGAATGAAATACACGGGAAACTAAAACTTATTGCAAGTAGTCTTTTTCTTTCTAGTAATTCAACATTACAGTAAATTTGCACTTGATTTATTAGTATAATGAAACTTATTTTGTCTTAGTTTCCAAATTTATTTGATCTTTATTTTTCTCGAACTATGGGAATAAAAGTAATTTCGCCTGAGCAAACTGCTTGAATATTATTCATAGCGCAGCCAATCGTATCTTATTAACAATGTTTACGACTCGACGAATAACGAACGTTTTAAATCACGGAAAACACGAAGCAATATAATCTTGTTTTGTTCGAATTGATTTCGTTGCTGATCATCGACGAGGATCAATCGGATTAATGTTGTTCGGCAAGGAACACGACCCATAAAAAGAACTTTCCCACTCCCTTCCGCGCAATTAAGCAAACCAATCAGCGAAACGACGAGATTAGATCGAGCAAAGTTTGACGACGTTGGTTCGGCGATCGCCGCCCCATAAAATCGGAAAAGATATTGCTAATACTGTCGCCGGTCCCTCCGTTGCGACCCTGCGCCCTTTTTACAATATAAATCAAAGCCCTTGGTCGCGATATTCGTCCGGCCGCCGCTAAAACGACCGAAAAGTATTAATTTTGAATCGTACTCTTTTATCTTCTGCCTCCTATCGGGATGGGGATCGTAAAAATGTCCCGCGAGCCAATTCGGTTGGACGGAGTTCGGCTGCATTTGTCATACGACAAGATGGACGTGGAAAAAGTGACGCTGCAGGTTTTTATTATGTCGGATTTTTTCGAGTTATGGCCCGCGATACCGAAGGGATGGTGATTTACGATTATACTTTTTAAGTCTTTATTTTTCATGGCATTTCTTAGATGTTCCAACGGATATTATGGCTTGTTTTTCTTTCAGTTCCTTGATAATAATAAATAACTTAATATATATAACGCCTGTAAAATAATTTAAAGGAATTATGCTGTAAATACAATGAAATATTATATATTGGATGCTTGTATGTATTTTAATCAGCGATATATATTGGTAAAAATGCAAAATATCAATGTAAACAACTGTTAAACAACGAAATCTAACTGTTCAGTTCGATTCTTTTGACATTTCTCTACATAAAATAATAGTTGTCCAATTAGTATTATTGAGTTATTCTAATCGGGAAACGCTCAAAATTGCATTTTCTGTTGCCGAATCCCATGAAATGAAGAACTTTTAGAAACTTATAGTGATTCTGCTCCCTCAATTCTCAATTTTTGGTTTTAGTTTCAGCTAGTTAAAAGTAGAGCCTAGAGGGTCAAAAAAAGCTCAAAGATAATGAAAACCCAGCTCAAACTCGCAGATAAGTGATAAGTACCTAGTAGTTGGCTGATCAACTGTTTCTCTATATTTATGTGCTGTGGGAAATATCCAAACGAAGGGAAAATGCAATTTTGGTATCGTCGACCATGATAACGGCGTGACTCCACTGTTAGCCTGACAAAAAGAAGATTTTTTTGGCATATTATTCGTTTAATTTCCAAACGGAAACGAAGGTTTATCCAGACATCTATCCCCATCGACATCAATGAGTGATATTTATGGCCATAAAGTCTTGCTGTGGTGGGATCATCAATACCAATCCAATTAATGAATCAACAAACTATTACGGTAAATATCTGCTGAAGTCAATTGAACAAATTGAACGACCTATTGTTTCAAAAAAGACGAGCAATATCAAGTAACAGAGGCAAAGTCATCCTCTTGGTTACGAACTCTCAGCGACTCAGTTGTAAGAATTGTGCATCACTTAACTTACTTACCAGTCATAAGGCATTTTGATTACCGCTTTTTTGAAATCCGAAGAAGTGCGAAAGTAGATCCATGATTACATCGCCGCCAAACCAACATATTTCCATCGACACAGCATCACCATATGACCAGAAAGATCGACAAAAGTTGTAAAAAGGATGTAATATATTTTGACGAATAATTTATTGTACTAATTTTTATCAATGGTTCTTTAAACTGAAAAACTTGGTGAACCAAACATCTTTCAAACCTCAAAAGGGGATTTACGATAAATAATACGATCTTACTATTTTTTGATCATGATACATTATTAAATTACCTATAAAATGAAAATAAAACATAAGAAATCCTGGTTGTACCCCGCTCTCTTCATTAATTATTTCGTTGCAGCATTTTTTGAGATCTGCCAACAGACAGTAGCGTATGTATATATATATATATATATATATATATATATATATATATATATATATATATATATATATATATAATGAATGGAGGTAAAACGAAATGAAACAGTGGTGTTTACATGATGTGACCGTTATTTATTGACAATATAAAAAAAAAGTGAAAAATACAAATGATAAAAAGGATGGCAGCGGAGTTACCTGTTGACGAGGCTTGGGCAGTCGATGGTGGCACGTCCAAACCAAACGAGGGTTGAGCACTGAATGACCGAAATACCCTTCAATAACATCCCAGATAAACGTCTCGGGGTTGCCGCCAGCCATTCGTTGTCGGGTTCTTGTTGGCGCTGCGGGCACCCCGCCCGTGTTCAACATCTGGGATTATATTTCTCGGTATTTTGTAGACCCTTATTCCACGATGTAAAATTCGACATGCATCAAGGTATACATATATATATATATATATATATATATATATATATATATATATATATATATATATATATATATATCCTACCAACTGGCGGTCTCACCCAGCCTGGTTTATGGTGTGACTGGAAGTATTTTCCTTGTCGGATTTTACACTCTTGCTTAAGGCAATCAAAATATTAAACAATCACAAACATAAATTTACGACCATGCTCAAGCGAGCCCGCGACTATCCAACAGTAGGTGAACCGTTCTGCCGTCTTTAAAAAAATTATTTCTCTAAAACTACTGTAACTTTTAAACTAAACCCCAAATCGTCAATAGATTTTGACTAGTGTCATTTGAAGCTTAAGATTTTTCATTAGTAAGAGTAAGAAAAGTAATATGTTTTAATTATTGTTAACAATATTATCCATCCTCAACTCATTCTGCTTCTAATATTTATTGAAGCATTTGAGATGAAAAGAAAAGAACATCACGTTTAAAAAATGTCTTATAACATCAAAGTTGAAGTAGTTTCAGCTACCCATGACTTTATGATTTAAGATTTTCGCGATATATCTATTTTTCATCGTCAATTTGACTATATCAATATTTTATAGGCTCCTTTTTACCAACGAGGGTTTATCTGGACTGGACCTACAGTTTAACGGGGCTCCGAACCACGGATTTTGCACTCTTACCTGAGGACATTTACAAATGTTAAACAATCACAACCATAAATTTATCACCATGCCCCAACAGGATTGGAACCCGCGACTATCCCAACTGTAAGAGGACCGTCCTGTCGCCGTTACCACTGCACCAACCAAGCCGGCGGATTGGTTATTTTACTTACCTTGCATGCTATAAGATTGAATCTTCTTGTTACGAACTATTTATTTCAGCAGCAATATAAAAAGAAGGAATACACTAAAAAAGATTAACTAAAACCCTATATATTTTACATTAGCTTAATATTTCAATTAATTTTACTGATATATTATCATGTGTGTCTTAATGAGTACTATTTTATATAAAAATGTCTGTCTCTATCTAAAAATCTCGGTTCTTCAAATGGATTTATTTATTCAAATTTATTGTGTCCCCTTCAAAGTACACCCACTGGATACAATGTATTTGTCTCAATGAAACAGTTGTTTAGTTCGATTACTGGAACGAACTTTAAAGCCTTCTTCGGTTCGGTTTTAAGCTCCTCAATCAACTCAAAGCAATATCCTCGAGGTGATTTTTTTTAATTTTGAAGGAAATAGCTAGAAATCGAACGGAGATTAATAAGATAATCAGGGCGATTACCGAATGATATAAGTTTATTTTTTGACGCATAACACTCAAATAATATTCCTTATTGATTGTTGGCAATACTATCACGATCCTACTATTTTTTTATCATAATTTTTGGCTGGACCTTTTTTAAAATAATTTCATCAAAATTAGCATAAAAGAATAATCAAGAATTTAATTATAGATTTAAAAGATAATTTCTAATAGTCATAGGGTTATGAATAAACAACAGTTTTAAATTTAAATTTAGGGCCATATAAAAATATCTACATTTAAATTTAATATGGATTAAGTAACTCTATTAATTTTGATGATTTATTCACATTGTTGATTGACCGTTTCAAATCTTTAATAATGCATGTGGCCGAGTAAGTTCTTAATAGGTCTAAATGATTTCAATGATCGCATTATTATTAGCTACACCGCCTGACCGGAAATTACTAATAAATATGTTTATCCAGTAATCTTCTGTTAACTAAAGTGGATTCTTCAGTTACGGAGATAAATATATAATGGCCGGTCACATTAAATTATCAAAAACCAGATATAGTCCTTCCAATAAAACAAGCAATGCACGTCATCAAAATATTTAACGCCACAGCGTCACAATGCTGCCATATCAAATTTAAGTTTTGATTAATTTTAACTCTAGCATCACAAAATAATTTATAATTTATTTTAACATTATAGTACATCCAATACATGTATTATCAAATGACACTTAATTATACAGAGACGATATTTTGTAGCTTTGATATATTTTATTATATTTATATTGAATTATCTTCTATACCATCTATAAAGTTGTGTTCTAAGCGCGTTTTTAGGCATTAGTGTACGTGGAAACCTAACACTCCTAGTTAACAATTGTATGTCCAAGTATTACTTTCATTAGAGGGCCTTTCTACGTTTAGTTCTGATTTCCTTCGTTCCTGTGTTCCTTATCAAGTCATTTTGATGTCACTGTATATTATCATTTTATGATTTATACTTATCATTTTGATGCACCAAAAACTTTCACATCCTACAATACTATTTTCTATAATTTCCCTGTACTAACTATATACCATTGGATCATAATCCAACATTCCGAAACTTTCATATAGTCACTATTACTTTCTGTGTGTCTGATGATGTTTATCAGAGCTAAGGATTCTATTGTTAATAATGCTTCTTTCCTGATATCCAAACAGTTATTGCTTGTATAAACTTGCAGTATATATTCTAGTAGTTCTTTGTCACATTTCATATCAATTCCATTGCATTGAATATGCAGTGATTTCTGGATTATTTTCACTATTATTCTCTAGTATAAGGCTTTGATGGTTCCTCCAAACTCTTTAGCAGCAGATTTTCAAACCAGAGCAAAAACATTTTATGGTTCATTTCCCCATGGTAGTGATCTTTGGACTTATATTATAATATATATTTGGAATAATATTATAACTAACAACACCTAATTAAATGTTATTTTAATTTTTATACACAAATCGAAATAACTAATATTTTTTTATTTTATTATATGGTTTTATAAATCGTATTATTTTTATTTTTTATTTTTTAAAAGCGATGTCTGGAGGACGTTGGTTATCTTTAGAAACCATTTAGATCTTATTACTATATGAAACAGTATACGTTTTCTACGGATACTTCGGTTTCAGACTAGCTATTTATTGGTTTCGGAATTTTAAATCAAAGTAATCACGAATATTAAGTAGCGATTTGAAATTTATCAAAACAGACAAACCGTCAAAGCAATATTTCTCTAATTATTATCACTAATTTTTTGAGGATTTCTGCGGACATTTGACAATCGGTCGCATTTTGTATGCTGATTCACTTATCTGTTTGTTCGCATCAGGCACATTGCATCTCTTTTTAACTAGAATATAATGAAAAGGAATATACAGTCGATGTACAATTTTAAAGCGAATTTTCAAAATGCGTTAGGTAATATATTCGGTATCGTGATGACGTGAATTCACTATTATTTTAAATATACTATAGAACGAGATCGATAATGACTCTTGGCAAAATCTCCCATGACGTGTAAACACTCCGTTATCTCTCATTCATTCGAATTGGCTACCATTTATTTAACTAACAAGTGCGAGGCTCGTGCCACTCTCCCCGCCGCGCCACGCCGGGCGTAAGACGACGGGATGGAGCGACGGCACAAACAACAGACTAAATCCCTAACCTACTTATTAATTCTGGATTCGGCGTTACGTCAATCCCACATCACATTTAGCCGACAAAACATTTTCTGGAGGGAATGTGTCTTGTCTGAAGAGAATAATTGAAACGGTTTTGGGGCCCTGCCGGGAAAATATTAGTCGGGCAGATTTTCCAAGTGTCAGTCCTTTTTCCGTTCTATTTTCATTCGCGCTGCCTTTTTTCTGCCTCTTTTGCCAGATTTAGCAACACTGACCGCACTCCTCCTTTTTCTATGCCATTCGTTCCATAATCTAATATTTTTTTTATATAAAAACTGATTTATTACATATATACTAGTGTACTCAAGAAGTAGTAAGACTTTTGGAAAATCACACAGGTTTATTTATTTTTCCAAATGTATTATCCCCCTTTCTAAGCAACTTTAGATTCCTAAGAAGTTAACAACAAAAACTTTTTAATTTAAAACTGCTTATTGCATTTTAAAGGAGAGCTATGTTTAAAGATGATATGATATGATGAAAGATGATATGATGATAGCATTTCCAAGTATGCTATATATCGACCCAGTGATCAAGTTGACGGGCATTGCCATGCTGTAAACAATTTTACCTTATAATATGCATTAATTGTACATTGATTTTAAGAAGTTATAATACACTACACATGCACCGAACTGGAGTCAGCAATCACCGTTAGTATCCCTAAGGCTGAGAATATTCAATTTGAGCATCAAAGAGGAAGCACGATTGAGATATTTCCATCATTTGCCGCATAGAATGTTATATAGAAATACTTCCCCTCTTTGTCTTTGAGGCAACTGATAACACTCAACAATCATCATTCATTTTCTCTTGGTTTCAACTCATACGGTATCATATTTTATGTAATATTTCCAGATTTTCAAATGGCTTTAAAATGTCTTTTTATATTTGGGTCCATAAATTAATTTTAAACTATATATTAAATAACATCGAGTACATTTGTAACCAACTACATGTTAAAGCGTCACAACCTTTAATCATCAGTGACTCACTTAAAAAAATGTGAAAAATATTTTTTTCAGTGCACTGAAAATATATAATTAAGTGTCTAGTAAATCACATTTACCAGAAGATTAACTTTATAAATTAAATTTGAAGAAAAAGGCGCCTGAAAGTCATCAAATGCTGTGCGAAGCTTGTGACAATCAAGCTCTATCGATTTCAACGTGTGGATACTGGTTTCGACGTTTTAAAATCGGTGATCTAAAACGGTAAAAGAATATACAAAGCGATGTCAGTTGAAGAACATGGCGATGATCCAAAAACTTGGATTTTGGTTGTCTGAAATTCTGTTTCAACGGCAAAATAGTAAAGGTTTTTTGCATCGTATTTTTGATGAAAATGACAAACATCCTGGGGACCACCTGGTCATGCATCAACATCAACGGCAAAGCCAGATATCGGTGGCTCCAAACTAATGCTCTGTATTTAGTGGGATCATCTTAGTATAGTATACTCTAGGCGGCTAAAATCTAATAAAATCATCAATGGGTATCGCTATAGAATACAATTGATGGGTTTGAGCTGAGCACTGCGCGAAAAACGACCGGAATATGAACAAAGACGCAATAATGTTATTTTTCAGCATGACAACGCTCAACCAGATATTACACTACCGCTAAAGATGCTTGGATACATTAAAATGGGAAGTGCTACCCCACCCGTTGTATTTTCCAAATATTGCTCCTTCTGATTACTATTGGTCCCACATAAGAATCGTAACCTGCAGCGCTTCACTTCTTATGAACATACCATAAGACGAATCGGTTAGTGAATAGCTTCAAAAGATACGTCGTTTTTTGGAGATGGAATCCGTAAATTGCCTGAAAGATGGGCAAAGAGGCAGCTATCGATGAAAACTAATTATTGCATGCAAGCACCAATCGACTAACACTTATATTTTTGTTTTATTTTGTTAGATGCTCAAGTATATTGCATAAGGTTAATTATGTTTTTAACTTGAGAATTATTTACTGCAAATTAGAATGACAGGACATAAACAAAATGTTGGAACCCGCGACTACCAACAGGAAGATCGTCCCATCACCTTGACTACTTCCCTAACGATGTTTTTAGCACCTCAGATTTGATAAAGAATTCGAGAAGCTGAGAAGATGGAGAAGGGTTGCTATCAAATGATATATTATTAATAAAAATTCAATTTGATAAAATTATTCGGGTGAAACCGAACATTTTAACGACGGCAATAACAGTTAGACCGTTTATTAGGCGATATTTAAGCTAGACAAAAGGGGGGAGGCCTGTTTCTTTTTATGAACATCTCTCTTAAATGGCCGCGGCCCGACTTTTTAATCGGCGATTACAGCGCCGTTGCGAGATGTATTTTTAATCTGCCCCCGCCGGCTCGCCCGATGCGAATTCCTCGCCGTAACGCCCTGCCGTGCCGTCGCGACACAAACCCCATAAAAAACAATTTTATTTCTCAATTTTCCGCCTCCTTTTACCGTGCTACACCGATGTGTAATATTAAAGGGTCGACTCGCCGGATTACAACCTCCTTGTAGTCGTACACGTCTGCCTTTATATCCTTTTGATATGGGATTATGTAAATTCATCGTCGTATTGGTTAAGTTTTTCTTTTTATTATATGGTATACCTCCGAATTTACAGTACTTAACTAATATACGTTCGTTTTTATTACTTTTATTATATCATTTTGGAACTAATCCGTATAACGAGTAAATTATTAACGTGGAACTATTGTCAAGTACTGGAGTCGTATATTTTCGAAAAAATCTGCTTTATCCTCTTGATATCCCAATAATAAAGAAACGGTACTAGGAACATTTACCGACGATAAAGTCATTGTGGCTAAAGACATATATGTGCTTAAAGCTATAGAAAAGGTACAAATGACAGCCACTCAGATTCACAAATGGACGAGAAACTCGAAAACATGGCTTAATAGCTCCAAATATATCTATGTCAATTAAGTGTTGTGGCGAAATGATAAATATCTAATCATATTACTTGGCGAATGCTCGATTCCTTTCAAGCAGAATTGGCGATATACCTCGGAATTTGTAACAGATTTGTAAAGCATATCACGTAAAAAAAGCAGATCAGATCAGATTCAAAGTTAAAGAACAGTATCGTTTGAACGTTTTGAACGTTTAACTAGGATATTAAACCAACTTGTAATTCAACGATATCAGTAAAAAAAATCAAATTAATTACCAATGCTTATCGCTACGTAACCAACGAAGAACTATATGGTAACCACAAATCAATTTACAAAGTACATTAACGTAGAAGTTATACATCTACTGGACAATATGGAAAATTAGTATATTGAAGTGAATTAAACCATATAACCTTTTATTTATTAGCAGTTTTAATTTAATTTTAAATTGGGTCATACATACTGATGTATTCATCCTACACTAGCATTCTTTTATGTTGATGTGAGTACAACTGAACAATAGTAACAGATAGATAGTACAAATTAAGATTGTACAAAAATCTATAAATATAGATATTTTCTGTAACCTTTATTCAACAATTATTCGCCCCCTGAAAGAACAACTATTTACTAATAGAATATGAAATGAAACTAAATTACAAGTAATAGTATTCTGAAATCAGAGAAAATATCAATTTCAGTGTTTACATTTTCTGTTGTTACTGTTGTTACTTAATGACTAAAGACAATAACAGATATAAATAATAAAAATGCGATAAAACTAAACAGAATAATAAATAAGTAGAATAATAAATGACCTTTTTAAATGCATTAATTTCAGTATATCAGACTTGTGAATTAACAATATCTTCGCCTAATACATTTCTACTGTGCTTGGAAATCTAGAAGAAAAACATCAATAAATGTTTAAGTGATTAAATTAATGTATGATTCAAATAAGCATCGAAAGAAGTAAAATAGTGGTTATTTGACGTCTAAATAATAAATCGAAAATGTGTAAAAAAATTATATTTAGTTGATTTATTTTTAAAAAACTAAACCGCCCATTGAAGAAACTATGTTCATTAATTACAAAAGTATCCAATCTTCCACATTTTCACTTCCTCTAAATGCAAACTTCATTTATTAATTTTATCTTCAGTAAAATAACAGCCCGTAATTCCTCACGCTGACTTCCTGTCCCTTCAGCCACTTTAGGCAAATTCTGATACTTGTATTGTATATACCTGCTTATTTATGGGTTCATCAAGGTGAAAATGAAATTCATCCCAAACTAAGATATTGTTAAATATTGAAAGGGGCTCAATTGCCTGATTTACGAAGCCATACGGCCATAGGGCTTCAGCTCTTGCACTAACTGACTTTTGTAAGGAAGCAGCTTAAAGTATTTGCAGCTGTGCAAAATGCAAAGTAATTCCATTTCTGAATTGTAAGGTTCAGATTGTCACCACTATACTGATAAACACAATCCACGTTTTCTACCGTTCTTGATGACATTGGACATCCGAATTATGTTTTTCCAGTGTATCTTTAAAGCTTCCTATGATCCGGAATGCATTAATGAATTAACATACGCCTCCCTCATGCGGTTGATGCGTTGTGTTTTTGAAGTAATCTAAACAAATATAATTGTTCTTTTAGATATTTTGTATATTTGAATTAATATTTTAGATGTCGGTTTCTTGTCGATAAGCAATTTTTATTGTTATTTAATTAAATAACATTTAAGTACATTTTATATTTATTCAATACATTACAACATACCGAATAATGCATCTAGTAAATGACAAGCATAACTTTGCTGAGACAAATGTAGCATTATTTTGTCGAATGTCCATGATAATTTTAGTATAATGTGGCTAAATATCGTTGACGCAATAATACATTTCCATCATCAAGGCGTAATCCGCCATGGAACAGAAAACTTAGACACCAACAAACTTCTAAAAAAAGTTAAATCAATAGGATTACCTATTCTGTAATCCTCAATACGTAGAGTTTGTTTACAATAAATTTGTTTCAATATTCAGGACCCATTGTTTTATAATCCATCGAATTAAAAATTAAAAATTAAAATTATAAATTATATATATATATATATATATATATATATATATATATATGTAAGGGACTTAATAACCATTAAGCTTCATTGTAAAATAAAGAAGAGAAATATATCAATGTAACTTAGGAGTGCTCGTATTCTTTCTAATTAAAAAGAACGAAGCCTACTGCTATTTTCCTAACAAATTACGTATCCAGGGAAAAACGGGGTAGAGACGAAATTTAAATGATGCCCTTTTTCCGGCGGCGGGCCGGCGGGGCTGACGGAGGGGGCGACCGTGGCCCTCGACTCCGGCGCGATTTGTTTCAGTTAGGCGAAACTGCACGGGGAAGGTCAGAAGTTGTTTATGCGATTAATTTCGACCTCGGCATACCGGAGGAGTTTACCATTTGAAGAACAACGTAATTTCGGTGTTTTATTTCGCAGTCGGTGCACGGTCTTGTTGTTTGCCGTTAAATTAGGAGCGTTTATTAGATCCGCCTTCGTAAATCTTCTCGGGCTGATGAATGCAAACATGTTTACTTACAATAATATATTATTTTCATATTCCCATATGTCTAATAATTGATTTTAAATGTTTTTGTTGTTGTGTTTGTTAAGTTGGTAATCCTGTTTTTTACAAAATTACTGAAAACAAGAACGATTTGTTTATTAAATAAAGATTCAATAAAAATTATTAAACGAAATTAAGATATTATTAGATTATGTATTTCAATATCGTAATATCGCATTGAATTATAGTATGCTCAATATAAATTCCTTTGCTGTTTTTTTAGAAAAGTTTTAATAATAGGATTATCTACGAGGGGTATGAAGACTTCAATAAAAGGCATTATAAGAATGTCGAAGAATTTTGGCATATAAAAAATCGGAACCACATCTGCCGTCTCAACCTCTTGAGTTTAGAAGACGCCATAAAGCGAATCATAAATATCACCAATCAATCATTGTCTTTAACAGATGTGAGTGTAACGTAGTTATTTTAAAATATTAATATAATATATTACACTTGCTGCAAGAGAAGCTATATATTTAAAATATTCAGAGGATTATCACTAATATGAAGTGGTAACATATCTCAAGTATATTTTAGTATATTGCATGGTTACTTATTAAAAAAACTTATTAAATAAATATACCTGATCTTTATGCCAAGATTGCTGATTTATTGTTTATAATTGTGACTACCCAAAAAGTAAGAGTTCACAATCCCACAATGAAAATGATCCCACTCGTACCAGTAAACAGGCCGCGTAAGACCGGATATCTTCTGGGATTATCTATAAGTTATGCCGAGGACTGTGGTCCAGAGCTTAGGTTTAGCGATAGATCCAGTCAAGAAAAACCTTAGTAAAGAAGAGACTCTAAAATATAACAAAAAATTAATATTATAAAATTCAAAATCTTAATATTCGAAAATTTCATAGAAGCTTTCCAATATAATTTGCTGTCCAAATTACCTTGTGAATCTAGTATAATTTTCAGTCTTATTTTTATGTTGTATTAGCTTTTTCGGATTATTACATATTTGTGTAAACGTTTATGACGAAATACAATACAAAGAAGAAGTATTTAAAGTTGTAGTGAAAGAACATCTCCACATTCATATATATAGGACCATATTTACAGGAAAAGAATGACCTTCACGGGTAAGATAATAAGCCGAGTCAGTCATCCTACAGGAAATTTGGCTTTTGTAAGGTGATACGTGTGGAACTAAGGAAATATTAGAGTCGAGACCAAAATCGGACTCTTCTTATCATTTATTTTACCTTTTATTGTATGGTTCATACATATTACTGCTATAAGGCGACGTCTGTAAATTCCTGTAAATGCCATATTTAGAGAATATTAATTAAAATTAAATTAATACAAAATTAAGATTACGCATATTATAATGGTCTGGGAATGTTTGCCATATGAATAATACATGACGAAATTGGCTTATTACTGGATGAAGGAAAAACCTATTAGCCTCAGTAAGGATATGGTTTATGATCATAAAAAACGATTTTAAGAATAAAACTGGCAACCGAAGTCAGATTTGCTACGACCAATGTTTAAAAGTGAGCGCCCTCTACAATGATGATAATGCATCTTTCCATATTCGCAAAATACTGTTGAATAAAGTTCCTGTTTATTTTTCCCAATAAGTTGTTAAAACAACTCTAAAATTATTTAAAACAGGTTTCTTCGCACCATAAAGTCCAGTAACTTCCGGGGAACGATAATTAGAAAAAATACGAAGGGCAATCGTCGTCGTCGCAAAGGATTTCGGTCGGTTCCAATTGGCAATTGTGCTGGTGTGCGGGCCCGACAGACGGCCTACCTAAATTCAACGTGTCGCAAACTAATTAAAGTAGTTAATTTCGCTTCCCCGGAACAAACGACCGCCATTACTCGTCCTGCTGGTTACGGAGCAGAAACGTGGAGACGTTCCCTGGAGTAGTTCAACGTTAACCGGGCCACTTTCGCTCAATTCTTAAATAGTTTACCGTTGACGAACATGAACGTTATAAAGGGTATTACGTAAATGCTGTCCTTTAACCATGAACATACAAGCTTTCCTTGATCATAAACATTTGCTTATAAACCACAATATCTGCATCAGCGCAGTGCATCTCTATCAATATCAAATAAAATGCTTGTACAACCTGAAGTTTTATAAATAAAGGAGACATTAGAGCTTATATTTTTTCACAAAGTTACATATATAAAAATTGTTCAAGGATAACTGTACAAACCTCTTATTCTTATATCACCACATTCTAATTTTATAACTATTTTCAATAATGACATCTTATTCTATAGTATTAAGCAGATTATTTAACCATATATAACAGATACCTCTATCCCGACAAGTAATATTGTAAGTTACATTGGTTCCACATTGCTGTGTTTTACTAATCATATTTCATGCTCTAAGGCGAAATCTTGGATAACTTCGTAAGTCCTTTAGACTTCGAGCTCATCGTGAAGACCTTCGTTATTTACATAGCCATATACATTGGTAATTAATCGTAGAATGTTGTTTTAACATCAATAGACTACTAGCCCATATTTGCACCCCATAGGTCCAAATATAACCACTGACCGTAACAGACTAACTAGTACAGTTACTTGACTTGAAATCTGCTCTGCTTTTTACCTAATATGATGTTTCCAATTTAGTCTTCCATCAAGATAGATATCAAGGTATTTAGCTAATTCTGCTTGAGGTATCCGGTATCCATCAGGCGACATAATTAAGTTTTTTTTTGGCATTTTGCCGCAACACAAAATTATCATAAATAGATTTTAATCAGTTAAGCTCTATTTTCCACTGTCTAGTCTCTTTGTAGATCTTGTTGGCTGCCACTGATACTTTTGATACAACCTTAGACAGAGATATACATTTGTGTGTCGTGAGCAAATATTCTAAGTACTCTTTCTTTTGTTGCTAGGATATCAGCAGTGTAGAGGAGATACAGGAGTGGTCCAAGACACAACTCTGGGGAACTCTAGCCGAAATAGGTTTAAGCGTTGAGAATATCCCTTCTTTCGAAAAGATATGACTGCAGCAATTGATAATAGTTCCACGGCAGCAATTTGCTTATCTTATACATTAGTCCCAAATTCCATACCCGGCCAAAAGCTTCTGAAACGTCCAGGAATACTGCAGGCCGTTTTATTTTCTTCAAATATCATTTTTGCTACAGCTGTTACTCTGAGCACTTGGCCAATCATTGAGTGATGATTTAAAAGTCTAAACTGGAAATCTGAATAGCAGCGGAATATACTTTTAAGCATAATTATTTAGCCACCTTGAGATATTCCGGAACATGCTTCAGTGTCAAACAAGCATTAAATATGTATGCCAACATGATGATTGCCTTTCGTGTCAGCTCTTTCAATAACCCAGGTGAAATATCGTCAATTCCAGGAGCTTCTTTTTATGATTGAGGTTACTATTAGTTTCCGTCGATTCTGAAACATGTACCCTGCAAATGTCTATATATATTTAAAAAGAATAGATATGGTCAAAAAACAGGACAATTTTACCGCCTTTCTTAATATTGAAAACAATATAAAATGCAATATAAAAATTATTTTTCTTTTTCTTTTTTTAACATTTTTCCATTCATTGAGGGTGTGCAATATATATACAGTGGGTTCTATTGTTCAGTTAAAGCAACATATCAGAACATAAATGTCTTTATTCCATTTTGAAGCAACAAAAATAAAACTATTATAAATTCTATTAAAAAACCCACCTCTTAAGTAACTAGGTGAATTTTTTCGACGAAGGGGGGTGGAAATTAATTAAGAAAAGGAAATTACTCCCGACTCCGAACTCGGTTTTCCATTTTTGGGAGAGTTTTCCCCTTCAGTTAATGATGATCGCCACACAGTTCCGAGTTGGCTTATCTCGCGTATTAACTCGGATCGTAAAAGACCGAAATAAAAGAGGAAGAACAGGACGACGAAAAAAACACACACACAAAAAGAAAGCGGGAATAAAAAAAATACCGGAAGAAAATAGGAGTTCGTTTGGGAGTACAAGAGTGGGGGAGGGAGGAGCGAATGGAAAGTCGTTCTGTTTTTAGACTGTTGGACGCTCGCCGATGGTACATCGCCGTCATTCGTGACGACAATGCAACTGCCATGGAATTAAACTAATTTTTCGGTACATAAAACCCGAAAGATGTCGCTGTTTCGGTCGTGTCTCTTGTGTTCCGGCAGTGAGGAGGGGGCGGATGATGGAACGGGTTTAAAGCGAACTTAACGATGGAGCATTAGTTCAGATTAACGACCGTTTGTATTTCGGTTATAGCGGTTATTTATTAACATTGTATTTGCCGCCACGCTGTTCAAATTCGCGCTATTCGGCCCGAATGTTTGTTATTATTTTCGTTAAATGTTAACCAGTATTTAATAGGCGCGATCATATTACGATATTTTACCGGCCATCAAGTTGCAAGGGATTTGAAATTATATATTTACAACAAACAATAGCGACATCATCAGCAAAACATCAGAAATAATATAATGGACAAAGCAGCTAGAGGATTCGACGCTTTAAAATATAAAATTATAATGAGTACTTAAAATGATGTGCTGTTTTATTAATTAATATTAATAAACGTCAATATAAAACTTTTTTATTTTTCGCCACCATGGTTTCAGTTGCTGTAGAACAAATATTTTTTAAATAATTCTGCCATTACTAACGATAGGTCTAAAATACTCTTCTCCGTTTTCATTTTTGGATAATTTTCTGCAATCCCAACCAATTTTATTTGGAGCTAAATCATTATTACACCTTGTTCTGGAGTAAATTGTCGATTTTGTCTTAAAAAACTGTTAATTTTCATAAAATATTTTTCATATATTTAGATTAACTGCAAACAACTGACAGACGCTTGGAAATGTCTTGTTTTCGTAATATATTACGGCATATATCTATTTTTGCAGCCCTCTATGCCAATTTTACATTGGTTAGAGCAGTCTTAGTAATCCTCTTTCCTTTGAGAAACAAATAAATCAGATGATACCAAATCATTCACCTTAATTATATTATATTATTATATAATATAATTCACTTATTATATTAATTATATTATATATCATATTAATTATATTATATTGATATTAGTATTGATACATTTACCATACACTTAAGATGATTTAGAATATAGTATTTTTAATGTACAATGCATTTATCAATAAGAGAATGCGACGAATAAAAACGCAAAACAATCTGTAAATACTTCAGTACTCTTAAAAATAAATAGATATAAATAGATTATCAGGATATCAATAATTAACACCATCAATATAATAATAAATCGGTCAATATATCGAATATACATTTACCATATAAATCAACTAATAGCCATAAAATTAACAGAATACATTTTCTATAGTGCAGCGTCCTATAATTAGAACCCATTAGGCGTAATCTATTTCGAATTAAAGTCATTTCTCAAGGAGTTTTTCATTAGCGGTAGAGAAACGAGGAGGGGCAGGGGAGAGGCATAGGGAAAGAGTGAGAGAGACAGGCGTACGAGAGGAAGAAAAAAGGCCAGACACATTATTAAACTGTGCTCTAAATTGGAAGCGAGGGCTTAGAGGAGGCAAAGGAGGTTACTAATCGATCTAATATTGAATAATAAGATGCATTTATATACAACTGGCAATAGTTTATTTAATGTTTGTTCCCATTTTTTTAAAATTAGTTATTTCTAGTAAATAGCAGTGTAATGATGTTACCGTCATAATGACAAATCTTGTAACAGAACAAGAAGTTTTATTAAATCAATCAAACACTATTCAACATTTTAAATTAAACAATTCAAATTTCAAGTTCAATTCAGTGCTAGACATTCAGACTCAGACTAAATTCATACTAAATATACATTAAATTTCTATAGAGGCAATATTTTAGGCTCTTAAATTTACAAAATTGAATGTACAAACTCGTGATAAAAATCCCCAGTCTTATTGTTTAGCAGAAAGAACTTGTCGATTATTGAACTGTTTGTTGGAAAACATTTTAGGGTCCTAAATTTTTCAACTGTTTTTGTACTTTTTATCCGTTTATAAATGTTGCTCTTTAAAAACTAGACTTAAAAGGTTCTTTCTCGATTATTTCTTGCTATTAGAATATCTCTTATAATATCCATAGGTTATCGCTAATAGAATATAATAGAACCCAATATAGCTCCTATAATATTAGTTAACCTAAATTTAAAATAAACATTTTTATATTTTATTTTGAAAGGTAAATAGTTGCAAGAGATCAATATGGAACGAGTCAAATTTTGATGACTGAAATGTTTATTCCAAGTAGAATATATCTGTAGCAAATCAGAAAATAAAATGCCACAAAGCCGAATAACTAACATGATTTTTACTCAATATAACTGGATTGCTTTTATTAATTTTATTGATTAATCGGTATTAATTATCACCGATTTTGATACTCGCTTGGTTATGATTTCTAAGGGTCCTTTGTGTCATATTGCTAATTTTATAAGCGGTAGATTATCAAACAGACATAAAATATAATATCTTGTAGGGGCATAAATTGCTAAAGATTTCTACTAGGTCTATTCTTTCCAGGTCCTGACTGTCACAAATTTATGTTATATTTTATGAACACATTTGTTATATTTGGATAGCGTTCAAGGATGGTAAACATTTTACCTTATCGTTTAGGAAGCTGACTAACTTTTACTCCATTTTTGATGACTGTGGTTGATCACTATCTCTATCCACAAAAGCAATAAAGCCATCATCTTCATTTCACGTTTTTTGTAATTTGCCAATAAGACATTTTGTAAGAGTTTGAATTACTTGCCTGTTGTGATGTTTTCTGGCAACCAAAACAGTTTGTAACTAAAATAATAGCATGACACGATATTACCCTGGTTAGAAACATTATTTCATATTAAAAAAATTTCTTGGCTCTCTTTTAGTTGTGATGCACTAACACTAAAATTCTTCAAACTGCAACCGTTCTAATCTTGGTCCTACATACATTAAAGTAGGTAGAGGTTTGATAGGGTAACAATTGTTGACCTGAATGTAATCTAAAGTTGAAACGGTTGAATCAATATTTCAATGAATTCTTCCAAGTACTCTAGTTCTCTGCCTGAAAAAGTGTTAGTCTTACCCTGGATCTGATTGTTCAGAAGGTTGTATCTGTTACCATTTTAATAAATTCGCCAAATGTATTTACGTTCAAATGTATTTTGAAGCCATAAGATAAATTAAAAATACATCAGCGTCAGGTATTGAATACAAATTACCAATTATATTTTTTAATAAGTCAGTAAAATACACAAACAGTAAAATACAATACAAAGAGTTTTAATTACCAGTAATTCAAATATTGCCCATAATTAGCTCCAAGCAGTTGATGAAACTTGCAAAAAAAATGAATGAGTCAAGATGACGGGAAAAAATAGCGTCGATGCGAATTCTGAACGGCTGTTTTTACGACTGTATCATATCGCGTACATATATTTCCATTACCGAGACCATTTACAATACAAACGATCCGAGACTTCGAGCCGACAGGAAATGACATATGCGTGCGGATGTGCGGGAGGAGCGAAGCAGGACGGGCCGGGGGAGGGATGCAGGACGTAGACCCAACGAACTCCATATGGCAATAAACACCCGAGCGAGTGAGGCAGCAAAGGAAAGGCGAAAACGAGAAACGGAACAAAACAAAACGCGTCGGCGGCGGCGGCGATGGAAAACGAGAAAAAATCGCCTAATTTTTAACGCGCCCGCGACTCCTTCGTAAAAAATTCAGGCCAGCCAGTCGAGCAGTCGCTTTCGGCAATTTGTTCTTCGGTTTGATTTTCCCGGGAGAGCGCGCTACGGAATTCTTTTCCATTACCCTCGATATACATCACGCGTTTTCCTTTGCATTATTTAGTCCTAGCCCTGAGTGAGATCGAGTGAGAGGAACGACGTCAAGATTGGTGTAAATTCGAAAGATCAGGACTTAATTTACCGTTAAACTACTCGGCAGCGCCCACTAAGTCTCCCCCTAATATGTTTAAATTTGTTTTTTGACTCCGACTAAAACAACCGTTTGTTTCGGCTATAACTTCTTCATCTGGATCACGTATCATTCCATGAACCGCTTTTTAAGATCTGCAAACACTAACTAATAGTTAAATGTCAGATCTTCAATGTAATTCTTCCATTACTATCAATCCAAATGTAATTATCAACGTTTATTTACTATAATTATACTCTGTAATATAGAGTTTTCAATAATTTAAAAATACTAATTTATATATGACATTCAAAATTCAAAGATAGGATATTTGAAATTGCAGAAGAATAACTTTTTAACTATTTTTAAAGAAACCGCTGAGGAGTAACGAGAGGCTGGTAATGTGGCACGGTTCAAGCTTATACGGAGGAAGAATTTTTAGACCCTAATATTTTTGTGTAATATACGTTGCAAATTAATATATTGGAATGAAACGGAAAAATCAAGCAACCATGTTTAGCAGTCAGATCAGTGAGACAAAATATATAAACAAACCTAGTAGCCGTGCGGGCTAAAAGTTTGGGTCGTTGACAATAATGTACTAGGATCGGCTCTTGCTGGGGCTAAAGGTTTTTTTTAAGTTTATAAAATAAATTATTTAAAATTAATTTGGAACGAAAATAAACTGGAAAGTTAGTGATTAGTACATTATTAGACGAAGTGATTTAATTTTAAGCAGTGTTATTTAAGATTTTGTGTTACTTGCGGCTATTCTCGTATTGTTGGAATTACTGAAAAGCTATGACAAGTTTGAATAAAATACGAAAACAATTAAGAGTAATATATAGTTAATGTATTCGCTATAACGGAATGTATATAAAGCTGTGAAATAAAAACTCGATATGTGTGAAAATGTCATTCCAACATAGATTAACAAAATTCGAAAATAACAAGAATCGTCTGTTTTCTTTGCTTACAGAATATGTAGATTTTCTAAATCAACTTTTGATTTAATAGATCTCTGGTAATGGGCAAGAAAAAGGGAAAAATGTTCTTGCTTAAGGACTGTTAATAATTGATGTGGTTCTAGAGACATAGTATGTCATTTTACTGGAGGTAATTCTACAGATTGTTAAGTTTTGTCAGTAAATTTTAGTGGTATTGACTTTTCATTTAGTAAATGCATTTCTTAACAAAACACTAACCGAATATTTCAGGTAATAAGTACATTAATTTGTACATCAAGAGTTAAAACTATATGTACATATATAGTATCATCATAAATAAAATATCATGTATACTTATATTTGATGCTCTGAAATTGTTACAGTTCTGAAACTACTTATGATACTTCGTTATAATGTTGTGGCGTAGTAATTTACACTTATTAATACTTTGTAAATTATTGAAAGTTAATGGAAAAATAGATTTAATTAAATGCAATTTAAAAAATGTTTATTAATATATTTATTATTTTAATTAATGTTATGTGTCAAATACATTTCTGATCTTATATTGAATATACTGTGAAAACAAGTTTTAGTAGCATATTATTTTTAAATTATTCTTTTTACTCTATTATGAGGAAAACATAATTAATTTAACACACTATGGTCGAGTTTTGGCCACAGTTATATAATTAATATTTAAGCAGAGATAAGAAGTAGAAACACACATAGAAAGTGAATGAGCTGTTGATGGAAATCCAAAAGCCAATTATATAATTGGCAACTTTAATTGGCTAACCACTCCACCGTCAGAATGACCACCCAAATTTCGATGAACCTTCCAATATTTTTTCGCTCTTCTACCGTGATATTACAAAATTTATAAAAAAGGCCTTCTAGTGATGGTTATTTGAACTATTAGTATTTTAAAATCGAATTCTAAAATGTTTTCCTTCACTGGGTTGTATAAACGGAATTAAGATATACTGCCTGTTTTGGTCACAGGGCGATCCCTAGTACAAATAAAACTACAATTTATTGTTTATTTGTTTCGTTGTAAATTAAAGGTTAGATTTTTTATGATTTTCAAAGTGAATGTAGCCATATACATTTCAAATGCTAATGAATGATATATGTGGCTTTTAATCGATGACTTGTGACTACTGAAATGTCTGGGCGAAATATTGAAGTGCAAACTTCATTGAAGCTAATCATTTATGAAGCTTCTCAGAGCTTTAGCCATCATCTTTTTTATATATGATCTACTTTTTATCACCACTAATCATTTATTGCAAAAATGTATGGATTTCGTTTCATTTCACCAGGGATTCATGAGTTAAAATATTGACCCCTATTAAATAGTCACTGTTAAATTAAATGGGACCAAGTATGGAGCTCCAGAGTTAAGTAAATAGCTTCAAATTATATTATGATGAAAGCTTAGTTTTAAAGTAATAAATGATTATCATTAGCTATGTCGTGTTTAATTTTTAATATAGAAATTTCTCGAACGAAAATATTCAAACCAATTAGTGTTCACTTAATCACTCACAATCATAAACACAACACAATTTTCGATAAGCCAAACAATAAGTTAGCATAAATTGGTGGTGAATATTTCAACCATTCATATTGTAATCGACATATTTTATTATTTCATATTTTAAAGTCGTATTCTATATGTTTCACTGGACTATACACATTTCTGGATATCTGAAACCTAGGTAAACTATTGATCACACTTCCTTATGAGATATCTAAGGTTTAATTTTAAGTATGCATTGATTAATAGATCATCACATAATAAATTTAAAAATGAAGAACTGCCTCTTATTTTATATTTAAACCAATCACTCGTGACATTTGTCATGATCCTAAGTGGTGTGTTAAAAAAATGATGTAGATGTATAGAAGCAGTCGATAAAATTATCAGACCTCCAAATAATTTATTCTAATTCCAACAAAACATAAATAAATTCTAACAAAGTCCTGGTAAGTTATTCATATAATTTATTTAAATATATTTACAAAATCAATAAAATATAACCGAAACGTAATACTGATGGAGGTAATAGAGATCTCCATATAATGGGAGGTACAAGAATTATTCGATCAATTGGTATTTAACCAGAGATGAAAAGCAGAAACGCACATAGAAAGCGGATCGGTCGTTTATGGAAATTTGAGAGTTAATTATGTAACTAATTATGAAAGTGTTGAAGTAAATTCTGGCTTTGGTATTCACTTTAACCCTCCTGCTCATTGTCCTTGCAATTTTTAATAAATACGTTAATTATATTTCAATTAGTATGCTATAATACTAGATTGCATTTTGAACTCTTGCTTTCTTGTCGAATCAACTTTAACGTGCAACGTGCTAACAGTGCTCTTGAAATTAAATGCTAGACAACAGGACAGAATTTTGTTAAATTAACGATACTCTCAAACATCTCAATCTTCAGTTATTTATTCTAATCATTGGCTCATTTATTCTACAGTCTTTTATCTTCTTTCTTTCTTACTTTCGACGTTTGATTTATTTTTTAAATGTTTTTATATTTACAATTACCACTAGAATAACCATCTAGAATCCCACTTCTCGTGTGAAAATTAAGGATGAATAGGTAGAATTTGTAAATAAGACTAAACAAGTAACTGATTTTAATTAACCATAGCCAGATTTATCTTTAACATCGAAATTATTATTAATATTAATATAAAAAATAGATGGGTAAAAACAGTAGATAAAATTATCAGAGACCCAAATAATGTATTCCAAAGCATATATAAATAATATTTAATAAATTAATAGTATTCATATAATTCACATAATTTATTTAAATATATTTACAAAATCTATAAAATATAACAGAATTGTAAACCAGTGTTTTCCATATAATGGAAGGCACGAACATTATTCGATTAATTAATATTTAAGCAGAGATAAGAATTAGAAACACCATAGAAAGTGAATGAGCTGTTGATGTAAATCCAAAAGCCAATTATATAATTGGCAACTTTAATTGGCTAACCACTCCACCGTCAGAATGACCACCCAAATTCCTTCCAATATTTTTTCGCTCTTCAACCGTGATAGTACAAAATTTATAAAAAAGACCTTCTAGTGGTGGTTATTTGAACTATTAGTATTTTAAAATCGAATTCTAAAATGTTTTCCTTCACTGGGTTTTATAAACGGAATCAAGATATACTGCCTGTTAAAAATTGAAATACATGGCTAGAAACAATAGATAAAATTATCAGAGCTCCATACAATATATTCCAGAGCATATATAAATAATTTTTAATAAATTAATGGTAATTTATTCATATGATGTATTTAGAATATGGAATATAACAGAAATATAAACTAGATGTTTCCGATTATGGAAGGCAGAAATGTTATTCGATTAATTGATATTTAAACAGAGATGAAAAGCAGAAACGCACATAGAAAGCGAATGGGTCGTTGATGGATATTCAAAAGCTAATTATGTAATTGGCAACTTTCATTCAGCGAAATCGGTTACAGAAACATTGCGAGAGGAAAGAGGTAAGTGAATTAATGGGGCAAATTAAAGGGAAACACGACATAATGAACAAAAATGCTTATTTCGCGTGGCGTGTCGGCTTAGAGCACACAATCGGGGCTCCGGTACGTTTCCCGACACAATAAATAAAACAATTAAGGGCTGAAGTTTATCCGGGGGGAGGCCGAACAAAGCCCGAAAGCCCGATAAACAAAGCCGTAATGAAATGACCTGTCTGGCAAAGAAAGTACCCGCTCAAAAATATGCTTTACAAGCTCATTGTGTAAACGCGACCGCGCCCGCCCCTCCGTTGCCGTCCCCGCCGCCTCCACCGCTTTCTTGCTAATGCCGGAGCGCTAACTGCTAAAGTTGCCGGCGTAATTGTAAAACTTTTGCGGAATTCGCACTCCACCCCGAACCTTCGGTCGCCCTCCGAACCCAAAACCTCACGCCCCGCAGATCCCTTCAGGAATATATCACTCTGGATTCTATAAATAATAAAAATAACGCCGCGATTTCATGTTTGTGATCGAAAGTTAGTTATCTATTCCCCCATTTTGTAACTTCATCTCCATCGAAACTGATTGAAATAAATGGTAGGAGCAAAGAGCTTCCAATGTATCTTTAAAAGCTTTGAATATCTTATTATACAATATTTGTTTAATGCTATTAATAATAATAATTCAGATTCAAATTGCCCTTGTAGAGATTCTCAAATTTTCTATAATGTAGAAAAAAAATATTTTTAAAATATGCATTCTACAAATTTACACTTTTATTTTCCACTGACTATTTTTACTATTATGTAACCATATCCAAAAGAATAAACCTCATGTAAAAATGCCTTGAAGTTCCTACAAAATGTTCCACATTGTAAAACTACAATGGAAACAATATTTCGTGAGGTATATTATAAGAAAATCAACTTTATAAACGTAACTAAAACATAAACATATTTGAGAATGACATTGTTATGACAAGTTACGCTAAGAAGATCATGTGAACAAATGATAACAAAAAGTTTTATCATATTAATATTTGCTTGTATCTACATATAAATAATACAATAAATTGAGTTTAAAGCTGGACGTATTTAAATTCAATTTAAACTGAAAGCTAAAAGAGGAACAAACGCTTTAGATTCGAACCTCCATCCGTAACAAATAATCCGGGATTGTTATTCTATTAATGGAAAATAAAGAGAGGAATGTTTTGAATAAAATCGCGTTGCTGTCGGTTAAAAAATATCCCTTTGACGGGAACGGAATCCGAACGAAACTAGTTGTTTTTCTTCAAATTACTTTTTTAATTAAGATCGCAAAGGCGTGCGCGCCCGCTTCGACAAACTGTTCATGACATCTGTATATTTCCTCATTTACTTGTTTTCAACTGTTTTATTTCCTTCTGTTCCAGTTTATTTTTTGATTCCGCAGTCTCGGGCGACTTTTTTCACCCTCCTACCCCCTGTCTGTCTAGCGTTTCGCTTTTCACGAAATTTAAATTGGAAATTATTTTGTAATTTTGGACTAATACATATATATTTCTTTTACAGAGAGATGCCTTGAACTTGGAGCCGACGAACGTTGCCAACTGTGTATCGAAAGGAAAAAGCGAGGTAAGTGAACTGATGTCGGCGAGTTCAATTGTCTTATTATACCAACTTGTTGGGCTGTGTTTTACTTGATGTCTGATTTAAGATAGTATGTGACATTTTGCCTTTTCCAGTTTGAATTTACATAACCGAGTATATAATGAGCACTGCTCTTATCGCTATGTGGTACCAAGCACGTTCTTCTCATTCAAAAATAAAACATTATTTAATGCACAATAATATGTAAGTACTCAAGGTTCAAGGAACGAGAATTCGGATAATAAATAATTGTTTTGTTAAGTAAATCAATTTTATTAGTGCTTAAAAATAATAATATTTCTATTAATTAATTATATTGAATTGAAATCGCTTTAACTAGTAACTAGCGACCATTAGCATTCTTTACAGATCGCATTATCAGGATAGAATTTTTTGTCAATGATAAATGAACAATTGATTAATGTAAAAAAGCACACAAAATCACATGAGGATGGTGTGCCAGTATGGTTTTACAGCTCCTATGTTTTTGGCTTTCTGGATACTTTCTTTTAAGATGAATTCTACTATCGATCGACCCAATATTTCGGCTTTATAAATTAACATTCTGTTTTCAGTGCCCATCCAATGTTCAACCGAAATCGACTTGGTCGTTTGTTCATATTTGACCACCGTTGGTGTTCTTTAATTACTGTAGTTACTGCAGTTTTCCACACTCTTGATACCCTTAGTGAAAACATCTTGGTTTTGCAGTTTCAAAGTGCCTGAGACATTTTACTGAGAGATTTTACAAAATTTTATGGTTTGAAGATAATCTTGGTGCAATATTTCCTCAGCACCGTGATATATTACACAATCAAAGCTTCAAATAATGTTTATCTACATAAGTCCTATCATAAAATGTTTCTCTAATTTGTCACTTTTCGGGCAATATTAAACCTAATAAGTTATAAATAAATTATTGAGAATTTCACATGGATTTACTTATATACCATTGTGATCTCCATCGATCGATCCCTTCTTTCAGGTAATTTACTCTTTGCATTTCGAATAAGCGATCTATTTTAGAAGCTGTTCATGAATAATATGATGTACACGTTCAGTCCGACAGCTGTCAAATGTATACACGCAACTTTTGAGGATTAGGGCCAACTGAAAAACATATGGATTTAATTCTAGTAGCGCCATCTATGTGTCAGGCCGGGGACTTTTCAATTGACCTGTTACTTCGATGAAATGACACATATTAAAAGTAAAGCCTGTCAATGAGGCTTCAACGTGAAGTTGGTAGAATAGGTTAGAAATGTACCCGATACGATTTAATACATAGTAAGGCCATCTGTTAAAAAATCCTTAAAATTAATTTAATGGCCCTTAAATTTAAACATATTACATTTAATAAAATTCCGTACTATTTTTTAACTTAACAACTAATGAAGAATCGTTCTTCGTTAATTATATAAGATATGAACAATTTTATAGCTTCAAAATAACATGCACCAATATTTAACACTATATAGAGAATGCTATGGACTCTGGTAAACTCCTTAAAAATTCTTGTCATCCCAAATTTCCGCCATGTGTCATATATCAGACAACCATTCGACTCTTCTATTTTGAATTTAAACGATACAAAATGTAATAGACGCCCGATAGCATCGTTGTTATTTGCTTTACAAGGCACGTCCCTTTATTCAAAGATCAAAAAAAGATGGCTGGCGGTAAATCCGCGATAAAATGCAGACGCATTTCGAGTTAAAATATGTTTGTTTTCTATTTATAGAATCGTTCAAAGAAAAAACAGTTTTCTCCATCACGTCCCATATAAGAAATTGCATTTAAAATTACGAGATAGCGGGCCCGGGATATCGTAAGACATTTCTGACAAGATTTGGCGCAATGGTTCGCAGGCAAAAAACCCTCTCTCGTGCAAACACACATACACACAAACATCGGCCGCCGCCCCCTGCGCTCCGGCTCTCGCACATATGTAACTGTTTATCTCCGGCATTTTCTATAAATATGTAAATCGTTCTGGCCCGAGAGGCATTTGCATGCTTTCTACCAAATGAAATGAAATTTTCCAATTCCGGTTTTTATGAGGCGGGCGTGCGTGCCCATGAACGCCGATATTAGGGAAGGCGTCGCGGCGTCGAGTGGCGTCCCGACGTCAACCGTGTGATGCTTTTACGACGTCAAACGTCTTCTTCCACCTCTTCTTCGCTCGCTCTTCGTAGACTGCGTCCCCGGGGCCGGCGGGGCATTATGGCGATATTGTCGATTTTATGGTTTCTCGTTTCCTAATACCCGTTGCAAATCTCGAAGGGTTTTATTTACTGCCGAGGACCGATCTATTGAGTCGACTTTTAAGTTTGTTACTTTGTGTACAGGGAGATATTGATAAAATATGCTTTCGTCCGCGTTTACATATTTTCGTACCAGCTATTACTTCAGTTCGACAAAGTAAACTTCTTCAACGTCTCGAACAACTTATAAAGAGTGAGTTATTTGTTCGTTTCTCTTCGATAATATAGTCGAACCTACACCTGTATATGTTTTTGAATCATTGTTGCTGTAGTCAGAAGAGTACAACTTCTAAATATTTATGAAAGATCAATTGTTTCACATATGTTGTTTGTCAAATTATACTGAGTTTTTTCATAATTCGACAGAAAAAAAACGGAAATGCGAAAATGAATTTATATATCATCAACATTAATTATTATCATGAACTTTAATGTACATGTATCAACGAGCTTCCAATTTATAAACTTCATCACTGAAGTGAATTAAAAATACTCATATAGGCCAGCTGTTATTTTTTACTTGGACACGTATAAAAGTGAATGTCGTCTTTCAAAAAATTGAGGCGCGAGAGTACTAAGCACGGCGTTGATAATTGTGCTTGGCTGATCTACTGCAAAAAAGAGCTTCTTTTATGCATTTTTACATCCATTTAGTCTAGTAAGTCACAATAATAATCTACGTCTTTAGAGAATACGCTAGTGTAATATCTTTAGAGAATGTTAATATATACAACAAAGGCAGATAGTGGGATATAGGATTGCAAAATAGTTTTGAATAACCTACTAAATCATATAATGGCGGCCATAAAGGGCCAAGTAGCACATCTCATGGTTCACTTCATTTGCCGAAAAGTTATTGCCATTTTCAGTGTTCCTATTCCAAAATCCGCGCTAAGTTGTCATCCATCTAAATGTCTCTCTGAATGACTTTTTCACAGCAGCTGAACCGTTCAGGAGGGATACGTGTTGTACTAAGTCATTTTTCTTTCTTCCTTGTACAAATTATTCCGCAAAGACTTATTTAGTTAATTGAAAATACAGAATGAAACATAGCAAATTAAACAAATTAAATTAACTATTAAAAATTTAAAATATTGAGTACAGATACGATAGGTTACATAACATAATATTGATGCAGATAAAGCTTAAGATTCAGATATAATTAATGACTTCTAACGAGAATCTGCTGTTCAGTGTTTGATACGTAACTATTAAATTGCCTCTATATGAACAGCGACTACTTTGACACCATCAAGGATTACTAATTAATTATTAAAATATGATCGATGGCAACTGACGAGAACCTTGTTGATTACCCGCTTCTGTAATATTGTTGTAATGAAAACTTTAATTTGACACTATGGTTCTATGGTATCCATAAAGAGATTTTGTTTAATGTAAAGGATATTATGAGATAATTGGACGATTCGCTGTGTTTTCTAGCAAGAAAGAGTTGCCCTTTTCTTTCGATAAAAAACATATGCTTTTAAATTCCAAAAGGTTATTTCATCTTATATCGTGTCTCGTCCCAAATTAAAGTTCTCTGAGTGAGTTGCTTAAAATATATTTATAGATTAGACTCCTAAAACTATCTACATATCTATAACATATCTGTTAGTGTGAAATGAGCTACTATTACCATTATAGAATTACATAAGGTCTCAAATGACTAACTTACTCAAATTAATTGGATCTCAATATAGGACTCGTAAAGGGCCCATTAAGTCTTATTCGGGTTTTCTAACATTTTGGCTACCAAAAGGTGAAATTGTAAATTCTTTAAACAAACCAATCAATTTTATCCTATTTCTTTATGATTGAGTAGCATATCTTCCTACTCATCGTGGTCATGGTTACTCCAGTAGCAATCTAAAATAACCTGTTGATATGGCCAAGTACATTATTTGCCGCAAATACTTCATAAAATTAAAGATGCAATTCGATTTCTTGCCCATTGTTTTATCATACGCGTGTATTGTTGCTACACTCACTATGTGAGCTTATAGCTACGATTATAAGCTCTTTTTAGCCGATCGTCGACATTTAGTTACACTTTACTCAAATGTATTACCAGCACAATTCGAATTAGCTTTTATAAAATGTAAATTATATCTGTGGTAAATGTGTTAAATAAGGCTTTTGTTTATTTTTATGTAGTTATTACAATGTTTATAATGTACATATTTTATTTTAAAAAGGTTTTTCTGTTGTGATTTTAACTAAGTGTGATTATTTTTTAATTTTTAGTGAGTTTCTTATTTATTTTTTGAATTTGGATCAATTTTTTGTTAAAACATTTTTAGTATCTTCATAAGAAATGAAGGGCTGCTCAGACAAGTGACGAGTCATGTGTCGGAAAAAATATTAACCAGAAGCAACAAAGCCTGGAAAATAAGGCGGGCGAGGTAGCACTTCCCATTTTAATATTTCAAAATATGTTTTCACTGGTTTTGCAACATGTGGTCTAGCGTTATCATACTGAATATTAACATGTTTGTGTTTTTGCTCGTATTGCGTCCATTTTTCGCGCAGTACTCAGCTCAAGCACATCACTTGTTGTCAATAATGATCTAATAGTATGCCACACTAAGCTGATCTCATCAAATACAGAGCATTAGCTTGGAGCCGCGGATATTCGACTTTGTCGTTGATGTTGATGTTTGACCAGGTGAACTCCATGATATTTTTCAGTTTGGATTTTCGTAATGGATGAACTTGTCGTCACCAGTAACAATGCGATGCAAAAATCTTTCCGATTTTGTCATTCTTTACCTTCAATTGCTTTTGGATTGTTCACAAGTTCTTCATGTTTCTTGTGTTACTCCTAAAAATTATTCATATACGTCTTTAGATTTTTTTGGCTGTCCAGAATCATCTTTGTGTTACTCAGATGAATTACCAGCACAATTCCAATTAGCTTTTATAAAGTGTAAATTATATCTAGTGCCATACCGATATTAATTTATATTTTCTATTATTTATCTAAACATCCACAAAGAATGATCAGTATATCGTACATACATACACCAATCTATATACTCCAAATTGTCAACAATTTTTTTTTAGTTAATTTAACCTTAATTTTGATATGCTTAGTACAAACATTTACAAATTAATTTATTGCTACTATTCTGTTGTACTTGCATCAACCAAGGCGAGTATGGGAAAACTGTCACTAATATATATTATTTGAATATACATCGCCTGTGTAAAGCTAATCGTCTCAAGATCGAGCTCTTGGGATTTCATTGCGATAAGGTACATCCTCACACAAGTTTAGCTGCGAATTTTTCATCACAATTTCACCTTTCACTCCGTCAAATTTCTAGCAACTTTTTGAGTCGATTGGGTCTATCGTACCAGAATTAATTTAAAAATAAAACTGGAAAGCGTTTGACATAAATACATTTTATACAACAGAGATTTATTTAAAGGGGACTAATTAGGTTTGTCTAGAATAAATGTCCTAGTTTCTTTTTGTCACACTAGCATTACTAAATTATCTCAACATGAGATTAACATGCTAAAAAACAAATACACGTTTTAAATCAAAACTTTTGTCGTTACCATCACCCTCTAACCAAATTTCGAAGATTCAATTACGCTCAGAAGCATCGCCCTCTGCCGTTCGAGATTGGCCCTAATTAAATAAAACAGCGAGCGATCCGGTCCCTTTAATTTCTCTAATTGCGCGAAGCAAAAACGCCGACACCACGTATCGTCTTACGTCGCCGTCGCATAAAAGAAAAGATAATCTCATTAAAGAGAAGGGGACGAAAACGACGGACTCGACTGGTAAATGCAATTATATCGCGCGCGAATCTTATCGCGATTGGCCGGGAGACGCTTTTGTTTGAAAATTGGACGACAGAGAGCGCTGTTTCGCATAACAAAAATGATTGTCTTTCCGGTTACCACTATCCCAGCTCTCCCGCATACATGATTCTTCCGCTCCTCGGTTCCCACTATTCTCTATACAAAACTTGGATGAGAATTGGGAATATAGAGCGAGAGGATATTCGGCGAAATTAGATAAACAAAACCTTCCCATTTTGTATGTAAGTAGTACTAGTAATGACTAGACCATAAAAAAAAGATGTAACATGGATTCCTCCTTTACTGTATTATTTATATTTTGTAAATGTATTTGGGCCTTTAAATCAAATTTAAAGATTTTTTTTAATTTGTAGCTTTATTGTGAAATATTAGTACAATGTATTTTATTGAACACAAAGAATGATTCCCACCAGTTGATCCATTTTTTAACCGACTTCGACAATGGAGTGCACTTCCTAGGGGACTATATTAGAACCAAATCAGGATTTGTTGGGAGAAGGGGGGGAAATCGAGGGAAACGCTCAAATTTCAAAAACACTTACAAAGCTTTCAAATATTTTTTACCTAAAAAAATCAGATATTTGTATATAATGTTAACACAAAGAATGATTCCCACCAGTTGATCCATTTTTTAACCGACTTCGACAAAGGAGTGCACTTCCGAGGGGACTATATTGGAATCAAATCAGAATTTGTTTGGAGGACGGAGGGAAATCGAGGGAAACGCTCAAATTTCTAAAACACTTTCAAAAAGCTTTCAAATATTTTTTACCTAAAAAAATCAGATATTTGTATATAATGTTATTCATGAGCTGATGTGATGAAAAATCGGTAGTCGTTCAGTGCAAAAGCCATTTAGTTTGCTTTTTAAGTACTAACTATAGCATTTAATCGTAGAAATACGGTAGATAACTGCTTCTATGGTGTAATGATTAAAACGTTTAGCGCCCAAACGGAGGTTGCGGATTCGATTCCCGGCAGGGACAATATATCATAGAATATAAAATACCTGTAGTAAATTCGTTAAATAAGGTTTTTGTTTATTTTTATGTAGTTATTACAACGATTATAATGTACATATTTTATTTTAAAAAAGTTTTCTGTTGTGATTTTAACTGTGTGACTATTTTTTAATTTTTAGTGAGTTTTTTATTTATTTTTCGAATTTGGATCAATTTTTTTGTTAAAAACATTTTTAGTATCTTCATAAGAAATGAAGGGCTGCTCAGACAAGTGACGAGTCATGTGTCGGAAAAAATATTAACCAGAAGCAACAAGGCCTGGAGAATAAGGCGGGCGAGGTAGCACTTCCCATTTTAATATTTCAAAATATGTTTTCACTGGTTTTGCAACATGTGGTCTAGCGTTATCATACTGAATATTAACATGTTTGTGTTTCTGCTCGTATTGTGGCCATTTTTCGCGCAGTACTCAGCTCAAGCGAATCACTTGTCAATAATGATCTCATAGTATGCCACACTAAGCTGATCTCATCAAATACAGAGCATTAGCTTGGAGCCGCGGATATTCGACTTTGTCGTTGATGTTGATGTTTGACCAGGTGAACTCCATGATATTTTTTAGTTTGGATTTTCGTAATGGATGAACTTGTCGTCACCAGTAACAATGCGATGCAAAACATCTTTCCGATTTTGCCATTCTTTAGCTTCAATTGCTTTTGGATTATTCACAAGTTCTTTATGTTTCTTGTGTTACTCCTAACAATTATTCATATTCTTCTTGCGTCTTACACGGATCATCATCGAGTAATACCTTAAATCCTCGTCTTTAGATTTTTTTGGCTGTCCGGAATTCTCTTTGTCTTCGGTGTTAAAGTCATCACTTTTAAAACGTCGAAAGTAGTATTCACATGTTGAAAATGATGAAGCATAATTGTTATAAGCTTCACATGTTATTTGATGACCTTCAACGACCTTTGTATTCCATTTGAAGTAAAAAGTAAAACTTCTCGCATATAGATTTACTCGGTTTAAACTCAGACATTTTCAACGCACTGAAAAAAAATTCGGTTAACACTTCGACGAAAGGACACATACTGAAAAATAAATCCTGTCAGTGGGACTTTAATTCAACATGAAATTGGTTACAAATATGCCCGATGCGATTTAACACACAGTAACAGCATCTGTTTTAATCCTTTTAAATTAATTTATAGGCCATAACTAAAAGAAGACAATATAAAAAATATATGACAATATATGATAATATAAGTTCTGTTTTCCTATGTGTTCTACAGCAATAATATTTTTCTGAAGCTGAACCAAACCAAATGATTGCGTCAATATTAAAATGATTGTGAACACATTATTGCAGTTTGTTTCAATCAACAGTAACAATTATAAATGACTTTAGGCTACATGTATTGCGACATGTAGAACTTCAACATCTTATTAATATATCTCCAATTAGGTCGTTAAGAAATTGAACAAATATGAAGTACCTGATTTTTAAATAATTGTATATTGAATCAAATGGGGAAAAATATTGAAGCTATAAGGCAACCCTGAAGCTACACTTCTGGAACGAATAATTCTTAATACTAAGTCTGTAGTACTGGATAAATAAAGGTGTTTGGAATATAATTGACATGGTTTATAAGGATATCCTAATATAATTATCAATAAATCGATACATGACGCTCGGGAAGATTATTCTTAAGCAATACTATGGTCGCAACCGTTCTGTTCTCGAACAATGTTGGTCTCCTATTTTTAGATTCACCCAAACTCTAAACCATTGCAGTTTGCGTCTTTGCATTTATTCTTTAATTATCCATCTTAATTTAATAGCTAAAATTACTTAAAATTCGTAACCACACAAAAAGAATGGCAAAATGATCATTTTAAAGAGCCTGATTTTAGTCTTCATTGTAATATTTACTATTTGCAACACGCTCCATCTTAAGGAATTGGCCTATTCGGCTTATTATATGCATAGATTTATCCATAGATGCGACATTCTCCTGCATTACTGATCCCATATATAGAACTTCTAAATTTTGTCTAACTCGATGCTTAACCTACTTCCTTGACAAAGTGCTGTTCCACTAACCTTAAAATCATCACCATTATCAACCCATAGCCGGTGCTCAGGGAGAGTATCTACTTCTCAAGCAATGCACTGCTGTTGGTGCCGCAGGAACATTCTTCACTAAATTTCCGCTACAGGCAATGTCAGTCTCCTATTTTCCATCTTGTTTTTATCCATCTTCCATCCATGATCATCTTGATCTACATCTTTTTCGGAGCTGTTCACTGTCTGTGCCTCCCTGGAACCTTAAAATATTCAACAGTTAATTTTTTAGATGACTTTGGAGAAGACAATACCAATAAGCTCTTTAGTCTAGAATGTCTAGATGATCTCCTGTGTTCCCTTCCAATATAATTTTATTACATGAAACTTTCATTGTGTCATCTATAATCATTTCCATGATGTTTCCAGTCTATCTTACATTCGATTCGACAACTTTAAGAAACTAATGATCCAACTAATCAGTACCATGAAAATGTATTAAACTTACAAAAATCTCCATAATTGTAGCAATTACTTTCTGAAAAAGATTTTATCCCCTAATAGAAAATCAACCTTTTTCTTCGCCGCTTTACTTCTATTTTTACGAAAAAAAAATCGAGTTTGCGAGGTAAGAGCGATGTCACGCTCCAACAATCACGCCGAAGACGAGAACCGTCCTTTGCGGAGAGAGCGGGCGCGGACGCGTTTTCCCGTGGAAAAGCGGGCGCCGTGGGCCAAGTTTTCCATCGCATTAACCGAAAAGGCAACTTCACTTTTACAAGATTAATACAAAAAGACGGTTTTCCGGGTCAAATTCTAATATGCTTTTAGCGCAGATTGCGCTCTAAGTGCATCCTCCTGAAATATGCATATGTTGCTTGCTTGGAATGGCTCAGGTCCTTTTTGGCAAGCGGAAAATCGGCAAAAATGCGCAGTGACTAGATAATTTCCACAAAAACGCAAACATTTAATTTACTCCAACTCAAATCAGATTTTCAATTTTCTTATTAATTTTTTTTTAATTAAAACAATATTATATGGATGTTATAGTAATCTACTACATCATAGTAATCATCATTTTAAGCACGCTATTGTATTAATTTCACCACCACTACAGAAATTCAAATAGTTCTAGTATTTTTTTTCCACTTTGTATGACCTTTTCGGCCAAACTGAATTATTCTACATTACAATAGATAGTTTTCAGATCAAAATCGACACCTTCATTTCAGATATATTAGATATATTATATATCATTCTTCAGATCAAATGGTACTCGAATGAAATTAATTCTGCAAACTACGCTGCTTGAAGAAAAAATCCCATTTCTAGTATAAAATCCCATTATAAAGGTCTTCTAACTGAACTTTCAAACTTATTCAAGGTATAGCTAGTAACTAAGATCGAAATTACCTCTTCTACGTTTCTTAAGACATTCGAGAATCCAGAACACTACAAATTGATTGATTCGTTTTAAAAACATGTTTTCTTGCTAGAATTCATATGACAAATATGTTTATCAATTACCATATTGACCCTGCTTCCTGATAGATTATATAAATCATGTTAATTTGTCATTTAGTTTGTTGGTTTATCTAAAATCTAAAATATATCGAATTGTCTAGAACAGCCTCAATAAATGAACGTTTGAGCAGGTTTTTATTTAAACCTGAACCAAATGGATGTCGTCTGGTCATGTTTAACTAAATAACTACCTCAAAAGATGGCTTTTTGATATATTTAAAGCAGTTAACAGTTTTTCGAATATTTTTCGCGTCTCTGCGGCGAAGAAAACGACCGCATGCATCTTTTACGCGTTCCAAAGAGGGAACATAAAAAGAGACTCTCAAAGTTCATGTTTCTTTCATGTTCGTAATTGTATCAAAGAAAAAAAAGTGGCAAAAGGGCAAATTGTATTTTAGGGGACTTTTTTTTTATTCGGCCTTCTCCGCCTACCTTCTTTTTGGCGTAAAAAAAGTTGTATTTGTTTGCTCGTTCATTCGACGTCTTTCGCTTTTATTGTCTCGAGATATATTGTTTATGTTTTAAAGCAGATTGTTGAATATTGTACAAAGGGGAGCGTAAAAGGGAAATGCATACTTTGCCGGTTGAATTATCTCAACATAAAATTGATAGAAACAACAATATAATTCTATAAATATATAAAAGTATATTATATATAAAAATATCATATACAGGCTGGGTAAGACGGTTGTTCTCTGTAATTCATTTTTTTTATTTAGTTATTGATATATATGTGAGAGTTGAAAGATGGGCACCTGGTAAAGTGATAGAAACTAACGGGATTATTTATGGTTTATTCGAATGATTGATAATTTACAGTCAACGACACGGCTACTCGAGAGAGCCCGGAGAAAGAAGAGACCGTCGAGTTTTTTTCTCTTTGCAGAATGACCAGCTAACTAGAACCAAATGGTGTTTTGCTGATGTCGCTTTAGGATCGAGATAGTGAAGTGTTTTGCGGGCGACAGTGACAATGGGCTACGACTGGAATTGTCGTAGTTGGTTATGTACCGAGGTTTGTGGATGGGTAGGGATTTAATCAAGGTGTTGTTGTGTTCTAAGGCGCCTATGGAGAACCTTACACTGAGCATGTTCGTGAAATTCTTCACAAATTGTATGCCTGATTCGAGGTGAGTGTTGACGTTCCTCATAAACCATGGTGAATTGAGTAACGCGCGGAATTTTCTGGATTGGTACACTTGAAGTAGTGCAAGTTGTCTCTCTGAGACGTAGCTGTACCACATCTTTGCTCCGAAAAGGCAGACTGGACGGACTAGCATTTTATACTGAGTTTTGCTCGGGTTAATCTATAGCCGCCAGAATTTGTACCATGCATGTTCAGTTGGACTTGGAGTGCGTCGCGAGTAGCATCGGAATTGTAGCCGATTGTAAAAAAGGCTGTGTCATCTGCATAAAATGCTGTGTGGGAATGTTTGTGGAGTGGGATATCAGCCATATACAGGTTGACCAAGGCAGGGGCTAGTGGAGCACCTTGCGGAGATTTGTTTTCGAGAGGAGACTTCGTCACCGCCTCGCTTGAAAGGATGTACCGCCCAAGTATAAATATATCAGGGAGATTAAGTAGTTCGGTAGACGAGGCTTTTAGCTTTGAAAATTAGGCCGTCGTGTCAAAGTTGGTCGAAAGCTTTCGAAATATCTAAAAAGATGACTCCAGATTTTCGACCTTCTCCTAATGTCTGGTAAATTGTTGCTGCGACGCAAGTAGCTTGATGAAGTCTTAAGTGTTTCGCATGGAAACCGAATTGTTCGTTCGGGATAATGTTGTACGTGTCAGTGAAACTATTTAAAGCGTGTTATATCGCTTTTTCGGCAAGTTTGGAAGACCGTCGAGTATCTGTGTCGAGGTTTTCTATGTCCAGTTCTGTCGTTGGGTCCTTGATTGAGAGCAGGTCTTGAGAGTTTTTTGTTTACTATTGGGAATTCCATAATTCTGTAAAAACCTTTTGTCTCCTTTGGAATACCATACCATTTACAAAGACCAATTGTGACCAACCAAATTGTTGTTATCGCTAATTGTTCTGATACGGGATGAATGCTGGCTATACATTATGGACTAGCTTACAGTTTGTCTCTACAGTGGCTTAAAACTTTAATAGATATATAATACGAAGACTTATTAGCACTTATTTAGATTCTGATAAAATTGAATGAAGGTTAATAGCTCTTTTGAATGTTTTCACCATTTAATACACTTTACTACACAACTACACAAGATCACACAGTTTGGATCTCTTGAGTGTGCGTCCTAGTTCAGTCCATCTAAGAGTTCCAGCACATGGTGTTAACACGGGAATGGAGATAGATGTTTATTACAAAGTAAAGAAATATCAACAGCGATAATTATTTTTTAGTTAGAAGAAAAATGCTGTAATTTTGTGCTACTTTTTCAGTTTGTATTCAAATGCCTGTGCCCTTAATTTACGAAGAACTAAAATCTATATGTACGATAGTTTTCTTGGATTTTTTTTCTTTCTGAAGCACCGGTGCCATTAGACATTACAGTATCTGTATTTAGCTGATTACTGTTCTCGGTTTCTAAATTTTCCCTCTACCGTTGCATCTGAAAACGGCAGTATTGGGAACAAGTATTCTGCTGGGATATTTTTAAGGCGAAAGGCTTTACCTCATTGTCATCCACCATCAATGTCGTCTTCATGAAGTTAAAGTTCATGTTCATTGGATTCCAGCATAACATAAACTCGCCACTCGCCATTTAATTTTTGTGTTATTACAGATTTATGAAGCACTGTAAATCTCTTCAGCGGTGGCTGATCGCTGGAAGGACAGCATTCTCCGATATGTGTTTCGTCCAAATCTAGAAAATGCGTTGAAATGCTGAAGTCAGCGTGTAAAATATTATTACAGGACTTAACTTCCATGAAGTTAACAGACAGCATTTTCGAACGATTTTCTACCACTGGTTTCGATTTGTAAAGAAGAGATGTTTCTGATTGAAACAAGGTATTGAAATTCAGTAACAGTGAAATATTGATATTATATTTAAGATATGATACCAGCATCCCTGCATTTTCACCACATAATGCCAATCCCCAGTAAATTCTTAATCAACACGAGATCGGAGAAATCCCCACAAGTTAGTAACGCTGTGGTTTCGTTTCCGCATATTTCATTGGATTCTATGGTACGAATTTTGTGTTTTCATTGACGCAATGTTTTCATTTATACAAATATTTTGTACAAGTTGAAACATGATTAATATTCAAATATTTATTTAATTCCTACTACAAAACTCCCAAACAATTAAAAGAACTCTCTGAAAACCAACATGTCGGAGATCACATCCGAAGTGTAATTCCAATGGGAACTGAGAGCACGGTTTATTGAATATTAGCGTTTGCTTATGATCTTAGAGAGTATATTGTGAGGTAATGCATACCTTATTTAATATGTCAAGAAACATTGAATGGCATAAATAGACCATCAAGTATCATGATTTTTATTTGTCCCTTAATATTGAACGTATAATGTATGCTTTTTATTAAAGATCGGCCATGACCGATAACGACGGGCGATGTCAACCCCCTTACCCCCACCCACAGCACGGGCCAGCGCTCGACGAAAAATTAATTAAACAAATTTACATGGGAATCCGCCGCTTAAGATATTGTTATTCGCTAATTAAACTCTCAATCAAGCCGGCTGCGGAGTCGAAATTGAAATTAATTTCGAGCGGAATCGGTCTGACCCCCATTTGAATTTCAAATATTTCGCCAGCACTCCAAGTTCGACGGAACAATAGCGTGTAGTATGGTAGGGAGGCGGAGCGGAGCGAGGGGGAATCTGAGAAAAATTAGTACCCCGAACGGTTTTTTTCTGCGAGTGTTGAAGCGACGTCAGTGCCATCTGTGCGGAACTAATCGACGAGATTTGAATCGAAATAAAAGTATAATTCGCACACTAAAAACCTTTTAAAAAAACGTATTGATAATTTCGCCACGCTTTAATTTCACAATAGAATCTAAAATTTTATATAAACATATTGTGTTACATAATTAAACCTGCTAGTTAAGGCTTTTATATAGCCCATAGTTTTGGTAAAATATCAATGGGTTAAAATTAAACCTATTGAATGCGATGTTAACCTAAAACATTCCATTTTTGTATTTTATTGTTTTATTTTTATCTAAATAAATTATTTTCTTGGTAATGGCAATTTCATCCATTTCCTTAACCTCTGATAAAGGTCGAATAATTATTTAAAATTTTCTAATATAAAACACCATACTGTAAGGTCGGACGCATGTCAAGAATATGTTCTTGAAATTTTTAGGGTAAATTGAGATGGCTCAGTGAATGGAGGTAAACCGAAATGAAACGGTGGTGTTTACATTATGTGACCGTTATTTATTGAAGTAATATAAAAGTGTGGAAAATACAAAATAGATAAATAGATGGCAGAGGTGTTACCTGGAAACGAGGCTTGGGCAGTCGATGGTGGCACGTCTAAACCAAACGGTCGGTTACTGAATGAATGCAAATACTCTTCAATAACATCCCAAATCAACGTCTCGGGATTGCCAACTATCCGTTATCGGGTTCTAGTTGGCGCTGCTGGCGGGTATTTTGTAGACCGTTATTCCACTATGTAAAATTCAACATGCCTCAAGGTCGATACAAAATGTTAAAGATAAATATTATTTTTTTATTATGGTCAAATTTTTGGTGGAATAACCGTTATCCATGTAAAACTTCTTTGATTTAAGGAAATATATAGTTCATGAACCTTGATTGCTTGTAATAATATATAGAAGATTCGGAGAAGGGTGAGTAATGTTCTTAGAGTAATTTCAAACCCTAAATAGATTGCATTTAACTCAGAAGTTAAAGCCAAGTTCAAGAGTATAAACAATAAATAAATAGCAGCATCACACAGCATATGAATATCAATAACAAGTTTTATTTATGTCTCTGAAACATTTTTAAAAATAGCCTACATGTTTGGTCGCAGCTTCGAATTCTGCTGGATCATAGTTGTAAATTTATGTTTGTTAATTGTTTGTAATTGTAATTACAAACAATTAACAAACATAAATTTACAACTATGATCCAGCAGAATTTAATTTTTTAAGAGTGTAAATCAAAACAAAACAATTAACAAAAGTGTAAAATCTGCTAATAGAAATCGTCCCAGTCATGCCAATAATCACGTTGGTTAAGACCGGTTATCTTCTAGGGTGATCTCTAAGTTGGACATCAGCAAGTCGGTAGGCTTAATGCCGAGGACCGTGGTTTAGAGCTCACATTAAGTCCTTCTTCAATGTATCTGATCGAGCTCACATAAACGGAAGGTGTTATTTTCGACAATGGCTCTTTCCATAAATCCAGACAGTTCTGGTTTGAATATCCATCTCGCACTGAACGTCTTTTGCAATACTCCATGTCAACTCAATTGGATTAAATATGCAGTGATAGGGTGGAAGACTGATATCTGATCCTGATAAAGCCTAGTTGGAAAAACAGACACCCTAAAATATCAATAATTATATGCAAATTATAATTTATTTACATGTAAAATACAGTAATAAAAAACCGAGTAGTATAGTATTATAGTATCGTAACCGAGTATTTTTAGCCTTTTTTACTACTCACTTTAAAGACCATTGAACTACATTTTGTTATAGAATATACCCTGTGATAAAAAATTTCCTAATAATATCATAATTTGTTCCTTAATTTTTATACAAGACATTTTGAATTTCAAACTAGAGCTTATAAGTTTCTTTTCCATTCAAGTAACCAACATATATTTACAAATAAAAGAAGAATTCAGTTAGGAAAATGAATTTTGACATTAAAGACGATAATGTTGGTAACAGTAAGGCAATAGTTGTCAAGCCAGCAAAATGTAGCTGCAAACTATGTAAACAGTAAAAGACATTTCAATTCACGCCAGTTATTTATAGGGAGAAAATTTCAAGAGTAATTGATTGAGTTAAGAGCTACGATTCTTATTTATTCATAGCATAGTAATAATGTCAGAGCATAATTTAATATTATTTCCTACCATGTTAAAAAAATACTGTTAAAGAGTCTTGTGATTTAAAATTTGTAATTTTATGTTTGGTGATAATGTATGTTATTTATCATATAATAATAGTTCAGCGTTCTTAAATCCAAAAAACTTTCTTTACAGGTAATATATTTAATATTCTACTATATGTTGTACTACCAGTATTATTCTGTCCTTATAGCGGACCGAAAACTACTTGGTTTTTGATTCCTCGGTTCTTTAATATTAATCTGGCAACGGTTGTGCAATCCTCAAGAAATGTTATGCTAAATAAGAAATGCATGTTGAATTTCCGTAACATTCAGTAACATATAAACAAACATGCCGTGATAATTTAACTTTAATTAACATAGAAATATTGGCACTAATTACATACAGTCTTGTGTTATTTAACTATAGACTTAGTTATTTATTTATAATGTTCCATATTAGCCTGATAATGAAAATTCTAGTAATACCCATAAAAAATTAAACTCGGTGAAGTAATTTATTAACAAACGACGGCGAACAAAAGCGAATGTCCGATCTTTCGAAATGGGAATCGAACATTTTCCGTGGTATTATTTGACTCGAGCGCAGGCATAAAACAAAGAACCTTTTATTGAATGGCTGGCGCTCGTCACAATAGCGCACAACGCGAACTGAAACCCAATTGGTAACTAATGCCTAAAGACGTGGACTTATTACGTTTTAGATAAACCGATCTCTGGCTTATTATTTTTGATTATGCCCACGTCGGTTTCGTTTTATTACTACAGAATTTATTTCATACATTTCACAATTACTCCTTTTCTCCAGTGTTTACTTCTAAAAGAAATAGCATTTATATTTTTGTAATGGCGAATTCACCATTTTATTAATAATCGTCGCATTCACCATTTTATTTTGTAATTCTTATCAAGTATTGTGTGACAAACTTATTTTAAATTTATCAATAAATTGTGCTGATTAGTTTTTGAGAAACCCACATAAAAGCCACCACAGATAGTGGGAGAAAGAGAGAGAGAAAGATCAATACAAAAATGGTTTAACATGAAGCGAATGTTATACCGTATGTTCATCGATTCCGGAATTAATATCGGGAAAAAATAATTTAAAAAAAGATTTACATTCATCGTTCGGGCGGCTTTAGAAATTTACCGAGCGCAGTGTTAAAATCTGCTGTAATCCGCGCTGTTTCCGATACTAATCCTCTGCCGGCCAACGAATTTACACCAGAAATAAAAAAGGGTTTTTTACGAATAGGGATCATAGTGAGCGAGATATAATATATGGCCAGGTTTTCTCTCTAAAATTTAGAAATATATTGTATTTTTAATAAACTACTTACATTTCGTTTTGTAAATTTTGTACCAACTACTTTATAAATAAGTCATAGTAAGGGCTTTTCAGATCATATCTTAACAAAATGTAACATAATTAATTCAAATTTTTACATTCAAATGTTAGTGTCATCATCTAATCTTCTGAGTATATTAAAAATAGTTGAGGGTGTAATTACCTATCCTTTCATTGTAGTTAAGACGAAAGAAGTTATAGACGAACCGTTTGGATTTCTGTCCAATCAAGCGGTGAGTATAGCAGGTAATATAGTGGTTTAAGTAAACTACATTTTTCATGATCAGCATCTCGCTAGGCCTTTACTTTTATAACTTTAAGGTATTAGATATTTCACGGAATTTCATTTTACGGTTTTACAAATCGATTTTGTTGACTTTTTTTAGAATTTCAGGAAACAGCTGGCGATTCTGGAAAACCAAAATATCATAACCTAGTTTAACTTCAGCATACTATTTTATAATCCCTAGAGATTTCCTTGATACAGTACGTCCATAATAGTTAACAGTCTACTATTCGACTTCAATAGTATTTTTTTTTTGTAAAAAATACAATGTTTGATCAACATTTTTGAAACAACAGTAATAATAAATATATTTTCACTAAAACTACCGAACCAATTTAGCAGGCCAGCCAATTTAAATTATTTTTAGATTTATAGAATAAAATTTATAGAAGTTATTTTAAATTGTATTTTCTATTAACTAGTGGTTGTTAGACTAATTAACTATATTAGATAGTCTTCATTTAATATTGTGGGACAAAAGGGGTTGATTCTAATAATGAAAACATATAATACTAAATCATTGGCCCAATAATTAATAAGTTCCTTGCCCCGTTTATAATTAAATTGTGGTTCGGTAATATTGCTGTATATTTCGTGGTAAACGCCTTCTATATTACTAAAACGAAACCACAATGTCAGTCCCTTGTCCATCAATCAACATTTTTTCCGCGTTTTTCTCGCCTCCCTCGGGCGAGAAAAAAAGTATAACGGGGAAATATCTGATTTCCAACAGGCCCGGGAAGGTTACCTTCTCCCCAATTATGCATAACTTCCACTTAGTACACGTGAAAACGGGCGCCGGAAAATCTGAACCGATTTTTCCAACTTGGCCCATAACCGTAAACCAAACGAGGCGCATCTAAGTAAAATTTTACTCGCCCCTCTCCCTCTTGGCCTCACTTAAAAATTAACTGACCCGAAAGGCCGTAAAGTCAAGAGGTCGCGGTCCTCCCCCACTGTTTTTTTTCCACGAAATAAAAACAGATTATGGAATAAATTCGTCGGGAAATGCTCTCCTTTCACTAATACCTCTAATAATATCGAAATTAATGGTCTTGTTGTTTCGCCACAAACACGACAAAATGACAGTTGTTAAAGAAATAAAAAGAAAACAACGAACTCGGTTTTTTCCCTAAAGAAATTTAGCTTAAAAATGGTTAGGCGGTGTTTTTCTTGTTTAATATAACCACAATTTTTTTTTAATTTTCTATAAAACTGAATTTTATTGATAACAAATTGTGTGCCCTAAATTTCAATGAACTACTAATAAAAACTTTTGAATTAATTCGCAAAATCAATTTAAAACTATTGAAAAACAGAAAACAATTACAAATTAGGAATTCAGTTAAAAATGTATGAATCTAAAATGGCCCACTATAATATGCAATGATCTAATTTTTCAGCTGAGTGTCACTATATTGCCGCCCAAATCATAATGGAACCTCCCCTTTGCTTGACTGTATTTGGTTATACAGTAGAACATAATGTTAGCATCGGACCATATCACATTCTTTCAATCTTAAAATATCCAAGTTTTATAATCCTTGCACCTTTTGTTTTTCAACTTAACGTTGGCTTCCATTGTAACGGATTTCATTGAAAAGTCTACACACTGAGGAGTTGCGGTTCTCTTTCCATACTTTTAGGGACCTCCCGCCGTACTGTTTTTGTTGAAACAGATTTACCCAAGTGATTGTTGAGTTCTAGTGTCACTTTTGCTGCAATAGTCTTCTGTTGTCTGGTGACAATCCTTTTTAAGGTTGGCCGGTCTCTGCCAGTACAAGAAACCTTATGACTTGCAATAGTCAAACAAATGTATTTTAATCAATTATTAATCAAAACGTGGAAATAAGTATTTTATCATATCGTTTATTATAATTGGAAATTAAATGTAATATACTGGTGAGTATAGCGACTAATTACTCTCTCTTTTTCCATATATTTTTTGGGTTGAGATACCAAAATGAAATGTATTATATTTTTTATTAATTATATCTTACATTAGATATGCTTAGTACAGGCTTAATTTACAAATTAATTTATTACTATTGTTCTGTTGTACTTCAATAATATACAAGCAAATCGAGTACGGGATTAATACAACAGTATGTATTTCCTCAATTAAACTAAAACTAAACTACTTAAACTAAAGTTAAGAATAGACTAGTGCGCTATAAAAATAAAGTAATTTATGGCATCCGAAGACAGAGAAATTGTTTTGACACGCGAGAGCCCTATGCGAATTTTTACTGCTATCTAGATCATGTATTCCAGAGCAGTGGTAGTGTACATAATATAAAAAGGTACCATATTTTGGAATAAACGATAAACTAGACCAGTGATGGTAGTCAGAAATCGGTGTTGATAGCCAAGTGACTAATTGGGACCATGAAGTGAATTTTAAAACGAACGTTGTGTACCAAAATTACCTCGAATTGGAAGATGACCTTAAAAATTGATTTTACGCAGGCCATAAGCCTTTTCTCTTTTTGTAATATACATTCTAATCTTTCAAAAAATCACAATATAATAGGCAATATATATATATATATATATATATATATATATATATATATATATATATATATATATATATATATATATAGATACAGAGCACATTCCTCGACGTATTGAAATCATTACTTGCAAATGTCAGTATTAACGTTTAATCAATCAATCATTCAATCTCAGGAAATTGTAACAAACAACATAACAGTGACTTTTTTTGTTAGGGAGCAAATGTAATGCTTTCAACATTTTTCTGTAAGAGCTATTAACACTTACAGTACATTCAGAACATCAGATAAAATTAAAACAGTTACTCTCCCAATATTCTTCCACAAAGGTTCCAGAGTTTCCACTAATAAAAACCGACAGCAAAAAAATGTCACTCTATTACAATTAACTTTTTTCGTTCAGGAAGAACGATCTTCAGTTAGTTCGGCTCCTCTCACTCCCGACAACACTCCCTCCTCCCGTCTCCTACCCACGCTTGGATCGTTATCGCGCCAAATATATTGAAAAAGTAAACTGGAAGGCGCCTCCGACAAAGAACGACCCGCTCAGCTTTTATCAGATCGACTGTAACCGAAGCTGAAAGAGTGTTTCATTTCGATCGGCGGCGGCACCAGCTAGCAGCTAGTTTCGGGGAGCCAGTAACGACGGGAAGATGAACGAAGGAGATGAGACCTGATAAGCGAGTCGACAATACGGCCGTTGTGTGTGTTTGTATGTTAAGGATGACGAAGGGAGAACGGGGGACCGATGAAGTGTGTTAAGCAAACGGCACGGATGTGTCGAGGAAAAAAACTGGTTCTATTCAGCCGGCTAATTAAATTTGCTTTGAAGCGAGGGAAGAAAATGACGAAAAGCGACACCATTTAGAATAATAGTAATAATCAAGAGATTTTATCTGGCGAGTCCCGTAAATCCTCCGAATGGTAGGTCTTTTATTACTAAACCAACAGTATACTACACTATATAATAAAGCAACCAGAATTCAAGTCAGGTCAAATGAAAAAGTCCCCGGTCTGACACATCGATGGTGCTACTAGAATTAAATTCATATGTTTTTTAGTTAGCTCTGGCCCTCCAAAGATGCGTGTATAAATTTGACAGCTGTCGGATCATTAGTTTGTGAATTATAGCATTTGAAGCAACTTTTGTTATTGTGAAAAAAATGGATAAAAATTAATTTCGCGTGTTGATAAAATATTGCTTTTTAAAGGTAAAAAAGTACAATTGAAGCAAAATTTTGGCTTTATGCCGACTTTCCAGGCACCGCCCCAAAAACATAAAAACATTAAATATAAAAAAAATCGACAAAATGATTTTGAATGAACATAAATTGAAATTGAATGAAATAGCATACACTCTAAAGATATCAACTGAACGTGTACATCATATCGTTCACGAATATTTGGGTATGAGAAAACTCTGTGCAAAGTGAGTGCCGCACGAGCTCACTTTTGACCAAAGACAACGACGAGTTGATGATTCAGAGCAGTGTTGGAAGATGATGCAGCATAATAAACCCGAGTTTTTACGTCGATAATGTGACAACGGATGAAACATGGCTCCATCATTTCACTCGGAAGTCTAATCGACAGTCATCCGAGTGGACTGCACACGTAGAACCCGCTCCAAAGCGTGGTAAAACGCAACAGTCGGCTGGCAAGGTTATGACGTCTGTATTTTGGGATACACATGGAATAATTTTCATTGACTACCTTGAAAAAGGAAGGACCATCAATAGCGACTATTACATAGCGTTATTTGACCATTTGAAGGACGAAATCGCCGAAAGGCGGCCGCATTTGAAGATAAAGAAAGTGCTGCTTCACCAAAACAATGCACCGTGTCACAAGTCAGTGAAAACGATGGAAAAATCCATGAATTGGGCTTCGAAGTGCTTCCTAATCCCTCGTATTCTCCAGATCTGGCCGTCAGCGACTATTTCCTGTTCTCAGATCTAAAAGAATGCTCTCTGGGAGGAAATTTTCATCGAATGAAGAGGCGAACGCCAAAATTGAGCCATATTTTGAAGCAAAAGACAAATTGTACTATAAAAATATTATCGAATATACCGATAGATTAAAGCGGACTTATATCATATATAAGTGGTATTATTAACTTTAACTTAAGTAGTTTAGTTATATTTTAATTAAGAAAATACATACTGATGTATTAATCCCATACTCGCCTTGCTTGTGTATTAATGCAAGTACAAGAGAACAGTAATAATAAATTATAATAAGCATATCTAATGTAAGATGTAATTAACAAAAGCAAATATATGGTATTGAGCAACCATTCGCTTTTAAAACAGCTGCAATTCTTCGACCCTAATCTCTTAAGAATCTACTTGAGTGTCTGAATAGTTTTCAACGGAATGTTGTCCAATTGTTGCATCAAAATATCCACCAGTTGCCTCAGTGGTGTTGGCGATGAAGATTTAACGGTTCTATTATGTTGACGTTATTCAATTCTTATTCAATTAAGATATTGCTCAAACCAATACTGAACTTTTTTGTTTGTGTGTATGGGAGCATTATCTATCATCTTGGAATATGACAGTGTTTTTCAGCATTATACTAATCATGGTAAGAACTTCAATAATGAGGATGTCCAAATATTCATTCGTAGTAATTGGGCCAGTGTTCTAAATGGTGAGGACCAGCTCTATGTTTGGCTGTAGGAACTATTCAGCTCGCAAAAGTCCAAGTTTTATGATCTTTGCTCCACTTCTTTGGCAGCAATACAAGAAATTTTATAACTTGCAATAGCCCAACGATGCTTTCCATATTTTTTTTTGGATTTTAAAAAATATCATTGCGGCTGAATATAACCGACTGATTGAGATTACATTAACTTGCATAACTCTTAGTTAATATGACCCTTAACACTGTTGAAAATATTCTTGTATTTATCTTCAACACTCAACATCTATTAGATTTCATATATAATTAAATACCGGCACCAATATAAAAATATGAAGAAGAGTAAAAAGGATCTGATACACCTAATATACGAGAAATGTTTATTTTTGGGTATAAAAATTGGCTCTAAACAGACAAACAATGGTATTGATACATATTGATATATAAAATGTTTAACATATGCTTCCAACCAAAATTTTTAAAGATCACAAGCCAAGACCTTACTGACAAATATTTCATGTACCACGATGTCGATATTCATATTGTTAAGCTGCTGAAAGTTGTTAAGACTGAAAATTAACAAATATTATTTTATCTTTTTATCTTTCTTCATCTGCATCTAGCCAAAATTCCTAAATGTAATTGCCATATTATCAGAAAGGTACGATTGAAAAATTTCAACGGAAAATATTTCCTTGCCTTTTTCTCAAAATTAATCCAACTAGGGCTGTTCAATCTATTATAGTCTAATTTAATATTTTTTACTAATTGCTTATGTCATTTTCATAATATCTAAATAAATGTCGAAAACCGATTAGGTTGATAGAAACAACGATATAATGAAACGATGGTCTTTTAAAATTCCTGTCTTCCAACATTGGTAATCAAATCGAATATACTGTTCTCTAATGTTTCATTATTAAATATGTTCGTGCTAATAACGTCGGTATTATCACAGTAATTATTAGATCGTTTGCGTCTTACGTCAATACTGACAGCAAAAAATACAGTCAACGTAATGATAGTTTTTTCCGTTTTAACCATGAAAAATAATATAATAATGGCATTATCGATTTATTAAGATAATATCGATATTGTAACCGATTTACGTATAATAAATAGGCATTACGTCCTATGGGATGATTAATTTCATCATAGTTAGGACAGCATAAAGTACAGAACATCGAACCGTAACAAAATACATCAATATTGTATCCAAACTTAGGCCAAATTAAAAATAATATATTTTATATTGAATCTATAAAACTATTATAATCATTGTAATATATAGCCCATCAAACATCACATTTAACAAATATTAGTTTTTCTTGTAATTATGACTCTAACGCTGATTTAAAGGCATTTTTATATTTCTACATTTTCTTTTCACTAATGTTTGGGTTCGACATCTACTAAGAAACCAAGAGAGAAATTTGCTATTATTACTTTAATATCATTTGAATGTTATTTAGCACTAGAATAATAATACCATTACTTTTATTAAAACTCAAAATTTTATTGTGAAAATGTAGAAAAAATTATTTTATTCTGTTACAATATTATGCTCCTATTATAACGCGTGGGCTGAATAGTCCCGGGCGTAACAAGAAAACGCGTTTTTTTTTGTTTAAAATTGGCTTTAATTATCAACGTAATCTCCATAGAGCCACATGATCATACAAGCGCCTCGCTTATGATTATCGATTTATCTTTTGCCTCAAAATAGACTAGTTGCTGTCCACTCAGATGACGATTGTTTTGATTCCGGAGTCAAGTGATGGATTAATGTGTCATCCATTGTCATATATCGGCACAAAAACTCCGGTTTGTTATATTTAAACATGGCCAGCCTCTGCTCAGTATCATCAACATGTTCATATCATGTTCTTGTTTTTGGTCAACACTTTTGACAGAGTTTTCTCAGTCAAGTACTCTTGTAATATAAAACCAACACGTTCGTGTGATATATTTATGATTATAATGTTAGCTAGCTCACGCAACTTCACTTTTCGATCATTCAAAGCGATCTTGTGGATTTTTTAATGTTTTCTGATGTTACCACCTCATTTGGACGTCCACAGCATTCTGCATCCTCGGTGTCTCTATGACCAAATTTGAGGTCTGCAAACCAACGTTTTATTGTTTTTTCTGCAACAACACTTTCAAGCTATTGCTTCGCTTAAACAGTATCATTCACCATCAAGAAGCAGTATAAAATTAAAACACGAAATTGTTTTTGATTTATTGTTTTAAAAATAACATAAGTAGTAGCAGCCTTAGCACAATAACTCACAAACTTATGAGTAGAATATCATCACATTTTAACAGCTTTCTTTTTAAGCCTAGTACTAACTGAACAAGCGGTGAATGCAATAAAACTAGCGTCATCTATGTGTTAGACCCATGTGATTGTATTTGACTGTCAGTGTTTAAATTTAGAACAATGGAAATAATTAATATCCATCAATTATAATATATTATATTTATTTGCAAATAAAAATAGGAGAAAGATAATAAAATAAAGCTTTACAAAATTTTTTGCGAACTCTGCAAATTCTTTATCAATCAAAATATTATAAAATCTATTATAAAACTATCTGCCAATTCAATTGAAATTACCCTTTGAGAGCATTTTAAGAAGATCCAAACATGGTAATATAAATCTGAAGGTCATCTAGAAAAAGGTTATCCACATTATGTATCACATTACTTCAAAGATAATGAAACAGTCAAAGCCGTAGAATGTAAATTTTAATTACTGAGGGGTATTGTATTAACTTATAGGACCATAAAGTCTATGATATAAGAGCTCATTTTACAATTCAATGAATTACGATAACCATTTGTTTATGCATATTTACCAGAATAAAATTTGCAGGACATTTTTAAAATAAGACATCATAACTACTAGATTTTATTTGCCAAAGTCATCATATGCATTGCAATCTCTATCTCAAGTAATTATATTTAAATTTAACTAAATGAGTATCGGAAACAGTCAAATTATGTACTTTATAATTATTTTTTCGATCTATAACTTAATCCAATAAATAAACTTTGTTTTGAAACACCTTGTACATATTCCGTTATATCAGACAAGAATACAGTTTTGTTTTTGGAGGAACCATTTAAAAATATGTTACTGATTCTGTATTATTCTTCTGTTTTTAATAAAAATATTTTTATTGAATTTCATATAATATACCTGTTTCAACCATAAACATTATATTTAGGTCATAAATCGATACGGTTTCTCGTAAACTATAAAAGTAATCCATAAACATCAGTCCTGGAAAAGATACCTATACTAAGAAAAAAATATTTAAATAAAACAAGAGCTCCATTATGATTTTTTACTCGTCTGTTTTTTTTCAAACGTCGACGGCCAGATCATCGACGACAGATAGGATGCTGAGGCTTCGAATGGCTTTTAATATAGATCCAGCTCAACGTCTGGAACGACGACGCGAATTTATCACTGTCAATCGACGTGGCTCTATCTGAACCCTCTTACTTTTCTATTTTATTTGCCGTTCAATCAGCCTTCGACACTATTTAAACTGCCCAAACAGCAAACAAATTACGTGGATATATCGAGGAAGTTATAAACCATATAACGCGTTCACAATTAGAAGAACAAGCAGAAACTAGAGAAAAATATCTGTAATGTCTACAGTTGAAATAGTTATATTCAGTTAAAATTTCTAGAATTCTTTCAATGATCATTGTTATTAGAAATCAGGCTTATAAATTAATTTTAAAGAATTTATGACAGATGGTGTTACTGTGCATTCATTGTCATCAAGAACATTTATACAAACTTCATATGGAAGCCTCACTTTTCAGTATGTGCTATCTTGTAGAAATGTGAACAAAAAAGTTTTCAGTGCATCGAAGGTGATTCAAATTATACCTAGTAAATATAATTTGCGAGAAATGTTACTTTTTCACTTCAACTTGAAGAAAAAGTTGGCTGATTACTGTAAATATCCCTGGAAGATGGGAAGAAGTAGCGGCTATGGATATATAATACTTTGATTAAATAAATTGTACCAATGTTTCACTATAAAGCTTAAAATTTAAAGAAAAACTAATTTATAGGTCTAACATTATTTATTACATCCTCTTCAAAATACAATACATTAATGAAAGTGTATAATGTTGCAGAAAATGCAAGTTCTTCAAATGTATCTCTATCAGAAATCTTGTTTGCATTGTCAATTCTAAAATATATCCACTATTTTTGATTTGCAAATTCATCTGTGTAAAAGTATAACTTTAGATCATCATAATTTCTGATAACTATGTTATTTAAAGCTTCGACTGTTCTTTGTTTTACATGCTTATTGACCAAGTTGCTAAACCTAGATAATTATAAATCTCTAATTTCAACTTGCGACACTCAGAGTAGACATAGATGCGGATCAATCATTTTTGGCGTGTATACATTACATGCAAAATATTTTATATATTTAACCGTTCGAAATGAACACAAAAATCGTATTCAGTTTCAATTTCCTGATAAAATAAAAATAATAGCGTGCACTAATTACCGGTATTAATTATCAATTATATATAATTAAACAATAATATAAATATATATTATTCTATCACTGCACCGGATGCGGAGATGAAACCTATAAAATTTCAAATATTTATAATTAGGACTGTTTTTCTGGCTATTTTATTTCCGAATATAATAATGAAAAGGTTCGATTCCGTTGAGTTCAATCCACGCTTGAAATTTGATTATTGCGCCATAATCGAGTTCGTGCGATTCGCCAACGTAATTAATTTTTGATTTAATTCGTTCGAAAAGCCTTTTTGTATAAATACTGCAAAAATGGAGTACACACATAACACGCATGGAATTTTATCATTTTAGATTCAATTTAAAAATTAGACAACATGATTTTATGAGAATACAGTTGTTAAAAGGCGTGTAAAATTTTCAGTGATATTTTTATCTTGTAAATATTTTTTTCTTCGAATTTTAAATTTGATCTAAAGTAAAAAAGCTTGGCCTGGGTGGCATAGTAGTAAATTGTCCGTAAGGTAAGAGTTCAAAATCCGACAAGGAAAATCGTATCAATCCATGGAATTTTAGCAAAAAATAAACAACTAAAAAGTGAAAAAGCTTTTTAGCAAAAAAATTTTTGTAAAAATGTATACATAACAATAACAATATAAATTTTATTTAACATTTGAATAAAAATAAATAATCTAAATTCGTTCAATAAAAAAACATAAACATATGAAAACTGTTCATTAGGGCAATAATATAATTTTATTAATAATAATAATTTTTAACATTCATTCAACATCAATGAAAAATATACCATTTCTACAACATTTTTTTTAATAATCTCCTAGAACACCAACAATATGCCAGTGAGCAATAAGTATTATTATATGATTTCCCTTATATAATATACCATCCTGACATGTAGAAGATCACTTCAGTAAGTGATCTGCTGTACAGCTTATAATATAAATCTTATTCTAGATACTATTCTAACTTATTATAGAGATTATTAAATCTCACTCTCTCTCTACTAATCTGTTCGTATGGTAGTTTGCGTTTGAGCCTATGCACTACACTGTGATCGCGCACATTTAACTGTTTGGCGAGTGCATTAAGATGCACTAATAGTCTTTCCGAGTACACTCTATATCTGAATCAGTTTGTTGAACACGTAATGTCGGGTTTACAATATTTAACATGAAAATGCCCTTTGAAATTCCAGACCAAAATAAACAACACTTAATTATTATCAACACATATAAAATCATTTCTTGGTACAGTTAGGCTAGTGACCAGGCTGAGTAAGAGAATGTCTTTTGGGATGATTTCTAGGTTTCGAAAATATTAAAGTACGTGAATCAGTTTGTAGTCTTATTAACGTGTCTAATGAAAGGGTAAATTGTTGGCATAAACGTACCAACTATTTCTAAACGTTTGCACTATTCGGAAAAATATAAATATTTGTGAGGTGAACCCCACATGCCTTGGTCGAGCACATCCTTTCCACAGATTAACAGGCAATGACAAAGGAGAATCTGAAAATAGTACTGGGTTGGTCGATATCAAAACAGGATATCCAGATACATACAAAAATATCCATACACTTCGCCGGTGTATCTGGTGATGAGACATGCAACCAACTAATTAAGAAATTCTAATGAAGAAATTCAATGAATAGCCAGGCCAGAGAAGTTTATTTATTTACATTACAATTGACATTTACATTTACATTGACAAGGAAGTAATGTCGAGTCCTTCAGCAGCAAGTCATACTACTCACACATGATAACCTTAGTTGGAATGCGAAGTTCTCCCGCAGCTGTTAATCCAGTTAATGCAGCACATTTTTGTGAATAAACAGTTCAAAACCGACAACAAAAATCAAGGCCATGACAAACTTTCTCCATTGAAAGATAAAAGAGTTCAATTTAAATAAAGACCGTAGATATATTTTTTTTGTTACTAACGAAACAAATTTATCATTTTTTTAAATTTATTACATTGTTACTAGTCTAACCGACTACCCTATAATTTATCTTTAAAATAACTTAAACCTAGGTGTGTATCTAAGTATCCTCTTAGTCTCGGTTCTACCTTAGCCTCTAATAATGTATAATGTATCATTATCCCACACTACACAAGATGAAATTATTTGATTCTTTTGAGCCTGTGTTCTATTCTGGTGTCATGCGTATGTGTGTATATCAGAGAGTTATATTACTTCGATATTAACATGAGAAAGATGTCTCTTCTTATATCTCCTTGCGATTCTCTTGATTTCCTGAATGACAATCGGTATCTGGGTGTACGTACGTACAATATTTCTCACGACTTTGTTCTGGAAAGCTTGTATTATATTTATATTACTTTTCGCATAATAATAACATCCCCATAATTGAGTTCCGTGTGTCCATATAAGATTAAATACTTTCTTGTGTAATAGCAATTTACTATTTACTAATAATTGCGATTCTCTTCTAATTGACCAATATATTTTCCTATATTTAAACCCTCTCTCTCTATTATTTTCTTTTCTTTTTCACATATTTCTTCCAGTAAAGTTTTATATCAAGATTCATTCCCAGATACTTAGAGTTCTTGCTATATGAAATTCTAGTATTATGCATTGTTATTGGTACTTGTGTGGCCCCGTTATACATTACTTTCGTTAATTTTTATTTTCCAGGTTTGAGTCCAGTCATTTATATTATCACTTGCCTGTTGTAATTTTCTTGTAGCTTTGTCGCTATTGCCTCCGTAGCAAGAACCACAGTATCATGAATTATCCCCAATACACTAGAGAAGGGTTCCTCTTATTTGACTCTAAATATTCTAACTGCAAGGTAAAATTTTAATAGTTCAATGTGTTCAATGTGTTTTTCAATGTACTTCCGTAATGTTTTCTGTAGCTTATGAACAAGAACGACATGCCATTACCTTATTGAAGGCTTATGCTACATCTAAGAATATAGCTGAAGAGACCGCTTTATCTTCATAGGCAAATTTAAATGAATTCACAAATAAAGAAAGGTATTATTTCTGAATGAATGAATTCCTGTTGTTTTCTTTCGTTTATCGTGTTTTGTCTAAACAACATCAACCATGATTTTATTGATACTGTTCTGTTCTTCATCCAATAGTACGCCATCACTATTATTTTATATTCTTTATCATTTGTAATTCTGTTCGAAATTTAGACAACTTGATTTTGTGGGAATATCGTTGGTGAAAAGTCGCCTTTTTTATCCGATAATATTTACGTGGGGTAGTGCTTGAGGTGGTGAGGGAGGCGGGTGTTCGGAAAGGTGACACGGCGGACGGCGGATAAATTAATTTTGATAGGAGGCATCGAGTGGAAAAACGCACTGATCGGGGAGCTTTTTATTATTTGAAACGTTCACAAATATTTGGGAAAAAATTTGAATACGACGCCGCCGCCGACGACTACGACATTCGGAACGAACGTGATGGATTACGGGGAGCCGATGATGATGATGTTCGATAAATATTTTTTTATTATGTCCCCGTTTCTCCGACCCGAATGGGAATAAACTGACGGCAAAAAATGCAAATTACGTCATTTCGACGATCGATTATCGGCCATCTCTCACGAGAGCACAACAGTTCCAGATAACGGTATAATATTCGGTTTTTTTTTCTCCAAATAATACGAACATATCATTCATCAACATATTTCAAAATTTCTTTCCAATACTGTACGAAAATAATATATTTTTGAAATATGACATCATTGTAAATATCAAAAATTAGTCAACAACAGAAATAATGACTCTGCCTTATTATTATTTGTATTTAAAAGTACATGGCACATATATTAAAACTAATTATTAATTTCAACTATCTAATAATTTTTCCTTCATAGACTTAAACTTAATTAACAGTTTATGGATGTACTGGTGCACTCCACATAATATTAAAATACAACACAATTTTCACAACTATACTAGCTCAAAGGGCTTTTGTCTCTTTAACCTCCGAGTAACTTCGCTGTTGTCAATCAGTTTTGTACTCTTTTACCATAGGTCTACACGGGCTTCTTAAATTGCTTGTTTAATAAGAGTCCATTGTGGGATGTTAATTCGGATTGTCGTTCAAGTACCCACCTTTTAGAGCCTCATTCTATCTTTTTACAATAATAAATTTAACTCCAGTAACAAGTATGTTGATTAAAATCTTACTTGGCATATAATATGAAATATTTACTTAAAACAATTTGATACATCAAGTGTGTATATATATATACATACATACATATATATATATATATATATATATATATATATATATATATATATATATATATATATATATATATATATATATATATATTTAACAAATGCTTTGTGAAAGGTTTTTTTAACCTAGCCTTTGGGGTCTGCCTTGACTTTTTCTCGGAATGGTCAAGATAACCCGCGAATGGTTCATCTGATGTTATAAAATTAAATATTTTCTATTTGTAAATGCATAAAAATCGTATTAGAACGAAGGAAAATTATTTAAACGAGGATTTTTGGTGGAGTTCAATTTGGGAAAATTTACAAAAAGTCCTTTTTTTAAAATATTCATAATAAAACACTTATATATGAAACAGTTGATGCAAAAACAAAACAAAGGCACTTAAATGACTGATTGAGGTTCTTCTCTATACTATATTAATAAAATTAAATAAAATTTCAATCGGATTTTGAATTACTTTGATTTATGACAATACATTACTATAGTATTTGAACTCTATACTGAAAACAATAAAATTAAAAAATAAACAACTAACCCAGCGGTTTAGCTTTCACAACAGTGACAACGGAACTATTGATGATATTTATCGCATAATATCGCTATTGTAACCGATTTATAGATAATAAAAACAAGTTATCTTATAGACTTGAATAATTTACATTTAACTGTAATAGTAAAAATTATGAAAGATAAAACTTTCCGTATATTAAAATCTATTTCCTAAAAATCTCCTTTTTACCAACTGGACCTACTGCTTAACGTGGGCTCCAAACCACGGTCCTCGGCGTTAAGCCTACCGACTGGCCAGTGACCAACTTAAAGATCATCCCAGAAGACATCCGCCCTTACTCAACGTGGTTACAGGTGTGGCTATGATGATTTTTCTTGTCGTATCTTGCCACTTTTGCCTAATGAACGACCATGCCACAGCAGCATTTGAACTCACTACTATCTCAACAGTAAATCACCTTAACCACCGCCCCAACCAAACCAACTTAATTTTAAATTCAGCAAAATGTTATTTAGAGAGCTTGCAGAGTTGTAAATGTTTTATATTTTGGTTAGAGCCTCAGAGTTAAACCCGAGAAAAAAAGCCTTTTTAAAGAACTAACATATAAAATGATGAATGCTATTTAGCAGAATAAATCATTAAATTTTCAATTTCTTAAACATTGAACAAAACATTAAGGACTAATCCGGGATGTTATTGAAGAGTATTTCCATCATTCAGTACTCGACCATCGTTTGGTTTAGACATGCCACCATCGACTGCCCAAGCCTCGTCTCCAGATAACACCGCTGCCCTCCATTTTATCTATTTTGTATTTTGCATATTTTTATATTACTTCAATAAATAACGGTCACATAATGTAAACACCACTGTTTTACCACTGTCATTTCGTTTTACCTCCATTCACTGAGCCATATCATTTACCCTAATATATAATATATGATATGTATGTATGTATATGTAGAATGTACTAGTATACGTTGAATATATTTTATACAGAAGTGAGATAAGGAATTTGTTATTTTTTATGTTTGCATGAGGAAATCCGGGAACTCTAACTAAGGATTCCTGATACTTGACTTCGACACTTGACGTTGTTTTTCTCTTCTTCATCCAATAATTTAATGTCCCAGTAGCACTAAGTTATTTAAATAAAATTGGTTGTTTAAACTTACTAAACAATCAAAGAATTAATATAGTAATACTATAACTTTAGCAAATTAATACGGCCTGCTTTTGTTTTTGTTGTTTTTCACATTCCGCGTTAATTGTCACGTAGCAGTCCTTGATCTAAAATCAAAGAGGTTGATCTATAATACAATTATAAAGCCAATTTGGACCTATGGGCTGCAAATATGGGGTTGCACTAAAAATTGAAATAAACTAGTCATACAACGCTGTCAAAACCCTAGGTTCTTCGATTGATTACCAATGCCTATCGCTATGTAACCAATGAAGAACTGCACGGAGACCTGGAAATCAAATGGATTTGCGAAGTTGTCCAGGATTTCGCCTTGAAACACGAAACAAGATTACTAAATCATACTAACGTGGAGGCAATACAACTGCTGGACAGCGCGCAGGATGTCAGGAGATTGAAGCGAACAAAACCATTCGAACTTATATAAAGTGTATACATTTAGTGTAAACTATAGTATAAGTAATAGTTATAAATTAATAATTAATAAATAATTATAATTTTATAATTGAGGAATACATACTGATGTATTTTCTCGCACTCGTTTGGTTGTTAATTAATTCAAGTACATAGGAAAAGTAGTAATAAATTAATTGTAAATTAAGATTGTACTAAGCGTATCTAATAAAGATGTTTAAAAAAACAACAGTCCTGTTCAGACTTTTTTCATTCGATTACAGCAGCAGTTAAATACTATATTTATTTAAAAAATTTAAAACTATTTAAAATAATGTTAATCTAATTAATGATTTTATTAATCAATAAGACGATCGACATTTAGCTATTCTGATAAATAGATTAGTAATCACTATTCTACAATATATTTACAAATCTGTTTTCAGTTTCTAATTCTAAACATTAATGTACAATGAAATTCGGAAAGAGAGTGAAGTTTTACCATCACACCAAATGCCAAATTCAAAAAGATCCATTATTAAAGTTGGAAATAATATAAATATAATATCCATTTTGATAACTTGTCAGACCAATATATTTCATGTAGAAGGTGAAGACGTTTAAGATCTTTTTCCAGCCTTCATAAAATATATCGCTGTTGGAAGTGCCAAAAGCGATTTTCTTGCAGAGTAGAAATTTAACTATCCGGTTCTAGACGAAATAATTTAATATCGATTTTTTCTTGCCTGCTGCTCTTGTCTAGATAGTAATTCCGATGGCGGAAAATCCATTACGGAATAAAAGGTTTTACTTGTCCGGAACGGGCGGAACTAGAAAGAGCACCGTGTCGCCGTCGCTGTCTTCTCCAGTCCCCTCGAATCTTCGTCTGTCCGAAACTTAATTTCTCTTTTATTAAACGAGGTCGGGAAGGAGATTAGACCAGTCGCGGACCACCACCACCCCAAACTGAATTACGGTCCTGGATCAGCGGAATCAATGCCATTCTTCAGCGGCGCTCAGACTACACCAAAAGAAACAAGAAGGATTCTCCACACATTGGCTTATAGATTAAATAAATTACATAAAATTTTTTAGAGGAATATTTCATTAAATTCATAGTGACATCTAAGAAAATAGCGGGAGAGACCGTTTTATCTTCATATGCAAATTTAAATGAACTGACAAATAAAGAGAGGTATTATTTCTGAATGAATGAATTCATGTTGTTTTCTTTCGTTTATCGTGTTTTGTCTAAACAATAGCAACCATGATTTCATTGATACTGTTCTGTTCTTCATCCAATAATACGCCAACTCTATTATTTTATATTCTTTATCATTTGTAATTCAGTTCGAAATTTAGAAAACTTGATTTTGTTGGAATATGGTTGGTAAAAAGTCGCCTTTTTTATCCGATAATATTTATGTGGGGTAGTGGATGAGTGGTGATGGAGGCAGGTGTTCGAAAAGGTGACACGGCGAGCGGCGGATAAATTAATTTTGACAGGAGGTGTCGAGTGGAAGCTTTTTATTATTTGAAACGTTCACAAATATTTGGGAAAAAGTTTGAATACGACGCCGCCGCCGACGACTACGACATTCTGAACGAACGTGATCGATTAGGTGGTGTCGCGGATCACTACCACTCAAAACTGAATTACGGTCCTGGATCAGCGGAATCAATGCCATTCTTCAGAGGCGCTCAGACTACACCAATAGAAACAAGAAAGAATCTCCACACATTGGCTTGTAGATTAAATAAATTACATAAAATTTTTTAGAGGAATATTTCATTAAATTCATAGTGACGGAAATTTATTGTAATTCATTATAATGTTAAGATAAGTTGTACTAATGGATAGTTAATCTATTTTGTTATTTAAACTTATTATTATGTTGCTGTAATTTAGTAACCTTCTTTCGTGTTTTAAGACAAAATCTTGGATAACTTCGCATATCCATTAGATTTCGAAGTCACATAGAAGATCTTCGTTGGTTGCCTAGCGATAAGCATTGTTAATTAATCGAAGAAAATTATTTTGACAGCGTTGGATTAGTAGTCGATTTGCTGCCTCAATCTCATTATCAACTGACTAATAAATCAATCTCTTCCATCTTAGGTCAAGTTGGAAGTATCTTCCGACTATCTAGTACAGCTCTTTGAGTCTAAATTTCTTGATAAATAGTGTCTCTTCAGAAAGATTGGGTTATACTTTAATTTATTTTTTAATGCCTTTATTTTTCTTTGCAATGCTTTTTATGCTACCCATGAAATCTGAATACAACTTGTTGCTCTGAATTATCTCTAACCTTACACTTTTTAGTCTGATTATCTCCATGTATGTTTACAAATTCCAAAAAGCTATAATCAGTTATATCTGCAATAATGTGAGATCCGAGGTTTTTCTACAATAACACTAACATTGACAAATGCAAGCTCTCGTATAAATTACTGAGTTGTTAGTAGAATTCTAGTTTTATAATTGTTCTTTCTGTAAATTACTCTCATCTGGTTTTCAACGAATCTTGTAATAATAATAATAAATCTGACAATAATAATTTGTAAGAGATATTTTAAAGCAGTCTTCATAGACCTTCGAAGTAGGGGTTGAATTTTTCTGAGAAACACAAGGATTACAAAGACATAAAGTTATATTGGTCTAATTAAATAACTTATCTGCTGAAAATGGAACAGACATCACTTTATCGAATAAATAAACCGTTTCATTCATAGATACCACTGAGTTTTATCTGTTTTAACGACCTGAGAGGGGACCAAGGGGGAATATTTATAAGAGGGGAAATTAACAGATCAAGCGACATCTAATTGTTATTTTTCTTATTGTATTGTCTTGCTCTGGATGTTGAATGCATTTAATCATTTAGAGACCGAAAATAATGTGCTTGGCATAATGTCTGATCGATAATTTTCATCAAATTAGTTTTGTACATATTTTTGGAAATAAATAAAAAATATAGAGATAAAGTCTAAAAAAACACATTTAGATGACATAATAACTATATTAAAATATTAAAAATATATATAACAATTCTTGTTTGCAATATTACCATATACACTTAAATTTTAGCCTTTTATTGTGTTATTATGTTTACTATCTGGTTCTTATTTGCATGAAGTTGAAGACGCGAATCTGCGAATCATTTGTTTTAAAATTATATGCGGAAAACGCTTTAATTTTCAGTTTTCAACCTTCTCATTTACTTTCCTTTAATAAAAATATTGTACTTGTACTTAGTTCTACAGAAAGAGGTGTTATAATTTTAAGTTCTCAAACCTCTCAATGATTTCTTCTTTTGAAAAAAATAATATAATGGTACTTCTAATTCTTTTTGATGATTGTAATGTGGTCTGAACAACAACTGATTCCAATATTTAACTTATGGTCATGTTTTCCTTTAAAATAGGTGAAAATTATCGGTGTGGATTTTAACGAGAGACTTACTATTAAAAACATTTTTAAAAAAAAATTGAACTGGCCGCAAAATATAAATATGAAACTCACTAAAAAGTAAAAAATAATCAAACTTAGATTTTTAATACAAAAAAAAGTTTTAAAATAAAATATGTACATAATAATCGTTATAATAACTAAATTAAAAAAAAACTCGTTTAACCTATCTACTACAAGTATTTTATACACACAATTTAGCTTAATACCTACCTAAATATATTTACTTTTTTACAATTAATTTTATTTTAAGTACTACCAACTAATCACTTTGAAGTCGGCGCCGATTATTATGTACATATTTTATTTTAAAACATTTTTTTTCTGTTAAAATTAAGTTAGATTATTTTTGACACTTTAGTGAGTTCCTTATTTATTTGTTAAAGCCGGTTCAATACTCTCTTTAGTTCTTACAGTTCTTTACTCAATAAATTACGCAGTTATTTTATTAAGTATTACAATGGGTAGGTCAAATAAAGGTGCAGGTAAAGGTATAGGTATGAGAAAATATGGGAATAAAGAAACAATGATTGAAAATAAAGAACTTTTCAGGCCCCCGGGTCGGCTACTTAGTCTAGGTGATTTGATAAATGTTCTAATCAAACTAGAACAAAAAGTTGTTGCTCCCATCGGAAATCAAACCCTCTACCTCCGCATATGAGTTGGACCCTCTAACCATTACACCATAGAAGCAGTGGCCTGCGGCTTTTCTAAGACTTTTCATATGATATGGTTAGTGCTTAAAAATGGCTTTTACACTGAACTACTTCCGATTTTGTGCCAGATTTATTCAGCAAGAACATTTTACCCAAATATCTGATTATTTTAGATAAAAAAATATGTGAAAACTTCGTACATGCCTTTGAAATTTAAGGTTTTTCCTCGATTTCCCCCCTTCCTCCCTAGAGGTCCTGATTTGGGACCACCTAGAAAGTGCAAGGATTTTGAAAATCTGTCATTAAACAAATATACAACCGAAAATAGAACCTCCTCCTTTAATGAAGTCGGTTAAAAATTACAATTAGTAATAGCATCTTTGTTAAGTAATTTAATTCTGTCTATAATCATCTGGTCTGGGATACAAGGAACAAACCCTTCCTGTCCTTAAGCTTTAGTTATGAGCTCTTGAGAGGTTTTTTTAAGTTTGTCACTTTCACAACATGTTTCTGTGCTAAAGCAGAATCCTTCAGAAAATAATTTATTTTATTTTAACCTTTACATGTTGTTGAACAATATTTATTCTATTTTTGCATTTAAACAAATTATATTTGCATTAAGTGCTGTAAAGATAACGCCAAAACAGATTTCCTAAAATTATATGCAAAAATCGAAATCGAAAATAAAAATTATTAAAAGTCCGTCAGATATTCACAATTTTACACTATCGACCTTCTAGTGGTTCAGACACACAGTGTGAACATGTTTACGGGTGCGCCAATTCAGGTTCCCGTTCTATAGCTTTATATTTTGTGGTGGTTACATAACTCTTGGTTCATCCCGTAAATGTGAATTATTGACATAACCAAATTTATATTATCGAAATGTGCATACGCGCCTTGAACCATCATATAACTTATGTTGCTTCTTTTGGTGTAGTCTGGGTAACGTATCGTGCAGAACAATATGGACGACGAAAGTTGCGACACGAAATCGGGTGTGTATAAAAGCTCGGCCGGACGTAGCAGGAAACACAACCGCGTCGTGTTAAACACGTACGGGGATTAAGCGCCGTTTAATATCTAAACAAAGCCGGCGGTTTTTGCAGTTTATTGTGGCGGATTTGCGTCGGTAAAATCACGACTCCGACGGGACGGAGCGGGCTCGACTTTCTGACGGCCGGGCGATCAAAAATTTAAACTCACTTTTGCCATAAAAACACAACGTGCCTTATTTATTTATTTACGTGTTATAAAGCTCTCGTTTTTAAGGCCAATTTAATTATATTTGTGAAAAGGAAAGTCGTTCCGGCAAAAAGTAATATTCGGCGAGAGTTAATTAATGATTTATGAAAAATTAAAATAACTGTAAAATAAAAGAGAAAAACTCGGGATTGCTCTAACACCCTCTCCTCTCCCCAATCCATTCTGACAGAACATTAATCTTTACACCCTGAAGGGCAAACTGTGTATGGGGTATTACGAATGTGTGTGGGTAGCTTTTCCATATTAGAACATATTTTTGTTTTAATTGGATTACAATCTTTCTCGCTTTCTCTATTTCCTTCTCTTTATTATATATATATATATATATATATATATATATATATATATATATATATATATATATATATATATATATATACTGTGAAAACTGCGAGTTAAATAAGAGAACAAACGGTCAGAATAATTGTTAGGGCTGTCTAAGTGCCAATGAATGAGGCAAATGAAGAATAATATTGATTATACTGAGAAGAAAGCAGAACATAGGGATATCGGTCTAATTAAGGTGCGAAATACCAAAAATAAATAACTTATCATGAAGAACAAAAATAAACTTGTGAAATGGATGGAAGGAATATATATATATATATATATATATATATATATATATATATATATATATATATATATATAAATGACATGTCTAAAGAACAGAAACAAATCCAAGGAATAATAAGACATAAAGATAAGGAGAGAGGAAGAGGGACAAAGCGGGGAAGGGCCTATTTTTTGCTTACATTACACATGTGTTATACCACAAATAGAAAATATCACAATGGCTATATTTGTTGATAGTGTGATATTTGCTATCGAAAATAATAGCGAAAAAGCGTCTAGAAAATTATAACACTCCAGTGACTATAATCAGATCGCACAAATACCAATAACAATAAATAATACTATCACTCCATATCGCAATAACGCTAAGTATCTGAGAATGACATTTGATGCAAATCACAATTATCAGTACCTAATAAATTGCTACTATACCAGTAAATAATAAAACCTATAGGGACCTACAGAATTCAATTATGGGGATGTTCTCCGAAAAATATTCCAAAACCCAAAACCCTGTGTTAATATTAAAGAGTTGCAATAGCAACTCTCAGCTCCAGAACAGAACGAAACTCAAAAGAGTCAAACCACTTCATCTTGCGTACTTTAGTGCAGTGAGCTGTATTTAATTAAAAAAAAAACAGCAGTGTTAATACATAATAAACAATATTATATTAGAGACGAAGTTAAGACAGAGAGGTCCCACTAGATGTACATCTAGATTTATATTATTGTAAAGATAAATTATAGGTTCGTCGGCAGTGACTAATAACTAGTAATGACTGGAAATCAAATAGTATGTTGTAAATATTATTTAAAAATATCATAATGTACTCTATATTAATAATGCGTTCTATTTTTGCCACTTTACCCCTTAATAATAAAAAAACTTCCATATTTCTAATTAATTAGTACTGTATACATAACATTCATTGCTTGTTGGATTTTCACCACTCTGAATGAATGCTTCATTTTCGGGTAGTAGTGTTATATCTAAACGTATACAACCAACTTTATTAAAACCTAACAGGTACATTGAAAAGTCGGCCTGACACATAGATGGCGCTACTAGAATTAAATCCATATGTTTTTGGTTAGCCCTAATCCTCAAATGATGCGCGTATAAATTTGACAGCTGTCGGATCATTAGTTTGTGAATTATAGCATTTTGAGTGAAGCAACTTTTGTTATTGTGAAAAAAATGGATAAAAAGAATGTTGCGTGTTGATAAAATATTGCTTCTTGAAGGGAAAAATATTGTTGAAGCAACAACTTGATGTATCCTAAGTTTAGACATGGTGAAATGAGCACCGAAGACGGTGAACGCAGTGGACGCCCAAAAGAGATTGTTACCGACGAAAACATTTAAAAAATCCACAAAATTATTTTGAATGGCCGTAAATTAAAATTGAATGAAATAGCAGACACTCTAAAGATATCAACTGAACGTTTAACGTTTACATCATATCATTCGCGAATATTTCGGTATGAGAAAGCTCTGTGCAAGGTGGGTGCCGCGCTTGCTCACTTTTGACCAAAAACAACGACGAGTTGGTGATTCGGAGCAGTGTTTGAAGATTATCAAATGTAATAAACCCGAGTTTTTGCATCGATATGTGACAATGGATGAAACGTGGCTCCATCATTTCACTCCGAAGTCCAATCGACAGTCATCCGAGTGGACTACACACGATTAACCCGCTCCAAACCGTGGGAAAACGCAAGAGTGGGCTGGCAAGTTTATGACGTCTGTATATTGGGATACGTCTGGAGTAATTTTCATTGACTACCTACTATTACATAGCGTTATTGGACCCTTTGAAGGACGAAATCGCCGAAAAACGGACGCATTTGAAGAAAAATAAAGTGCTGCTTCACCAATACAAATGCACCGTATCACAAATCAGTGAAAACGGTGGCAAAAATCCATGATTTAGGCTTCGAATTACTTCTATTTCTTACTCGTTATTTTTACTCCACAATTATATAAATAAAATTTGAATTTTGTATATAGATTATGAAGTGTAATTATTCAACTGTATATTATATAAGTCGTACAGGCTACAAAATTGCTATAATAAATTTAATAACGTAGAATAAAAACGACGAAAAATATTAAACCGACAATTACCCCGCATCGAAACGCTGTAGAAGAAACGAAGTTTCTGTTTTCCAAAACTGTATTCGTGATGGCTGGATCGCAACACGAATCTCTCGTCTTTTAACAAGTCAACCGTAAGCCAATGGGTCGACAAAACAACCGGTGGAAAATAATGCGTCTCTGAAAGAAAACACTGAGAACGGAGCGATCGGGGCGAGAGGGACGTCGGTCAGCACGCGATACCGACATTAGAAAAGTGCCGCCGGTCCGACATGTCAGAACAACAAGGCGGAAGAAAGCGAAAACGGCACACGTCAACCCCCCACGTCACCTCACCCACCAAATTAGGTATAGATTTCACCGAGAAAACTAAAAGGAAATAATACGTTTCCAAAACCTACCGGACCGTGAGAGGGAGGGGGGTAGGGCGGTTCGGAACCGGGGGCGGAAAAAAAATGAATTCCGGAGACCCGTATTTGGATAGGACTAATTATTTCTTAATCACCAAAAAGTTGCCTAATCTATGTTATCGGCAGGATAATAACCGTCCGGGTCGGACGAGGGTCCGGGAATAATTATTTATGTGTCCAACACGGAAACAGTTCTTGTATAATGAATTCGTTTCGGCAGTTTCGGCAAGTGCGGGGGCATGAGGATTGGGCCGTAAAAAGAAACTTCTGAATTATTCCGGCCGGCCATCGGACAGAATTAAATCGCGCTGAATTAAATATGATTTTCTGTTCGGCACTCCGATCGGGTCGATATCGGATTCGGAATTTCGCACTAATCGGCCGGGCCGATGATGGACCCCGAAGGATTCTGTGCGGGTCCGGGGTCTGAGGTCGACCGATCTGAAAACTGACGACCTGATCTGATCTATATATAGTTATTCGATATGGAATAAGCAATAAGTTCTTAAATATTTTACGAATTCAAATATAATGGTTTTTCAATTTACGAAAGTAAGGTGAAAAGTTGTCGACCTTTCAGTGAAAAATTGCGATTTTCAGCTTATTATAATATAAAATTATTTTGTTTTTCTACATAGTCACCCTCAACTTCAATAGATTTGGACCAGTATACATCGGTATACTAGTAAGTAAGAGTCTCTTCCGGGAGAAAGGCTGCGAAAATATTTATCTACGGCCCTCTCAAATCCTTCATTGGATTGGAAGCACTTTCTTACAGGTGCGTTGTTCTGCTCAAAAACATGTTTTTCGTTTTCAAACTCGACATATTCTGGCGATTTTAGGCATCCAGGTTATCCAGAAGGATCAAAATATTAGAGTGACATTCTCTTATATTTGTCCTGCTTTTTTCTATACAATCTATTAACAGAATCCCTTTCCTAACCCAAAATACACTGGCAATGACTATCCTTCCGCCTACTACTTTGGCAGTTGTTTCAATGATAACAAATTGCCGCACTGACTATTTAATCAAGCCAAAGATTGCTTTTGTCCAGCAGTAAATGCTGCACCCCTCTTAAGCAGTTCTCTCTTCCCTATTTCATTGCACAATATGTTTCGCATCCTTTTCGTAGCTTCAGCTATCACACAATATCGTTTTTATGATGGTTTTCAGTGCCACCTCACTACCATTCCACATTTGAGGGTCATGCAGCAACGATTAAATTCAGCCTCCCACGTTTTAACCGTAAACAGGAGGGCCTCATAATAGCCATATAAAATCTAATAACACGTGCGTCCAGTCAAGAAATATAATTGTTTGCTCATTGAAACGCCATCTCTGTGTGAGACCAAGAACTTTTCACCTTGCCTTCATATATTGGGTCTGGGTGAAAAATGGTAGCATTTTTAATTATATGATATTTAAATCCAATATGCTTCATTATTTTCTACAATGTTTTACCATTTTTAGTATAAGTCATCATTCTAGTCATCTTGGTCACTAGATTTATGATCTCCATTAATTACATTACATTGAAAGAATTCTGTAGAGACTTGCAATCCCACATGCCATTTCTCATTACCCATAGTGATATTTAAAAATATATCTGTTTCATGTCTGGTTTCCTGTCAATGTAATCTTTGTGCCTCTTGTTATTTGTTCCTTTTTTAAAAACCTATTCTAAACTAGTGTTCTCCCCGATTACTTGAGTGTCTCTTGCTTGTTCTGTACGTGTGCTTGCTTTTTCTATCTTATTATGTGTGCTTTCACCACTTATGTTGCTGGAATACCACCATACATACAAATAAAAATGTAACAAAACAACAATTTAGTCTTCAAATATAAATACCCATTACTATATTTGTTAGGTTAGGAGCAAATCCACACCTTTTTATTTTGCTAGTTTAAAATCATAATCACCACATCTACATGTTCTACATCATATTTGTCAGCCATTTATTGATAAAATTGTAGTGCAGGAAATGATATGCGTTTATTCTGAGATTTTACTTTCTGGTCCAATACACTATTCTGTAAACGTATAGGGTTTATACTATATCCTTTTCATGATGTGATGTGGAATATTTCATCAAATAATTCCCTTATATATCATAAATCGGAAGCTTAAAATGAACAAAGCAATCACAAGTTACCAATATAATTAATCAGTTTTATTAAGCAACCACAACAATTTAATTGCAAAACACCTAAAGCGGAAGTAGGTGAACAATATCCTCATTACTATAAAAGTGTCCCAAAAAGACTCTTTAATTAGTTAAAATACATCTCATTTCTATGTTGTTAAATGATAATATAAACATGTATTTGAGTGTAGTCGTATATCAATAAATATAAATAATAAGAGCAATTATAAATCTTTAACTTTGCAATACAATCTTATAAAACTTTACAGTAATCCTATGTATTCTGCAGTTCCATGGTCACCAATCCATATAAAATACTTTTTTGGCATTATCAATTTGCTTTTATCGTTTTTATAGAGCAAGACATCTTTGGTAAAATTCTCAGAATAGTTTTTTTTTCACTTCAGAGCTACATTAAATTTGAAGATTCGGGACCACATCTTTTGAACTAGTATAACAGTGCTAATGAATAATGAATAATTCTATTTAAATTAATCCCCTACAAAAAGTCTGCTATTTCAACAAAATTGACCAACACGATACACCATTATCTCGCTCGATGACAGTGATATTGTTCAAACGAGGGTCCCGAATTACGATTCACAGCGCGCCACTTTCACACAGTCATTCGCCGACATGTAAATCGGAAAATGTGACGTTCCTAAATCAGAATTTTTAATGCGATTATAAAACCGTTGGCGACGCCGGGAGAAAGGGGGGCTGGCAAACGCACTCCAATTTTACACGAAAAACGCATTTGACGCAAATTTCGATCGTCGCGCGAAACAAGTAAATATTGAAAGGGGTGTTCCATGCGCGTCTGCGGTAGACGTTTATTATCGTTTACTAGTGCCATCGCCGACCGTCCATCAATCACAGTTTCGCCCGATTCAGCTCTCCGTAGCTCGATTTGCCAAAATAAACTCGTACTGATTCCCGTCAATATTTAATATGAAATTTGTACAAATCACCGAGTTTAATGCAGACGTACGCCATATGAGAAAACCACAGTTTACCTAACTGATATAAACTATGAGACAATGGCTTTGTATGATGGCTAACAATCCTTGAACAGTCACACGGTAACTTGTCAGCTGGCTTTTAGGCAAACATATACTATTTAGATCAGCTGATAATAAAACAAAGTTATCAGTAAAACCAAGTCGGTATTTAATTTTATTTTATTGTCTTTTTTTTTGTTTTAAAGACATATAAAATACACTGTAGGGCAGTAATTATTTATTCGTTTAATAAAAATCCTTCTCCATAAAAACATTTTGGTCAATCACATGGAGATCCATCAAAATATCAAGAAAAGTGGAATAAACTGGATGTTGAAGCGTATTGATGTAAACTTATATGTTTCTTCTATAAATCTGTTTTTCCACATTCTTTTATATTAAAAATCTGAGATTATTGTTTAACCAATGTTGAAGCAATACACGAAGAAATTCCTTAGCTTCCTTTTTAATTTAAAATGTCTTGGCCACATTTAAAATCCCGTTGAAAAGTCCCGGCCTACCATAGTAAAACACATTTGTTTGTCAAAATTATTTTTTTTATATTCAACATAATTCCCTTCAAGGGTGATACACTGATTATAACGACCCTCCAAATTTTCGATACCATATTTGTAGTACGATTTGTCCTTTGCTTCAAAATAGGCCTCAGTTTCGGCGAACACCTCTTCATTCGACGAAAACTTCTTCCCAGCGAGCATTCTTTTGAGATCTGAGAAGAGGAAATAGTGAAAAAGAAATACAAGCAATTCGAAGCCTAATTCATGGATTTTTGCCACCGTTTTCACTGATTTGTGACACGATGTATTGTCTTGGTGAAGCAGCACTTTCTTTTTCTTCAAATGCGTCCGTTTTTCCGCGATTTCGTCCTTCAAACGGTCCAGTAACGCTATGTAATAGTCGCTGCTGATGGGCCTTCCTTTTTCAAGATGACCTTGCCAGCCGACTGTTACGTTTTCCCACGCTTTGGAGCGGATTCATCGTGTGCAGTCCACTCGGATGACTGTTGATTGGACTTCGGAGTGAAATGATGGAGCCATATTTCAACCATTGATCATCTTTAAACAGTGCTAAGAATGATCAACTCGTCGTTGTTTTTGGTCAAAAGTGAGCTCGCGCGGCACCCACTTTGTACAGAGCTTTCTCATACCCAAATATTGTCTACTATTTCATTCAATTTCAATTTACGGTCATTGAAAATCATTTTGTGGATTTTTTTATGTTTTCATCCGTAACAACTTCTTTTGGGCGTCCACTGCGTTTATCATCTTCGGTGCTCATTTCACCACGTCTAAACTTAGCATACCAATCCTTGATGGTTGATTTTCCTGGGGCAGTCTCCGGAAACTCAGCATCAAGCCAAGTTTTTGCTTCAAGTGTAGTGACGCATTTATATTTACACTATTTTTTGTACGTTCTTCGTATGCCGATATGCAGAAAATCACTTCTTCACATTTAGTTCTTCATTTGAGTAAAGCACGTTTTCCTGAAATACTCTTTTGAGGTCTGTAAATAGTCGGTAGTAACTCGGGATCAGATTGAGAGCTTCGATTGGCTAGATTTGGTGTATTTCCGAATTGTTGGAGGTTATTTTCCCTATGTATTTTATAAAACATCATGGAATGGTCAAAGATTCTCTTAGAAATTTGTTTTGCTCTACTTGTAGTTTATCTATCTGTTCCGGAACATGTATTAGATCCGTATATATATACGGATCTAACTAGTGACTTATAGAGCCCAACTTTAATTGGTTTTTCTGCAGTAGAGAGGGTAATAAACTGTGTATGCCTTCTATATTTGTATGGACCACATTAATTTACGGTCGAAGTAAAGGCCAAGATATCTGCCTTTTTGTCGACATAGGATTGGAACTTTTTCCACTGTCAGCTCTATTGTCTCTCTTCCAATGGAATATAACGCTTTACGATTCCTATAGATTGATTTGCAATCTTCGCATTCTTCTTCTTACAATTTGATCATGGCGTTTATTGCCTGTTATTGTAACTATTGTTTTCTTTGAGCGAAATCTCTGGAACGTAAATATAGACGAAGAAGACTGTGCCTTCCGCACATTATAAGGTTTCTACATCCTTTTTCATCAGTATGTTAGGCATATATATATTAAAAAGAGACTGGAATCTTAAAGGATACCTGCTTTGATTTATTTTGTATCTGGAGAGTGTTTTTCCAACGTTAATATTCAGCTCAGATATAACTGCTTGAATGTTTTTGTATATAAGACCACCATGCTACAGTTTATCGAAACCTTTGGTTAAATCTATCCGTGCCGTTCGTCTGTGATGATGTTTTTCTCAGTGAATCGAATTAGCACGCAATAAACACAACTTCATGTAGAATATAAAAAAGCGCATGCACAAAACTAGCGCCATCTTATTCAATTCCCTGTAGTCTTTAGAACTAGAGGTTAGAGGGTGGTGTCATATATGTTACACGGCACGAGATTTATTACGGTGAGTAAAAAGTTACAAAAGATTGAGTGGACCAGCTTTTATTATTTTATCAAAACAACGAGAAAAGACAGAGAAAAACATGTTATGAGTGAGAAAAACATGAGTGTTCTTATGAACGATGCGATGTTCTTCTGTTGACAACTATTTCACAAATATATTGAACAAGCTGGTATAACCAATCCATGCAGTTGGTGATGCATACAATACAATACTACTGGCTAAACAAAATTCGAATGTTGTGAAATATCATTCAGACGTACATTAAGGGTGTATTTGTCTAATTTTAATGATATTCCGCAACATGATGTAAACTTCGAGAGAATAGCTTTGGATGACGGCCAAGAACAACGGTCCCCGAACCGTCACATCGTAGCCTGTCGTTTGACCTTTAGGCGGTCGTGCAAAGTTCTGGCCGCGTAAAAACGGCGACGGAGCCGCCGCAAAGTTCCGGGTCCGCCCGGCCCGGTCTAATTTAATCTGGCACATTATGAATCCGAATCCCCGAACATGAGAAGTTACCCAGTTATGCGGCCGTTCTATAAATTTTCAGCCCGCAAACGTGACAGTTTTACATACTGCCTGTTTTATATTCGGAATAACTTCGGGGAGCGGGCCGGGCCCGACGCCGCCCCGTATACACACCGACACACAGATATATAAGCGCGGCCACGCTTTACCAAATTGGATACAAATCAGCATTACGGTTATTTATTGCTATGAAGTTGGCAACTGTTTGAATTCGCCGTAACGACTAAATTACGCGCCGCTAACTTCTTCATTGTTATCTGTGCTCGTCGAGATATACTCGCGCTCTCTAAAAATCCGCCTCGTACCGTCCAAAACTCGCGCTCTTTTTGTACCAATTGATTTCGCCGCTTCCTCCGCCTCGTTTTCCTTTATTCGTTTTCTGATATTCATGAATAGGATAAGCCAGAATCCCATTAGCTATTTCAATTTCAACAAAATGTGTAAATAATTTTGCATAATATAATTTATTTATTTTGTAATAATCTATATTACATTTAATATTCTATTTTTTAACTGTTTATCAGAAAACTTGGCTCGTTGTTCACTGTCTTTTTATTTGCAATTACAATTAGACACCACTTCATAAATATCTAGTCTGATACACAGATGGCAACTGTCGACATATTGGTCTATGAATATAGTTTTAATTTTTTTTTAATTTGAAGCGTTGAAGAAAAATCGACAATATGTATTTTATTCAAAATTTTGATTAGCAATTAAGCAACATTTCACGCATGATCAAACGTCTTTCAGTGTATTTTGGCTTACATATCTCACAAAATATTCAAACTTTTAGATAATTCCCATATTTTTGAAGAGATTGGAAGTAGTTCCTTGTGTTACTTCCAACAATTCTGCAATTACTTATGTATTTTGCTCCGATCATCATCGAATAATGCCTGCAAGTCCTCGTCTTTTCTTCAAAATGTTTTGGTTATTCGGAATTCTGTTTTTAACTTTGATGTTAAAATCATCACTTTTAAAACGTCTAAACCAGTATTCATATATTCATATTCTATAGTTGCCATAAGCTTCACACAGCATTCGGTGACCTTCAGCCGCCTTTTTCAAACAAGAAAGTAAAACTCCCCACAAATGCGATTTACTCAGTACATATCCAGATATTTTGAACGCCCTGAATTTTATTTTGTTCACATTTCAACGGAAATAACACATACTGAAAAGTGAAGGCTTATCAATAACACAATCTTTTGTAAATCGTTGTAAATCCTTTAGAATTAATTTATAGGTCCGATATTTTAAAAGAGTAATTTATTATTTACTTTTATTCCACAATCAATGCTCATTGTCATTCTTAAATTTCGCACAGGGACAGAAATACGTATGTGATTTGGTTTGGAGGATTAAATTTGATATCGTCGACTTAAAGCTATGGTGTACTAAACTGTACTCCGGAAATGAGAAAAAGGAAGATATTTGTTTTATTTATATTATCTGGGCTGAAACCAGAAGGAAAATGCGTTGTAACTAAAACACTAAAATACCTCAACAGTTCTTTGATCCTTGTTGATTTTACTTTGTTACATTGTTCTGCTGAAAAATATGTTTTTCTTTTTCAAAACAAGCATCTTCTGGCGATTTTAAGCATACGGGCTATCCAGGAGGATAAGTGTTGGATTGACATTGACTTATGATTGTTCTGCAATTTTCTAGGTAACATAATCGATTAACAGAATCTCTTTCATAACCCAAAACACGCTGGCAATGACTATTGGCTTCCACCTAATACTTTTGTAGCTGTTTCCATGATAACAAATCGCCGCTAATTCTAACTGTAACTAAAACACTTAAATCCCTTTCAACAATTCTTTGATCGTTGTTGATTCTACTTTGTTACGTTGTTCTGCTAAAAAATATGTTTTTCTTTTTCAACACAAGCATCTTCTGACGATTTTAAGCATACAGGCTATCCAGGAGGATACAAGTGTTGGATTAACATTGACTTATGATTGTTCTGCAATTTTCTAGGTAACATAATCGATTAACAGAATCTCTTTCATAACCCAAAATACGCTGGCAATGACTATTGGCTTCCACCTAATACTTTTGTAGGTTTCCATGATAACAAATCGCCCCTAATTCTAACTGTAACTAAAACACTTAAATCCCTTTCAACAATTCTTTGATCATTGTTGATTCTACTTTGTTACGTTGTTCTGCTAAAAAATATGTTTTTCTTTTTCAACACAAGCATCTTCTGGCGATTTTAAGCATACAGGCTATCCAGGAGGATACAAGTGTTGGATTAACATTGACTTATGATTGTTCTGCAATTTTCTAGGTAACATAATCGATTAACAGAATCTCTTTCATAACCCAAAATACACCGGCAATGACTATTGGCTTCCACCTAATACTTTTGTAGCTGTTTCCGTGATAACAAATCGCCGCTAATTCTAACTGTAACTAAAACACTAAAATCCCTTTCAACAATTCTTTGATCGTTGTTGATACTACTTTGAATTGAAAAATGGGAGTCATAATAGGATAACCTTAAAGGGCCATGATGACTGGCCAAAGCCTATTTTTCCATCTATCCTTGATTCCATGTGATATGAATTAGCCAAACGAAGAATTTACTACGAAAATGAGAGAGATGTGACTAACCCATTCCCACTAGATGAACCTGAGGTCCTGACGAATCATGAAACTTTCAGTTCAAGTAAACCCTAATTGGTATAAAGGAGACTTTAAAATATAACAAAAAAAAACTACAGGTCGTACTAATACAACTTTTATTAATTTCAAAACAACTGAAGACAAAAATGTATTTGAATAAAACACTGTTGAAGTCAAACATTGGCTTGATAAACGTTGTGGCGACTCTGTACCATGCAAATCACCTATTGTTGATTCATTTTCAAATTTTATTTATGATTTATTTTTATTTAAAACTAAATGAAATATTTTTACATTTTTGTCAAAACATTTATAGGCTTTATTAGCTATTTGTAGGGTCTTAAACATTTTGATTTATTACTGGTGAAAGAGAACCAAAATGAACGATATATCCTAAACTAATAAGCATCATCATCATAAACATATAAACTAACAGGATGTTATAAACCGTTGTAACCATACAATAGTGAGAATTATTCTATGGAATAGGAGCTAAATATTTTTAGATGTTCAAAACTAAATTCATTATGATGTCTCAAAGCTGAAAGGTTGCATCTATTATGGTCACCTGAATTATTTTCTTTTGTAAAATAAAAATATTAAAACACGGTGGCTGACTCTATTTTTCATTGTTTGTATTTTTTGAATTCAATATAATATTATAATAAAAAACAGATTTTAAAATATCACGTCAACTAATGGATTGAAATACTACCTCAAGTATATGTTTGATATAATATTAGCTATGAGCTAATAAGCTAGCTAGTATAGCTAGACTATATATTAGCTATAATATTCTATTATTATTTAATTTTGATGAAAATTACAAATAAATGTTAGAAATAAGTTAATATTAATTACAATAATGCATCAAATACCGGCTTGGTTGGCGCAGTGGTAAAAGCGACAGGACGGGTCCACCTACTCTTGCGATAGTCGCGGGTTCGAATTCTGCTGGGGCATGGTTGTAAATTTATGTTTGTGATTGTTTAATATTTGCGATTGTCCTAAACAAGAGTGCAAAATTCGGCAAGTAAAATGATCCCACTCACGCCAGTAACCAGGTCGGGTAAGACCGGATGTCTTCTGGGATGATTTCTAAGTTGGTCACTCGCCAGTCGGTGGGCTTAATGCCGAGGACCGTGATTCGGATCCCACGTTAAACTGTAGGTCCAGTCCAGATAAACCCTCATTGGTAGAAAGGAGGCGTTAAAATATATTTTGAAAAATAATAATAATAAAAAATAATGTATTAAATATTATGATAACAGATGCTACTATTGAGAAACGGATCATCAAGGCTATCCAAGAAGTTAACTTGTAATTAATACACAAATATCTGCTTACAATAATCATGAAAAATGACTAGAGATAACATTATATTTAGTTAGAAAATTGGGAAAGAAACTTCGATGACGCCAATTGGATTTGAGGCAGCCGATACATTCTTGTCGAAATATTAATTGCGAGCGCAAACCTCAGCAATAGACACAGTCCCCGCTAAGACGAATACTGCGAGCACCGCCCGCTCTGCTGATCCTGCTGGAAGCAAAAACTCGCCAGCCCTCCACCCGCCGGCTGACAGTGCGAAATGACGCCAACTGGCAAGTTCTCTCTGCTGGTTACCGGTTACCGGTTCCCCGAACTTTAACTTACCGAGAACAAACAGCGACGAGATTAAGGTGAAAGATTAAGACGTTCGACGTCCAAAAGGAAAAAGGTAATTGCGAACGAGAAACTTTCCGGATAATTATCGGAAATGGGACAGTTAAATAATCGCTAATTTTGTCGGATTTTTAATTTAAAAGGTCCCTGTCGGGTTCTTTTAAACGAACAAATTTGTCGAAGTATCATCCAGTGTCTGTCCTAGCTCAGAGTTGTTCAACAATGTTAAATTAATTTAAACACTTTTACGACGACTTGGTAATTTAGCCAAATAGTTCTAATAAACGTACAAAAAGTTCTAAGGAAAATAAAAGCTACTTATTTTCCAACAACAGAGTGCGCCTAATATCACCACTTTCTTCATTTTTCGTATTTTAATGATGGATATCATATTGAAGAGTGTCTTAAAGAGTAGAGGTTTCATGGCAGCATGAGAGGTTTCATGAATCATACTTCAAGCACACATTAAAAAACCCTTTTATTAAAATTTTTTCAACAAACCACTATTTTTCCTTGTCAGTGGTCCTTTTTTGCTTTTTAGTATTGTAAACCCAGCTACTTGAATATAAAATACAAATTGACCAATTAGAACTAGAACAACACTTTTAATACAATATTTTATTTATACAGAAGAATAATATACCTATTAAAATTAAAAACAAAACATCTGTCTTTAGCTAAAACTTATTCGTCAAAATTTTTAAAAACAAAGCTCAATAAACATGATAGCTAGATTGTTTAGTCTTAAAGAACGAATTGTTGACCTTAAATAATTTTTGATTTATTTCAATTTTGAAAGCTGCTGGAAAATCTTTTAACTTGGAGTTCCCAATATATTTTAATAATATAAGAAAGTTCACATTAATTAATTTATTTTCATTGCCTATGACGACAATAAAAGTCCGCAATCAAAATCATTGCAGCTTGAAGTTTGAATCTGGTAATATAGCTGGCGTTAGATAAGCAAGCTTGTTCGTCAAATTTTCAAATTTTACATAGTTAGCATATCTGGTTGGGTCATCAAAAATGTTCCTTATTGCTATGCTCCTCTGAAGTTCCATTTAATTGTCAACTTCTTTTTCCTCTTCATGCATATTTTTTCCATAACTTACAGCGCTATTTCTCCGTTTCTCTATTGCTACCATCGTCAAAGCTCGTTCCGAAAAAACTGCTCCGTATTGGTTTCAATTGATCGGAATCGTAGGTGCGTCAAAATATATAATTGTTCAAATATTTACAAGTGGGCTTGGTTGGCGCAGTGGTAAAGGCGACGGGACGGTCCTCCTGCTGTAGTCGCGGGTTTGAATCCTGCATTTGTGATTCTACTTGGGCAAGAGTGCAAAATCCGACAACGAAAATGATCCCAATCACGCCAGTAATCAGGCTGGGTACGACTGGATGTCTTCTGGGATGATCTCCAAATTGGTCACTCGTCAGCCGGTAGGCTTAATGCCGAGGACCATGGTTCTGAGCCCACGTTAAACAGTGGGTCCACTCCATATAAACCCTAGTAAGTAAAAAGGCAACTCTAAAATCTTTAAAAAAATATTTACAAGGTATTATTACTGTAAAATTTGTCCCCTGTCGCGATATTCAAAGAATAATTACCACTAAGTTCTAAGTAAATCGTTTAAGTAGAACTTCAGTTACACTTCTCTATCTTTTGAAAATAATGCTTAAAAAAATATAATTAAATATACATGGATAAAAAAAATTGAAAAATGATCTTTATGTTACAAATATAACAATTTACTCAATATCATTGGTCTGTTTCATGAGTATCGGTAACTTTCGTCCTGGTAACTACACAATATCGGATAAATTTAAACATATTGTTGAAAAGTGATAAATTGAACGGATTTATCGTTTACACGCCCTCGTAATACTGAGCGGGCGTCGTTTGTTTAACCGTAAACTTAGCACAATAGTGAATTTGTTCAAGACATCGTCGAAATGATAAATAGACTCATATTTACGTAATTAAAACAGAAACTGCTTAACAACCGAGTTTTCCGTGGGGAATTGTTTGTTAGTCGGCCCGCTAATAAATCATTTTCGAGCTAGTTCAACAGTTTAAAGTAGCAAACAGTAGGGAAAAGAGCAGAACCAACTTCGTTTGCTCACAATTAGCCATTGTTTTCGCACTTTTCACACCTATTACCCCCGGAACCACCAGCTATGTTTGACAAGCGTTTTAATTAACAAAATTAATAACCGACATGGAATATGTAGATATTAATACTCAAATATCCAGAAATAAAAATTATAAAACAACAGCAGTACTACAATCTATTACTATTAAGATTGAAAATTAATTTTAATCATGGACAGTTATATTTATGAAAGATTGCGTACATTGTTAGTCTGACTCAAATTTTCTTGTAGAAAAGGAGTATACCGTCAGCATGTTGAAAAAAGAGATTATCTCTTGTATTGACTTTAGCTCTGGTTTCGACTGTATATACTGACCCTCCCTCATTTTGGACAACTTCAAGACAATATATTCCTCTAAAAATTATTAAATTGCTTCAGGATTCTTACAATGTTCTATTAACTACCTGTTTGCAAAATGATTTGTTATATTTATTTGAAATCGTAACCAGTGTTCGCCAAAGAGATAATCTCTCCGCCACTTTCAAAGCAAAATGCATGCAATTATTCGAAAAAAATTAAAATCAGACATTCAATATGATTCTACAAACTCCTAGACCAAGCCGATGTTCGCTGATTATAGCGAGTGGCACTTGGAATCAGGAATACAGTCATCTACTGTTGAAGTGAAAGAATTATTCTCAAACTTTTTCTGTGTTGATATTAATCTTTTGGATGGAAGACACTGCGTAGAAGCCCCGTACACATTAAAATCATAGAAAGCAATCTGAAAAAAAAGGAAAACATTATCCGAGACTAGAACATTTACTGCCAACTGTGGCGAGATTTTGTAAAGAATATTCGTCCTGCGGCGCCATAGCACCATATTGGTTACGGGTAGATGAAAACGATTCTTTTCAATGATTTTATGTAAATCTTCCTGTATTTTGTAGCCATCATCATAAGCAATACAAATACGGCGGTCTAGGAAAGTGACTTTTTAACCATTATTCTGATGCTGATGTTTCGGAACATTAACGATCTATCTCAGCCGCTCTTGGCTCTTCTGATCTTTTTCTACTATCTTAATCCATGTTTTTAGCGCTATATTGTATTTTCCATTCAAAATATCGGATTTTGCCCCAGAAACATATAAAGAAGTCATTGTTCATTACTCATTAGGATTTCCTCTTAAACTGTCGGATGTCGCTCGAATAACTTGGAAACTTTCGAGTTTATAAGTCTCAGATTGTAGCATTGTTCAAACCTGGAACGATACGAACAAATTTGCAAAATCAATATAGGAGTATTATAGTATTGGCTGTAATATATCACATCTTGCAGACGCATCATTTTAGAAAAGCTTACTTCCTTACAGCTTGGCCGACTCAACCTGTTACTTCGACTATGAATACCCTTTTCCTTTCCTGTATTACTGATCCTAAAACTCTACCTTGCGATGTATAAAAAAATTTCTATCGTATAGAATATCCTAAAGAACTTGAAAAACAATAATTAGCTACAATAATAAATAATTCACTGTGTTAAATTATAAGCTTCTAAGCTAGTGAATAATTATCGCCTCATAATTCATTCTTTGGCGTGTTAAAAAATACCTTCATTTCGAAACGGTAGAATTGGGTGAAACGAGGAGAAGCTATAGCTTTATCACCGCGAATACAGGCGATGCTTTATGAGATAAATCGAAAAAGCGCCTTTAAAAAATCGCCTCTTAAAATATACATAAAAGACAACGATCCAGAAAAGCTGACGGGCCGCTTTCGCTACCAATTACACGCATTATCAGCCAGAAGTTATGATTGCAATTACGCGGAATCCACGCCCTCCACTCGCCGCCAAACGACTCGTGACGTTTAATTTTACCCCATATTAATTCGGTTTATGTCACTCCTGGGGTAAAACAGTGCGACGTTCTCGCTGCCGAACGTCGCTTCTCACCACCCTCCTTACCTACAATTTTGCAGTATTCAGGTGCGTATACTCCTGGTACATAATAGAGCAGGATTGTGCAGAACTAATATCAGAAGAAGAAAGAAGAGCGCGGAAGAAATGACATTATTCCAGGGCTCAATAATGTAAGCTGTTTAATCTTACATCACAACTGAGACGTGAAATAAAACAATTAAAAAATAATACCATGGCTGAATTTCTGAGCGGACTTGGTAATAATGTTCGTGCGTAGAGTTCGCTGTGGAGAGAAGGAAATAATCGGGAGAAGACATATTTGCACACCATGTCAAGAGAATGTTTCAACGATATATAGAGGATATCGTTAAATAATTACACTGCGCCATTGCACACGAAAGAATCAAATTTCCATTTGCTACTTTGACTAAAGTATTTTTTAACTTCAACTTTTTCAACATATTTTCTAACTTAATAAATAAATAAATAAGTGCAAAAAAGGTTTTGGTTTTGAAAATATTAAAGGAACTTCCTAATCCAAGAAAGCCACTTCATTAACCAGCGTCATACCGTCCAATACGAGGGTCACTATTTATATTTCGGGAATTGGCAACACTGTTGTCATGTGAGTCCATCTGACGGTTCCATCGTAAAGTTTGACATTTTTGACGATATACGTACTCAGAACATTTTGTCACAAAGTATCTATCATAAAGTAAGTACTTTGTAATTTTAAAACTCTAGCAAATTAAGATAAAAATAAATAACTTACTAGTGTTAATTTATTAGATTAATATAATAAATAATGACTGTAATGGAAAAATGACCAAAAAGCTCGAAAAGATATCCGGAAAGGAACATTACGAATAGTTAGTGGGTCGCCTAGTGCACTATCCTCATCTCCCGACTGGAATTTAATTCTGTGAATGAAGTTCCGACGTTCCCGGCGTCGGTCGGTGTTACCTCCCTCCACCCGCTAACCTTTAATTAAAAGTTTTTATATAACGATCGCGTTAGGTAATTAGAAACAACTTTTGCCTCCGCGCCAAACGACCAAGTTTCGTCGTTAATAATTAATGTAATTATTATCTTTTACCAACAAACGTTTTGCTTAACAAAAAACTGTTATGGTACGCCCGTAACTGTCGAACCTTTAATTTCGTTCAAGCACAACCTTACTTTATGATAATTTCACAAAAATATGTTTATTTCCATTAGCCAACACCATTTATTGGTGAAATTCTGAGGTACGAATGTCGGAGGCCTAAAATATATCGATATATTGAAACATTTTTGAATTGTCGATATTATTTAGGTTTATTAGTCTTAAGAAGAAAAAATGCATTCAACGGTCGTTGAATATATATAGTAGTAGCCAGTTTACTTGCCGTTTTTCAACTGGAACCAAGCTGTCATCTGTTTTCACCAAAGCGAGACAGTGTCAAGCTCAGTGGAATAACTAAAATTATTTTTGATATCTGATTGTTAATTGGAATATACGATGGTGATGAACAAAAATATAATCAAATGAGTTGTGAGTAATCCATCCTATGCAATCGCGAGCCCAAATCAGAAGTCCAAAATCTCGCAATACTAGAAGTTTCTATAACGCCAGATCTCGGGTATTTTTGTATAAGCCCAATTGTCTTTACCAACCAAATAAAAGGAAAGATGCTGCTTCTACCAAACGACATTTTATTTTCTTTAAGGGTGTCTCTATTTATAAGGCTATACATTAATTTTAAAGGATTTACAACAGATGGTATTACTATGTATTATATCGCATCGGATACATAACACCAACTTCATATTGAAGCGTCACCGATAAGCTTCACTCTTCAGTATGTCATTTCGTCGATGGTTAACGAATGCTGTGTGAAGCTTATGGCAGCCATGCTCCATCAATTCTACTATCTCTATTCTTCAGACAATTTCCAATCGGTTGAGGAGCATGTGAATGGTCCAAATTCTTATATATTTTGTGCCGTATCAATTGAAGTTAAGATAACTTGAAGGGCATCATGTACAGAATACTACTTCAGCGCCAAAATCAGAAAGAATTTTTGCATCGTCTTGTTACTGGTGCTAAGATGTGGATCCATCATGATAATCCGAAGCGAAAAAAATTATGGGAATCGCCTGGTCATGCGTCCACATCAAACACAAAGTCATGACTCCAAGCTAATGCTCTATATTTGGCCGGATCAACTTGATGTGATATATATAAGCTGCTAAAACTTAATGAAACCTTTAATGGAAATCGCTATTAACTAATTGATGCGTTCAAGCCGAATACTGCGCAAAAAACGACCGAAATACGGGCAAAGCTCGACCACATGTTGGTAAATCGGTGAAAGCATTCTTGGAAACATTAAAATGGTAAATGCTACCCTACCAAAAGATATAAACTTAGAAAATCGCAAAAAGAGCATCCTATTGATGTTTAAATCCTCTAATATCAGGTAGTATTTTGCAATAACAACAATACTACATACAGAATGCTACTGTTGCAAAAAGCAATCCATCTTAATTTTTCAATATCTGCTGCTGTTAGTTACATTATAAGTTGAGACATATGGAACGCTGCTCCAATATATTCTTTTGATTATATTCTTGATTTCTTCCTGTACAGTATTCTTGTTAGTCAGTTGGAAAATTATGTTTCCCTTTAATTGATCCAAGTTATCTCGATAATTTCACGTACAAATATTCAAAAACTAACGTCACTGCGATTGTAATATTGACATTTGGGTCTTCATTGAATTTCTTAATAATGGTCTAACCACTTCTATAAAATTATTTAACTTAATGGACATTTTTCCCTTAATATGCCACCAAGACCATCAATAAGCTCACAAAAAAAAAACATAAAATCAAAGAACAGAGTTACGGTTAAATTATCAAAAAAAATTACTCTCCTCTCGGCCAATTTACCAAACAAAAAGTTTTGCACGACGTGACACCTGAAGGTGTTGACCAGTTAATTCTATTCAAGCGCGATATAGCTTTATGGTTATTTTACCAAAACTCTCACTTCAATGACCCTGGGCAAATATCGAAGCATATCGACATATCGAATCGGTTTCATACGTGAAACTTTGGGCTTGAAGAGGATCCGAGTTTTCAATTACCACCACTTAATCTGGATGGCGCTCCAGCTAATTACGGCGATGATTGAAAGGGCGGGGCGATGTGTGTATAGAGGAGAAAAAGTTGATCTCGTTCAGGCGTCCACTCCACGCTAAATTTTTCCATTCAGAACGGATTTAAATTGAACGCCACGAGAATATTTTAATTAACCGATGAGGGTGAGAAGGGAGGAAACGAAAGCGGAATGTGGGCGAAATTCGAGTGTGGAGAACGATTTCGAGTTGGAACTGGGCTACGAAGAGATTTTTTCTGGCCAGTGGGAAATGTTTTACACAAATTACGAACGAGATTATAACAAAAAAGGAGAATTAAAAGCTTTGCCTTTTTTTAAACTGGAGTGGACGTTTCTTTGATATGTTCGTCCTCGCATATCATTCCTCCTTTAGTATATGTTACCTAATCTTGAATATCTCGAACTAGGTGTTTACTGCTTTCTAAAACTGTTAAAAGTTAGAACTAAAAATTAAACTGCAAAACTTCGTTCTTTTAAGTTTAATTTTAATGATGAATTATTCCAGCGTTTAAATTTTCGTTCATTACAATAAACGTGATTATCAAGTATATTATACTTGATAATACTTAACTACTTAACTAATATTCACTTAACATTAGATGCTTGCCTGTAATTTGATGAGCGATATATGCACCTGAAAATGTGAAGTACGAATGTAAACAACCTAACTTAAATTCAATGGTTTGAACAATTCTCTAAATAAAATAGCAATTTTCCATATAGTATTATTGGTTTATTGAATGTATACAGAAGCTAACCGTGGAATGCTCAAAATGGAATTTTCGTCAGTAATTACTTTTATTATTTGATTTGAAGAAATATGCTGCGGAAGCCCACTTTTAGAAACACTCTATGGTAATGCTGATCGGTCATATCCCAATTGTTGGTTTTTGCTTGATGTCAAGACTTTTTGAACGAAAGCCTAGTTCAAAGTCTCAAATAAATTTTCAGATAGCATAGCAGTTAAAGAACCAACTGTCCCCAGACGTTTGTGCTCACACAGTTTCAAATAAAAAATGTGCGAAAAAGACAGAAAATTATGGAAAAGATATGGACTATCGACATCTTACAATATTGGCTCTGCTTCTACTTGGGCCAAAATTGTAAAATGGTCTTATGAATTAGCGATTTCGTTCCAATTCACATTCTAAGTAATATTCGGCATGCTAATTACGTTACCGATTGCCAAATTGCATTATCTATTATAGTTTAATTAATGTGTCTAATTAATTGATATGTACAAATATTTTTTGTTCAAGTGAAAGGATGATCAAAATAGCGTAATAGAAATGACGAAATTTTGGACACTTCGTATTCCGAAAATAGTACTGAATAAAAAACAAAACAAGATTGAAAACAATCCGTGACGACGTAAAAATGTACAATTCAGTTTGGTAATAAGGTCTGGATGAAATGAGTGATTATGGTAAAAAATACATGAATGGTTGAAAACATGACCATGACAGAGCCCAGCGTAGAAAATATGATAACTTTCAGTTCGTTGTAGACTGAGTTTTATCTAAATTGCGAGTCAGACTTGGCCAAAAACTGAAAAATAATATATTTTATTCGACTTAAATCAGTTTGTGCTACTATAGTGCGCTTTTATCAATCTAAAGGTTATATTTGAGTCATTTCTTTACAGTTGGTTAAGCTACTGTTGGCTACTGTCTTCGAGAGTATTATTAAAATGTCAACATTTCTCATCTATCAACTAATTTTAAGTAATTTCTGACAATATCCGTCTACCAAATAAACAAATACACATGTCCAATTGGAAACTTCACATTTTAAATTTAGAATGCGCGGATTTTCATTTCGATCTTATTTTTATCGAATGAACCATATTTGAGAGTCAATAATGAATGGTGATAATTCGTGGTCCGACCATTAAATGTCTTAGAGAATGTGTTAGTTTGTTAAAAATGTAGATAACGAAATTCAATGAGACGGGTTTTGCATTCAATAAGCAGTTGCAATCAAGCGTAGTAGACCAGCGCCTACTATTTCGTCGGGTGCTTGATTCAGTTCGTGTTCATTCTCAACGGCCTTTTCTACATAAACATTCAGCGATATTCGATATTTCAAACTTGGCATTTCACTTTGCATCTTCACAACGTTCAATTAGTACACGTTTTAAAGAAAAGTAATTATTGTTTTAAAAAGTATTGGTATTTGGTATTAAAGTATTGGTAGTATTTCTAAGTGACTTCATTTTCCTGTTGGTATGAAAAACATTTATATCTTATGTTACACAAAATTATGAGCATTTTGAATAATAATTAATAACTATTAACTCTATAGTTACTTTTGTGTTATTTTTTATATTTTGAAACTGTATTTAACTTGATTGGTGGGAAAGTACATTACATATTTTTAAAAATATTTACTGTATAGCATATCAATGTCATGTAATATGCTCATTATCCGAAACTATTTGTTGAATTCCGATGAATGTTCATCATTGGTTTGTGGACGGTAAATTCCGTCACCGGTACCAGACTAATGTGACTAATGATTTTTTTTCTGTTAACAGCAGAAAGTATTAATAATAATTTTACACAAATTATAATTTAATAAAAGAAAAAATTAAAAGATGTACCCTTTCTCCGTCCTATATAGAGAGTTCTTTGATATTCCGCCCCCAATCCCCGTTAGCAGTTCGACTAATAAAAGAATGAATTTCCGCGCCGACTTTTCCGCTGCTTCCGACAATTACATTAGAATTGCCTCCCCAACTACAACGTTTCGACCAGTTACTAACTCAATTAAACGTCTTCGGTAACTTTTAAAATAATTTACGGCCAATTCGGCAAAGTAGCGAGCCAGCTATCGGCGTCGCCGTCGCCCCGCTCTCGCCGACTCTAATCCCATCATAATATCGGAGACTCGCTTCCGTCATATCCACGACGAAAATCCTTTTATATCCGGACAAATTGGAGTTGTCGGCCTGGAGGGTAAGCCGACAGATATCGGCCATAGTCGAGTGTCAAATGTCATAGAGAGATAGCGATCGCCGTAGTATCTAGGGGATTGAACCATCTATATTTTAAGACGATTAAAATTAAGAAGCTCCGAAGAAACTGGAAGAGGAAAGAAAACAGTGACGTATCGGTAATGAGAACAAAGTTTTAAAACTTCTTCAATGCGGTGATTATAAATTGATGTCCTCTAAAACTATTCTATATTTAATAGTAATTATCTCTTTACTCTTTGAATAAATCATCCATCGCTTATATTATAACATGACATCAACAATATACTGTGGTAACTGCTAATTGGTATATAAATAAAAATTAGTATCAGCCTTGGGGAATACGGTGGATAGGGTAGCACTTTAAGCCATTTTAAGCGTTGTCGTGCTGAACAAAACTATTGTTATATCTTTTCTTGTATTGCGGCCGTTTTTCGCGCAGTGCTCGCCCAATTCCATCAAATGTAATTGGTAGCGATCCACATTGATGATCTCATTAGGTTTTTGTAGCTCATATATACCACTCCAAGCTAATCCCTGCAAATACAGAGCATGAGCATGAGCTATGAAGCTCAAGAGGTCCCAATTAATTTATAAACTTATATAATTTCTGGTGCTGTATTTTTTCTCAATATTAAAAGACATTTCACACATCCAACTCAATAACAGCAACAATATTATACTTACATATGAAAACATCCATCAAAAACTGAATATTATGTACGATCAAAACATTTTAGTCACTGATCACCTGAGATGTTACCTAAAAGATACTGTTCCATGTAATAATTAATTTAATTAACATTTAATATAAATTTTTTAAACTCTAATAACAATATAAAGTTATGGAAACTAGTTTCAGTCACCGTTTGAAAAACATTTTTCCATTGAAATAACAAAAAATCTACCTACAATAAAATTAAACCATGTGTTTCAAACTTTCCCGCCAATCTAGTGAGTCAAGATACTTACTAAAAACAAGACACCGATATAATTAATATCATGACATAAATGTTTTTTTTAAGACAATTAAATGACCTATGAATAATATTGGTTTTGTTTTCATATACTCTGATAATTTTTTCACATTAAAAAGGTAGTTATGGAGAATGCATTGTTCCAATATATGTTAAAAATATATTTTCAAAATATTTTCTATCATTTTCTAGTTATCTTTCTACAAACCATGCACTAGTCAGGGTATGCTTCATCGATATGAACAAGTGCTGATCAGAAAACCCGATGTGTACGCTAGGAACGGTAAAATTGCTCATTTTTGAGCTACAACAGTGTATCCCTCACAACTCTTGCAACATGTAGCCGAACTCTGGCATACAACCGAATACAATTTTAGAAGCTCATAATATATTATGCCTTGCTGATCCCACCATATGCACAGTAAGACCTTATGTTCACGAATATTTCGCTACGGTGTCGATGTAGATGCCTCTTCTGGATTAACCCATTTTGCACTTGGGATTATCGTTATAGAATCACTTTACATCCCCAGTCACAATACGCCATAGAGAACATTTTTTTCTTTGATTCATAAGCGATGAAACTACTCTGTTGAAACGATCGGTTGAGATGAAACTTTCAGTTAATTTTTGTAGCAAATTTCTCTTCTATTTTGAAAACTTCGAACTTGTTTGGCCCTCCAATCCGCCATTTGTCACTAACATCAAAATCATCACTTTTAAATAGTTGAAACCATAACTGAGAATGTACAATGGCGGAACAACATTACCACCACCTTTTAAAGTGTTTGATAGGTTTCGGCACTATTTTTTTTCAAAAGCCTCTAAAAAAGTAATCAATACCAAAAATGCCGTTTTGAGCATTCCAAGGTTTTGGTCTATATACATTAAATAATTCAATAATAGTACAAGGAAAACTGCTATTCTATGTAGAGAAATGTTAAACCATGAAATATAATACTTAAGTTAGGTTATTTAACAATTGTTTACATTCATATTTTACATTTTTACCAATAGATATCAGTGATCAAAATACACGCAAGCACCTAATCATTAATTTATTTTGTTTAATAGTTATAAGTTATTATTCATCAAACAGTTTTCAGATGCTACCTTCCAAATCTCAACAAACAATCGCGATTTTTGTATCTACCAAGGTTTTATAACCTAATATAACTAAGTAATTGAAAATATATATGATATTATTTACACCAAATCATCTTTTAATATTGAACAGAATTAAGTGCAAAAATATTGTGACGTCAAGACCATACAATTACAAAAACATTAGTAATTGTCAGCAAAAATTGCAGCTAACATGGGTTATTGGGAACTGGGAAAGTATCATAAAACATTTTGTTTAAGCATTCGATGTAATTCTACATCACTACGTTATATCACGCTGGATAAATGCCGAATTAGACGAGATAGTCACCCCCTTACCGAAACCGTTCGTTTGGCTTTTTCCTTGAGAGGAAGGGTGGTAAACAGCGAACCCCAGGGGGAAATCGGCTGCTGGCCCTATATCAAAGCCGCAGGGGGTTCCAACGTTCCCGCACCGAGGTGGTTCAATAAATTACTCGCGCTTTATTATCGCTTTGTGATCGGAGATGCTATCGTGGCCGAAACTTTTTATTTGACCATTTTCTCGGTCGCTTATCGACGGCTGAGGTCCATTCTGGCCTGGGGGAACTGTTAGCGTGTTCCGAGCGGAAATGAACGAATTTTCCACTCTTACTGGTAGAAGTGCAGTTTTCCCAATAGGCGGAAAAATGTATCGTTTTGCTAGTCGACCGAAATCTTTCCACTTTTTTACCGGCAATGTCGAAACGATTACTACACCGACACACCATAAAATGGAAAATAAACTAAACGAGCGCATTCTTTATAAACAGTGTTCGATACCCTTTCGCCTGAGCGATACGACTCTTTTTATTTCGATTCGTTCCGGTTAAAATCCGATCAGCACTTTCGACGAAACCCCAAAAACAAGACGACAAATCCCCTAACGACGAGGTGGACGAATAATAAAAAACTGAACGAACTCGAAACCCCAAAACATCAACCGTTCGACTTTTTATTCCGGCCATTCGGACGGACAACCACCGGAGAATCCGGCGGTGTCGTGCACCGAACCCCCCGGACCCATAAAACGCACCTCCACCTCCGGCCGGCGTTCCGTTTTAGGTGAGGTTGGCCATTTCCGGACCGTGATGATGATGGCCGAAACGTGCAGGCGTCTGCATATCCGACCCAAAACAACACACACGAAAAAAAAAACAAACACGAACCGAGTAAAATAAAGCTGAACGAGCATCACTAAAATCCGAAGAGTGGTCGGTTTGATTGGCCGTGGGAACGACACATTGGCCCGTATAAAAGTTTTACTTGTCGACTGACTGCGGTCACTTTTACGTCCTTTTGTTTTCTTGCGGATTCGACGGAGGTCGTTCGGACGCCTCTTCAAAATGGAACATGATCGGCAAACTTTCAAACCGAAGTCAAATCATGCTTTTCGTACAGAACCGTGCCATTTGTCTCATATGAGATTCGGGGATGATAAAATGAAACCCTCGGTATAACGTTATTTAGGACAGTCGGTTGGATAAAAATGGCAAAAAATCGATCCCGATTCTTTTATTTTCTTAAACTATCTGCTGAATTTCAATGGAAATTGTTTCTTCTTTTTTCGTACTATGGAATTTTTTTTCCTGAAATAGGTTTAGACAAATATGTTATAAATTATATTATTTATATGTAAATGATGTAGGTTAGTGTTTCCTCTTTTTGGAAAAATAGAATTTAAAAATATATTAATTAGCCAGTAATTATAGGAGCTATATTTTTATTTGCATGTATTTTGATCAGCAATATCTATTAATAAAAATAGGAAGTAGCAATGATAAACACCTGTTAAATATCCTAACTGTTTAATTCATTGGTTTTATCGTCCTCTGTATAAACTAACTTCATTATTATTAAGTTCTTTAGTGTACAAAGACGATAATCATGAAATATTGAATAGTACAGTTTCGACAGTAGTTACTTTTGTTGTTTAATCAAATTGTTTCAGAAGTATATGGTGATGTTGCTCTATCATATCCCAATTGTTGATTTTCACGATAAAAATGATGATTTTGATATCAGTGACAAATACATTCGACTCTTTAACAATTCCATGATTAATTGGATGAAATCCCAGACTAAACCAAACTAAAATTTTCAAATAATTTAGCAGTTAATGTTGTTATATTTCCAGGCATGTGTTGAAAAGATCTAAAGGGCGTCACCTTTTCTTTGTTTGCCATGCAAACGAAAAGGAGTTATGGCTTATTGTGATTGGCGATGAAAAGTGAAAAGTGGATCTACTACGACAATCTGAACCGCCAAAAAACATGAGTAAGTCTAGGAGAGTCATATGCATTGAAACCGAAGCGGAATATCCACGCCCATAAAGGCTTGCTATACATATGATGAGATGAGCAAGGTGAAGGTTAGTGTTGCGAACAAACTGACCCAAGTATTGTTGCAGCCATGTTCTTACATAACAACGCCCGGCTGCGTGTTGCCGTAGTTGTAAAGCACTGTGGAGTTCGAATGATTAGGAAGTTATACCTCCTTCTGATTACCATTTTTTCAGACATGCGGTTTTGAAATATTAAAGAAGTACGAAAATGGATTACTGTCAAACAAACAGTGTCCTTTCAACGCCGTAGTCATATTTCCAAAAAGATGGGAAGAAATTGCAGATATTTTGATTAACATATAGTATACCAATTTTTTACAATTTAGCATTTAACTTGCATAATAATGATTAGAATCCATGCAAGGACCTACTATATATATGGTATAGCTTGACATTGACATACATATTAGGATAACCAATTCGGTGCTAAAATTAAGTATTTTTACACTTGGGTTACTCATACGGATTTTGAATAACTGACTGTCATTAATTTAATATTAAATAATAATAAATTTAAAATTATGTATAGTTGTGCTTTCAATAGAATTAACAAGCAGATGTATATTATATATTATAACATTCCTTAGAAAATAAATTGGAATCTTGGATAATTCGATCAAATATTTTAACTTAACTTTCATCTTACTTTACTACACACTTGTATCATTAAGTATTCAGGAAATTACAGAGTTCTTTCGAAAAAAAGTTTATACAATATGATACGTATTATTTTGAAAATCTATTTTATCTAATCGTTGTTGCCTTGAAACTTTTATTTTTTGACAAGCAAAATCTCCCACCCACATTAATGCACATAAATGGTATTAAAACACCAAATGTGTCAATGACGATATAAAACTAAATATATAACGAGGCTATTAAATTTATACTTCAAATGTATACACGTTAAATGTGTACATATCCAATTTCACTTTGTAAAGAAAATATTAAATAATGTATAATTAATCTCACATGATGGACAATTTTTGGGATTCGCTGTAGCTGTGATGGCGGAATATTACTTCTACTTCTCCTCTCACTTTTTTACTAAATGTATCCATAGATCATGATTATATCAGTGATCTGAAAAACTGTTATATAGCGCTTTATTATTTTTTCCATAACTTAATTTATCATAATTAATAAATAATTATCCACCAACCTATTACTAAATCCAGCTAATGAAGTATTTCTGTATTTATTTAATATAAAAAGTTGACAATTTTGTAACATTGACTAGTATTGGGCATTAAGCAAAGAAAACAATGATTTAGAGTTAAATTAATTTATTACTGAAATGTTTTATTGTTGCAGCATTTTGATTGTCGAAACCACATCCGAGTTATTCAGTCCATGAGCAACGGCGAGAGATTGTACGTCTGCGGAACCAACGCTCACAACCCCAAAGACTGGGTCATTAACGTAAGTACATATTATCATTATTATATTTAATTGCGATATTTCCAGCACAATAAAAGAGCACTTGCTCCTATTTAGTTGTAATTAAAAAAGTCATCGTCGCTACGGCGACGCGAAACAAAACCCGAAATTGCCGAAACTGTTGGCGCTCTCTCGTCCCCGTCGTCCCCAAAATCCACTCAGGACTCGCGGCCGCTTTCAATTAACAATTCAAGTCGCGCTTACAACAATTACGATCGGGCTCGAGTCGAGCGTTTTCATTATTCGCCGCTGCCGCGATAAATTTTCAATGAGCCATCCGGCATAATTTCCGTTTTCGGCTACTTTCGCAGGACCTTCTACCCCCGTCCTCCCCGGATTTCGCTCTTTTCGCTACTCCCCTAGACCTTCGAGAGCTTAAAGAATTCGAAGAATTTAGTGGATTATTTAAATTTTCGAATAATTTTCGATGCGTAATTGATGAGGGATGATGCTGACACGAATTATTTAGATGGAATTAAAAAGGGAACGGGACGCCTAAAAAAATGAAATACCAATTTTTGAGCAATATAAATTTCTTCGTCAAAAATATAATCGATCAAATGCGTTTTAACTGTATATTCTGGAGTAACTATTTTTGATTAAAGGGATGCACAAGCTAACAATGAAAAAAAAATGGGAACATGGGAAAACCTATGCTTCATTGATTATTGCTCTTGAAAAAAGGAATACTGTCTCTGCAATATTCCTAAACATTTCGCAACATATATTTGATGTTTGACGTCGATAACCCAACATATTCAAGGCATATCTCTGTCTAGAATAATGGAATAGGCACAAGTGGTAGTCAATAAGATTGACAAATAGACTAGAGCCTGGGAAATATAACTCAACCGCATGCCCGATTCTTCAAGCAGTATCACCAAAATATCTCGGTATCAATGTCGGCAGCAGGTTAAATCGGATACATTACGTCAGACAAAAAAGCAGAACGAATCAGGGCTGAAAATTAAGGAAATGGTTACTGGCTACTGGGAAGATACTCCTAACTTGACCTAAAATTAAAGAGATTGATTTATCTGTCTGTCATAAATCCTATTTTGGCTTATGGAGTTGCAATAAAACATCAAACTGACTTGTTATCCAACGATGATAAAACAGAATTCTTCGATTTATTACCAGTGCTTATTGAAGAACTACACGATGACCTCGAAGTCAAATGAATTCACGAAGTTATCCAGGATTTCGCTTTAAGACATGAAATAGGGTTATTAACTCACTGCAACAAACTCATTGTCACTGCAACGTAGATGCAATACAGCTACTAGACATAACGGAGGAACTAACAAAATTGAACCGAACCAAACCACTTGAACTTTTATAGTATATAAGTATTTTAACCTTAACTTAGATTATGTACTATAATTTCATTATAATTTGGGAAATACATGCTAATGTATTTATTTCATACTCATCTTTTCTGTATACTAATGTAAATACTACTGAACAATAGTAATACATTATTTTAGAAATCAATGTAATTAATTTTTAAAAAAATGACTGTCGTTGAATATGAAGGAAACGAACGAAGATGTTAGTCCAATTTTAAATTAATTATACAGCTCATGGGTGGATACTGCGTGAAGATTTCAAAATTTCTTTCCATGCTCCTTGATTAAGGAAGGATACTAATTTTCTATATTTTATATATGAATGGGACAGCAAAGCAAAGGGTCTGTCAAGAAAATTACTTTGTACAAATCCATAAAAAGGTATTTCTCTCGTCATTGCGTGTAAAGTTAGGCTTAATAACCATAATGACAGTATGCTAAATATTCCTTATTTTTTGAGATATGTTATTGAGGTCATGTTATGACAGAATTATGGGCAAGTTGATTTCTTGATCATTTTTTCCTTGCTGTTCATTAGGTGCCATCATAAGCTCTGTTATTCTGGTATCCAAACCAAAATAGATCTCGAAAATATTTTTTAAATACCATTTAACATTTAAGCTCGAAGAATGCATCGAAACATTTGTGATATTATTTTTACATATTTTTTTTTAATTTATATATTACATTGTTACTAGTCATTGCGGACTAACCTAAAATTTGTCTTTATAATAACTTAAATATACGAATTTATCTAGGAGGAACCATCGGCTCTATCTCATTATCTGGTGTAATAACGTTTATGTATTAACACCGCTGGTTTTCTATTAAATGCACTTCGCTATACTATAAAAGATGAAATAGTTTGATTCTTTTGAGTCTGTGTCCTATTCTGGTCCTTTTCAGTAGTTTTAATGCTTCGATATTAACATGAGAATGGAGTCTATCCTCATGTCTCCTTAGAATTTCCTTGATTTAGTGAACAACAGACTCTATTAGAAACCTCTGTGTAAATAATTAATCCTGTAGTATCTGGGTGCACCTACAATACTTCTCAGGACTCTGTTTTGGAAAAGTTGTATAGCATTTATATTATTTTTCATGGATTCTCGCATTTATATTCCATCCCCATAATTGAATTCCATACTTAATTACCATACAGATTTATTGTGCACTGATAGTTGTAACTTTCTTTCCATTAACTAACACATTTTCCTATATTTTATCTCCTTACAATAGATAAAACAGTAAAGCTTGCTGTAAGTCATTGTTCGATGAGAAACTCTTTCGACAATTCAGACCAGAAACTGTTCAACCGATCATTTAAATATGACTAAACAGGTTTATGTAAATTAGTTGACAGATGGTTTCGCAATATAACTAAACAACTACGCAAATGTAGCATCACGAACGAATAGCTACACCGAATCGAAAAAATACACAAACAGCAAATAAAACGCGATTTTTTTATTCTGTAACGCTGCGTCCGATAGGACTCGATAGTATAGTCCGCAATAAACTTTTCCTTCCGCAAATTTGAATTTCAATTTCGCGTTGTCATAAAATGAGGGCTTTACATCAACCCTTTCCCCTACCATCACACACGCATACACGCGCCCTTTTATACGTGTACCCGATCGTCCTCTCTCTGTTCCACTGTGTCTGTGTCGGTGAAATATTATTATTGCCTTCCCGTTGGCAATTAGCGCTATCAAAATCCCCAAAATTTAATTGTATCCCACCCGGATCGCCAATAAAAATACATCTAATTTGCAGATTTCTGCACGAAATTAACGGTTTGTTCGTGGATTGTGGTGTAGATTATTTTGTTCTTTGTTTTTTTTTTGTTTATTCGGCCACAGTTGGCCGTTGGCGATAGGAGAAACGCGGGAGATAATGCGGCGAGTAAATGAAGTATTGTTCTTGGGCCTGTGGCGGATCAGATTAACATAAAATGTTTCCCGTTGAAAGCGTTTATTACCTTGTATGGTCGAACGAGACGATGTTCAGTAAATACAACATGCAATGGAGACATTTTCTGATTGACTAACTTAACAGTTTATAGAAATAACCGAATAAGACAACATTTTAGTTATACATAATTTAATTTGTTTTATTATCTTATTTTATAATTATAATATATTAATATTTATTATAATATTATTAATATTATATATATATATATATATATATATATAATTATTTATAAATTATAGGATCATTTTTTAACAGACTAACCTATCCGTTTCTCTACTTCTTAATCAATACTTAAGCCTCAACCATTTTACATGTTGCATCACTATATTTTTATTTTCTCCATTCTTCTTTTTTCCTAAACTCCAACTTTATACATGGAGAAACTTAATTAGACCTGTCATATTTTAAACCAAAACTTTCTAGGTTATTACATGCCACTTTTTTCCAACTCCGTTAAAATATTGAACAAACGCCATATCATATTTAATTAATTAAATAGTTAAGAGCATCCTACCTGCCCATTCACCCTTTCTCTCCAGGGTTTTAGTAACTTTATTAGTCATATATTTAATTTTCTTTCTACACTCACTCACTTAATTAACGTTTTCCTCATATCTCACTCTCTTTTGCTATTGTAACAAATCTACTACCTTCAAATCTATATTGACCAATACGGTAATAATATATGATAAATAAATATATTTCTTATATATTTTCATTTTTAACAAAGAAATCCAACCGACTTCAAAATATAAATAAGGTACTCACTAAAAAGTAAAAAAAATAAACAAAACGTTTTAAAATAAAGTAACAGGGCAATTGAAAAGTTCCCGGTCTGGCACATAGATGGCGCTACTAGATTTAAATCCGTATGTTTTTTAGCTAGCCCTAACCCTCAAAAGATGCATGTATAATTGATATATTTGACAGCTGTCGGATCATTAGTTTGTGAATTATAGCATTTTGACTGAAGTAAGTTTTGTTGTTGTGGAAAAAATGGATTAAAAGGAATTTCGCGTGTTGATATAATACAATGGTGGTGAAAAAATACAGTTGAAGCAAAAACTTGATGCCGAGTTTCCGGACACTGCCCCAGGTTAATCAACCATCAAGGATTGGTTTGCTAAGTTTAGACGTGGTGAAAGCAGTGGACGCCCAAAAGAGGTTGGTACCGACGAAAACATTTTTAAAAATCCACAAAACGATTTTGAATGACCGTAAATTGAAATTGAATGAAATAGCAGACATTCTAAAGATATCAACTGAACATATATATCATATCATTCATGAATATTTAAGTATGAGAAAGTTATTTGCAAAGTGGGTGCCGCGCGGGCTCATTTTTGGCCAAAAACAACGACGAGTTGATGATTCAGAGCAGTGTTTGAAGACGGTCAAGCGTAATAAACCCAAGTTTTTGCGTCGATATATGACAATGGATGAAATATGGCTCCATCATTTCACTCCGAAGTCGAATCGACAGTCATCTGAGTGCACACGATGAACCCGCTCCAAAGCGTGGGAAAACGCAACAGTCTGGTGGCAAGGTTATGGCGTCTGTATTTTAGGATGCGCATAATTTTCAATAAGTATCTTGAAAAAGGAAGGACCATCAACAGCGACTATTACATAGCGTACATAGCGAAGGACGAAATCGCCAAAAAACCGCCGCATTTGAAGAAAAAGAAATTGCTGCTTCACCAAGACCATGCACCGTGTCGCAAGTCAGAGAAATTTTCGTCGAATGAAAAGGTGATTGCCGAAACTGAGGGCTATTTTGAAGCTAAGGGCAAATCGTACTACAAAAACGGTATTGAAAAGTTGAAGGGTCGCTATAATCCGTGTATCACCCTTGAAGGAAATTTTGTTGAATAAAAAAAAACTAATTTTGCCAAAAAAATGTGTTTTACTCTGGTAGGCCGGAGACTTTTCAATTGACCTGTTATGTACATAATAATCCTTGTAATAACTAAATAAAATAAACAAAAACCTTATTTAACCTGTCTACTACACGTATTTTATATTCTACTATATATACACAATTTAGCTTAATATCTACCTAAACCGATTTATCTATTTACAACATCATTTTAACTACGCCAACTGATCACTTGAAGTCGGTGCCAGAAGATTCGATAGACAGAAAAATATAGTGGCAATGATAAGTAGTAGGTAGCAATGCATCCGCAAATTCTGTAATTAACTGTGCAATGTTTGATTTGGGCTAGCGATGTCATTAATTTCCGCTAAACTTTTCCTGCTACGATTTTTTGAAGGCTTTTCTAATATCACTAATGATTTAATGCTTAAATCACCTTTGATATAAATAGGCCTTTCAGATTAAATAAATCGTTTAATTCAGACACAGACAGCTTCATCCCATGAACCATCAACCAATCCTTATTGAAAATCTATAGCATTACTTCTGCAATGAGAGCATCTCCTATACGACGTAAGACTATCAAAGATCATAGACTGTTGTTAACCTCAGTAACGTTTCACTCTTAACAACTTTAAAATCGATTCCAGGACCTCTCATCTTATATTATTTTAGAGTGATACTCTTTGGAGTATGATTTATTATCTCAACATCTTGTTATTTACTTCTACTCGGAGTAGCATTCAAATTATTATTAAAATTAGAAGACCTTTTTATCCATCAGTTAATTTTCAAAGAGCATCAACAGATTCCAACGTAATATCATTATTGATGGTTTAAAATTTCTGAAGGTTAAATTCGGCATAATATGTACAAAAAGATTATGAATGTACCTTGGTAATTTCAATGTTAGATGTTTCAACCTAAAAGCACATATTTTATTCAATACAGCAAAAATTACTCACAACCAAAAATAATCAGTATCGTAAGATCTCGGTCGTAAACAACCATCTATTTTACAAAAAAGAAGAAAATAAACTGAATTTATTGAATCACTACTTAATAAAAAACGGGTTTTCTAAAATGAATTTTATTTATGAAATATAAACATCAAAACTGAAATAATTTACTCTAGATATAGTCCTTTGTAACATCAATTTTAATCTTACATTATACACAGTGTTGTTCTAAATATATTCGATTGTTATAGGATTAAACGTTCTTATTTTAATTCCATAACATTTACATTGTGAATGTTATCTTGTTATAGACTTAAATATTATTAATGCATTAAAAATATTCGACTAGATAAATATTTAACGGATTAACATGATGTATAAATAGTGTTTTACAAATTTAAATTTTTAAAAAGATATATTGAATAATTACATATAGTCGATTATTTGCATTTCATGAATTTTGGAATTTCTTTGGGATAGAATGCTCTAAAATTAATTTATCTAGACACCAGATATCATAAAATACCCGGCGCCGTATTAATGACGCTATGTATATATATCAGACATCTGACATATACACATATTTATATATTAATGAGTGATATTCATTTTATTTTATATATAATTCTATTAATATAATTTTATTAATATATAATTCATTTATTAATAAGGTGTTAAGCCACCACCAGCTTTTAAAACAGCTGCAATTCTTCGCAGAATAAATTCGTAGTATCATTCCTATAACAAACCGTTCGTCTCGAAAACTCCCCTTAACGGTTCAATTATATTGAGGCCTTGCGATTATGCTAACCAGATGGACATGTTTTATGGTATTCTAATACTCCTTAAATCAAGACTGAGCCTTTTTGACCGCGTGTATAGGCACAATATCATCGTAGAGTATGGCAGCGTTTGGCAGCAATATGCTAGTCATGGATAACTTCATCATTGAGGATACGGAGATATTGATTCCTCATGACAACGACCACGTCCCAGTGGTCGTTTCTTTGGGGGGTAGGTGTTACATCATGCGTCTTTTGGCCAAGTACTACAATGCACGTTCAAGTACTTGCGTTAAAATCGAATGGTGCAACAAGTGAGATGTTTAAAAACAAACGTTGTTGAGATAGGAGTTTTAACCTGTTTTTACACACAGTATCGTTTTGTACCGCCGTTCAACAACTCGCCTTTTCTTTTCGTTAAATAAATTAGTTTTAAAAGTAGATTAAAATTTTATAGATTTAACTCCTTCACATTTGTCAACTTACAAAACGTGGCTTGAGAAAAAAACGTTATAAATACCGTATATTTAGTCTAACTGACACATGTTTTAAACACTATACGTCCCATAAGTAGCGCAGTTAGGTTCGATTGCGCAGAGATCATAAAGATGTTTTCTTTTGAACCATTTTAATTAATAGGAGCTTACCTATCAAGAGAAGGAACAGCTTATCAGGATATAAAAAAGGTCATGGTTGGGTTGGTTAACGTTCGACACATATTTAAAACATTCCTTGACATAGTTTAGTTCAATTCAGATGAAGTAAAATAACGCTTATTATAAAAGCATATAATTTGTTTAATATCAATAATTCATAAAAACATATAATTATAGTTATTCGTTGTTATTACTAATAATGTATAACATATTATAAACTTTTAACCAAAAAGTTATAAAATTATTCGTACTATTGCTTCCGGTGGTCCCATTCGCCACTGTATACTTAACGAAACAATGTACCGAAACGGCCAACCAACTCTAATAAAGATAAAAACCGGGCAGCTTAATATTAAAACGCGGTAATTGCTACAGTAACAGTAACGAGTTCCCGGACGTAAACATAATTTCCTAACCTGAACTGCAACATAAACAATTCAATACAATTCCGAAATTGTTGTCAAGTTCGGACAATAGTTCGCCGAAACTTTGCCACGAAAACGAGCAAACTTTCCGATCTGAAACTCATAAAAATTGCTCGTTGTTTTTTTTCTTCTCTCTCTTAACTGCCGACACAAAAAAGAAACCATTAATTAAACATTGAGAAAAAGTTAAAGACAAGGTATCATCCTCTGATTATATATTAATTGAAAAAAGCGGACTTACGTGTTCCTTCAAATGTAATGCACGGTGAAATTGTAGTACAGGAACACCGATGGAATATGAAGAAATACGTTTAAATAATCATTACATGACAGAACGTGTAATTTTTTAAAAAACTTTTATTCGTTATCGATACAGTGTGGTCACGCGAGCTAGGAATCTAAAATTAAAGAGAAAAATGCTTGACCCATTAAAGGCAAAGGTGAATAACACTGGGAACATATATAAACTCTAAATTATAATGATTTTAATGAATTATCATCAATTCTGATGTCAAAATCGATTAATTAGGGACAAGTTAGAACTAAAGGTGTTCTCTTCCACTGCTCCATGATATTTTCTCTAAACTCTTTCATATCAAATTGTCAGTTACTAAAATCTTGAAAAAATTCTCGTTAAAATGATTCACAAATTATTGAAATTCAATGTCAAGTATTTTCCCAGTCTGGTATTCCTATATCTGGCCATTTAATGATAGTTATTTTAATGTCTCATTAAACCTTGAAAAAAACTCTAAAACTCTTTAAACTTGTTGCGTGGTTGTCGAACATAAAATTGAAATATAACATTAAAAATAATTTATTCAAGATTGTATAAAATGTTATGGATTATACTCAAAAATCCTAAATGCATGTATAATTTATTTCCGATAATGTTATATTATTATATATCGATTTCACAATTTTTTATAATCCTACGAAAATTTTAAATAATTGATATTACTAATAAATCTATTTTATTTTTTCGTCAATTCTTACGTTTTCTTACATCATTAAAATAAATATAAAGATCAACTGAAGGCAAACAAGTAATATCTGTCCAATATAACTTAAATGTTCAATATTCATCATCATTCTACTCGGGAAAAGTGTCAACTTCTCAACCAATACGGTGCTGTTGGTGCTGCAGAACTTATTATCCACTAAATTATTCTTCGGGATATTCTTCACTAAATCTTATAGTCTCAGACGATGCCAGACTCCTACCTTTTACATCGCTTTCCATGATAATGATCCATATCCTGGTCGCTGCTATTCTTCCACCCAAAAGATCGATTTTGCCATAAAAGTCTGAATATAATTCATTCACATTTCATTTTCAGATATGTCCAAAACATTGTAGCTCACGTCTCTGAATTTGTTGATTCTGCACTATAGCATTTGAAAAACGTACATGAAAGAACAATGTCTGTCGAAAAAGGTGGCTTTTAGTTCCACACGCACCATGTTAGAGAAGTAAAAACTCCTGTAACTTAGCAACCAACTGCAAATTTAGTTTATTACTTCAGCGGTTATTGTCATTTTTTTCTCGTGCCAAGTGCACTCTAACTGGATGCCTTTAAGATTTACCCACAGGCAGTTTTCTGGGCCCATTTTTATATATTATGTATACAGCTGACCTATCGACCTCAAGAAACACTACTGTTGCAACATATGCTGACGATAAAACCTAGCGTATCAAAGCAAATGAGACAAAATCTACCCATGTGACATTCACCTTTTGTAAAAGAACATGCCCCTCAGTAAAATTGAATAATCATATACTTCCGCAAGCAGACCACGTTAAATATCTGGGAATGAACTTGGATCGACGTTTGACATGGAAAGAACATATAGTGACAAAACGCAAACAGCTTGGGCTTAAACTAAACCAAATGTATTGGCTGATAGGGCGTAAATCTAAATTATCATTAGATAATAAGGTTTTGCTGTTTAAGTCAATACTTAAGCCCATTTGTACCTATGGTATTGAACTGTAGATAGATAGATATCCTCGAGAGGTTCCAGAATAAAGTGTTGCGACTCCTCGTCGATGCCCCATATTACGTGTCCAACAAACTGATTCAGCGTGATATCCCCATAGAACCCATAACGAGTGTGACTCGGAGTGATAGTACGAAGTACTCTGAAAGACTATTAGTCCATCCCAATGCACTCGCCAAACAGTTAAATGTGCGCGATGACAGTGAAGTGCGTAGACTCAAACGCAAACTGCCATACAAACTCATTAATAGACACATCGAGTGAGATTTAATAATCTCTAGAATAAGCTAGAATAGTTTTTAGAATAAGTTAGGATATACCTTAAAATAAGTTAGAATAGTATCTAGAATAAGGTTTAGATTATAAGTTGTACAGTAGATCACTTACTGAAGTGATCTTCTACATGTCAGGATAGTTATATTATATAACTGAAATCATATAATAATACTTATTACCCACGGGCAAATTGTTGACGTTCTAGGAGATTAATAAAAAAACGGAAAAAATATACCGAGATGGGCTGCGAATAAGCCAAGAAACTAACACGATTTCGAGGCAGTTCATGGGATTGCATCGACGTATTCCGAAGATGTTTGGCCGCTTCCGCCATTAAACATTCACACCTGCAACTCTGCCGCATCTTCCGGACACCGAGGCTCGTTTTCCGGCGGGGCGCGATCCATATTTCACGCTACACCGGAACAAATTGACGTATCGGCCTTTTTCGGTCCATTTTTGCTTTATTTAAGTGACGTTTCCGCTATCGAGACGTGCCCGAAACAACAATTGCGAATAATAGTGTCGATGGCTGCACGAACACCCGTACACCGTTTATTTATTGAACTGGTTCCGTGAGGATATCCGAAAATCTAACTAATCGGGGTACTTCCCATCATTATGAAACTATTCAAATAAATGGTAATTGTTGCCAAGGGCCATCTAGCGTTTCCAATGGAAAGTTCCACATTTTTAGCCACTTTATTCTAAATATTTAAACATTTTAACACGCTTTTTGTTCCTTACAAAGAGTTGAAAGTTGATACCATATTGAGATGGAAAATAAACCGATATAATTGTTTTACTTGCACACGCATATTCGCAGAAATGACGGAGAAATTAATTAATTTGGCTATGTAATATCATCTATAAACAGTAATAATTATTGTGTTGACTTCATTCCTACGTTTTCATTATTGTTTACTTCGATATTTGCTGTTGAAGACAATGGTAATCAGAGAACTGTAACAGGCAAGAAATGTAAATAAATGGACCCAGACATCAAGAATAAAAGTCAACAGGGGCAAATCAGTGCATATTGAATCCACTTGCGACTAAACTGTTCATATATCGATAGGTATGAATAATACTATTAACCTAAACAGTAACAGTGCTCAATACCTTGGAATTAAAACTTCGTTGGAAGGGGCTCATCAAAAAAATATGAAAGTAACCAACAAACTCGAATTAAAATACAAAAAATATATTGGTTATTTGGAAGAAAATCAAAGGTAAAATCAATTGTTGCTGTACAAGCATAAACCAAAATCTATATGGAATTTAGTTATGGGCATTTTCTGCAAGAAGTTACATCAACATAATGCAGGTATTTCAGAGTAAAGTGCTGAAAAATATTGTAGATACACGCTGATACTATCGCAACAACTTCTTACACCGAGAGCTTCGGATTACAAGAGAACAATAGAGAATTCCTAGAGGAAATTAAAAGATTTGCAACAAGACATGAGAAAATGCTCCACGTCCATATTAGTGCTGCAATTTTTGGACAATACTAAACTTTGTGAGTGAATTTGTGTATTTCTGTAGTGAAGTTCACTAAACGGTAAAAGCACTGAAAAATGCTACTAAGTCTAGAGATATTGTTAGTCGGCAATGACTAGTAATAATATATTAATAAATTTAAAAAATATATTTAAGCTGTTTCCTTAAAACGTAATTGATTGATTGATAACTGAAATAATTTAAAATAGTTTTTCGTTTATTTATAATTTTCTTATTTCAATTATATTAAAATATATTAATCGAACGACTAAAGAAAAGAGAATAATTTCACATATATTATCTATATCATAAAATATATGTCACTAAAATCGATATATAATAAAATTTACAATAATATATATATTTCGATAATATATCTCAAACGACTACATATTAATAGCCTAGTAAATATTTAAATAACAGCTTGGGTAATATTTCCCTTTAAACTGAAATGAAGCAAAATGTATGTCAAATATATGTCAAGATAAAACTAACAGTGTTTTAAATTTATGTATTATTGATTACCTTTGCATTCAGATAGTTGATACTTAAGTAAAAGTAAAAAAAAACATGAAAAGGCGATACCTTAAAATCAATTGCCAATGACAATTTAATGTTCCTTGTATGATTAATCTCAATTTATTATGTAATGATTTGATTTGCGACTAAAGTATTATAGATTTTTATATAAATTATATTCTATAAACGAATAATCTCACACAAAAGAAACAACACAGTTCTAAATAATATGGACATCTGCCACAATCTTTATTTGTTTAAAGCTAAAACTATAATATGGTTTACGGCTGCTACTATATATTTCAAAATAACTACTACGATAATATAACCTCAAAATATTTTAGTTATAGTTAGTTGGTATGTCAAGCAGACCAGGGATGCAGAAAAAATATCTATACATTGATATTTCGATATTTTCTGAAAAAATGGATATATCGATATTTTTAGTCGATGTTTTTAGAATTTTTTTTAGATTAAATTAAATACAATTTTTAATAAACCTTTAAAATTGGTACTTAATTTTAATATCACTATTCTTTAAGAAATTTAGAAAAAAATATATATTTTTGGAGGCTAATTTTTCACTATTTTTATTTTTTCTTAAAAATATCGAATATTTTTATCGGTGGGTAACATCCCTAAATCAGACATTAATAAAATATTGATAGGTTTTCATGAAGATATCACTAGAACAAGCAGGTTTTGGAAGACTGTGTATTTAGTGTATACCTTCCGTCAAACCCCAAATTAAATCAAAGAGATGGATTTAAGGAGTTAAACAAACAGATATCAAGAGTTGGATACTCAATTGCAGTTAAACTGCACTGTATGTTGCCTGCCATTTCGGTTCACCAAATATTTAAACTACTTTCTTACCTATCTATGGACTTTATTTACCAGTTTTAATTAATATTTTTAGAAAGCTAGATTACTTATTTCTATTCTATACACGTTGAACCGTTTTCACTAGGCTTCTTAATTCCATCTTAACCTAACTTCTTCTTATATACGTATGCAACCCTAGAACTAGTAATTGTCAATGGCACTAGACCACACATCTTGCAAACCACAGAATACACAAATATTACCAATTTGCACTTAATTTAGAAATAATATAGTCCCTTACATTTAAAGAGACAATACTGTGTAATAATGTATTTATTATTTTAGCTTGCTGCGTTAACATAACTTTCATTTCATTGGTGACGTAAATTTCCTCCATCCTGAGGTCGGCATTAAATGTCTTCTTTTTCAATAAGACCATTATCCCACAAAGAAAAATGAAACCAAAGGAACCGCGTCCGTGATTCCTATCGATTAAAATGTCGAAACCGTTCGACCGCGGCGAGAACAACGAAGTGCCAGTTCCGGGGGAGTTCTAGCGGAAGTTTGAGCGATTTTCGGCTCGCGAACCACGGACTGGCGCGCCCTTTCGTGCCCGTTGGTCCGGAACGGGGCGCCGAACGATTCCGGCCATTTACAAAAATCACACGGCCCCGCTCCAATTTGTTTCGACGATTCGAGGCCCGTTCGAGCGAGAAACGGCCCGAAATCCAGAAACTAGTGCAGCCGAGAGTCCGGTCATGTCCTCTGGATATTTTCGCTTCTTGTTATTCGACTGCGGTGCTCCGGCTCGTGATACCTAACAGACACAATGTATTAACCGAGGTGGAACGAGAATTATAAAGGAATTGCATTTCTTTTCTAACTAAACTATAAAAACCTGATATTTTAACACAACTATAATCTTTTATGATGTTACATTTGATGTATTTGATTAACTAAATAATACAGTTTCCTTTCATTCTAAGTCAAGGATTCCTGCGACTATAGACAAATATCTAGCAATATCCGTTTCTAATGATTTTTAACTTTTATCGTATTCGTTTAAATAACCATTCACCGGCCGCGAGTGCGAAATGATTCTTCAAATTCATTTAAGATCAGAGCCGGTGTTCGCCATGTCAACTCTTAACACAGACATGACGTTCAACGTGAAGCTACAAACTCATTGACCGATCTCATATTCACTGCATGTTGAGGCTTCTAACAACCTTCGAAAAGTTTTTAAAAACAAACATGAAGATAAGACCAAGAAAGTATTGACATCTATCTAATAGCCTACTATTGTAAATCTCACCGTGGCCCAGTAAGAGTAGTACTGTGGAAGTGTAGGACTTCAAGTATTTGGGATCAGTAATACAGGAGAAGGAAATGGAAGAAGCGGAATCGGCCAAGGTCAGGAGCTGTTGCTTCTCTAATATGATGTGTGGGAAAGACGTACTACTACAATTAAAAAACTCTTTTGTATGGCCCCGAGGTTTGAACATTATTGCAGTTTGAAATATGTTAGCTTGAGTCTTTCAAATGCAACGTCTAAGGCAAATTCTACAAGTTTCTCTCGGAGAATGTGAAATAGTGTTCGGAATCCTGCGGCACCAGCTGATGATGATGCTAATGAGTAACGTCATTTATTAGACTAGGTCTACTATGTACTACCACCTCTAATAAAATGTGTTTTTGGATAATATAATAATATAAAATAGCTGAAAATATCTGGATTTCCTTCATCATTCATTTTTGGTAAAGATCAATTAATGGGATCGCTGAAGTTGAACCATAATTTCAATACATAAATAATTTACAGTCATCAGACACTTCTTGTGTTTGTATATACATTTGAACTTTTTCTAACATTAATATCTTCTTTCGTTTACTTTTAACCATGCTAAGGAACTAGCAGTATTGCATATTGTAATAAATACAACACTGTAATAAATCTAACCAATGTCTGCAGATGGTAGATAATCACAAACTTGAAAAATACTGCTGTATAAATAGTTGTTAGGCAAACACTAAAACTAGGAAGAAAACTACTGCTATTCTATCGGAAATTGTACCAAACGTTTGACAGATTGAATGGTAGGAGTAAATCTCCCAACGATAATATTCAAAAAATGGAAGGAACCATCATAAGTCACACGATGAGGGCCTCGAATGATGGAGGGAATTCGTCATGAAACTTTACTATCTTGATTCACCGCTGGGTTTAACAGTTCTTCCAATAATTAACTTTCTAGAATCTGCATTTGTTGACGACGAGCCAACATTGACCGAATTACAGGTAGCAATAAAAGCATAATGATATGATAAAACTTCTGCATGATTCTCTCGAAGATCGTGTTTAAACAAGCCTGTCGAATGAGTCGAAGTGAACGAATTCCTCCCAGACTTGGGAGACGAAAATGATCTTCTAGATGGAAGACACATCGACTAGCCCAAGGTTACAGAGAATAATTTGACAGATAGACTTATCTTGTCCGAAGTCAGTACAGTTGCCACCGATTGCCAAATGTGGCGAGATCTGGTGAAGTCTTGCGGCATCAGCCAAGTGGATACTCTGCCCCCATGGATACAGATAATTGAAAATATATTTTCAGAATTTGTTAAGGGTGTGGCGTCAATATTTCAATAATAATTTATCAAAATCTTATGAAACAGATAGGTTCATAAACGGATTTACCCTCTATCAACCGTAAAATTGTACAAATGTATTGGAATAAAGAATCTTATTTATTCAATAATTTAAAAAGTGTTGGATGAATACATTTTGATATATGAGTACTAAGATTTTTTAAAATATTATAATTAGACCGCCAATAATAAGAAATATCATTCATTTCATATAACAATAAGGCTTAGTATCTGAGAAGGACTCTTAATGCAAAACTTCGCTAGAAGAAACATGTTAAAAAGCAGAAAACAACAAGAAAATATATTGGTTGATTGAAAAAAAATCACAATTATCAGTACATAATAAATTATCATTATACAAGCAAATATGTATGGAACTACCGAATTGAATTATGAGGATGTTTCGTGAAAAGCAGGGATATAAGTAATACAATTTTTCCAGAATAAAATTCTAAGAAGCAGAAGAAGCATTGTAAGTATACCCAGATACCATAAGACTGATTACTATACCGAAATGTTTAGATACCAACTGTCACTTAGAAAATAAAGAGAATCGCAAGGAGATATGAAGTGATTTTCGAAGTACGAACTCTTAGATAAGTCCAGAACAGGACACAGACTCAAAAGAGTCAAGCCATTCTATCTTGCGTAGTGAGGTGCATTTAACAGAAAAACAACGGCAGTGTTAATACATAAACATTATTAGACTAGATACTAAGGTATATATATATATATATATATATATATATATATATATATATATATATATATATATATATATATATATCACTACATAGTATAAAACAAAGTCGCCTTTTCTGTCCCTATATCCCTATGTGCGCTTAAATCTTTAAAACTACGCAACGGATTTTGATGCGGCTTTTTTCAATAGATCGAGTGATTCAAGAGGAAGGTTTATATGTATAATACATGCATAATATACTAAGGCAACATTGCTAATTTTAGAGGTTTCTAACGTGATGTCGTAAATTAACCTATTTTTTTAGGCTTATTTAGCAATTAGCAAAAACGCTGCCTAACCCTACGAGTTAGATCAAATTAATGTACTACAGTATTGTACACCATAAAAAGGTCTACAAAAAAGTCCGCGATGGTATATGTTTATCTTTTAGGGATAACCCACATTAACCATTTTTATTGTTTACTTTTTACGTGAGAAAATGGCTTATTTACGAAGCTATTTTAAGCAATACGGCATTAATCCTTATCGAATTAAGTACCTTAAATACAGTGTGCAATTAATATAGATCAATATGGTTCCTTACAGCATGTAAATTAAACAAATATTTTCGGAGATATTACAAATTTAAAATTTGCGTTTAAAAATGTGTAATGTAATAAAAATTGTATGAATTTAGATATTCCAAAGATAACAGGAAATCTTCATAGTAAGTATAGGGGAAGAGGAATTGTTTTACTCCAAATTTAATGCGTGCAGGCCAAGGGGAGTAATGAATGAACCAAAAATACTGGATCGATTTTAATCATGTTTTCATTGAGTGACATAGGCATATATATTTTATGCCCGTGCAAAGTCGGAGCGGGCCGCTATGTTTTTATATACAACGTTCATATTTTTTCTGTAGTGTATTTAATTTAGTATCAGCATTGCACCCGTGCGAAGCCGGGGCGGGTCGCTAGTATATATATATATATATATATATATATATATATATATATATATATATATATATATATATATATATCCGAGTCTCGATGATATATCGATATAAATAAATCTAAACTGTTACCTATCTGCAATTTAACTATTTTAAGTATTTATTAAATTCGGCTTAATAGAATATATACCGACAACAGTAACAATCATCAAAATAAAATTGTCATTCAGTAAAATAAGATTAAACGATAAAATGGTGTAAATTGTCCAAACTCGGAACTCCTATGGAACTTCAATAAAGATACTTTTTTTTTTATTTCGAATAATAAATAAACAAACGATTCTATTATCGGGATTTAAAGCCGACTAAATCAGGGTGCGACATAAACTGGATGGTAAGTGACATTTCGAGGAATCCCGACTGTTTCGGCGACGTCTGTGTAAGCAAAAGGCGAAGCTGAAAAAGCATCGGGGCGCAATCAAAATGAATCGGTCCCGTCCGAGGCGGAACGTCTCTATCCAGCGCGAAGCAGCGCTTTATCTGGTGGAAATTCCGCCACCCTTAGCATTTTAAAGGCGTCTCGACCCTTTGATATGCCGTTTGTTTCTCGGGCCCAAAGAAAACGTCTACTCTGTATGCGGTTCCGATAGATCGCATTATGAATATGACCGGCCGCCCGTGCATTTCCATTCCGAGCTCGCTTCTCCGTTACTGGCTGTTGCCGACTATTTTTATCGTTTCTTATTTACCATATTACCCATATTTCAGAACATGATGCATTTTTGTCTGATAACCTGTTATATCGTCGCTCCGTCTTCAATTCCACTACATTTTTTTTGTTATATTTTAAAGTCCTCTTTATACCAACTAGAATTTATCTAAGCTGGACCTACATGGCTCCAAACTCGGCATTAAGTCTACCGACTGGCAAGTGTCCGGTTTAAAGATCATGTCAGAAGACATCCGTTTTTTCCCAACTTGGTTACTGGCGTAACGTGGATCATGTTCTTTGTCGAATTTTACACTCTTGCTTTTTGGAAAATCACATACATAAATTTACGACCAGAATTTTGAATGAACTGAATTTTGTTGCCTTTTGGACAATCACAAACATACATTTCCGACCATGCCCCAGCAGGATTCGAACCCGTGACTATCATAAGGGTAGGAGGACCGATCAATGTTATTATAACATATTTCATGTATCACTTGACCGACAAATATTCAGCCCAACTAACTAATCAGTTTGGTCAAATAAAAGGTGTTTTTAGATATAATGATAGAACTTATGGGGGCAAGTTAATAAAACTTTTTAAAAAAATATATCTCTGGAAAGTAATTCTTGTCAAAAATCAAATGAAGAGATCGCATAAGTAGGACCATATTTACAAAACATAAGTAATGTAGAGCCAACAGAAATTTTTTGTATTTGTATAGACAATTGGACTTTTTCTATACTTATTTTTTTTAATTCGTTTACATTTAACCAGACTAAGGTCTATCAATAACAAACTAGATAAATATCTGAATTTTGTTACCTTTTGGACAATCACAAATATAAATTTCCGACTATACCCCAGCAGCATTCGAACCCGTGACTATCACAGCGGTAGGAGGACCGATCAATGTTATTATAACATATTTCATGTATCACTTGACCGAAAAATATTCAGCCCAACTAACTAATCAGTTTGGTCAAATAAAAGGTGTTTTTAGATATAATGATAAAACTTTTGGAGGCAAGTTAATAAAGCATTTCTAAAAAATACATCTCTGGAAAGTAATGCTTGCCAAAGATGAATTGAAGAGATCGCATAAGAAGGACCATAATTTTAAAGCATAAGTAATTTACAATCAACAGAAACTGTTTGTGTTTGTATAGACAATTGCACTTTTTCTTTGCTTATTTTTTTAATTCGTTTACTTTTAACCAGACCAAGGTCTATCAATAACAAACTAGATAAATATCTGAATTTTGTTGCCTTTTGGACAATCACAAACATAAATTTCCGACCATACCCCAGCAGGATTCGAACCCGTGACTATCGCAACGGTAGGAGGGCCAATCATTATAACATTTTTCATAAATTTGACCAAACTAACCAACTGAAATTTAATAGATAATTGAAATATTTAAATAGGAAGTATCAACAATATTTTTAGTGTTCAGAAACTTTGCATTTACATGAGAATATATTTCCCGAATTAAAATTAATTTAGAATAATATCAGCTAAAGTTAATAATAACATTTATTATACTATACAAGTCCATGTGGTTTGGTTCCCTTCAGTCTTTTCATTTCCTGCGCGTTGTGCAGTAGTTGTATTGTTTCAACATTGTTATTATTTAGTAACCTCTGGTTAACTGGTTCGTGGGTAACGTGACAATAAGTATTACTAATTAATTGAGGAATTTCGTTTTAGCAACGTTGGGGATTACAGGTCAATTTTATAACTTAGTGTAATCTTATGTTTGGATCTCATTGTTTCAAAAGGGCTTTATTGTATATATATATATATATATATATATATATATATATATATATATATATATATATATATATATACAATAAAGGAATATATTTATAAAGGAATTTGTATGTTGAATGATAAACGAAGTCAGATTATTTTCCCACTAACCAGATTAATTTTGAGTCTGATCTGCTCAGCTTTTTGCCTGACATGATGTTTCCAATTTAATCTACCAACATATCTATGTATGTGTTAAAAAATCCACTATTACACCTTGCAAAATTTCCTTTTAATAATGCTTGGAGAGCGTCTTTTTTTCATATATAAATATTGCATCAGAGTTAGACAATATTTATCACAGAAATAATATTGATTGTTCAAAATATAAGTGTTATACGTAACTATAATTATTAATTTTTTTCAATTTTCTTTTTCAAATCTCTGGAAGACTTGAATCTTTTAAATATTAAAACTTTGAAATTTCAACGAATAATAATTTTAAAATATTCCTGATTAACGATAAATAAAATTGTTATTTTATTTAAAAAGTGTGTGATAATAAATAGTTGGTAAAGATGGCTCTTTTCTTTTCTTTCCCAAAATTAGTATTATTACGAGAAGGAACATGTAAACCAATTTTGTCATTGGTACTTTCTAAATATTAACATACGATGAAACATATTAGGGATCAGTTATAATTATTTAAAATGAACGAATCTATACAGACACAGAGATCCAAGTAATTAATTTCTTCCTTTTCTCTCTCAAGGAAGAAATTCGTACATCTCCATCTATTATCTTGATTGGAAAAAATCTAAGTGTGTGTTTGACTAAAATAGTAATTACTACTTTCAGTTGACTATTTTTTTGCCTATCGACTAGTTCGACTGTTTGCTACTATCGACTATTTTTAGTAGATAGTTCCAACGCTATTTATAACTAAATTTTTGTTATTTTTTTATTAATTTATTAATATTTAGTGATTTTGCAGATTATATCTTACTTTATATAAATATCAACGTATTTTGACAAAAGAAGCATACACAAAAGCTTAGAATTCTGCTACCAAGGCTTACCCAGTAACTAAAACTTATAAACTCCTGAAAATCGCCGAACGACAGTGGTTACAACAGTGGTGTTTGATACCTTGAATAGCAATTGTTATTTTTTTTATAATTTTTAAAATATTGTATAAATATAATAAAAATAGTGTAGATTTTAATAAAATTAACATTTTATTAATAATAATGTACACGTCTGTACATTAATGAAAATTAATAAACATTGTAATTATAAACAACGTTAACTATCACTTGCCATTAAATTCCAAACTTCAAGCATAATTCTAAACAAAAGTTTAAAAAACTATTAAAAATACGAGAATAATAAATGACTAATCACAGAGATCAAAAGATTCTAACAGTTATTATATTAGACAACATATTAATTCTACTTTTAAATTTCAGTCTTTCTACCCACATTTGCAAAAATAAAACATTCAGCCTCCAACAATAGCGAGGGGGAAGTGACGATCGGTGCGAAACAAGTACGTGAACGTTGCAGGAACAACGACAATTTCCTAATTTAAAAAAATGAAAGGACAACATCGCGTAGTCGGGAGAGGGAAAACAAAAACGTCTCAGGAATGCGTACATAAATAACTATTATCCTGCCATCTACCGCACGTTTTATATTTTTTAAATGACGACAGTCGAGTACCTGTCGCCGTTTTTTCTCCTTTCGCCTCCGGTGGCCGGGGAGGAAAAATACCAGGTCATGGATTTTTATTGTTGGCTGGCTGCGGCAGGAACGTGCGACCGGCGAAAAGGGAAATAATGGAGCCCGGGAATTGGAGATAAAGCGGAATATAAGCGATATTACGGCCGGATCCCAGCTATGCTTATTAATTTATCTGCGCTTGTTGTGCCAGAGATCAAATTTCGTCCTCCTTCAACGGTCGAACGGTCTCCCTCTTCCACATCCCGGCACAACACTAGGTAATTTTTTTAATTTTCCGTATCCACTCCCGTCGGTCTATATACCGGTAATTTATTTTTTTAAATGTTTAAATATCCAATGAATATCTTTACCTATTTTTTAAGTTATTATATTTTACTAGTGATCGCCCTATGGTCGAAATTCAGCCACAATGTATTAAATTAATCATCTTTCCCTCATAATAGAGTAAAAGGACTAATTTAATTAAATCTAGGTATATAACTAGGAGGACCCATCGACCCTATCTCAGTATCTGATGAAATAATGTTTATACATGTCACTGCTATATTTTTTATTAACTGCACCACACTACACAACACTACACAAGATCAGATGGTTTGATTCTTTTGAATAAGGAATTGTGTATATTATTTCATCAGCCAGTGTCGATACTTTTTTTCTGATAGTAGTAAAATTTGACATTGAGGAAACAATATATAGAGCAAGGCTAACCATGGGGTATTTTGGTGTGTCTTCATTTAAATGTAGCAAGTATTGCTCGTGAAGAATAAATAACAAAGTGAAAAGTATGACGATATTTGATATATTAAGGGGGTGGGGTAGAACTTATTTAAATTTTTTCATGTACTTCTTTGCTCTATATAGATTATTTTGATTGGTTCTGAGATGAGTTCTAATATCAGTTCATATATCAGTCTATATCGATCTTTCACTATAATTTCGATAAGTTTGCAAGCTCATTCTTTATCAATTATATAAAGATTTCTTCTACAAATATGTTTAAATAAATATAGTCACGCTGGTGCCAGTGGAGTATGTTTTCAACAACACATATTTATAAAAATAAAAGTACCCACAAATAGTACGACAAAACAAATACGTGCATAATAAAATTGGCCCCTTTATCTCATTTAGGTTATTTTTAAGTTAGTTTGCGATAAATTTCATACATAATATATTACATAAATAAATACAAAATAGTGATTAAATAAAGTGCTAAAAGCAATATACAATAAAAGTTTTACATACATGTTGTCCCTATTCAATAATTGTCTAATAATAATTGTTTAAAATGACAACTTAATAACTATTATCTTTTTATTTCAGGGAAACTTAACGCATCTCAGTCGAAACACTTTCGTTCCTGGGATAGGTATGGGTATAGCAAAATGCCCATACGATCCAACAGATAATTCTACTGCCGTATGGGTAGAAAAAGGTAATCCAGGCGACCTACCAGGATTATACTCAGGTACAGCATCTATTATATTTAAGTAAAAACATAACTTATTTCCTAGTTAAGTGTCTTGTTCATCTCTATTTAATTAATAAATTCTATAAAACTTTCAGGTACCAATGCCGAATTCACCAAAGCCGACACAGTCATCTTCCGGACCGACCTGCATAATTTAACCACCGGCAGAAAAGAGTATAGTTTCAAGAGGACGCTCAAGTACGATTCCAAATGGCTAGACAGTAAGTAGTTACGACAATAAACTCAATAAAACATCCTCTCTACCTAATCTATATAACTTCAGTTCGAATATAGTTGTACTTTTGTATTTCCGGCATTATTAGAGAACGTTGGTTTGAAATGTCGATCAAAGTCTACCCAATAACTTTAACAGAATCGTGATAAAACTATCGGAAAATATTTGAAGCTTTGACCAGTACAAATATATTATCGTTAAAAAACTAACAGAAATTTTAACAATAGACAATATGATTATGATTCAATCAACGATAATACGTTTAAGCCATATTTCGAGGAAGTAAATTTATATTAGCATCGTATCTATTAATTGTAGACACTCCAAAATACATTAAGCCGTGATAATTGAAACACGAACTTCCTGTTTATTATGTGTGCTTAGAAAGCAATCAGAAATGATCGATATAGTACCGATATCTCAATTAACTTAAAAGAAATTGATATAATTTGCCGCAAATGGAAACGTGTTTTCCATTTCTCTTAATGTCTGTCTGAAAAAATAAACAGAGCAAAAGCTTTTAAGCTAAATATATATTTAATTCTACGGGTCAAACAAGATCATACACCACAATACAATTATTACAACTTACAATAGTATGTTGTTAAGGCTGAGTCAACCCTACGAAGGTAATCTTGAATAGTTTAGATTTAACATCAAAAATAATCATTTATCAACAGTTGTTTACCAATGTATTGCTTCAATTCAATTTAAATTCTCTATAAAGCTCAATATATTGTTATGCATTATTTCGATTTTCTCTTCACACATGTTCGAAACACATCTTCTGTTGTGGAAAAACATTATCCTCATAATTAATTCTTCATATATGACAATAAAAATAAATCATTGGGTGTGTACCAAATCAAGACTATAGCACGGATGATCTATCATTCAACTGCCATTTTGAATCCTCAAAAAGTCAATTTGAGAAGACGAGAATAATCAATATTTGAATACAATAGCCTTGAAACTTGAAACTGAATTAATTATTCATCAATAACAATCAACAATAAGATTTTATAGACAAGCCACTTTCAAATTATTTATACATTTAATATACTATTTAGATTTTGTTAAATAAAATGATCCTAAAAATTATTAACAAATTTTAATTAACCAATTGTATGTAAAAGATACCGGTTTTTAAAAATTCGCCAAAATTATTTTTATTAAGACTATAAATTAATTTTGAGGAATTTAAAAGTCATAACTGTAGATGACAAATTAAAAATAAAGGACGGGCATTTGAAGAAGGCACATGTTAAAAAGAAATAAGGAATAATTAAGGGGAAATGGGAAGAAAGAATTTAAAGACGTGGGAAAGGAAAATGCAAGCGAAAACAAAAATATTTGATCGAGAACAACAGTAAACTGTGATCAAACAATTTTTTTTACCACTATGAGATAACGCCTCACTTAACCCTCAGCAGGTCTAATCACCTAATTCTTAACAGTCTTATGATTGATCATTATCACTTCATATCTCAGGTTAAGAGATACACATCGCTTAGCAACCACTGTTGTCCCACATTACATGTCCGAAACATTTTGAAATTTTGTTTGATCAAGAAACACCTAGACCAACCAACATACCCAACCCATTAGAGAAAATACCCGCACCTATTCACATTGATAATTTATTAAACCATCTAATAGAAATACACCTACAATTTTCCATTTGGTTCCTTATTTACTAATTTATTTTACCTCCAGTCTTTTCCTTTATTATATATTTTCTGTGTATTCGTTTGTTTTACTATTCTGTATTAACTAATTTTAACTCTTATTAATTTATTCTTATTATTTCTTATTATTCATTTACCCCCTAATTAATTTAATATTAAGACTTTTTACCATTTTATCTACTCTACCTTTCATTTAATTATTTCACTCTATACTTTACTTTACTTATATGCCTGTGAATATTTACAGAAGCAATATTAATATAAAATAAGTTAATATTGCTGAATAACAGATGTTGTGGCAAAAAAAATGATATAACATATATAATGTTGAAATAAGCAAACAAAATATAAAATTAGAATAGATTTAAAAAGTAGAGAAAATCTGAATAAACATTTTTATTAGAAAAATGTAGTGGAAACCTAAAAAAAATTGAGGGAAAAATTACTGTTAGAAGGATAAGGTTAAGACACTTCACCGAACAAAATAATGTAAATATTAAAGATAAGAAAACTGATAAGAAACACTGCACTGTCCAAGAGAGAAGTTCGAAATGAATCAATATCACACGGTCTAAATGAACCGTTGAAGGAATTTACGAGGCATTCAATGCTTCAAACCATACAAAACTGTTATAAACATTTTTATTATAAAGTCTTAAATTAATTTACTGGTTTGATAACAGCCATAGTTAAAGCAACAGGACGCTCCTAATGGTGCGATAGTCGTGGGTTCAAAGCCAGCATGGCACGTAACTACATGTTTTTAATGTAAAATCTGACAAGAAATACGCAATCCAGCCAAGCCAGTAATCAGGCTGGGTAAGACCGGATAATTTCTGAGATGGTCTCTAACTTGATCAGTAACTAGTAGTAACCAATCGGTAGGATTAATGCCAGTGGATACAGTCTAGATAAGCTCAGATTGGCAAAAAAGAGACCTTTAAATATAATTTTAATATTTCTTTATGTCCACTTAGAAAATCTGAAATAACAATTGCAAATAATATTCAGCCCAATAAAAACAAAATGACCCACTACGATACTTAAGTAAATTAAAAATTAATTGTAATTTTTTTAAAAGTTATTAATCAATTGGATCGAGTTTTATCAGGCAGACTTTCAGTCATTAGTTGTTTGTATTATCCCATGGAGTGCCAGACAAATTGCAATCATTAAAACATGAACATCTTAATTGATGGAAAAAGAACGGACGGCCTTTAAATAGAGCAGCGCCCTCTCCGGATCAAATAACAATAGTTGATTAAAAAAGACGCTTTAATTAAGTTTGTTAATAAGACGTCGCGAAAAGCGGAAATCGGAAAATAATAATCCTTACGTTTCTATTTGGCCGGGGTTCCGTTATTGCCGGCGGACATATTACTTCGCGGAATTATTAAATATTAATTAAACTCTGCCCGCTTTCATCGCCCGTTTTTCTATTTCTATTACAATGTATAACTGCCGCGGTAATGATAATATCCTGGCTGGAATTTCCTAATAAAGTACGCCTTCTAACATTCCCGGTTCCATTAAAAATCCTTTTGAAAACGATAGGAAAAATTATTTAGTTAAACCTGCACTTTTTAACATTCCGAACCGGGCAAATATTAATTTAACCACTAACGCGATGGAGATGTTAGCGGGCAAAATATCTAGTGCGCTGAACATCCTTTTCGGTGATTAGTTTTTCTTTTTTTCAATTTTCGTTTCAACTTTTTTTGCTGAAATTTTACCATAATAATTAGAATCGCTTATTTATTCTCTCATTATTTTATCTCATATTAATTATTTACATTTGTTCGTTTCTACAGAGTTGTAGAAATAAAGATAAAATCTTTAATATTATATTAGATCTATAAATTACTTTAAAACTATCTTGTACAATACAGAGTACAAGTACAGAGCATTATCTTGAGGCTATGGGCTTTGCCGCTGATGTTGAAGTAGATGCAAGACCAGGTAGTGTCCATGATGTTTTTCACTCCGGATTATTGTAATGAATCCACTTTACATCACCTGGTAACTACACGGCGCTAAAATCCTTTTCAATTTTACCGTTGCAGCAGCATTTCACACAAGCCTTACAATGTCTCTTGTCTTCAATTCATACATCACAAAATATCCTAAGTTTTGGATCATTTCCATGTTCTCCAAGCGATTTGAAAATAGTTTACTGTGTTCTTCCCAACAATGCAGCATATTCTTCTTGCGTTTTACATGGATCATCATCGAATAATACCTTTAAATCTTGGCCTTCAAATTTGTTTAGCCATCCTGAAGGCTCATCTTGGGTTTAAAACGTCGAAATCGATGGGGCAAGGTTGTCATAAGCTTCACCAGCATTCGATAACCTTCAGCCGCAAATGCGATTTAATCAAGCTCATTACAAATTCAAACAATTTCAACACATTGAGTCAATGTTTTGGTCACACTTCGACGAAATGATATCTACTAAAATTTGAAGTATATTAGTGACGTTCAACGTTAGTCACAAATGTACCTGATGCGATGTAATACACATCAGGAGACAGTCCATAAATATGATTAAATATTCCCATATCGATAGAGGAACTCGAACAGGTTGCCGCTTATAGAATAATATTGTGGCGACCGCCACAACCCTTTAGGCCACCACGAATTCACCAACAAGTATAAAGGTTAACAACGCCGGTGGATTGGTACCATGCAGTTCCAGGCTATAAAAGACCATCACGACGACATCTCGTTCTCTTTTCTTTTCTCTATCCCCTTGTAATAGTACCACTTCTACAGCGCTACCGTACTTCCTCTGCCTAATCTAATATCCTGTCAATTCTCCCGTCGACCACATGTATAATTTAATAAAATAAACAGTATTTCTTCAACCAATGTTTTCAGTTCTCGTGCAAATTCCTTCCAAAAATAGTAGTGAGTGTTCTGACAAATAATCGCAGCGGCAACCACACATTTCGACCCGACGAACATTCCTACAATATGAAAAAATAAAATGGTTACTATATAAATTCGCAGCACTATTCAATATAATCTCCCTGGTCTTCAGTACACTTGATCTATTGATATTATAATTGAATCCATTCCTCACTTAATAGGCCTAATGACTGTTGAAAAGAATGGAACTGAAGGTAGAAAATAGAGCAGCTGTTACATTAATTCGTGCATTTGGTCCACTTATTTTTGCGATGATTTGACAAACAGCTAACCTAAAAGTTTACAATAATAATCTGAGTCAATTGTTTTTCAGTTAAGAGACAAAATTTCCAATCAAAATTATTTTCCGCAAAATTCTGCATCCGAAAAAGTTTTTTTCGTCAAAAGCACCTTTTCGTCCGATGACAGGACCTTAATTTAGGTTCTTGCTTTGATTCAGGAGCTTCTGCTAAGTATTTCTCGATTATTCAACAATCAATAAGGAAATATACCTTCAACAAGTAATAATCAGAAGGAGCAGAATCTAGAGAATAGGACAGCTGGGGTAGCACTCCCTATTTTAATATTAGTACGTATGTTTTCACCAGTTTTGCACCATGTGGTCAAGCGTTGTCATGTTGAAGGTTAATATTGTTGCGTCTTTGCTCATATTCCGGTAGTTTTTCGCGCAGTGCTTGCCTCAAACATATCAATTGTTGTCGATAGTGATCTTCATTGATGGTTTCATCGATGGAATTAAGACCATCAAATGCTCGTCTTTTCCCAGAAATTTTTTTTGCCAAAACTTCCTGTATTACATCACCTAACTTCTCCATTTCAATTAAAAAATATTTTTAAAGCGGTAGAAAAATTATTTGGTTAAAGCCCCACTTTTTTAATAGACCAAACTTAAACAAATATTAATTAACCCACTAATGCAACGGAGATGTAGGAAGGAAAATATCGCGCTTAAATTATAAGGTATTTTATTTTTCGAAAATCCCGTTTCAAGTTTTTTACTAGAATTTTACTAATTAGCCGGGTCACGTTTGAATATTATCTCATTATTTTAATTCTTTATCCACTTATTTACATTGATTCGCTCGTAATATTCTGGAGCGATAGGAAAACAATGAAATTGAATATAAAACCGAATATTTCCAGAAAATATCATTTGATTGAATAATGTTTATCAGTGTGTGTAAAAATTCGATAAGACTTTTGCATACAATTAAAAAATGCAAAAAAATCCCACGTAATCTATTTTCAGACCATTTCTGATATTTTGGTGCGACACGATCGTGTGATTAAGTCGAAAAAATGTAAAGTGTAAGCTGTGAAAATCATACCTCTTAAAAAATTCCTCAAGTTTGAATTGAGAATTCATTAACAAAAAACATTCATTATAGAGGGTTTTAGAGTTTATAGGAAACAAGCAAAGAGAAATTGTATCTCCAAAAATGGCCTAAATACAAACACATCACAAAATAGAGAGACCGAGATAATTAAAAGAATAAAAACCAGATGATGAAAGGAAATGTTTATAAAATGTTTTAATTCACATAATTTTTTTTTTAATATTTTAAAGTCTCCTTTTTACCAACGAGGGTTTATCTGGTCTAGACATAAAATGAATTCAACTGAAAGAACTGCGGATCCACCAAATCAATTGCACAAACCACATTGCCGATCAATAAAATATTATTTTAATATAGACGAAACCCTTAAATATATGCACTAAAGAAAACAAACAGTTTTTTTTTTCGAACAACCGGTGCCGTATCAGTCGGACTATATAACATATTTAAACAAACTATAATTAATTAAAAACATTACGTTGATTTGATATATAGCTGAAACATTCCCATTTCCGTTTTTTCTTCCTGTTTTTTTCGACTTTCTCGCGTCACCGCAAATAGTTTATGTAACACATAATTTAACCGAACGAAGCTGATTATTTCGTGGGCTTGGCGACCAATAAAATGCCCTTTATTACCGAAATAAAACCGCTATCTTACCTATAAACCGGAAAAAAAAACAATATCGATCTGCCAACATCGAAATGCGTGACAGCAATTTGATTCTCTCCTTTTTTCCGGCCGTCCATTAATTTACAAAGTTGTTCCATTGTACTTAATTGTAATTTGTTATTAGTTCTTTTAGTATTGTACTCGAACGCCGGATATTTTACGATTTACCTTTGCCGGCACGCAGCCAATAAACCGAATATTAAAAATTTCACCGCCTGCTTGATTGGTCTCTTTCCTATGATCGTTTAAGTTCTCGCCAGTATTCAAAAAAAAAAATAATGAACAGAATATGTCCCCCAGTGTACGCAAAACTACAATAGTATAGTTTTTTATGATTTTCTTGTTGTTCTTTCTGTCATATTAATAAAAGAAATTTAAATATACATGTATTTATAACTTATGAATAAATTAAAGAAACTAAAACAAAAGATATAAGAATAACAATTTTTCATTGATCACTATATGGAAACCACAAACTTAATATAATAAAAAGAATTTATCAAGAAGACGTAAATATACCAATAAAACGATATTATTATATAATGATATTAGCTAATACACATTATATTAGTAAACCTGAAGAGATACTGCATCGATTGTATTTAAAAATGTGTCTTTGATTTTGTCAGACTACAGTTTATCGTAACATTAAATATATAAACCAAGAAATTTGCATGCAACAACTCCATTACGCTCTGCTAATACTCTCTTAAGAAAAAACTTAATCATCAATGATTAGATTGTATATAAACTTATATGTATAATGATTGATAATAATATAATGAATAATAACTATCTCAACACTGTTCTCCACTTTGTATTTAGGTATAAAAGTATGTCCTATAGTTGAAAATCAAACACATAAAATGTGCCAAACATTCAAGCATTATTTATTTTGTTGTAATTGTCATTTCACCGCAAAAATTGGAATTCCTTTAGCTGAAAAAAAAATTAAAATAAATAGAATAAAAATAAATGGAGCAAATAAAAGAATTAATTAAATGTACCCTTAAATTTCATAATAATGTGCCACAATGCAACTCTTACTTGAGTCCTGTTTAATGTATCAAGAGTTTTTTCAATAAGAATAATTGATTTTTATATAATTTATACTGTTATTGGGTGAATTAAGGACTAATTTTAATCGTTTTATACGCTATATTTAAACTGAAACACTACTTAGTTTGTAACTATTCCTTTTATGCCTAATCTAATATTTCTGTTGACACCCAAATTAAAATGTTTTTATCAATTTTTCGTCCTTTATGATATAAAAAATATAATATGAAGAACGTTTTATAAACATCTTCCATTTTAAAATAATTTTGAAAAGATAAAAGAGAAAATAAAACATTACCTAATTATTTATAATTACATAAACACTACAATAACGAACCAAAGTTATAGTTCTTTTAAGTTATTCGTGTACTTGAAGAGTATAATATATATTTTTGAATTCGCAACTTAACCTAAAATATCACTTTATGGAGGTCTTCGTGTAATTTATTGAATGAAACTATGTTTCTCTTAACACTTTATTAATAACACAAACTGTTATACTTCAATTTACCTTCTATATAATTTTGATTTTGATCCACTTCCATTAAAAATCGCTTTTTTAACGGAAAACAATGATGCAATGATCCTCACTATCTGTGCATCCGGGCACACAACATTTTCTAGAACGGTAATGCATTTCAACTACCGACTTGTATATAGTAATAAATTAAAATAATAATTTAATGTATAAATGTTATAAAAAGCTAACCACACTGTTCTCAAAACGAAATAGCTAATAAAACAAGTAATATGTTAAACGTAGCGACATCTACATGTTGGACGTCGCGAAACATTTCGCCAAAATTTCCTATGAAGTTAAATCTTTATTTCTCTATGGCTGAGGTACTTTGGATTCAATCTCTCGATTGCTTGTAAATGGCAACGTCGCATAATCAGGCGAAAACTACCGAAGTGGACCGAATACGGTTACTTAAAAGAAACAAAACTGTAACATAACCTCAAATTAATTGAGGCGTTTACTCTTCGATATTCAAGTACTGTAGCAACACAGATTACGCATGGTTTTTATAAGAGAGAAAGAGACAAACAGAAATGGAGAATTACTTCTGTAGAAGTGTTGTTTTTTCTAAGTTATCTTCCCATCCTACGGTCCGATATTTTTCATATTGCTCCGACGGTCGTATACGATTCTTCCACGTTTCGGAAGTGGATTTAATAAAGCGCGCATAATGGAGAGATGGACGTTCATTAGGCGAACCGCTATTAAGCCGAACGGCGAGGGACAGGAGCGGAGTGAAACGGTCGAATTTTTGCCCTTAAATTGGACGCGAAACCACTAACTATCTCATAATGGTCGGGTCTCTGGGGGTGTACGATTACACGTCACGTACCGAACGGGGGACGGACGGGCGTTTGGTAGACGGAAGATGTATAAAATAAATTCGAGCCCCAGAATGACAGCCGCAGATATTTCAACAGGCAGGAAAATTAGTTTTCCTAGTTCATGACGTCGCTGCGAACACTTTACCGAGAACGGTTTTATTATAGTGTGACCCGAATATATACGGCCATGTATAAGGCATCATATTTACCCGAAAACCTATCGGAAGATGAAGAGGCAAGTCGAATTTATTCGCGACTCGCTCATTTTTGATATTCGAATATTTTCGAATGTCAATATGCCTCAATAGTAAATAGAAAAAATGTTGTATGTTGTATAGAAAGGAATAAAATCCCCAGAAATATTCTGTTACTATGAAAAATTCTTGAGTTAAATGTGATTTTTAACCCATCTTCTTATTGGCAAGAAATAAATTGCGGTATTTTACTGTTATAATGTAATCATTTATTGTTATTATTTCACTGTTTGATTGAAATTAAATTAGTATTTACTACAAGGATTTATTATACAACATGGGGCAAAAGTCTCGCTACCATTTTGATTACCCATAACTTTGCTCAAAGAACATATAAGTAAGTTAGGTTTTCATAAAAAAGTGATTTGGTATTTACATTTTTTTTTTCGTTATGATTGAAAAATTATATCGGCTAAATGGTGACCGCGATTCGCTATGCAACTTTCGGCTCTTTTTAATTCATTTTCCATGACATCCTGCAACATCTGAGACTGAATTTCGTGGCAAATATTGCCTTTAAGACGTTGAGCCGTTTGGGGCTTATTTACATAAGATTTTTATTTTAAAAAACCCCATAGTAAAAAGTCTGGTGTTGTTAAATCCGGAGATCTGGCTGTCTGTGCTAAATAATAATACTACTTGCTTATATGATAATGCCACTTCGCGAAGTAAGTCTTCGTGGAAAAGCGTTATTCAATAATTGAATTGTTGAACGAGCTGTGTGTGCTGTGGGCCCATCTTGCTGAAACCACATATCCCCTAGCCCTTGCTCTTCCAGGCACAAGAAAATTTTGAATCATGTCTTGGTGTCGTTAAGCAGTAACACCTTGGTCATTTTCAAAAAAATAGAGACCGATGATGTTTCCAGCATGAGTACCACACCATACAGTTGTTTTTAATGGTTGCGATGATGTTTCATGAATTAATTGAGGATTATGTGTCCCCGAAAACCGACTGTTCTGTTTATTGAGGTGATAACTTTATCGGTCGTTATCAATTTAGATGAAAAATCTTCACCAGAATTTCACCAGACAGCCTTAGGATTGCATTACTGTACTCAACTCGTTGACCAGAATCTCTAGATAGCAATTTTTGGACTAATTGAATTTTGTACGGGAACATTTTCAAATCAACATTTTCAAAATTCGCCTTAAACTGCGTGCAGAAATGTGTCCGAATTGGTGTTTCTGAAGACTCGGCAAAACTATCGCGCAAAATCGTCGAAAATTCGCATGTAAACGAGAAATTGTGGTTTTTGTGAGGCACTGGACGATTAAGATATTTTTGACGCAATTTCCGCTTAGTGGCAATAATGCGGCAAGAAAGCGAAACTGAGCTAAATGTCACATAACCAAGCTGGCGCGCAATCAAAATGGTAGCTGGACTTTTGCCCCAACTGTTACCATGAAAAATTGCTCCATTTTCGTTTTTTTATCAAATATTACGCTTGAAGACTAGTACACTTAGACTAGTGCAAAGCTTTCAACTAACAAAGAAATAATTTTTCTAATCCAATTGAAGCACCGTTTTCAAGGTTCGAAAAACACTTGATTTTGAGATTCATTTCTTGATATGCTTGAATAAAAAAGTAAATGGGCTCCAAATCAGGGTTATTAAATTATCTTTTTGAATGTAAAGGTGTTTTTGTAGTAACGTGAATAGTGACCTTTCTAAAAATACACGTTCTTTGAAACATCTTATATCCTGCCAATTTTTCGACTCCATGAAAAAATTATTTTTGACCAGTATAGCTACTTTCACTATTAACTCAAACAACAATATATTATAAATACGGCTAATGATTTGAACTCTATTCATTGGAAATTGCTTTGAGCCAATTAAATCTTAAAATTAAAACATGCACGGTATCATATATGATTATTTTTAGATTTTTATAATAATATGAGATTATTGACTAATCTACTATTATGATATTTTCTCATCAAAAAATATATATAAGGCATATAGATAGAGCAAGCAGAAATGTTCAAATAATATGTTCAGGCATCCAATACAAGTTAGCAAATAATTTACTTAATAAAATGAGCCAGATTCTGAAATATTACATTTCTAATCGTCACTTCTGAATTTCTGAATATTCACATTTGGAACCATTTATCAAGACTTAACTTAATGTAAAAGAGTAACAATGGTCACATTTGCTGATAATTCTGCTTTATACTCGCTACAAGTAACAACATTGAAATAACTAGTAAATAGATTACGGACAGCTGTCAATAAAGGTACTGAGTGAACTATGAAATAATGATTAAAATTAAATACTACAAGGTCTATGTGGAATTTATATACAAAAAATATATTTCTTTCTAGTAATAATTGGTTCTAAAATAATTCCGCATTCAAGCATAGCCTATATGTATTTCTGGACGCCTCACAAGTTTTTAACCGGGTATGCCATTTGGGATTAATATACAAAATGAGTAAATTGCCACCACGGAATTACAGTCGACTGATGAAATCATATATTTTCTAAAGGAAACTTACAGTCTCGCATCAAGGGGCATTCTCAACACTTAAACCTATTTCGGCTGGAGTTCCACCGGGTACTAGGCTACGACACTGGATGCCAACCTCAATTGAAAAGTGGTGATTGCTTGAAGGGCAATCCGAATTATCACGTCGCTGCTAATTATTACAATTATCAATATATTTCATATATCTTAAAGTTATCTTATATATCTTAACTTATCAAAACGGCTCTTCCCAGCATGGTTGATGGCCCATGGTATAATAGAGATGAGGATCAACAGTTATCGAAGAAATTAATCGGAAAAAGCACTAAGTGAGATTACATGAAGATAAAATCGTCGAAGTACTACAACTAGTCGACTATAATAGACTAATGCGGACCCGGAGGTTGAAGAGACTAAAACTCTTTTAACTAGTATGTAAAGCTATGTGTGGAAACTGTACTGTGATTTAGAATTATGTGGAGTAAACTAGTCGGGAACACTCATCAAATACTAATTAAGTTTGGGTCTGAAATCTTAAATCTTGGCTTTAAAAGCAATATTAAGCCAAAATAAGGGACTGTACGTTTAGAAGAAATATAATATCACAATCACGACTAAATTCAAGATTTTCTGAAGGCTTATTTTGCTAGTCCTTCTATACAACTTCATTCTATATTATTAAACCCAAAATATTTCAACCGCAAATACTGGATATTACTTTCCGAGATCATATTAGAAATAGAGTAATAGTCTCAAATGCACATATGTTGTAAACCCTCAGGAAACAATAACTGTGTCCTACGCCAATTTATCGACATGAAACCAAGCGTCACAATTCGATGTAACTTAAACCTGGAGGAAATAAAATCTTGAAGATTTCCAGAAAAGAACTCCGTTCAAATAAAATATAGATTGATATATAAAAATTAAAAAAAAAAAACGTGAAATTGCGAATGAAAATAATTTTAAAATACTACCACCTTTTCTCCCTGCCGTCTGTTGTAACCCGACCAGCGTTAATAAATTTATAAAAAAGTAAACTCGCACGCCCTTAAAAATAATGGTATAATGTAAATGTAAATGTAATTTGAGCTTCACGTGAAATGCGATACAGTAAGAAAAGAAAATTCAATCAAGCTCAACGAATCGGATACGTTTCTGATTAAAATAACAATATATTAACTGTATTACTAAGTTTTCTTAATGGTTATAATCACAAGCTGGAGATAGTTCCCGTGAGATGTTAAATGGTCGGCCGGCAGAGATCAAAAACCGGTCGCACCTTCCTGACCGTGGCTTTAGACGTCGCCTTACTCGACGCCGAACATCGATAATACGGATCACAGAGATGGGTCTCAGTTTAGAGGACCTTTAATACACCTTACACGGCTTTTAATCCTCTCTTAATCTTTCAAATTAGTCAGGTAGAGCCACAAATCCTATTAAAGTTAGATCCGACGGCGCCGAAGACTCGATTATATAATAGGACGAGAAGCCCTTTTTAATTTTTCTCTAAATACGTAATATTTCAGTAGTCTCTGTATTTTAGCCTTTAGGTGCGACTTTTTTGTGTTCCATCCAACCTCGATATAACAAAATCGAAGAGAATTAGACAATATTCCTTATATCAAATTATTTGTTGAGTGTGATTTTCAGTTTTGGTTGAGGTAACTTGTTTTTTAACCTCAATATTACGTAAATACTCATCTACTTACCCTGTTAAAACGAACGATTTTCACTAACAAATAAGAACACTTTCAAATTCAATCACAATATTTACACATAAACATAGTAAATCAACAATGTAATTATTGTAGTTTAACCTTCATTTTGTTTCGCTCTATTAGAGAAAAAGTAATAAATTGTGGTGTGCTTACCAACGATGTTAATTATTGTATCCAAAACACAAACCAATTCCTTGATGGATTTGACTACACCGTCGCTCAAACCTTTGTTGAGAAATACACATTCTATTACTTCTAGAGCGTTATGAGCATCTTTTATTGTAAAATCACGCTGATTAACTTTACTTTCTCCTTCCTCGCTGTCTTTCGCTTCTTTATTAGCAGCTGAAAATACAGATATAACAATTTCAGCATCAGTGAATTCTCCACGGACGGCTAAACCATCATCAAAACCAAAAAATTCTTCGAACTTAGTCTCGTGAAAATTGAATTCTTCTTGAACAACTTGAACTTGTATCAAGCATTATTCTCATCACCACATGTAGCTTTAAATACACTATTCTTGAAGCAGCTTGTTATTGTTTTTTTGACTTGATTGCAAGCTCTGGCAATCATCCACATGTATTGTAACACGTCAATTGTAGTTAGTGTTTGGTGTTCAACATCAGCGTCTGACAACTTCCTTTCTATAGTCCAAGCTTTGAATGATGCCTTGGTCTAGTGGTTGAAGTTTCGAAGTAGTGTTTGTAACGGGGTACTTTATTTTTATGTTTGTTAAACTAGAAATATCTCCATGTCTAGTACAATTATCGAAAAAGCGTAAGATTTTCATTGTTTTTTTTTTCATCTCCTTATTAAGACGTTTGACGGGTATTCTGTTATAATTAAAATTCGGGTAAATTATTGACATTTTCAAAGCATCGTGTTTTTATATTTTCCAGTGGGGAGTAGTTTAAGTTGGTATATTCTGGTACAGTTTGTTCCTAGCAACACTGTTAAACACTACTAAAAGTCCTGTTTCGCCGGCATTAGGTAGAGAGATATCTTTCCGGGGTCAGGTCCCTCTATCTGTCTGGCTGGTTTTTTTAATAATTGTTATATTATCTATATTAACAAACATAATACATACAACAGTACAAACATAGTACAACCATTACAACATGTATTTTAACCTGTAATCAAGAGTTACAAGGATGTGTAAAAGGATGACTTTACATCTATTACTTCCTCCTTTTGTCTTTTTCTGGACAATGCTTCATTTATTTTGTTCAGTTGACATTGTTAGTTTTCAAATTGGATGGTTCTTAGTACTTGACATCTAGTAGGACTACTGAGATTAGCTACGTATTCAGTTTTAATTATTATGTCCAATGTTACTGTTTTCTGGAAAACGCTTCTTTGTTTGGTCTAACAGACAAAGAAACCATTTGGAAAGGCATTTTCAATCAATCTATATAGTAACAATTTCAGCTGTTGATAAGCTGAAAATTCGTAACTAATTAGTGATGATTCATCTTTCGGAAAACGAGTTATTATCAAAAACAGCAATGTTTAATAAAAATAGTGTTTCTACTGTTTAATCAACTTTATATATTTTATTATAACTTTTTTATAAAACTTTTCAGTCAATATAATAAAAATATTACCTTTTCAGCATAATGTAAGAAATACTTTTATATCTTGGTAAATAAAATACAAATATTCAACAAAACGTTATAATGGTTACTATCTTGATTATTTGCAAGGTATTACAACGGTGATTACAATAACATTAGGCTATCAATTACATCAACAACATACTCTTCGAAAGACTCTTAGAAACTATATCATTTCTAGTCAAGGCGATTCCCATCGCCCGGTGTCGATATCACGCCCGCCTCGATTAACGAATAAGTAATCAGGTGCCCTTTCCGTAATTCCTTAACAATTCCGTTCTATATTTTCTTACATTCGGCCATCCTGAAGTCGGTTCTGTCCGCAGAACTGTAAAAGCATAACATATATCAGTTTTCCACATAACAACTTAATTAAGTATATTTCGTCAAAACAAAAGAACAAAACTGCACAAAACAAATGCTCAAAAGTCAACCATTGGAAACCGTTTCAAAATTCCAATCAAATTCTAGACAACTACTAATACCATACTGCCTAAACCTTAACCAAGACCTTGCCGTCTTTGTCTGTTCGCTCGTCCTAAACTATCAAACTGTTGTCAGACTTCAGTATCAACAGTAACCTAATCAAAAAGCAGAATACTTAATTATCTCATCAAAAACATTTAACATTTATTTCAAAATCAACAAGTCATTTTCAACATATCCTTTTATAAATACAAATATTCAACAAAGCGTTGTAGTGGTCACTATCTTGATATCATACAAGATATTACAACGGTGATTACGATAACATTCGGCTATCAATGACATCAACAACATACTCTTCGAAAGACTCTTAGAAACTCTATCATTTCTAGTCAAAGTGCCGGCCTTTATGTCCAAAAGTATACATCTCGAATGAGTGTAATCAACGAATGAGTACCCTTTACGTAATTCCTCAACAATGCCGTTTTATATGTTCTTACAATAATAAGGATTAAGATATGTTTGAGAATGAACAATAAATCTAGAATTAAGTTCGTTCATCGGATAATCTCTCAACTGGTACTCGTTCTCCTCTAAGTTTTCTTTTACTGGCGGAATTAGACGAATAACATCTCTCTACTACGGTGAACATTCGCAGTTATAAAAATGTAAATTGATCCGAAATTAAGCCGTTGCAGCCAATTTACTGCAACTTTAGCGATTTTACGGTCGTGAAATCCCGCGGAACGAGAATTTAACGCTCGTGTTTTACATGGAATTTTACCGAACCGGCTATGATATTTATGATGGTGCGGCTACAGGACACGCCGGATGAACGTACGCCATCGTAAAGGAATTAAAACAACTCCATAAAACCGCGGCGTAAAATTCGTTGTTTTTTTACTCGATTTTGGTTCATTGCACTTCAACAGCCAAAACAAACGGATTTACCAGTCGCTTGATGGTTTCATTTGTGATACCACAAAGCTTGAACGTTTGGTTGATTCGCCGTCATGACAAAAAATTATATAGTAACAATCAGTTAAAGAAACGCAAATTTACAAATTTTACAAAAACATGTTTATTAATATTCATGACGTTATTGTAACAAAAGACATAATCTTTACCAATGGCGCCTAATACTGGACGGAGTTAAATTCGAATACCAGTTGGACATAATATTCGCCATAGTAATATTTGAGTTAATAATTCTGTTCTTTATCTCCACTTTTTGCGTTGGCCCTCGGACTTTTAGTTTATTTTTCCTTGCCTCCTAACACTGGTTGTAACATTGTTTATCCCCCTTCATTTTTTTCCTTAATAGTATTTTAATTTTCTTTATTCTTCAGTTGTAAAATTTGTTGTTTTTTACTCGATTGTGTTTCATTGCACTTCAAGAACCAAAACAAACGGATTTATCAGTCGCTAGATGGTTTAATTTGAGAAACCGCAAAACTTGAACATTTGTTTGATTCGCGGTTTTTTTGAACCATGTTTTTTTGAGAAATACACATTCTATTACTTCTAGAGCGTTACGAGCATCTTTTATAATAAAATCACGCTGATTAACTTTACTTTCTCCTTCTTCGCTGTCTTTCGCTTCTTTATTAGCAGCTGAAAATACAGATGTGACAATTTCAGCATCAGTGAATTCTCCACAGACGGCTAAACCATCATCGAAAGCAAAAAACTCTTCGAACTTAGTTTCGGGAAAGTTGAATTCTTCTTGAACAACTTGAACTTGTATCAAGCATTATTCTCATCACCACATGTAGCTTTAAATCCACTATTCTTGAAGCAGCTTGTTATTGTTTTTTGACTTGATTGCAAGCTCTGGCGATCATCCACATGTCTTGTAACACGTCATTTGTAGTTAGTGTTTGGTGTTCAACATTAACATCTGACAACTTCCTTTCTATAGTCCAAGCTTTGAATGATGCCTTGGTCTAGTGGTTGAAGTTTCGAAGTAGTGTTTGTAACGGGGTATTTTATTTTTATGTTTGTTAAACTAGAAATATCTCCATGTCCAGTACAATTATCGAAAAAGCGTAAGATTTTCATTGTTTTTTTTTCATCTCCTTATTCAGACGTTTGACGGGTATTCTGTTATAATTAAAATTCGGGTAAATTATTGAAATTTTCAAAGCATCGTGTTTTTATATTTTCCAGTGGTGAGTAGTTTAAGTTGGTATATTCTGGTACAGTTTGTTCCTAGCAACACTGTTAAACACTACTAAAAGTCCTGTTTCGCCGGCATTAAAGATATCTCCGGGATCAGGTCCCTCTGTCTGTCTGGCTGGTTTTTTTGATAATTTTTTATATTATCTATATTAACAAAAGACGTAATCTTTACCAATAGCGCCTAATACTGGACGTACTTAAATTCGAATACCGAGAGTTGGATATTTGGTCAGCTGTCGCACTATATCTAATTTTCGCCATAGTAATATTTGAGTAAATAATTCTGTTCTTTAAATTTATCTCCACTTTTTGCTTTGGCCCTCAGACTTTTAGTTTATTTCTCCTTGTCTCCTAACACTGGTTGTAACATTATTTATCCCCTTCATTTTTTTCCTTAATAGTATTTTAATTTTCTTTATTCTTCAGTTGTAAAATTCGTTGTTTTTTACTCGATTTTGCTTCATTGCACTTCAATAACCAAAACAAACGAATTTAACAGCCCCTTGATGGTTTAATTTGAGACACTCCAAAACTTGAACATTTGTTTGATTCGCGGTCATCAAAAAAATGTATATGGAAAAAACAGTTAAAGAAACGCAACTTTTATTAGACAACATATTATAAACACTAATTAATAAACAAACATAAAAATTTTACAAAACCATATTTATTAATATTAGTAACGTTATGTTAACAAAAGACACAATCTTTACCAATAGCACCTAATACTGGACTAATACTTACTTACTCTATACTACCTAATACTTAACTTCGAATTCCAAGCGTTGGACATTTTGTTAGCTGTGGCAAGTCAAATTTATGTAAATAATTCCGTTTTATTAACTATCTTCTTAATTAACTTCTATTAACTCCACTTTTTACTTTGGCCTTCATGCTTTTAATTTATTTTTTCTTTACACCAGTGATAGTTTTAACATCTCCCTTCGCTTTTTCTTTAATAGTCTTTTGAATTTTCTTTTTTCTTCAGTTGATTTATAGCGCAACTTCTTTCACATTTTATCTTTTACCCGAACTGTAAATATTTTTATTGCTGTTGGAATATGGAAGTCTGTTTTGTGTCATTAATTTTTCAATGTTATAATAAAATATATCTATTTCTGATTTATTAAACCATAGAATATGCATTTATTATGGTTGTCTGGGTACATCTTAGATACCAACGTCATCAGATAGCAGATTTATCTCTTATAATATCCAGGGCCGTATTAATCTACATAGAGGGGATGAACTAAATAATATGAACACCTGACATACACACTATTTATTTATTAATAAGGCGTTGAGCCACCATTTGCTTTTAAAACAGTTGCAATTCTTCACGGTCTGAATCATCCTGTCTAAATAGTTTCCAGTGGAATGTTGTCCCATTCTCATACCGAAACATCCACCGGTTACTTCAATGATGTTGGATATGTAAATCTATTACCCACTTTCTATTCTAAAACTTCCCAAAACAATTCAGTTATGTTGAGGTTGATGCTTCTCACACCAAGATTGAATCTTTTTGGCTGTATGAGGCATTATCATCCGGGAATATGGCACTGTTTGGCAGCCATATGCTGTTCATAGTAAGAATTTCATCATTGAGAATGTCGATGTCATTGCGATATTCATTGACAATAATCCAAACAGTGATGTGAATGAGAGGAGTAGCTGAATACCACCATATTGCAGCGCAAATCATAACACCCATGCATGATTGTAGAAGGCAGGTAGTCCAGATAATAGGTACCTTTTAGTATTCTCCATACATAAACCTGACCGTTTGTAGGAAACAATGTAAACGAAAGTTCATCGGACCATACTACGTCCAGTTTTATTATAGTTGCAGCACTTCTTTACAGCTTAGCTTATAGCTTTTATAAAGGGTTTGTGTAGCTTCTGTCGTAACAGCATTAATCAAGTGAGAATTGACAAATGAAAGTCTTGACCCATTCCTTTGGCATCTCCGTAAGAAATGAAGCGCTTCTCAAACAGGTCACAACTCATATGTCATATGTTTTCACCGGTTTTGCAATATGTAGTCCAGCGTTATCATGCTCAAGAATAACATTATTTTGTCTTTACTAATATTCCGGTCGTTTTTCAGGCAGTACTCTGCTTAGACGCATCAATTGTAGTCCATAGCGGTCCCCATTGATGGTTTCATTAGGTTTTAGCGGCTCATAGTATATAATACCCAGTCATATATATTAGACTTTGCGGTTGATGTTGATGTATGATCGGAATATTTTCATGACTTTTTTCACTTTGGATTATCGTAATGGATCATATCGTAATATTTCATTACCAATAACAATACGATGCAAAAAACGTATCTGAATTTGCCGTTGAAACAGTTTTTCATACATGAACAAACGCCTTTCAATGTATTAATACATGAAATGGTTTCTTCTGTTACCCTCTACTATTTTGCATATTCTTCTTGTTTTTTACATGGATCATCATCGAGTAATCCTCTCAAATCCTCGTCTTCGTTTTTTTTTTGTCTGCCCAGAAAACTCGTTGTCTTCGGTGACAAAATCAACACTTTTGAAACGTCAAAACTAGTACTCGCATATTAAAATAGATGAAGCATAGTTGCCATAAGCTTCACACACCAATCGATTACTTTCAGTCACATTTTTCTTCAAATTGAAATAAGAAGGTAAAACTTTTAACATATGCAACGCACTAAAAAATAAATATAGTTAAGAGTGAAGCTTGTAAGAACATGAAGTTGGTAACAAATGTACCCGGTGCGATTTAATACACAGTAACACGATCTGTTGTAAATCCTTTAAATTTATTTATAGGCCGATAAATAGTAAAACCAATAAGAAAAAATAAATGTTAATCAAGAGCGGTAAAAATAAATGTTGATCAATAGCGGTAAAAATAACTATCGACCGAGCTGATTTACGACCATAAATGCCTATATATAACAAGAATAAAGTCCCTATTGATATTAATCTCCGTGATATCTAAGAATGTGGCTCATAGAAACGCTGAGGAGGCCGTCAACTGGCAGTCATAACAATAATAAAATCCGATCCTGCGTCTCTTCATCCCCGTCGTAAAAATCTCGACCGACCCGCCCGTATAATATGTATGGAAATGTACCGGAAAATGAATGGAAATTAGGAAATTATAATGCAAGTTCGCCATAAAAACGATGCGGCTCCGCGCCACCTGTTTGATATGTCTAATTAGCCTTGACAGATGCGATTCCTGCCACTTCCGCGGGGGTAGCTGGCCCGCTCAGGAGGAACGAACGTAATGAACTTTTCGCTCGGAAAGTTTGCCCGCTCTTGCCGCCGCGGCTAGATAGCTCGACTTTTTGACAAGTTCGTAATGGAACTCTTCGTTCGGGGGGTGAAAAAATATAGATTTACGTCTAATTAGAAAGAATTCGTATTCAACACACTCGCCACGATGGTAAACATCGGTGCAAGAAAACAGCAACTCTCATTAATAGACACGTAGGCGGTAGTTGCATATTCTCAACTTTCACAACTAAGAATTAAGACATTAACTCATTTGTCAAATGACTTTAGATAACCAAAACAAACTTGAAAGTCTCAAATTTCAAGTTCTAACCACCATCATTACAAACTACAGCTACAAATATATTTGGTAGAAGGAGATTTTGTTGATATCAACGTAGGGTCGATTCAAAGGAAAAATTAGAAAAGATCTATTCTTAAATCAATTGTTTATTAATTTAACTGCATATTGGGATAAGAAAACTTTAGTCAATCCATTGTTTATTATAGTAAATTCACTTTATAATGAAAAAATCTCTTAAAGGGGTCACTTGAGCCAATGGGTTATAAAAAACTTGTACAATTAAAACTTACGAAATATGGGAACAAAAATATAACAATATTTGTGGGACTCCTCATAAAATCAAAACCTAAATTAAAGGTGGCACAAATAATTATGCTCAAAAAACCTGACAAACCTGCAGAACAAGTCGAATCTTAGAGGCCTATTTCGCTGCTACCTGCAATATGAAAGCTATTTGAGAAACTAATATATAAACCTAAAAGAAATCACCCTTCAACAATCGATCAAGTGTACAAAGTAACTGCGGCTATTGAAAAAGCGTTTGAGGAAAAGAAATACCGCCCTGCAATATTCCTGGATGTTTCACAAGCTTTTGATCGGGTTTGGTATTTGGGATTAATCTGTAAGATGAACAAATTGTTACCGCGTAACTATTCTCAATTGCTGGAGTCACATCTTTTCGGAAGAAAATTTAGAGTATCGCTCTGCGGACATTCCCACAACAAAAGAAATATTACTTGGAACCTTTGCTGACGACACAGTTATTATGGCAAACGACATATCTCTGTCTAGAGCAGTAGAAAAAAGTATACGTGGCAGTCAACAAAATCTACAAATGGACGAAGGATTGGAAAATTCAACTCAATAGCTCCATATCTATCACTCAATGGATGCCCAATTCATCAAGTAGAATCAGCTAAATATCTTCGAATCCATCTTAACGGTAGATTAAATTGGAAACATCATGTTAGACAAAAAGCAAAACACATTAGAACCAAAATAAAACAACTATACTGGTTAGTCAGAATATACTCTCAACGTGATCTAAAATCAAAGAGGTTGATTTATAAGACAATTATAAAGCCAATTTGGACCTATAGGGTGCAAATATGAGGTTGCACTAAAAATTCAAATCAACTAGTCATCCAACGCTCCCAAAACAAGGTTCTTCGATTGATTACCATTGCCTATCGCTACGTAACCAACGAAAAACTGCATGATGACCTGGAAATCAAATGGATTTGCGAAGTTATCCAAGATTTCGCCTTGAAACACGAAAGAAGATTACTAAATCATACTAACGTGGAAGCAATACAACTGCTGGGCAGCGCGCAGGATGTCAGGAGATTGAAGCGATCCATACGAACTTATATAAAGTGTATACATTTAGTGTAAACTATAGCTATAAGTTATTATAATTTTATAATTGAGGAATATATATTGATGTATTTTCTCGCACTCGTGTTGCTTGTGAATTAATCCAATTACAAATGACATGTAGTAACAAATTAATTTATAATTAAGATTGTACTAAGCGTATCTAATAAAGATGTTGTAAAAAAACCTAAATAAACTTATAATTGAAAAAAAGTAACTTAATTCATCTAGTAACTTTCAGACTTCATGCAAACATAAGCATCATTCACACCAAAGGTGCATTTAATGTAAGCCTATTCTCTGCAACTAGCGCATTGTAACCACTCTTCTCTTGCAGTACTGTTTGTGTAGAAGCCCCCGCACACTAGACAAAAACAAGACTCTGAGGAACTTAGTATTGCTTGCGAACTAAAAATTTATTTCTTCTTATTCTTCTGATTTGTTCTTTAACTTCCTTCTAGTTTTAGTTTTTTGTTCTAAAGTAAACGGATTTTCCCATTTCTCATCCCTTGCGTCTGTTGCTTTATGAGCTTTGTTTTGTAGAAATTCATAATTATTCAAGCTTAGCGTGACCAAATATTTTACATTAACATCATCAAAAAATGAGCCCAAACACTATTATAAAAATTTAGGGTCACTTGAGTATGGCTCATTCGACCCCTGGTTTTTTGGCTCAAATGGTCCCTTCCTCGATTTACTTTTAATATGTATATCAATTGAAAATAATTTATTTTTGATGCTTAAGCTATTAACAGTATTCATGTTGAACAATAAATTTATGACTGTATATAATAATAGCAAAACAGTAATATTCTTTCAACACAAGTTTTGCTTAAACCATAATTATTTTTTCTTCAAAGCTAGCATTAAATGAGTGTTGTAAGGATGGAAATTAAATGTTATTCATAATTAAGTGAAGCGTCTATTTAGAATCTATTTAAAAATAAACTAAATATTAAGGATCTATTATTTAATATTGAGAAAATGTTACTACCGATATTCCAATGCCACATTGTTTGGCTCAACAGCAAAATTTCCAATATTCTTTGATTCCAATTTGAAATGGAATCGTCTAGTTAAATGTACCTAAAATGGCCTAATGTATAGTAGAGAACGTCATGGATCTGCAATAATATCTTAGGATATGTCTGTCGATTGAGAAGAGAACAAATTTCTCCTGTGAAATGAATTACTTTTGGAATTTTGCTTTTGGGTGAAAGATACAGCACACAGCTACGAAAAAGATATGGACCAAAATCTTAGAAAGTGATGTGAGAAATTGGAGACTAATATTGTCAGAGACCAGAACAGCTGCCGCCAACCTCCATCCGTGGCGAGATTTAGTGAAGAAAGTTCCCCAAAACGCTATGGATTGGTGATGATGATTTTCAAAGCGCAATAATTATTTACTTAATAAACGAATGCCATAAGTAGATATATGGATAGAATACTTTATGTAGATATACTTTAGAAAACCCCCAATTATTACTTTTATGAAGTTTTCTATTTTACGCTAAATTACTCTAATTTCTAAACCAATACTTTGTACACCAGCAAAATTATAAATTAAAAACAGAATATATTGGAAAACTGATAAAAATAACCACGTTAAAAGTTATTACCAATAAAATGAAAACATTCCAGTACCCTCGGGCGTCCTTAATGAAAACTCGCAGCTTCCCTCTACCCCTCTATCAAACCCAAACATAATAACTCTCCGGAATCCGAGCTACAAAGCAAACGAAACGTACCCAATACACAGACACACAAAGAGAGACAGAAACTGTGCACAAAAAAACGATAAATACCAATCTGCACCCCATCGGATGGCCATAAATCCGCGCTGAGGGTAAATGTTTACCCTTTCCGGACCACCTGGTGGCTCCCCCGCGCATTCGGGCGCGAACTAATAATCGGCGCTCGTCCCCTCTGGCGGATTCATTTGCGTGTTATGCCGGATTGGCGAGAGATTCAGTGTCCGAATATCTGGCGTCGCCAGATGCGCTTTTCTCACGCGAATTTGGGCCGTCGGCTTCTCGTCGGATTTTTCCACGTCCGCGCTCGACTTTGATGCCGTCGAGAATGAACCCGACCGCGCCCGCTTATGTATTCATACGGTTTTTATTAAGCGATCAAAAAGCGCCTCGTCGAATTAGAGGAAGCAGCGAGGATTTTAAATCATGATTAAAAAAACACGTTACTTTTAAAAAGGATGGTCATGGTCAATCTGCCATATTAAAGGTAATCTGATATGCCAAAAATTAAATGATATATACGATACGTACCACGTCTGTCGGTACGTAAGTTTCTCTATGAGTTGATGCATATGTTACTTTATTCTACTGTCATTAACCTCGAAACTCCATAACTTACGTCCCGGCAAATGAAAAGCGTAAATTAAAAATTTAAAATAACTAATCATATATTATTTATTTTAACATTATAGTGCATCTTACGCATATATTACCGAAGGACTTAAACTATAGTTAATGATACAGCCACAGTAGTTTGTATGTTAGGGTTGATTTGTTATATTTACATTGAACTATTTTTATCACCACCCATGAGGTAGAGTCCTAGGCGTGTTTTTTTATGTAGTCGTAACCCCCGAAGAATTATTTAATCTGCCTAATTAACAATTGTATGTCTCAATAATGTATTTTCTTTCATTAGAGAGCATATGTACCATTTTACGCTTAGTTCTTGTTTCATTCTTTGATGTGTTTCCTTGTCAAATCATTTCAATATTCTTCTTTTACTACCTATACGGATTTTTATTTATTAATTAGATTTAATTACTGCATTATACCTAAAACATTTTCCAAAAAATATCAAAAAAAATCTGCAAAAAAATAATATTCATTCTCTCTTCATGCATTCTAACCAAATGCAATTAAATTGAAACAAATCATTAATATTTTATTAAATGATATTAAAAAATATTTTCAGTTAGTTAGTTACTAGTACTTGCTTCTAATATTAGTTATTTCGGCAAAAAAATTGGCGATACAACTATTTAACGTAGTCTGTATTTGAAATAATCTCCAGCTCAAGAAGAAATATCAATATATACTTTCATATAATTGAAATAGAATTGATAAATAAAGAATCTTGCTCATGGATTACCTCCAAAAATTGGTAAAACAATACACTCTCTACTTTCAACCATTGGATGCCAACCTTTGTGAAAATGTAATAGTAAATTAAACAATTTAAGGAAGAAAAGGATATTTTCTATCAATCCAAATTAAAAAACCAATACACAAAGATGAAAAGATTCAGCAAGTCATTAATTGGTTCATAAAATTTATTTACAGAATCTCTAATATAACATGGTGGATATACAAATAATTCTGTATGCAATGTATTGTAGAAAATGCTTCTGAAGACGACTGAAAAATATGTTGAGGACATATGCAGAGAAGTCATACATATCGCATCGATCAACGTATAAAATTCTGTATTTCAAGGTTACCTAGCTTCAGTTCATAGCAATCTTCTTGCTTTCAAATAATGTAATAGTCCCATTCGGCGGATATTTTTATCATTTTTTTTTCTTAAATTTAAACATAAAGTCGTTGTTAATTATAAACTACAAGTAGCATATTTCAAGAAAGAAAAAAACATTACAATGTACATTAATTAAGAATTTTTTGACACAAATTCAAAAAATAACATAACTGTTTTGTTGAAATTGAAATAACAAATAAAATACGACCGAAAATTGTACAGAAGCAATCAAACGAGAAAAGAAAAGAAACTTGTTTCTACTTCTCCCTCGACGTGAAACGTGTAATAGAATTAGAAAATAGAAAACAGGGCCTGGTTATTTTTAAAATAGCTTCGGCTTTTGACCGAAGGCGTTTGTATCACGTTATGAGCGTTGTCTACACATTTCACCGCTTTCCATTAGATGGAATTTAATGTTTACGGAATGTTCGAAATGTATTGCGCGCAGAGACATGACAACAAAACACGCTTGTTTGGTCTCGCGATGGTATTTTGATGCACATCCGTTCCCCAGGACCGGATATTCTATTATTAAACTCATTCGAATACGTTCGTGTTTATTTTTCAGAACCTAACTTCGTCGGATCCTTCGACATCGGTGAGTTCGTGCTGTTCTTCTTCAGGGAGACTGCCGTGGAATATATCAACTGCGGCAAGAGCGTCTACAGCCGCGTGGCCCGAGTTTGCAAGAAGGACACCGGAGGGAAGAATATCCTATCCCAGAATTGGGCCACTTACCTCAAGGCTAGACTGAACTGTTCTATTCCCGGAGAATTCCCATTCTATTTCAACGAAATACGTAAGTAACAATGCTAACAAATCCATAGTAATTAATTGTTTAACTGTATGGCATTATTTTTTATCCTAAAAATAAATAATATTAATTTGTCATTACTTTATTCTTATTCGAAGTATTTTCTTCTGTATCGATAATCTATTCGTTAAAAGAATAAACTGACGTCATGAATATTTATAATATGTATAAGTGTACATTTTTATTATCGGTTTATTTACTAGTTTATTAATTAGTATTCATTCTTTTCCCATACATTCTAACCACATAATATGTTTCGTTTTTTCACATGATACGATTTTATACATTTATCCTATATTAATCATAATCCCACATCCCGTTCCCTAATTTTATTCAGTTACCCTGGTTTTCTGAGTTACTATTCAAACCAATAACTAAAACTAAACTATAAGTTTCCAATCTAACACTTGTTCACGATTCCATCAAAGTCAATTTCTTCTTCTGTGTGCTTGATTCATTCAAACTAAAAGCTTTATTGTAAACAATGCTTCTTTCCACATATCCAAATTCCACATTGTAGTAATTCTTTACCACATCTCTTATCAATTCGATTGGATTGAATATGTAGTGATAGGGAGGAAAACGTAATAATCTGTGGCTATAGTATTCAACCATCTGATCTACTTACCTAACCATCTTATCTTTTTACAGGCCTATTTCTAAAAAAGTAATTTCATTTATGTTTTGCAATCCATTCCTTAATTATACCATTTATTGATTCACTTCAATAACTGATGGTTCCTTGAAATTATTTAACAGCTGGTTTTCCGGATTTGGAGGATTCTTGAATTTGGGGGAAAACACTAACCCTATTCCAAGAATGATAACCATTCCCATTTCAAGAATGAAGAACAATATATCTGCAATGAATTATTAAAAAATATTATAACTAACAAAACCTAATCAATTGTTATTGAAACTTTTATCTTTTTTCATCAACTTTTCTTGTCTTTCCACTGTTTCTACTAGCGTCTTGCCAAGACTGGCCCAATATTTGAAATATCCATGTCTCGTCTAAATACACAAACTAAGAAAACAAATCTTCCTTAATTTTATTAAGTGCCTTTAAAAATTGTAATCTTTTAAATGCAATGGATGGCAGTTCCATTAGACCTCTTCGTGGGTTATTTTTACACCATTGAGTTCCTATATTTCGTAACAGTGATGACTTATATCCCTCAAATAGTCTGTACAATGACATATATGGAAAATCGCTTTAATAAGTGATCACTTGTATAAACTTATTTACTAGTATTATAATTAATTTCATTACTATTCTGGGTTATTCTAAAAACTATTCTATGTGTCTGTTAATCTGGTCGAATGGTAGTAATGGTTTTAATCTACGACCTTATTGACATCGCGCACATTTATTTGTTTGACAAGTCTATTTAGGTGCACTGACATTCTTTCAGAGTTCTTTACACTGGCACTTTGGATAACACTTATACCTAAGAATTGACTTAGACTGCATTGCTTCAAGTTAATAACATTTATGATTCTCAAATCAGGGAAGAAAATCGTTTTTCAAGGAAACTATATATCAAGAAGCTCAAAATAATCATGGAGGAAAAAATATTATTCCAGAGCATCAATATGGTTTCCGTAACGAAACAATAGAGCAAGTTCACAGATTGGTCAATCTTGATAAGATGTGACACATTGGACCTCAAGTTTAATTGAAAAAACTTCAACCCCATCTATACTTTCAAATACTAAAGTCAGATCTCATAGATAAACATTTTATTGTAAAACAGGGTGACGAGTACACTGAACTACATCCAATATATTCAGATGTGCTGTAAGGTAGTGTTCTTGGGCCATTGTTATATCTCTTGTATACAGCTGACCTCAAACACCACTGCTATGGCAACATATGCTGATGATAGGACGATTTTATCATCTCACGAGGATCCAATATCAATCACAAGAAATCTTCAACTTCATCTCAAGAAAATCCATTTGTCCATAGCAAATCATGGCGAATGTACTCACGTAACATTCACCCTGCGTAAAAGGATTTGTCCTGCGGTAACTCTTAATAATCATGAACTCTCGCAAACAGATAATGTTAAATATCTGGGAATACATTTAGACTGACGGTTAACTTGGAAGAAACATATGATACTAGTAAAGTCTAAACAATTTGGGCTTAAACTAAAGCAAATGAAATGAACTGACAACTGAACTGAAATGAAACGATGTAGTTCTAAGCCTAAACAAAAAAATCTGAGCAATTGTTCCTTCTACTATTGAGAATAACGTATAACAAGTTCCGTCTTGTTCAGTCCCTGTTCCCGAGATGATAAAGCAAGCAGATACGGGCTTGTTCCACAGAAGTTGTCTAGCCGAACCCCCTTCGCCTCTAAGCCCCTTTTGTATTTTCCCGTACTTTATTCAAATTGTTTTTTTCTTCCTTTCGGTAATATTGTGCCGGCTCTATTCGAAGAACGGCATTTACATAAAATACCGCGCGTTTAAAAATTATCGTCGAAAACAATGGCGGCCCACCGTCCCAGTTAAGACGCTTCTTTTATTCCGGTTTTTATTTAAATTTTTAGAGAAATAACGTCGCCATTGTGCGCAACGATGGATCTGTTCGTTTGTTTTTGTTGTGTATTGTCGGCCCTCCTGAATAACAAAATTTTCAAGTTAACTAGAAATAGAAATTCAATAGAAGTCTCTTGACTTGGACTGGAATGTGGATGTTTATTAGGTACTTGCATGCATTCTGATCATTTTTCTCTTTAACTTTGCATTTGTTGTATTATTTAAAATAATTTCCATAATTAGCAGATACTCTAAAGATGAATGAATGTGTACATCATATCATTCACGAATATTTGGTTATGAGAAAGCTCTGTACAAAGTGGGTGCCACCCGAGCTCATTTTTGCGTAATAAACCCGAGTTTTTGCGTCGATATGTGACAATGGATGAAACATGGCTGCATAATTTCACTCCATTATTCCAACTCCAAACTCGACTCCTCCAACAACGACGAAAACTCTAACAGCGCCTATTGGACCGTTTGAAGGACGAAATCTCCGAAAAACGGCCGCATTTGAAGGAAAAGAAAGCGTTGCTTCACCAAGACAAAGTACCGTGTCACAAGTCAGTTAAAAAATATTCTATATATATATATATATATATATATATATATATATATATATATATATATATATATATATATATTGGTTTTATATTATTAAATATATAACCAATATAAATATATAGAAATAATTTGAATATAGCAAATATTTTTTCTTTACAATAAGGTACAACATTAAAAAAACAATCTAAAATGTACAAAATACTAAAATGACATAAAAATTTAGTTTAGAAAACTGATTGAACCAAAATAAGTTTAGAAATTGATTGATTTAATAAAACATTACCGGATTTTATCGACGTATTTTTATCTATCATTAAAAATAAAATTATCAAACCATATAATCAAAAATTATACTTAATGGGATAAGAAACATATTAATTGAATATAAATAAAGATAAGTTTTCAATAAAAATAACCTAAAACTTTAATATTGACGAAATATTCTAGTGAATATTTCAATTCAATAAATAATATTATAATTCCTTCGAGTTAGTTAATTTGGAATCGATATAAGTAATTAACAATCGAAAACGCACTTGTAGATTTTAAATGGCAATAATACAATTTTAAAAATATCTGTTAACGTACATATTAATCAGATGTAATAAATATACTAATACGTTTTTCTGTAACAATGACTGTAACATCTGGCATCAATAATGCTCACAATATAGCCACATAAATCCCCTCGGATTAAATTCCATTTTTCATGGCAAAAATCCATGAATTGGGCTTCGAATTGCTTCCTCATCGATCCAAAAATTTTCGTCGAATGATTCGTCTATTCTCAGATCTCATAATAATGCTCGCTGGGAAGAAATTTTTGTCGAATGAAGAGGTGATCACCGAAACTGATGCCTATTTTGAAGCAAAGGATGAATCGTACTAGAAAGATGGTATCGAAAAGTTGGAGGGTCGCTATAATCAGTGTATCACCCTTGAAGGGAATTATGTTGAATAAAAAAAACTGTTTTTGCCAAAAAATGTGTTTTACTATGGTAGGCCGGGGACTTTTCAATTGACCTGTTATATATAAATAAAAAAATTCGAAAGAAAGAAAAGAAAACTGTCATCCTCCAGTCTTGTAATGATCCAGACGCGCAAAACATAATTACAGATGTGACCATTCATTATTTCTATATTTTGTATACTAAGCCAACTTAGTATAGTATGAAAGGTGTTGCGCCAAGTTCTTTTTGTATGCAGCTAGTTTAACGAAAGAACAAATACGTTCAGCTACAAAAAACCTCATTCAATATCGAACGGTCACGGACAACAACGAGAAAAAGGAATATTAGAAACCACGTCACAATTACTCCTCGTTGAAGACGTATTTTCGACGATATTTCGAAACTTTAAACGTCCAACGAAACTACGAAATCGTTTAAGAGAACACGAACGAGCGGCGTTTCTGTTTTAAAAAGCAGAGAGATTCGCAATTAACCCGCTTTCGAAATGGCGAACGTCTTGAGCAGAGGCCGACGCCTGCCCGCCTCCCCTCCTCCTACCACCCTTATCCGCGAAACGCCAGCAAATAAGTCTTTTGTTTCTGTTATTGTTCCGTCTCTCGTTAGTTTCAATAATTGATTCGGCTTTGCCTTAACGTCGGACGTGAGACGTGCCCCATCTAGGCTATGTTTCTCTTTCTGGCTGAAACGAACTACCCAGTAATATTTTCGTACGTGTAGTGGGTGCTATTTCATCTAGAAATAAATTGTTGATGGATTTTTGTCGAATAATTAGTCCAATTAACAACCTAGAGATTAGAGAAAAATACAATGCTAATTGATCTTGGTTAATCTTCCAGGGAAAGTTTATATGGTGAGAAAATATGGAATAATTGCGAGGAAAATACTAAAAACAACAATTTTGTTTTCCCATACATTGTCACTGTCATCAATAGTTTCAGTGATGCAAAGGATCCACATTGTTGTTGGTTGTCAAACATTTAAGGGAGTCGCCAAATGGGACGCAACTTGGTGAGATGATGCAGCGTAAGTCGCCACGATATTTTGTTGGTCTAAATAACAATAGGTACCGCGCAATATTACGCCGAAGCGTGCCATGACGCAGTTTTGACTAAAGTGATCCTGCGGAACGCATTGTTCTTGTCGCAGATTTTCGCCTAAAGTCACAGTGAGTGTTTAAAAATGGAAGAAGAATTAATCGAAGCTCTGCGGATTCGACAAGATTTATACGATACAGGTCATGTAGACTAAATGAGGTTTAAATTATTTGATTAAAGTAACTATTATTACAGCCACTATTATTAAACCGCGATAGAATATGAAGATAATTTCATAACACTGACCATTTAGTACTTTATCATTATTTATATTTCATACACAAGTGCGTTTTTCATAAACAAATCGATTAGGTAATGTGAAAAATAATGACATATATGTAAAATATGTATAGTTAGAATTTTAAATCGTATTCTTATTGGGGTCGAGTAAAACTTTATCAAAAGTTGTTGAGTTGAAATATGTAATGACTGTTTTTCATGTGAAGCATACTTTTTAAATGTATTTCACATTTGTTATTATTTAGTCACAAATTTAGTGCCCGAGAACATACTTTACTTTTATTATTAACAACGCTAAGGAGAAGACCTAGGTCGTCGAAGTATATGAAAATGTGCAATTTTCAATGTTTAACTTATTATATTATTGAACTTATGAGACTTACTTGTACAATTAATATATGTTGTTAATAACAATTCAACACTACTTAATAATAAAATATAAATGTATCTCTACTAAGACAACTTATTCGGATAAATTCGTAAAAAAAAACTTAAGCTGTATTTTTTTCCTCACATGTCATTTTACAGTTATTTTAATTCCCATAGCTAATCAATTTTTTATTCTCACGATTGGTACGTCTTAGCGTTGCGAACTATCGACTGAAAACAGTCGAAGCAGTCGATAGTCAAAAAAATAACGACTGAAAATAGTAATTACTTTTATAATGCACGTTTCGACTGTTTTTTTCCATTCGTGATGTCAGACGAAGATGTAGGAATTCTTGTCTGTATAAAATGTGAAATAGGAAAGGACGGAGATAAATGCTTGGAACATTTAATTTTAATTGTGTTCTCCAATATATAAGCGTAAATATAAGCAAGATATATAACACGTGAATATATATATATATATATATATATATATATATATATATATATATTATATATATATATATATATATTATTACTAATTTCTATTAACATGTAATAAATAATATAATTTTAAAGGAAGTTGGATTACTTTTATATTGAATGTTCTGTGGATTTGTAAAAAGGAATGGAACAATAACACCACAAATATTTTATCATGTTTTAATATATTAATTGCTATTTTTAAATAACATAGAATAATAAATATAAATAGTACAATACAACCTAAACAAAACCTAAAAACTAAAGATGTTCAATAACCATAACTACTAAATAAAATGTAAACGTATACCTAATCATTGAAAAATCTAATCCATGACGAGCCTAAAAATGATCGTACAATAACTAACCAGACCCTTTTTGAATAAAAGTTTTATTTATTTTTGAACGGAAATATTTTTAAATTACTGTTCAGGAATATTATCATGTTCAACTTTTCTCCCGTAAGGCGATTTCTTCGATCGTTAATTATTTGCCCAGATCTTAAAAAAACTCATTCCGAGAGGACAGATGTTGCGGGTATAGAGGAATATTTTATGTGTAACTGATATAATTCAGGTAGTGTCATTTTATGGGTTTGCCGAAAATCCAGTGGGTTTTCTAAACGCCCAATAAATGGCATTTCCAAATACTGCTTAATCTGTAAAGTTGCTGCAGTACTTGGAGTAATTACTTCTTTCATTCTAGTCATTTCTTTATCAAACTATCTCCAGATGTCAATACATTCTTGGTCAGTAGTTGTGTCTTGAATTTCGAGTTATGGGACTATATTTATATTTTTTGAAGTTATTTATTACAAATATTAGTATACTTTATTCACCTCTTTACCGCTAATATTTTTAAAAGAAATATAACAACTGCTGTTGTAAAAAATTATTTAAATCTTTTGGAATTGACGCAATTTCTGAAACCTTTGGAACCTAATTTTAGTTTTCAAGATTTTAGGAAAAAGTTTTGACAAACAAAAGGCTTGGACAAAAATCGTGAAAGTTTATCAAAAAAGTATTACTTATTATACCAGCCCAAAGTATTACCTATTATGCCAGTCAAAAGTATCTTACTATTTATCATTTACAATTTAATTTTTTGCTCTCGAAAACTAGCGTTCCAAAATGCTGCTACATTAATTTACAATATATAGTTATTCACAAGCAAACTACAAAAAAAACATAAAACTACATATATTACATATAAATATATATAAGCATAAATTCGGCACATTAGTTTCAAGGTCGCGGCTAGGACGACAAGGCCAAAACGTTAAAAATCAGTCGAATGAACTAGTGGAACCGAAAATGGTAACTAAAAGTAAACGACTGAAACAGTCGATAGTAAATAGTAATAAAATCAGTCGCACCGAAAATAGCGACTGATAACAGTCAACTGAAAACAGTCACTAGTAAAAACAGTCGAACCAAAAATAGCGACTGAAACAGTCAGTAGTAAAAAATAGTCAATTACTAAACAGTCGATAGTCGATTTCAGTCGATTGCTCCCAACACTAGTACGTCTATACGTTTGTTATCTTAGAATGATAACCAGTTTTAATTTTTGTACTTAAACTTTTCCTTCCACAATGGTTAAATTTTTTATTTCATAAATTATGTGACCGAATTTTGATTCAATTACATGTATAGGTTATATTATGAATGAGCCTTATCAAAAAATAGTTATTTCGGTTTAAAGTATGAGTTTCTATATTTTTAGGAGATTTTGGAAGCTTTTATGAAATGACCTAAGTTATAATTATATATTAATAAATATATTAATTAATTATTATATATTAAATAATATATATTGTTGGCAATATTTATTATCAAAAATCTTGCAAAATATTTCATAATAAAAATTAATTTTTCTATTGAACATTAGTTTCTTTATAGAGAAACAATATATGTAAATATATACAGATTTATATTTACATGTATTTTTTATATACATATACAAATTTACTGTATTTCACAATTCTTTATTGTCTTTAATTTAATAGAGTATATTACTTAACTTCTTTTTTAACGTAATTGTTGAGTCATGTCATGAGGTATTTGTGACTCCCATTATTGATTTGACCGACAACATATTGATTTGGATATTTAATCGAAATAATATAATATAATAAAATAATAAATAAATTAACCCCTTGAAAAATTGATGCTACTTTAATAATCATATTTTTAAAATGCAATGCAGTTTAACACTATTCAAATGTTGATTAACTTTGCTGTACATATCTTACAGTGTAGTCACATTTACCTTTATTTTTTTTGACAGTGTTCCTTTTCAACACATTTTGGGTTTATACTCTGGCCAGTATTTTAACAACTATCTTTCATTTGTTAGCAACAAGGTTAAAAATAGGTTAACTTTCTAAAAAAAAAACAGTGTATATTTATATCTACCCAAAAGCTCAATGTATATAATTCTATACATTCCAGGTAAATGCAATGTTGAGTCAGACACCACACATTTTTACTCCGGAATTTCGAATTTTTCACATGACTTATCTACTTAACGTAACATACGTGACACCTATTAGAACGAATATGCATTATTAGAAAATGATGTTGATATAATTTAACCACTAAGACCTAGAAAAACTCTGCTCTCTACTTTTTCACGCAGAAAATGACGCTCAAAATAACAAAAAACACACCATAGAAATGGAATAAACCAATCAAATGCCTTCGGGGCTCTTAGCAGAGCGATTCAAACAAGTAATAAGTTCAAAGAAGTGACATTTAGAAATTGGACCTCACGAAACATTTCACCAAAATTGTATATAAAGATAAATCTCTATTTTCTCAGTGTTCATTACGTATTATAAACACAACAAGATCATAATAATTCCAGTTCATTAACCTAACTTAATTGTCTTACTTGGTAATTTACAGAGAGCATCTACAAGGTTCCTGGAGATGACACGAAATTCTATGGAACATTTACCACTTCCACCAACGGACTCATGGGTTCGGCCATTTGTTCCTTCACTCTGCCCGATATTCAGGCAGCCTTCAACGGCAAGTTCAAGGAGCAGGCGTCATCCTCGTCCGCTTGGTTGCCAGTGCTCTTTAGCAGAGTGCCAGAACCACGACCAGGCACCTGCGTGAATGACACCGAGACTCTACCCGATACCGTGTTAAACTTTATCAGGTCCCATCCTCTGATGGATTCCGCGGTGATGCACGAGAACGAGAAACCGGTGTTCTTCAAGAGGGATGTGTTCTTCACCAGATTGGTGGTAGACAAGATCAGAGTAGACATAGGAGGTGCCTTCATCGATTACACCGTTTACTATGCAGGAACTAGTAAGTTATCTCATTCCACGGTCGTGTTGAATGGATATAGATGATCATATATTTTCAGATGATGGTAGAGTACATAAAATAGTGGAATGGACCAAGGATAGCAGCGAGGGATCTTCGTCAATCCTCCTAGACGTGTTTGATGTCACTCCAGGCGAACCTATCCAAGTTATGGCGATATCAAAGGAGCATAAAGCCCTTTATGTCGCATCAGACCATCGCGTAAAACAAGTGGATTTGGTTATGTGCAACAGAAGATACGACAACTGTTTGAGATGCGTTCACGACCCTTACTGTGGATGGGACAAAGACACCAATGTTTGCAAGCCGTATTCTCCAGGGTAAGTCCAAAAGCATAACATTTCAAAAGTTATTAATAGCGAACCCTTAACTTTCCAGATTACTGCAAGATGTATCCAATAGCACTATCGATGTGTGTGACAGTAGCGTCGTGAAAAAGAAGATGATAGTAACCTGGGGACAGAGCTTACACTTGGGCTGTTTCCTGAAGATGCCCGCCGTTCTGGCTTCACAAACCATCACTTGGTACCATTACTCCAAGGAAAAGGGGCGCTACAAGATCCAGTACAACCCAGAAAAATATATCGAAACTTCCGAACATGGTAAAACAGAGATAACCATTCAAAATAATTTAAACTAATAAATGCTAACGCTTTTTGCAGGTCTGGTTATCATATCGGTGACTGAAGCTGACGCTGGTCGCTATGACTGTTGGATGGGTGCGTCTCTTCTCTGTTCGTACAACGTGACTGTGGACGCTCACAGGTGTTCACCACCAGCCAAGAGTAACGATTACCAGAAGATATATTCAGACTGGTGTCATGAGTTTGAAAAATACAAGTCGGCCATGAAGACCTGGGAGAGGAAACAGGCTGTGAGTACTGTTACACAAACATTTGAACAGTAATTTAGATTTTAACTTTTTGGATAATCACATTCTTCCATGTTCCCCAAGAAACTTTTCTTCGATTCTATAGAATCCTATAGATGGATTGTATTTTTTTCACATGTATATCTTGTCCAGGAATTAACAGACGCCCTTGACCCATCCTTTGGATTTCCTGACATAATTTTGATTCTAATTTCAGTGACAAAACTAAAAAAATAAATTTGCCTTTCGAAAGACTTCAAACATAAAATTAAAATCGAAAAACAATAAAAATGTTTTCCTATAATTTATGTGATCTATAAAGAAAATGTACCGAATTTAGAATAATTAAAAACGTTAGCGCTGACAAAATATGTTAAAAAAACGCAGGTTAATTTTGACACTCCCAGTTATTTTCATTTGAACTACTAGAAACATCCAATTAATATCTGATTTCTCTTTTAGCAATGCGGCTCCAGGCAGAACACGAGTAATCAGAATAGCCATCCAAATGAGATCCGCCCTCTGGTGTGATAGCTGATGGAACGCGGGCCTCTAGCGCTGACTTACTTAGGTATTCCCATCTGGTGGACTGTCGTATTGTTCGTGTAAATACGTTTTTCATCTTTAACGAAGAAACAAGCTTTGTTTTCTGTCCCCTTTTTTCCTACTCCCATGCCCATTCCTTCTAAGAGTAAAAAAAAACAAAAAACTCTCCTTAGAATAGTGGGGCCCCACCCTGAACTTTTCGTTTTGATACTAAACAAGTGCCCACTTTTTTTTATGTAACTTTGAATATAAAAAAATATGTAACATTATGGTAGGTTAAACTTGAAGCTTCTCAACATGTTGCTTTTCGAACGTTTTTTGTTTAGCACAGTTCGGTCCATGGAGCCCCTCCGCACAAATGCACCGTGTGCTGAACTGTGTTTACACTTCTCGATAAAAAAAAAGAAATTAAGAATTCATTAAGCGTATTTAAATATGTAGGTCTGTGATATACAAGTATTGTAAGTGAAAAACAAAAAAAATTCATTTATTTTAATATTGCTAACATTGGACGAGTGATCAGCTTTTTAACGAAAACAAAATAAAAATTGTAATAAGAGATAAAAACTGATATCTAGGACCAAGGCGAATGGATTTTCTCGAACGACATTAGTTCGATACTAAGGTAAAAACTTTTAAAAATGTAAAAAAAACGTGCGTATTCCAAGCAATACTATGTGTGTGTTGGTCTTTATTGCGACTTGTTGGCTTAAAACGTTTCGTTCCCGTTCTGTTTCTATTAATCGTAGTTCTACTGATAGTTGATAAGGGTTTTTCCTCAAACGAGCCACCCCCTGCTCCCTGACCCACTCTCCCAGATCGCACCGGCATCGGATTTATCCAGAAAACACTTACTGTCACAGTCAAAAACAGAACCGACCTCTGGATACATCAGGACCGGAAGAATAGCGCTTTGATTTTTATTTCGTCGTCGTAAATTAAGGGACAATCAGACATTATTCATGTTTCCGTTTCTCTTTTGTTTCAACCGTTAGAGTGTAACCTCTTAGGCGAAGGGAAACGGCCAGAATACAACCTGGAATCCTTGTCGTTTCCCTGATGATGTTTTCTTTATAAATATATTTAGGATATCACCGTGTTGATGCCCTTGTTGACCTGTTTCAAAGCATATATAATATTTTTAGTTACGAGAAGAAAAAAAATTGGTGTAGTCCTGTAAATACCTATGTATAGTTATTTATAACTATTATCTCGGATCAAATTATACTGACCGGTTTTACTTTACACCCAACTAAAAAACTTTATTCGTTATCCACAATCGCAAGTTCCTTTAACCTTATAGATACATATCTAATAATATTGCAATAATAAATCCACGTTTGTCCGTTTCGTTTACTTTTCCTTGACAGTTTTCCTTTCGATTGTTTTTTCGACGAGAAAAGTAATGTAGATAAGTATTCTTGTTACGAATTTAAAATTGTAGTTTCCATACGACACTTCTATGAAGTGTGTCATTACTGAGCAAACTCGGAAAACCAATCAACCATGAACCAACCAATTGATTAGTTAAGCTAAATCCGAACCTTCTCCTCACAGCATAGAATTGATAAAAATGGAAATTACCAGGCCTACTGAGACTTCGATTAAACCTTGTATTGATTGGTTTTCTCGCAGTTGAACAATATGTAGAAAAAAAAGCATAAGACATAAAAATAGATATACGTATTTTTATAGTAATCTTTACTGATCATTGTTTAGGTTAATTTTGTTTATGTCCTTTTAGTTTTATTAATTTGTATTCCGGCATGTATTGTTTGTACCTTTAGTTAAATTTCTGAATAACATTAAGGTTATTTTTACTGGTTAGTTAATCGAATTGAACGTATGTACTTTTACAAGTAACGATTGCTTGGTTTTTAACTATTTTATGAACGTTGTTCTTTTATTAAGCTTTTTCATTATTACCGACGTAAATCTTAAATAATCTGTAAATATACAACTGATAAAGAAAATAGTTAAATGCTAATAGCAAGGCATCCCAATATAAGTTATAGTGGAAATGCTAATATAATAATTGCTCTCAGAAAAATATTATCAATAAATTTACAACTAAAAGGTCTTGTTTTATTTTTAACTACCCCTTTAAGATTATTTAGAAAATTTGTTTCATGATAAAAATATCTATCAAAATAATAATGACATTCATTTAACCAATTTATGAGAACTGTCGAAGCATTAGGTATTTAAAAAGTCGAATGTAAATAAAAATTAACAAATTCATTCATGGACAATGCGATATGCACAGTTGCTTACAAATGAAAAAACCAAATGAAAATTGTTGGGTAATTTGTATGGTAAAAAAGATTTCATTTTAAATTATTTTATGTAGCAAGGGATAACGCAAAATTAATTTTATATTTTATCATGGATATGTAAAAAGAAAATTGAATTATTAAAAATTTATAATATTCTCAAACAATAAACAAATTAACGTATAACTAAATTTGCAATACGTTTTCTATAAAATAATATTAATTCTTTTATCCCGCTTTTATCATCATTTCTGAATTTTCATTTTAAATAATTCTATTAAAAAATTTAGTCTTACCGTAACTACATAATTTAATAATTATTTAAACAAGCCTAACGCATAGAAGAAAGCCTAATGTTTGAGATGTCATAACTGGTAAGGAATAACCATTTTTTCTATGGGAATAACCTACTATGTAGAGCTATCGCCATCTTTTGACGAAATGATTCATTGATATGATCAATGAATTATAAAATATTGAAATAAATTATAAAATTGGTTATAACAAATAATGTTAGTGATTATTTTTTTAAACAAATAAAGCAAATTAAAAATAATACAATAACCTTTTAAAAAATCGAATTTTAGCCCCTATCAATTAACCATATTCTGTCTGAATTTTGACAGTTGTAACAACATACTTTGACAAGCACATGTTATTTTAAATCCAACCGGATTTTTGAGTCAGGGGTTATGGCTAGAAAACGTCGAAAGGGACGTTCTGTCCGACGAAATCAAAATGCTCAAGGAGAACCAGAAGATGTTATTAAAGCGCCCCATTCGTTTGTTATCCACAAGGGTCTTCCCGGAGGTCATACATTGGAATTAACAAAAGATTTCAGGAAAGTTATGGAACCATTTACCGCCACCTCTTTAAAGGTAATTTTAATTCATTCTATAATAAGATTCTTGTATTAATAGTTGTATATGCAATCCCTAGGAAAGGAAGAAAAATGCAGTTAAAGACTTTGTTTCAGTAGCTGGACCCCTTCACGTAACACATTTAACAATATTCTCACGCACAGAACTTGGAATGTATTTAAAGATTATGAGGCTTCCTAGAGGACCTACTCTGACTTTCAAAATACAGAACTTTTCCTTGGCCAGAGATGTTATATCTTCTTTAAAAAAACAAGTTGTGGTTGATACAGCATTCAAAACATCACCACTTATTGTTTTGAATAGTTTTAGTGGTGAAGGTCTACATTTAAAAATGATGGCATCTATGTTCCAAAACATGTTTCCCACAATTAATCTGTCTAATGTAGATTTAAATACAGTTAGAAGATGTGTTTTGTTAAATTATAACCCAACAACAAAACTGATTGATTTTAGACATTATAATATCAAAGTAGCACCAGTTGGCATATCAAAAGGAGTGAAAAAAGTTGTACAAGGAAAAGTACCAAACTTGGCCAGTTGCCACACAATATCTGATTTTTTTGCAAAGTAAGTACAATCAATTTTGTAAGTGCATAATAATTTGTAAATACAATCCTAGAACATCTATAATGTCAGAAAGTGAAGCAGAAGATGATCCTTGTAATCATGTAACTGTTGGCCAAAAAATAAGATCTAGAGGAAATATAGGATCAGGAAAATCTGCAATAAGGTTAACAGAATTAGGGCCGCGACTAACACTACAACTAATGAAAATTGAGGATGGCTTATTGGATGGTGAAGTGTTGTATCATGACCAAATTCATAAAACTGAAGAAGAAAAATTGGAAATACAAAAGAAACGAGAAATGAAAAGGTATTTATATCAGTTTAATATATAGTCCACATTTACATGCATATTTTATACAATAGGAAATTAAAACAAAAGAGAAAGAAAATACAAGAGGATAATAAGAAAAACAAGGAAAAAATAAAGCAAGAACACAAAGAAAGATCCTTGAAAGGTATGAAGAAGGAGACTGAAAGTGACATACAAATGAAGAAATTCGCTTACGAAATGGACCAGACCGTAGAAGATGATGACGACAGGGAATACTATAAAGAAGAAGTAGGAGAAGAACCAGATAAGGGTAAGATTATCATTAGTCAATAACTTTAAGAATATAAACCTAAAATAAATTTCCAGATATGTTCTCATCAAAATCCAGTGGCATGAAGAGACCTGCCAAGACATTCCATACATCTAAAATCAAAAGACCTCGTTTGGAAGATAATAAGAGGAAAACAAATGATGACAAGTTCAATAAAAATAGATTTAGAAAAGGGCCAAATAACAAACGAAATTTCAAAAACAGGGATCCCCGGCCAATCGGTGGCAAAGTAGCTAGTGCTAAATTCGAAAGAAGGAAAATGAGAAGATAATTTTTTATTTATGTAAATAATAAAGTAAACATTTTCTATCCGTATGTTGTATTTTTTTTTACATTCGCCAAATCCATCTTTGCTAACCACACTAAAAACACCATATTTAAAAAAACAACATATATATTTCATTATTTATTATTAACTTTTTTATATTTTTCCCAGTTTTCCTTTCTAGTAGCGGCTTCTCTGAGCCTACGTTCTTTTCGTGTCTCCTCTCGAACAACAAAATACTTCTCACGGAAGTCCTGTATGGAGATATGTTCAATATTCTGTTCATCCAAAGTCGGGTGACGTTCCTTTTCGTACGTTAACAATCTGCGAGATGTCACTTTGCTTAATACTTGTTCACTATTGGCCATCAATTTCAAACAGGGGTGAATAGGTAGACATTGTTCTGAATAATCTTCCCTGAAATTTTATAATCACGTATACAAGGTAAACGCCCATCATATGATATTTTAAGTCATAATTGTACATTATATTTTGACTATTCCATATTTTATTCTTTGACTGAATTGCTTTAGTAGTATGGATTTGATATAAATGTAAGTTAAAATTATGGAAATTACTTTCATTCGTTCCGGAACATCGGTGGGACGTCCGCTTTTAAATAACATTGGGGTTATACAACAAGAATTAAATCGAATGGACATAGTTTTTCAAATTTTATAAAAAATGTACATATTCAAAAATTGATGATGGATTGTTTACAATTGTAGTACAGAATTTGCTACACTCAAACCCCAATGTGTGCTTAGATTTAAAGTCGCACATTGAAACAACTGAACTGAAATAGCAATTTGTCTTCGAAGCTAACATAATACTAAAATTTACCGGAAAACAGGAAACCAACACACTAGTCTTCCTCCAATTTTCAAATGTTTTGCAGAAAAATTTAACAAGTCTGCGTAAATGCTGGGTATCCCATACTCTATCTTTGCTGGTACATGCGTTGCTAAATGCTCTTCACTCACAACATAATTAGTTTTCTCTGTTCCAACACGTTCTGTTGCTTCCCTGATCCCATAAGGAGCTAAATAAATGAATAATGCCCATTTCAAATTGACACAAATAAAGATTATTATTTACGGTCTGTAATGATAGCATCAAATTCAAAAGCATCTTTCCAAAAAACCATAGCAAAGTCATTAACCAAGACATCAACATATTTATGTTCCAAATTATATTGCTTCATATTGGCCCTTATGCTTTCATCATCTGCCCTTTTCTATTAAAATTATACGGTTAATATAATTTGCAAAAAACATATGTTAATTTTATTACTTGCTGCTTAATCCTGGAAGGTTTAGTTCTACCATGTAACATTAAATAATCTATATCTGACCCAAAAACATAGGCACCAAATTCTGCTGCTGCTACTAACAAAGAACCTGAACCAACAAAAGGATCCAGCACCAGATCTCCAGTCCATATTTTAGCTTGATTTGCCATAAGTAGGGACAACTGAGGGTCCATACTCGTATTTCCAATAAACTTTCTTGTTTTTAGAGATAATTTCTTGATTAATTGTCTCAAACCATCTGCTACCTAGAATTTGACTTATAAATTATTAAATATTTAAACTAAATTTTATTCCTACCCATCTTCCAAAAAAGACCTTATAGGGTAACTGAGGAGGATTATTTGCCCTAGTTCCATAATACTCTATGTACTGTAATGTGATATCTGGATTTTTTAAGTCAACAGGTCCTTCAACTGGCAAATAACTAAAAGTCTAAAAAATAAAAAAGTAAAGAAGGCAAATAGAAATTTAATAAACCTACCTCAATTTTTTCAACTTTTTCTTTCTGTGTAAAATGATTGCCAAAAGTTTCAACTTCTACTTTAAATGATTTTGAAGGCTTGAAATACTGGGCCAATATACCTGTGTTGGATTGTAATGTCTGATGTAAAGCTGGTAGAGAATTCTCATATCCCCATAGCTCCAGACAGGTTCTTAGAGACACTGATCGGTTTGTTAATAGTTTTGCATCATCTTCAGATAAAAACTCTACTATCCAATATGGTTCCTTAAAAAATCATTTGAATTAGACAAAACCAGTAAAAACATCATACTAGTTTACGAGAAATTAATAATCACAAATCGGCATGCTTGAAATACTATGTACCTTTCTAAATATCCAGTAAAGATTTAATTAAATGTTTCTTCCTTTAAGGGTAACAAAAAATATTTACCAAGTCTTTAGGTTTCTCCTGATATTTCATTTTAATGCTAAATAGTGATAACAATGATTCGATTTCCTAAAATTACTATGTCAGATATATTCTATTAAAAGTGTATACATTCTTACCGAAACGCGGAATTCGATATGCTCTTGAGCAAACCATAGCACATATCTTTTCCACATGTCATTCATTGTATAGACTTAAAGAAGATTCTTTAAGTACTAAATATCTAATTTTCATAAAATAACCAACATTTAAAGAACCGCTAACAAATTTTGGTTAAAAAACAAAATGGAGGTACGATGGCGAAGACCTGCGCATATTTATCTGGTCATATTGGTCGCATATCATATTGGTCCACACCATAGAGAAATACTATTATAAATATATATAGCTATAAATATATATCTATATATATATTTATAGCTATATATATATATGCTATATATATATATATATATATATATATATATATATATATATATATATATATATATATAAATGATTTTGACATTTGTATTAAACTTTTTGTAACTACATGAAATAAAAACATAAAAATACTTATATAAAATAACCAGGTTGGGTAAGACCAGATGTCTTTTGAGATGATTTCTAAGTTGGCTAGTCGGGTTTAATGCTAAAGACCGTGGTTCGGAGCCAACATTAAGTAGTAGGTCCAGTCCAGATCAACCCAAGTTATTAAAAAAAAAGACTTTAAAATATAATAAAAGCAAATTAATTATGATTAAAATCAACAGGTGTTCAAACCAATTTCAACAAAGTAAATATAAAATAATTGACACACATATAGATAATCAAAATTTACACTCACCCCATTATTATGAGTTATATATATTATACATATTATTATATAATATATATTATTATATACATATTATTATATAATATATATCAATTAAAAAGTCCCCGGCCTGATACATACATGGCCCTACTAGAATTAAATTGATAAGGTTTTTAGTTAACCCTAACCCTCAAAAGATGCGTGTATAAATTTAACAGCTGTCGGATCATTAGTTTGTGGATTATAGCATTTTGAGTGAAGCAAATTTTGTTATTGTGAAAAAAAATGGATAAAAAGGAATTTCACGTGTGGATAAAATATTGCTTTTTGAAGGGAAAAAATACAGTTGAAGCAAAAACTTGGCTTCAACGAACTTCAACCATCAAGGATTAGTATGCTAAGTTTAGACGTGGTGAAATGAGCACCGAAGACGGTGTACGCCCAAAAGAGGTTGTTACCGACGAAAACATTAAAAAATCCACAAGATGATTTCGAATGACCGTAAATTGAAATAGCAGACACTCTAAAGCTATCAACTAAACCTGTACATCATATCATTCACGAATATTTGGGTCTGAGAAAGCTCTGTGCAAAGTGGGTGCCGCGCGAGCTCACTTTTGACCAAAAATAACGACGAGTTGAGGATTCAGAGCAGTGTTTGAATATAATCAAGCATAATAAACCCCAGTTTTTGCGTCGATATGTGGCAATGGATCAAATATTTATCATCATTTAACTCCGAAGTCCAATCGACAGTCATCCAAGTGGACTGCACACGATGAATCCGCTTCAAAGCGTGAGAAAACATAACAATCGGCTGGCAAGGTTATGGCGTCTGTATTTTGGGATGATCATGGAATAATTTTCATTCACTATGTTGAAAAAGGAAGTGCCACTAACAGCGACTATTTCATAGCGTTATTGGACCGTTTTAAGGACGAAATCGCCAAAAAACGAAAGAAAAAGAAAGTGGTATCCTTCACCAAGACAATGCACGCGTCACAAGTCAGTGAAAACGATGGCAAAAATCCATGCGTTGGTCCTAGAATTGATTTCTTACTATTTCATCGACTATTTCCTATTCTCAGATCTCAAAAGAATGCTCGCTGGGAAGACATTGTCGTCGTGAGACTGAGGCCTGTTTTGAAGCAAAGGATAAATCGTACTACAAAAATGGTATCGAAAAGTTGGAGGGTCACTATAATCAGTGTATCACCCTTGAAGGGAATTATGTTGAATAAAAAGAACTAATTTTGCCAAAAAAATGTTTTAATATAGTAGGCCGGGGACTTTTCAATTGACCTGTTACCTATCAATTTTCAGAATGCATTGTTTACCTTTACTTATCCAATATATATAAAATGTATAGTGTGTGAAACAGTTTTTAGTCTATAGTATATTCTGAATTGGAAATTTCATATTATTAAAACATATCAAGTAAGTTAATCTGAACTTCTTCATAAACAATTCAACTCATTTCATTTTATAACAATCCTAGGAACATTTTCATCATTATTTTGGCTATTCAATTTCATATAAAACACATGATAAACCATTTCAGACATGTTACATCATGGTTTTGAATTAATTCAAAGGAATAATTTAGATACTATTAAATACCCAAATTGCCTTATCATGTCCATGTTGTTTTAAAATATTCTTACCACCAGCAGATGTAGACCTAAATAGTGTTTGGTCAATAATCAGAGAAGTAATTCTACTGCAAAAACAACAGATTTGCCCAATGACCAATGCTACTTTATGAACAAAAAAACCTTTGGTGTAAAAAGCTTCAAATATGATAAATAATAGTAATTATATTTTATAATTTTAGGGTAACAATAAAATAAAACAAATAGTTTATTTTAGTATTAAAAACCTTAAAAACTCTATTCTGAACAAATTATATTAACAATGCTGTTATAGGTTAAATTTTAATTTGTAAATAAATATCATATAAAATTAAAATGATATTAGCAAAAGTTATTTAGGTGAAACCTAAATGTAATTATAAATATTTAAAGCCAGTCAAAGAAAAAAGTACTCTTAAACATCATTAGTCTCTAACAAAATCAGAAAAATTGGTATTTTAATATGATAGCAAAGTGAAGCATAATGAACATATTTATACATTCTTAATATTTACTATAATCATGTCATAGAAAAGCATGATTACTCTTAAAACCTGATCACATATCTATTTATTTTTCAAGTCCTATGATGAGCACACTATTAAGACACCAATACATTTCCTCTTGACGATTCACCTGCTTGAGGCTCTTCAGTTTCCTGTTTTGAATTCTCCAAATTCCTAAACCTAATATTATATTTTTCTCTATAATCATTCAATTCTTTGCCCTTCTTTGTAATTTGTTCATTTAATATATCAATCAATTCTTGCAATTTTGTTTGATTAATAACCAGAACAGGAAGGACATCTTTAACTTTTCGCTCAGTTAACACGCCTCCAATCAATCTAAAGCATTTTCTATCTTCGTTTACGTTTTTGAGGGTTTCAATTACAAGTCTGTAACAAATATTGAGGTTACAAAAATTTCTAATGAATTTTTTTGAAAAAAAGCGAATAACTTCATTTAAAACAAAAATTTTAAGCTTTTTTAGCAATACTAACATAAAATAATACGGATGTAATTGAGAAAATGTGATACAAATTTAAAAAAGTTTGTCATTTGTCTTACTTGTGTTCATTTAAATCCAATTCGATTTCCGAGAGTTTTGTTGTAAGATTTCTTTGTTCGGCACGTAACGCCTGAAATCCAGCAAGGATTTCTTGTGGATCAGGTCCCTTACCGGCCTTCTTTTCAAACTTCTTTGCTTCGCTTGCCATTTTTGGTAAATTTAACTAGATCAACAATATCTGCTGTTGCCGAAAATATCTAGGAATGACATATGACAGATATATTTAGAAGTATTTACAAGGCAAACATGACATCCTAATAATAAATATTGAAATATTTTAGTTCAAAATATCATCAAATTATATTATTTTATGAATATGTATTATCAAAATATTTTCTGAATAAATATATATTTAAAGAGATGCTATCTTATTAACTAATATTGGGCATGATCGAGAAAACCAAATAATCGAATAATTATTTCTATACTACTATTAAATTTTTTTATATTATTATTTCATAAAATCTCATAAGTCAATGCTACAGTACTATTTTCTTTTGTACTTTTGTTGAAATTTTTTCCATGCTTGATATTATCAATAAAATATTCGATAGTTAATCAGATAAAGTTCTGGTCCATAATCGATGTATTTCGATTATAGTATCTTTATTAACCATATTTGAACATATTTACATCCAATTAAAATTAGAAGTTACACGTGCTAGCATTGTTGCCAATACGTTTCTTAAATTTTGTTTTTAAAGTAATTAGATAGAATTTTGGTTAGGGTGTAACATAATAAGTTGAACAAACTAAAAATAATAATGTTACCGATGAATAATACTATTTCTGATAAATAAAACGAAAAAATTATTTAATCAGAAAATATTTTACAATACATAAACTACAGACTTGACAACATTGTAATTTAATTCTAACCACAAAATAATAATTATCACAAAATTTTTGTGTTAAATATTCACCATAGAAAAATTATTCACTTTTTCTATGATACTTCATTTGTGATTCTAACTCGTAAAAGAAATTCTAACCTCATTTTCTGGAAACAACTAGTTGTAAATAAAAGTTGCAAATATGAAATTCTCTTACAAGGTATTTATTATTGATATGATTATTTAAACATTTTTATATGAATTGATTTGTCATTTCAGTTTAGTAATCTACTAGGAACTGTATATAGAAAAGGTGATTTGCTTTTTACTCCTGATGGCAACTCCGTTATTACCACAGTTGGAAACAGAATCAGTATATTTGATCTTAAAAAGTGAGCACATAACATTATTTGGAAACATTTTTTTAAATAAAATATCTGAATTACAGCAATAAGTGCAACACTCTGCCTGTTGAGAGCAGATTTAACTATGTTTCTATGGATATTAGTCCTAATGGATGCACCCTAATTTCTATTAATGAAGAAGGTGAAGCTCATATGATAAGTTTAATATCGCAAACTATTACACATCGATACAGATTTAAAGGAAAATGCAGAGCTATAAAGTTTAGTCCAAATGGAAAACATTTTGCAGTATGCAAGGAGAATAATGGTAATACTATTAATAGTATAACTTAATAGTTTTAACATCAAATTGTTTCAGTCTTTATATTTAAAGCACCTGGTCCATTTACTGGTCAATATACAGCCTTTATAATGGAAAGAGTATTTCATGGCGCTTATGATGAAACTACTTGTTTAAATTGGTCATCAGATTCCAAAATTTTAGCAGTTGGGTCAAAAGATATGGCAACCAAATTATATCCCTTTGATAAATGTAAGAACTTTCGAATTGTTTCACTTGGAAGTCATACTGATGCCATAGTTGGATGTTTTTTTGAAAATAACAGCTATGATTTGATTACCATATCAAAAAATGGCCAGGTTTGTGTTTGGGAATGTACTATTGAACCTGAAGATTTAAAACCATTGGAAAGCATTCCATTAAAAAAGAAGAAGACCTCTGATGACAGTGATGAAGATGACATTGATGTTTCTAAATCACTAGAACGAACAGAAGAAGAAGCAGTAAAAGCCCTTAATGAAGTAAATTTAAGTGAAACCAAGGAAGAATCTGATAAACTATTTTATAAAAGGATTGCTAGGCATTACCTAGCTGATGAAGTTAAGAAAAACCAAAAAGGGGCTGTTCTCACAGCGACTGCATATCATAAAGCATCAAAAATTCTAATTACAGGTAATATACCTAGTCTTATAAATTATATGTTTTAATACAATGTGTATTTCCCATTTAGGATATTCTACAGGAGACTTTTACATCCATGAAGCCCCTGAAATGAACTTAATACATTCTTTGAATATATCTGAACAAAGTATTACATCAATATCTTTAAACCAAACTGGGGATTGGATAGCATTGGGCTGTAGTGGAATTGGACAATTATTAGTATGGGAGTGGCAAAGTAAGTCAAACTATATTTAAAGAGAAAATATATGTATAAGAACTATCACTCTATCGAACTATCTATCATAAGATCTATCAGAATTCATTTTGAGAGGATTTTTATGTAAATTGAAAGATCAATGTATTCAAATACTGTCATCATTAGTTACTATTTTGTCCTGTCTTTTGATCAATATTTAAATTTCACTTCAGAAAAAAACTGTCATTTGAGAGTTGAATCACCTTCAAGTCATCTTTATTCAATCAAGTATCTGGTACACTCGTACTCTGATTATATATAACTTATCACATCATATAACCATTCAATGCGAATTCGCGTCGTTGACAGTGAACGTGTTAATAAAGTACTTTTAAGTTAAACGTTAAGTAGTGTATTATGTGGTATGTAGTATAGTCATAGTATGGTCTGTATCTGGACAGCTTACTGACAAATCATTCGTTAGATCGTCAGTATGTTCGTGTCGAATTGCGCTATTTTTAACAAAATTTCCATAATATGCCCTGTATTGCATGCTTTTTTTTAAAGTTTTGGTCGCCGATACAACAATTTATATCTAACAGAATTTGAGCACTTTCAGTCCACCTTGATGACCTTAAAACGCAGACAATACTACCGTTTCTATCATATTCTAATGTAGTCTAACCAGTGCCCAGAATATCCAGTGCCGTATTAATCGTGCTCTGTAACACTTGTATAATTATTCTGTCCCTCCGATACATACATACACTGGTGTTTTAATGTATCAGACGAGCGGAACGACTGAAAATTCCTTTCATTTTAAACTATGTAAAGATAATAATCATATAGGATACATGGTACTGATGACATTAAATTGGGGATTATACAGAAATAATAAAAAAAATATGTATAGCAATCCGAATGCAATTTACAATTATGACAATGTGCGCTTAGATAATTCTAAATCTTTGAAAAAATTAATTCTGTTAAATAATAAAAAATATTTGTATTGTAATAAAAATATTTCCAATATTAGGAAAAATTATATGAATTATTTGTATTATATTAACAGGCATTGCTACAAATGTATGTTACCTATATATAGTAAAATTGATTTGTGTTTTCAGGTGAAACATATGTAATGAAGCAACAAAGCCATACTAATAACATGTCATGTGTAGCGTACTCAGCTGATGGACTACATTTAGCTACAGGAGGTGAAGATGGAAAAGTAAAACTATGGAACTTAAACTCTGGATTCTGTTTTGTAACTTTTACTGAACATTCTAGCGCAGTTACAGCGATTACCTTTAGTGGAAATAAGAAATTTGTCGTGTCGGCTTCATTAGATGGGACAGTACGGGCATTTGACATATTAAGGTATATACCTTTCATAAATAAACGAAAACAAATATTGATATGGTATTGTTTAATCTAGGTATCGGAACTTTCGAACGTTTGCATCCCCAAAACCTGTTCAATTTTCGTGTGTTGGTGTCGACACAAGCGGTGAATTTGTAGCAGCAGGTGGGCAGGATGTTTTTGAAATTTATTTGTGGTCTGTTAAAACTGGAAGACTATTGGAGATCCTTGCTGGACATCAGGGACCAGTGGTTAGTTTCTATTATAATGTTTCTATTCTAACTTTATCTAACATGACTCTCTTTACTAGGCTAGTTTGGCTTTTAGCCCGAGTATAATGAACACTACCATGGTGTCTGCATCTTGGGATAAAACAATAAAGATATGGGACGCCATTGAAAAAGGTTCTGCCCATGAAACTATAGAACTTGTGTCTGATGCTGTTTGTGTGATATTCAATCCAAAAGGAAATGAGGTAGCCATCGCTACCCTTGATGGTCAAATATCCATTTTTGATGTAAGAACTGCTCAACAGTTAATCACGATTGAGGGTCGTAACGACCTAGGCAGTGGTAGATCTGATACAGATTTAATTACTGCAAAAAAGAATTTGGAAGCAAAGTAGATTAAAAAAGCATTATACTGTAACGACATTATTAAATAAATGTTTTCCAGGTCATTTACAACCCTCTGTTACTCTGCTGATGGGGAATATATTTTAGCTGGTGGTCAATCAAAAAATGTTTGTATCTATAATGCTAAGGAAGCACTTTTATTGAAGAAATTTGAAATTACTCAAAACAGATCATTTGATGCTGTTGATGTAAATAAATGTTATTAATGTTATGGCGAACAAAAAATACTATTAATTCGTTTCTAGGACTTCATAAACAGGAGAAAACTCACTGAGTTTGGTAATTTAGCTTTAGTCGAAGAACGAGAAGAGCGAGAGGGCGGACGAGTAACAATCAAATTACCCGGCGTGAGAAAAGGAGATATGGCAAGCAGAGTATTTAAACCTGAGGTATTTGAATACTTAAATTTATCATTATTTTAAAATAACAACTTCAAATATTCTGTATAGGTGAGAGTATTTTCATTACAATTTTCTCCAACTGGCCAACAATGGGCAGCTGCTACTACCGAAGGTTTATTGGTTTATACTCTAAGTGATGGTATGATATTTGATCCCTGGGATCTTCAAATCAATATCACTCCTATGGCTGTAAGGAGAGCGATTGAAAAAAGGGATTTCTTGGAAGGTCAGTTGCAAACCACATATTAATTTAAAAAATTAACATGATTAAAACATTCCAGCTTTAACAATGTCAATAAAAATGAATGAAGCCAATTTAATACAAGAAGTGATAGAAAGCATTGGTGTTAAAGATGGTAAAGTACTTAATGTAAGTGTATTGTGAGTTACTGTAAAGGCATATTTCAGTGGAATTGTTGGTGATGAACCTTCCATCAAAGTATATTGAAAAGCTTTTGATGATCATTGCAACTGGATTAGAGAATTCAAGGCACATAGAATACTATTTATATTGGTGTCAGCATATTCTAACTGTACATGGAACAAATATCAATGGACAAAAGAACATGCCAGCACTTTTAAGTCTAGAAAAGGGTCTTATCAGGAAATATGAACAATTATCAAAAATGTAAGGAACCAAAAAAATATTATAACACTGAAAATATGTATTTATTATATACATTTTTAGATGTGATTACAATAAATATACACTTCAGTACATAACAGCCTTAGGGAAAGTAATGGCTGAAAAGGAAATGAAAGAGGAGAAAATGGAAACAGACAGCAACTCAGAAAATTCATTTGATTTAACAAACAGTGATGAAGAGTAATTATAAATAAATGATATCTTTTTCTATGTAATTTATTTTTATTTTTTAAACACCTTAAACACATTGCATATAATATTAAATTTCCAATGCTGCTAATGCATTAACTACCACATCAGCTTCTGCATATTTTTTTGAGATTTGTTTTAAAGTCCATTCGGCCATCTTTGATGATTCCTTCTTTTTTTGAACTGAAGATTTTGACGATGTGGATAAAGCTAATGTAGTCTAAATAACAAAAAAAAATAACAGATTGATATTTATAAATAACTCAATTCTGGAATAACTCACCAAATATAACCCATACAATGCCCTCATATTTTTAGGGTTCATTCTTAAGGCTTGTGAATAATATGACTTAGCTTGTTCAAAGTTCTCAATCCCCCCTTGGGTGTACTTAATGTCAGCATAACGTTGGTGTAATAGATGATTATGAGGGTTATGTAAAATTAACTCCTCCACACAAAATGCTGCTTTATTAAAATCATTCTCAGCAATATACAGTTCACTTAACTCTTGCCAAGCATCAGCGTCAGTCATAAAACTGAAAAGAGTTAACAATGTTATAACCTAGTGCAGCATTTTAATGAGATTACATACATTTTTAAATAATCTGTCAATTCTTTGATAGCATCAACAATTTTGCCTTGAGCTTTAAAAACAGCAACTTTTCTTTTTCTTGCAGCACTATTGGACTCATCTACCTTAATAATGGCATTTAAAAGATCTAAAGCTTTATCATATTCCTCATTTGCTTCAAAATACATAGCCTCAAGTTTCCTCACTCGCAAGCTCTTAGGAAATTCTTCACGTAAGATTTCAATACATCTTTTAGAAACATTAAAAGCATGACAATCTAATGCTGCTACATAGACTTGCTCCAAAATTAAATATTCTACAAAGGATATATTAAAATATAAGACAGCTGCATTTTTATAATGCTCTAACTTTCATTGCCTAAACCATCAGTATTCAAACGTAATCTATCAAACCATATTTCTAAAACTTCTCTGCTTTTTCTTTCATTGTTTTCACGCCATACTCGTAGTTGATCGACATCGTCTAGGAAAAAAGTTATAAAATTGCATATCAATTAATTTAACATAACAAAAAAAAAACCTTTTATTAAACCCATTTTCGTACTAAACAGAGTAAAGGAGCAAACACAAAACACAGAAATATTTTGTGTGAGCAAATTATCTGACAGATCTAAAATTGATTATAACCTGAGTGAGTAAACTTATTTATACAGTGTTACCAATAAATTAAATTATTAGTTATCATAAAATCACAAAAATGTATCTATAAAAACACTAGTTTAATTAATTTTTAATTAATATATACATAAACTTTTCAGTAGATTAAATGCGTTTTATAACAAGCCATAATTCAAATGAATGACATATAATGAGACTAAAACTAAAAATCCCTGGTAGTAGTACTTTTAGCTGTTATTCGTGTATATAACAGCTGAAAAAATAATTTTATATAAATAATTTTAGAATCAAATTTTTCTTATCTAATGTTGAATTTTAATTTAAACTAAACATCCCCAAATTTAAAAATATTTGTAAGTGTCTACATAAATTTTTAGTTGATAGAATAGTCTGTTAGGAGTGTCCCCAAAATAAAAGTGATAAAAGTATTGTTTGTTGGTATTTTAGAGTAATTTATTTTATCTAAGAAATTGTTTCTTTACATATACAAGCAATATACAATATTGCTTCAAAAATATTTATAATATAACGTATATTCCTTTTATAATTTCCCATTGATTTTGCCAACAGATCAATACTTCTGTTAACTTGGGTGTACATATGAACCAACTTCCATTTTATCATGAATGAATTGAAAATTACTATATTTTAAGTAAATTTTATAAAACATGGTATAATTAAAACTAACACTGTACTTCAAATATATTTATATATAAAGATAGATTTAAGTTAATGTAAATAGTTAAGTAATTAGACTGTTTTATTTATAGTTAAATCATAATGTAGGAACAGAAAAAACATATTTAGAGGCAGTCATAATATAGCATAAAAAGTGTTATAAAATCAATTCACAATGTCAACTTTAGAGACATCAGACACAATGTGTCCAGTTTGTACTTTATATTTGCGACCTGGTATTACACTTAAACAGCATTTGGCTAGCCATCCCAAGCAGAAAGTTATCGATGCATTGGTAAAGTTGTCTTTGCATGAAGAGCCTGTGAAGTCTCAAATCACCCAACAAACTGATGATGTACCAGAAGGTTAGTTTAATTATATAAATTGAGAATAATTATAAATTTAACGGTTATTGTTAACATTAAGATATCAAATAATATAAAACTATAATTTTACATTTTAGGTGATTCAGCTATTTCTCAGAACCCTAATCAACCATCCACATCTATGCCTCCATATTTTAATCAAATTCCAGTGGGAAATTCTTCCAGTGTAGGCCCAACAACACTACCTGGCAACCATTTTTTTATGTATCAACAAAGCATGAGTACTTCTTCACCTCACCAACCAAATGTATCTGCAATGACATTCAATCCATTTGCTCAACAATATCTGGTACCTGCTGTCTATAACGCCCAGATGATGCCTTATTTCTATCAGCAACAACAACTTATTATGTCTAGCAATGGCATTCCACCTCATATCAAGGCATTACCCTTTGAGAGTTCTACTTCTGGGTCCCAAGTATTAAATAGACCATTGGAGGTTGTGAAGGAAAAACATGCAGAAAATACAACCTGTGAAAAATTAACTGAATCAGATCAAGATGGTTTGAACAGCCAAGGTGAAAGCAGATCAAGTGAAGATGATGATGAAGTTGAGGAAACAGAGCAACCAATTGTTTCATTAACGATTAATGATCCTCAAGAACCTGAAGCAAGTACATCTTATAAAGAAGAGGAGGATCAGGAAGGGGTTATAAATTTATTAGAGGAAGATGAAAATTCTTCAGATCGTTCATATCAACCTCCAATGTACCAGGAACATAATGAGGAGTATCAAGCCCAACATGAAATAGATCATGAAGAATGTGTGGGAACGCCATTATCTCACAGTTCAAATGCAGACTGGGCAATGAGTTCAGACTTAAATAAGGCATGCCAGACACAAACAAATAATTCTCTGTCTCCAAGGTAAGTTTGTTAATGTTTAATTGAATATTTTGTAAACACGATTTTTTTCAAATTATACATTTCAATTAAAATTTAGATCATCCCTTCAAAATGAAGAACATCCACAAACTGCTCCAGAGTATTTCTTCATTGATCAAAGAAGCAATGTGTCAGTTGTTCTAAATACAGAAAATGTTGCATCTAATTTTGATCAGGTTAATAATATTACAAATATATAATGCCTATGAAAATTAATGTATATTTATATATATTCTTGAAATTTAGGCAGAAGCAGTATATAACTCATCTACAATTCTCAATAATAGTGAAGGAGTAGATTTTATGAATGTAGAAGATATTGAAGGTATGCAGGTTATCTTAGGGGATTTTACAAATGCTACTATCATTCCTCAAGAGAGTTTTGATCCTATTCGCCAGAATAATAGTCCTCCAATAGTTATGGCAGTTAGTGGTGAAAATAGTGATGGCTTTTTACATATTGTTCAGCAGAAAAATCAGGAAATGGAGGAATCCTGTTTAGATAATGTCAATATACGCTCAGATGAAAAGATGCCTCCAAGAGGAGAATTATCTGGTGAGAAAATAAATTTAAAGGATTTAAATATTTAGTAATTATTATTGAAAAATGTAAAATTCAATGAAAACATACTCTAGGTCAAGAAAGTATGGGCAGCGCAAGTGATTTGACCTGGAATCAAATTCAACATTATCAAGACCAAGATCCTATGTGTTACGAACAAAATTCATGGGACAGCACATCAGAAAATCCCTTAGTTACAGATGATTTTGACACAAAAGGTAGTAATAAGTATGTTTGTGGTGTAAAAGGTAAATTTGGATTTTTCATAGAAATTCAGACAAGTACCCCAGGGATCTTAAAACAAGAGGACGTGAAGGAAAATGTAATGTCTAGTGCGCCTAAGCAAAAGAGACCTAAACTTGTTTCTTTGGATGTTGGTAGAAGTAAGCCTAGGAAACTGCTAATCAAACCTAAACGGCCAAAGAAGGAATCTCAAACGACCAGCTTTAATAATGTTTTTTCTAATAAATTGAAAACGGAAAATTCAGAAGGAGAAAACTTTGAAAATTTCTCTTCTACAGGTAAATTATACTACAATTTTGGAAAAATAAAAATATAGATGAAATTTGCAGGGCAGTCAGTGAAACAATTGGATGAAATCAAGGAGGAGAAAGTATCAGTAGACATGTGCAAGGAATGTGACAAGATATTTAAGACAAAGAAAGAACTAAGGATGCACAATCTTGAGTTTCATAAGATAACTCGAAATAAAAGCAACAAATGTCAGATTTGTAATGAAGTCTTTGATGCAGAACATAAATTTACGGAGCATTTGAAAATTCATCCGCTGGAGTGTCATATTTGTGGCAAACTGTTCTTTAGGCGCCAAGGTCTGAAATTACACATTGCTCGACACGAGGGGATAAAACCACACAAATGCGATTTGTGCGACAAAGCATTTTTGGTTAAGCAGAAGTTGGAAGAGCATCGGAATTGTCATACTGGAAACGCACCCATTAAGTGTTCTTTATGCCCAGAAACTTTCAAAAGACATTCCAACTTAGTCCAGCATCGGAATCGGCATCATTTCTTCGTTAGTATTATCACGTTTTTTTAATAGTACTAGCGACGTATTTAATTTATTTTATTTTCAGGTAAAGAAGAAAGTTAAGGACTATGTGTGTTTTTGTGGAGAAGTATTTCATTCAAAGAAAAAGTTCGCCTGGCACAGTGAAAAACACGACACGAAGCCTAAATCTTGTACTCAGTGTAGTGAAAAATTCGTACACATGGCAGGACTGACTAGACATATGAGACGTGCTCACAACGCTGAGTACCTTCCCGATGGTAGAGATCCAAACACCGTAAGTTAACAACGTTGGAGATAAGTTTGAAATAATTTTTAATATCCTTTTTGATCTTAAAGCTTAATCGAGTGTGTCCAATTTGCAAAGGTGTGTACCTGAAAAGCTCTATGGAGGCTCATCTACAAACGCATGGCAACAACAAACCCTATGCATGTTCGATGTGCAGCAAGAAGTTCACTACCAAGTGGAACTTAAAACTACACAAATGGACTCACGCGCCCCGTACTCAAAAGCCTTTTAAATGTAGTCAGTGTAAAGGAGCCTTCATCAGGGAGAACGATTATATAGCTCACATGAATTCCCATAAGAGCGTACGACCGTACACGTGCAACTATTGCGGCGCGCAGTTTATTCGCAAATATAATTGTCAGCGACACGTCAAGGAACATGAAAATCAAAAAGCTTACGTGTGCAACGTTTGCGAGAAATCATTTCATAGGTCTTATTATCTCAAAGATCACATGAGGGTGCATACCGGCCATAGGCCATACGCTTGTCACATCTGCGGAAAGACATCAACTACCAAATCTAATCATAATAAACACATTCAGATTCATCATGCCAGAGAGCCAGTCAGCACGGAAAATTAGACAAAAAAGCATATTGGTCATCATTTCCAAAGTGATCAAGGTTTCCTTGACAAGACATACCATGTGTTAATTTTAAAAAATTGTATATGTAAAAAATCATGTACAAATTGTTTTTGGTTTTTGGGAAGTATTTCTGTTTTAAACATTTTAGAATCCTTAGTGCTAGCTAATTTTTAGTATTTTCGTTTTTAATTAAAATCACGTTTTATTTTATATTTTTACATAGATCTCAGAGGAACTATAATGTTGTAGGATTTTAATTTATACTCTAGAAATTTTAAATTTTCTTATTATAGGATACATGTTTAGTTTATTTATTAGAATACGCGTTTTAGCATAATTTTAAAGTATCATCCATCATGCATTTTGAAATGTTCTTTTTTCAAAATGAAAAACGGTATCATTGCCCCATTGATATACATGTTTTTAGTAATTGCTGCATTCAGTGAAAGGAGCCGATGAAAGTACAAACCATTTCGATGAATCACTTCATGTATATTAATGGGGCATATTCAAATTAAGATTGATGATGAAAATAACTGATTGAGTTCAGTTTTTCTCTTGTAGCATACATTTTAGCATTTGACAACCTACAACTTTGTCGCACTGTGATATACTCTAATGCTTCACTCCCCAAACCACCGTTTCAATCTTCACAACGAGGATGAAGAGGTATTTGTTCCATTTGAACATTAACAGACAAAAAGTTGTAGGTAAATGTAAAATACCTGTACATAATAGGGCGATTACAATTTAACTAATTTTGTTTTTCATGCAAAATATACTTTTTACAAAGACTGTACTTCAAGTTTATTTCATATAACTAGAATAGATAGATGCAATGATTTATTATCAATTGGAGTGAAACTCTGTTGTTATATTTTGATAAAAGTGTAACTAAAAAAATGAAAAGAATTACATTTATATACATACTAATGTTACTATATATGTGTGCAATGTTTTTGTATTATATTAAAAATTACAATAAGTATTATTTTACTCATTTGAATTATTTTAAATTCCATACCTTTAATATCCTTTCCTCAATATAACAGGTCGTTATAAACAGTAAGTCTAACCGTTTGATAGATTAGCCAAAACTAGCTCCGAATCTTGCAGTTTTGTGTGATAAAAAATATTTGGGCCCTAATTTGTATCACTAGGGTTTACCTAGAATTAAGCTATCCACTAACGTGGTCTCGGAACCACGTTAATCTGCTTTAAGTATACCAACTGACGGGTAATTTTTATAGAGATAATATAAGAACACGCCTAGTTATGATGACACTTTGTTGTGTTACCTATGAATAATCATAAACATACATTAGTATCTCTACCATAAAGGCATTCAAACCTGTAACTGTCTTAGCAATAGGAAGGGGTTGACTTAACCGTTGCTACTAACAACACTCGAAAAAAGATTGATTTGAACATTTCATTATTTCCAAATAAATTATTTAATTTTCTATGATAATAAAATAAATACGAGCACCATCAACCCATTATTATTCAAGTGATTTTAGATAGGCCGGTGAACCTCCGACGAGTTTTAACATTTCATTGTTTTATTGGGGTACCGAAGATTAATATTTAATACGACCATGAAGCCAAATATAAAAAAATGTGACTAGAATTATATTTGGATTGAAACTAAAAGGATAACATTGATATATTGTAGGGTTACATGCCGGAAATATATATATTGCGTACTAAAGTAGACAAAAAATAGAATCACTGGAGAATAGTGATAACTATAAAAAAAAATAGTAGCATACAGGATCATATAAAATCGAACTAATTTAGGTAAAACTTAGTTTATTTACATTTTCATTTGGTAGGAATTTTATACAGTTGGGTAATAGACGGTTCAGCTAGTTACAAAGTTATATAACCTTATGTGGTAATCTTGTTGATTTGGTGGTGTCTGTTGTTTATACTTCATCAGTGTTGGCGAAAAGATGAAACAAAGGATGGTGGTAATCGATGGTTTCATCAGTGTGACTCTATGTGCCATAGAGCGGATAGACATTTTGAACAAACGACTTGATAAATACATGAGAGGCGATGTTAATTAACCATAATCATTTGGCTTCTTTCCAACATAATCTAAGTTATCGTTCAAATAAATCCGGGTTATTAAAGAAAGTTCACTAGGTTCCATACCACCATACAAAGGACATTTGAAAGATGTTATATCATTAATATCTCACGCATAGTTCATTATATTCTTATTCAGTTTTTACCCGACCTTACTGAAAAATGTATATATATATATATATATATATATATATATATATATATATATATATATATATAGTTTTATTTCATTTTTCAAATGACGTTAAATTTTTTTACTTCAAATAGGTTCATAGGGCATTTAATGCAGAACTCAACACTGAAATCTGTAATAACTTTTATCAATGTTGATTATGGAATGGATTTTTATGCATAAAATCAATTTTTATTACAAAAAAAATACAAACTATAACAAAAAACTTACTATAATATAAATTTAAAATAAATAACAAAGGTACCTATGGAAACAAATTATTTCAAGGCTTATCATTTCCTTTTATTTCCTCAATTAATTTGATTTTTTTTATGTTTACTTCATTTTCCTTAGTAATAACATCAGTCCAATTATCAATTTTCTTTCGGACAAATTCGTCATCGTAATCAGCTATAGTTTGAATAAATTCCACAGCAGCCATCTATATATGAAAAATATTGTGTCACAATGAAACATTCTTCGTTACGGAAACTTACTTGTAGTTCTTTCGGTTGCTTTACGGAAAGATACAAAAAAACGATATCCATAAAATCGCCGATATGCTTATTGTCGACATCTAATAAAGCCAAAACGGGTCCGGCGCTTTTCAAAACAATTAACTGCAATTTATAGTTTTGACTGTATCTGTAAGCTGTTCTCCTATCCTTCAAAAAACTCTCTGGTGCCAATTTCTTTAATGTGTTCATGATACTAGGCAAAGCTTCCCTGAAAATCAACTTCTTAAAAAGAAAAGTCAAACAGAATCTATTACTTACTTGACAGTTCTCATCCTAATGAAATCTTTGGATAATTTTGCCAGTACTGACAATAAATTCATGCTAAGTCTCATGATCAATGGATCAGAATCTTCTTTGAATCTCTGCACTAATGGCGACCATATTTGGTGTACTATAGGTAAGAGTTCATCTTCCCACTCATTCAATATTTCGACACCATTTGCAAGAATATCTAAGGCGTGTAACTTAATCGCACGGTTTTTATGTGGTAGAAAATGCAGTACTCTTTTTAAAATGAGCGTTGTAAGTTTTATATGGACCGGGGGTTCGGGTTTTTTGTACTCAGGTTCTAAAACAAAGAAATTAACATTGTAATAAAGGTTTTTAACACCTTTCATTGATTATATCAACCTGTAGGATATTCATTATTTTCTTCTTTTTCTTCAAGTTTCTTTTTTTCCATATCTTCTTTATATAGTTCCTCGGCAGTTTTACCTTCCATAATATCATCAGAAAAATTTTCTATTGCATCAATATTGCTAACTTTGAAGTGCTCATACTCCAATTCTTTTTGCTTTTTGGACTTAATGGGTACATCTGCTGTACCAATATTGAACCAGCGGCGTAGGCTTATAATAAATAACTTAAATACGCTGAGATAACTTTCGATGCTCTGATCTTGAGACCACTGAAATGCAAGTACCTGCAATACAAAATATTAGAAACAAAAAAAAAAAGAATTTATCTGTGACCTACCTCTTCCACAACATTACTTATTAATAATAGAATATCTTTAGAACAATAGCGAAAAACTACTGATAGTACACCTAGGACATCACTTTTATCTTCATATTTTACTAACCTTCTTCTTACTTGGTGAGAAAAATAATCAAAATTCTCATTTATCAATTCAGTAATGGTTTTATAGCCACAAGCATAAATTATGTTATGAAGGGAGAGTAAGCCCGCTGTGCTAATTAAAATATTTCCATGGCCTAAATAAAGAAAACATTAAAATTCAGAAAATATTACATTTAACAAAAATAATACCAGCTTTTTCCAAAACACTATATAAACACTTCAGTAAATAGGGTTTAAAGGCCTCCTTAGATATCAAACTAGTTTTTCCTATGCCTTCTGTCAGCAAACAAATCTTAACAACATTATTTTTTATTTCCTCTGGTGTTAGTTTATTACTGTTTAAGAGAATTTGTAAATTAAGTTCTTCATCAGTGTACATATCTAGAATCGTTTTAAGGAATACCCTAGAGGGATGATCTAAACCTGAATAAAAATGTTATCTATATATTTAGGCCAAAGATTGTGTATTAGGTAATTTTACCCAGAATAAAAGCATTCAGCAAATATATAGCTTCTTTTTGCATATCTGTATTATAAAGAATTGTGTTATATAAAGAGTCAAAAATAATTTGAAAATTGTCATAGCTATTTGAAACTAAGTTTTTACACAGAACTTCCAATTTTACTTTTACCCGTTCATCTTTAAAATTGTGAAATTTTATCCAAGGCGTTCTAAGGTCAGGTTCACCATTTAACTCTAAAGTTAAAATAATATAACATTTGGTCAATATGTATATATATTGAGTTGTATTTACCTTTTAAAGTATATACTTCTAATAACTGAACATTGGTGGTATCTAATTGTGATATATGGAGTAAACTCTGCATTAGTTTATCCAAAATTTCAGGCGATTGAAGAACATCCTGCATCTTGAATGAATAAAATAAATTGGCATAGGATGCCAATAGACTTAAGACAGATATTTTTTCAGTATCATCTATAAAAATTCTATTTGTGATTGAATGTAGTGTTGCCTGATTGTACTATTATGTGATTTGTAAACAAATGTATTACTTACCAACACCATTAAATTTACGAGGTAAACTATTAATAGCATTATAAAATCCTTCTTTGATATATTCAAAAATATCTTGAAAATGTAATTTATTTTCTTCTTTTTCAGACCACTCAGTAATATGTGAGATTAACTTTCTACTTTGATTTGAAATTGATGGATTTTCATCATCAGAAAGAAGAATCAAAAACTCCATTAGAGTTGCGATAGATAGAGGCATTGTACTAAAATAAGTAAATTCGTTATCAATACAACGATTTCATAACTTTCTTACCTATAACAATTTAAAGTAATATCCCTAGCCATGCTTATAAGCATCTCCCTCACCTGAGGGTTTTCATGAAAGATTAAAATTGAAAACCTTTTAAAACATATGTTTAAATTTATATCAGTCTTAGAATACCATTGAGAAGACTTTACAGTCAAACTTAAATAATCATTCATTTCCTTTTCATTTTCCCACATCTTTTTCTTTAGTGAACTTGTTTGAAATTCATTTTTTGAGAAGATTTCTTTCTGACCTTTGTTGTAATCTTGCATGACTAGTACTATTATTCTACTATAGGCATTTATTATGTCCTAAATCATCTTCGAATTAGTAATTAACAGTGATATAATAAAAAAGATTACCATTGTCAAAGAATATCCTAGGTGAATTTTATCCATTATCAACTTGCTGAAACAATTTGATATTCCTGGTATGTAAAACATAAATATATCTGATATTTTTGACTTTAAAACAGGATCATCTAAGTAATCATTACTTGATATATTTCCCAAAAGTAAAATATTCTTTATTGCTTCATGTCTAAAATAAATGCATATATAGAGAATGTAATATTAATAATAATTGCACATACATACTTTATTGCTTTTGAGGTCTTCTGCTTTAATAGTTCACAACACACAAAAACTAATTTGGAAAATTGTTGTACAGATTCTTTATTATAAAGTTGTAGGATAATATCTTCAGATACACACTGAATTAAGGAAGACATTGTTTCGAGAAGACATAAAGTATATTCCTCTGTTAGTGTAAGTACTGAAAATATAGAATAAGTTTATATAAAATGTAAAATTTATAAAAATTTATATAACATACCTTGACGTTTTGAAAAATCATATAATTGAACAATTACAGCACTGTAAAAGTTAAAGAACAACTTAGTTGATTTTATCTGAAATTTTTTAAGAAATGCTTGCATTGTTTCAGTTATTAATATTTTGTGATTTGCTGAAAAACTATAAAAAATGTATTAAAAAAACAATTAGGAATGAATAAATATATTACCTTTTATCATTGTTAATGATACATTTTGTATATAAACAAAAGCAAGCTAGTATGGGTTCATAAAAACATATATCATTTTTGGGTATATTTGCTATCCACCGAGTAAGTTCATTCAATTTTGTACTATCAGCTGGATCATTTTTAATTTCTTGAAACAATTCATAGAACTGATGTTGATGAACATATGAATTATAATCCATATTTTAAATTTAGCGCCCTATAACAATATCACTAAGGGCCTTAAATGAGGGTTATGTTTGTATACACACAAAAAATTAATCATTTATATATAGTTTCTTATAGGTGATGCATACAATGCATTAAAAGTTGGTAAGTAGGAATTTGAATTGTTTTAGACTGCACTATAGTTTTGTATATTATAAATAAAATAGTAATACTATAGAATAAATAATAATAGAGTACTATAGAATGAAAAAAGAAGTTCACACAAACACTATTCACCGAAAATTTGATTAATTTGAATATAGACTAATAATAAATTCAAACTATCACGACAGTAGAATTAATTATTACTTATAAACAAACATTGAAACAACAGTATGCACTGACAATTGTTTCCATATCAAAAAAAATTGTCAACACATGTTTATTAAGTTGTCTATACAACAGAAAAGATTCTAATTTCATTCTAATTTATGAAAATGCAAAATATAATCATCATTTGAGCATTTTAAAATTATGATATTAGAGTGGATTTATTATATCTGATTTTATGTTTCTATTATTATATGTTGTTATGAAAATAAAAACTTTGGTGCTAATTTAGTTGCCTAAGTATTAACAAGATTATATCATTTAACATATACTATATTAGTTTCCCATAATAATATCAAATGTTTATAGAAATCATATAGGTTTAAAGCAAAATTGTGTTAAATTTCCGAAATTATATTTCAGTTGGTAGAGATAAGGCTATTTGTAGGAAATCGTTATCAGAAATTAGTATTCGATAAGTGGACCCGGTACCTATTGACGTTGGGACTCGATTTACCTTTGTCCCCCTTGACGAACTAATTCCGAGACGCTTCAGGCTCTTATCACTTGTTATTTATAAATAAGAGCAATCCAAGGCACCTCAATAAACAATTGAAGGCGGAATGTGGTGGGGGGCATGTAGCGACTGTTTTCAAGCGGTCATAGTACAAGCCGTCCGTCTATAAGATCGTTGAACGGCTGATAATTCGTTTACTCCGTTTCGATTCACGGCAGTGTCCAAGTGGTGAACGTGAAGCGGTGACTAGTGTCCCGTGATCGAAATGCCGACCTGTTCGTCCGAAAGTCTGGCAAGGGTTTCGTGGCCCAGCAACGAGAGCATTCACGCAGGTAGTACTTCCAGTGGATCGGGATTCCAGAGCCCCAACTCGCCAGCCTGCTACTCGCCTGGCTCCACCTCGCCCGACAGCACCTTGAGGAAGAGAAGGATTCGTAGGACCTCTTCTTTGGGAAGCGTGATCAGAGAGCCTTTTGTGATTCGATCGGATGCCCGCGACCACCAGAGCCAGGGTCCCGTACAACAAAATGCACCGCAGGAAGAGGAGACGTTTTCAATACTGTCGGCCATCATCGGATGGTATCCTTGTTTCTTACTGAGGATGGCAAAGGCCATTATCATAGCTGTTCTGCCTAAGACGTGGAAACAGTTGGTGCTCGCATTGCCGATGTTGTGGATCTCCATGTGGATATGGGTGTTCACTCAACTGATCCAGTTGCCGTTCACAATAGTGAAGATTGTTCTATCTATGCTTCTGGTACCAAACAAGCCTAAAAATCAAAAGAAACGCACGGTGCTGATAAGTGGCGGTAGCACGATTCAGGCTCTGCACCTGGCGAGGAATTTTTACTCTGCCGGCGCCAGGGTGGTAGTGTGCGAGATACAGGGCGTGTTCGCACTAGCCCGATTCTCAACAGCTGTGAGTAAATTCTATGCTGTCCCGAAACCAACCAGCGATCAGCTGCAGAATTATGTTCGAGCTTTGTGCGAGATCGTTGACAAGGAAGAGGTGGTGTATTACATCCCGGTCTGCGCCACCACTTCCGCCTACTACGACGCGGTCGCCAAGCCCCACATGGAACTGTTAGGTTGCTCCTGTTTCTGCCCGGGCATTAAGGAGGTCTGGGTACTGGACGACATCCTCGAAGTTTTGAAGCGATGCGAGAAGAATCAGATTAGCATTCCGAATTACTACGTCGTCACGTCCAAGGAGGACGTCTACAGACTGTACGACACCGGTACCATTCGAATGGGGAATTACGTTATGTCCACCGCGGGCCCGGTGGGTCTTCGGGAGCACGCCAAAGTTATACTACCGTTATCCAGAAATGACCTGAAGCTACCCAACGATATCAACCCGCAACGACCTTGGGTGGTGGTCCAAGACCTGGAAGGGGATCACTATCTGACCTGTACCACCATAAAAGAGTCGCAAGTGATCGCGAACGTCACCTGCAAGCAGGACAAAGACAACGGCGGGCTGATACCGATCGAGCATCACGAGATCAATCAGTGGCTGACAAATTTCTTCAGCAAGCTCCAGCTGTTACGCCCAGTCAGCGGCCACGTGAGTTTCCGATTCGTCGTTACCAAAGAGACGAACACCATCAAGCCGCTCATCAGCCGCGTGGGGGTGTCGCTGCCGTACATCTGTTACACCAACATCCATCCGCGGCTAGTATGGCGACCTTGCAAACACTTCAACCGCCAATATTCCGGACCGTTGGTGAACGGTAATGGCACATACCGCATGCCCGATACGGTATGGCATACCATCAAGAATCCCTCTCTGGAGAAGGTCACCCGTCTTATCGGTACAGTGCTGGACAAAAGGGAAGCTCTGTTCACTATTTGGGATCCGTTACCGTACTGTGCATATTACCACATGCAGTTACCCTTCAAAAACATGCTGGGGTTTATGAAGAGTAGGGAGAACAAATTCCCCAGGCCGCTGATGAACAGGGTGCGCTGACTAACGTGATGGTCCAGGAGAGAGATAAAGACACAACAGTGACATGGACGGGCAGGGCGGGAGAGCCAGCGGCGTTGGACAGGATTTAATCACTTGTTTTGCTCAAATTGCACACAACAACCTCTTTTAATAATCTAAGTAGCGATAGGCATTGTTGTAAATACTCCGCATCACTTTTTATATATACATATTTTTTTATTTTTATATACAATTTATATTGTTGTAATAGAATTAGTTGGTAGTTAATCCGTCCTGGATAAATGCAATTATACGTTGTTCTAAGTTAAGCAAGACAAAACATCTCATTATTGGGCGATTAGCGCAACTGTACAGATAGCAAGGAAAAAAGCGTCGAAACGATGTACCTATATTTAGTACGTCGAGAAGTATCATTGTATCAATGGCTAGTGAATAAATAAATGACCAAAGATAAAGCGGTGTTTCAATTGTTTTTGTTTTTGCTTTTGCTCAACCAGCGGTCAGGCGGTTATCGGCTGTCGCTTCTTTTTCGGCTTTATCGCATACGAAAATAAGCAACAACGATTGGGAAAATGCATTGCCACGTCTTGTTTTTGTCCAGTTTTCATTGTTACCGACTTTTCCTGCCGCTGCCGTTAGATATTCAATTAAATTCAATCTATTAATTTTTTCTTAATAATATAATTAAGATTGTTAATAAAATAGTATTTTTTCTCCGTAAAAACGTTACCGCAAAATAAGACTAATGATTCGATGATTTAATTAATTAAACTATGGAATGTTTACCATTAAAAATTATAAGATATAACACTATTTATCATCACTATAACATGAATGTTTCAATTGACCTGTTATGGCCAATTGAAAAGTCCCCGGCTTACCATAGTAAAACACATTTTTTTGCTAGAATTTGTTTTTTTTTTATTCAACATAATTCCCTTCAAGGGTGACACATTGATTATAGCGACACTCCAACTTTTCGATACCATTTTTGTAGTACGATTTGTCCTTTGCTTCAAAATAGGCCTCATTTTCGGGGATCACCTCTTCATTCGACGACTATTTCTTCCCAGCGACCATTCTTTAGTGATCGAACAGGAACAGAGAATAGTCACCGGGAGCCAGATCTGGAGAATACGGTGGATGATGAAGCAATTCCAAGCCCAATTCATGGATTTTTGCACGGTGCATTGTCTTGGTGAAGCAGCACTTTCTTTTTCTTAAAATGAGGCTGTTTTTCGGCGATTTCGTCTATCAAACGGTCCAATAACGCTATGTAATAGTCGCTGTTGATGGTCCTTCCTGTTTCAAGGTAGTCAATGAAAATTATTCCATACGCATCCCAAAATACAGACGCCATAACCTTGCCAGCCGACTGTTGTGTTTTTCTTCATCATGTGCAGTCCACTCGGATGACTGTCGATTGGACTCCGGATGATGGAGCCATGTTTCATCCATTGTCACATATCGACGCAAAAACTGGGGTTTATAACGCTTGATCATCTTCAAACACTGCTCTGAATCATCAACTCGACGTCGTTTTTGGTCAAAAGTGAGCTCGCGCGTCAACCACTTTGCACAGAGCTTTCTCATACCCAAATATTCGGGAATGATATGATGTACACGTTCAGTTGATGTCTATAGAGTATCTGATATTTCATTCAGTTTCAATTTTCCGTCATTCAAAATTATTTTGTGGATTTTTTAAATGTTTTCGTCGGTAACAACCTCTTTTGGGCGTCCACTGCGTTCACGGTCTTCAGTGCTCATTTCACCACATCTAAAGTTAGCATACCAACCCTTGATGGTTGATTTTCCTGGGGCAGTGTCGGGAAACTCGGCATCAAGCTAAGTTTTTGTTTCAACTGTATTTCTTCCCTTCAATAAGCAATATTTTATATATCATCACGCGAAATTCCTTTTTATCCATTTTTTTCACAATAACAAAAGTTGATTACAAAAGCAATGATCCGACAGCTGTCAAATTTATACACGCATCTTTTGAGGGTTAGGGCTAACTAAAAAACATATGGATTTAATTCTAGTAGCGCCATCTATGTGTCAATCCGGGAACTTTTCAATGTTAAAAAACCCGATAAAAGGGCAGAACAAGTCAGATCTCATAGGCATATTTCGCTGCTACATGCGATCAAAATTATTTCAGAGACTGCTGTTAAAAAGTATTAAAACAATTTTTCAAAAGCAAACAAAACAAAATTTGAATTTCGAAGTCACCACTCAACAATTGATCAAGTACACAGAGTAACAACGGTCGTTGAAAAGAGATTTGAAAAGAAGAAATACTACCTTGCAATATTCCTGGACGTCTCACAAGCTTTTGACCGGTCATAGTGTTGGGGATTATTCTACATGATGAGCTAAACATAGAGTTTCGCATGAGGACATTCTCAACATTTAACCCTATTTGGAGTTCTCAATGGTAGTGTCTTGGAACCACTGCCGTATCCGCTCTACATTGCCGATATCTCAATAACAAAAGAAATAATGCCTGGAAAATTTGCCGACGACGGAGTTATCATTGCAAAAGATATGCCTTTACCTAATGCCTTAGAAAAAGAACAAGTGGTAGTTAACAAGATCTACAAATGGACTAGTTAGACAAGCAGCAGACCAGATCGGACTCAAAGTCAAGCAACTGTACTGGTTAGTCGGAAGCTACTCTCAACTTGACCTAAAATCAAAAAGATTGGTTTATTATAAAGCCAATTTGGATTTATGGGGTGAAAATATAGAGTTGCACTAAAACATCGAACCAACTAAGAAAAGAATAGAGCGTCGTGGCTTTAAATCAATTTAGAAATTTCGAATTGATCCAAGATTTCGCTTTAAAACATAAAATAATGTTACTAAGTCAAAGCAACGTGGAAGCAACACAGCTACTGGACCACACGCAGGAAATCAGAAGATTGAACGACCACACGAACTTGTATAGTGTAAAGTGTTACTCATATAACATATTTTGTACATTTAAATTTTAAACTAAGAATGTATTAAACATATCTAATGTAAGATGTAATTAATAAAAAAACTTATTTCAACTAACGACTTAATTTAGTTACATCTAATGCAACCATTTTAAATGTAACCATTTTGTATTCAGTATTGTATATACGGACGGAACTTTTTATTTAGGAGTTCGTGCCCTGGATCAAGAACTGAACGGTAGTAAACTGTTTAATAAAAAAATGAATCGTTTTATTTTTTCTCTCGAATAAATTGTATTTTGACGAACACGACAGCCCCATCGAGGGAGTTCAAATACGCATCCGTCGAACGTTAAAGAAAATAAAGCATTCTTCTAGAACACGAAAACATGCAAGGGGCGTCGGAGACGTCTCTAGGCTGGTTTTTTTATGTCCTGTCGTATTCTTCCCGGCAAAAATGAATCCCCCCCTCCTAATCCGGTGCATTACAACGACCCCAAAAACCCGTTGCCGAGTTTTCCGATTGTTGTGGGCGGTTAAAGATTTAGGACAGTTTATTTTACATTTTTCTTTCAAGAATAGCTGTGCTATTTAAGGATATACTACTTAACTAACTATTTGTATTTATCAACTATATCAATATTAGGTATTTTTATAGTCTGTGGTCTGTTGCACTTTTAAATTTATCAGTTATCGTGGATAGGTAAAATACTATTATACTATAACAGGTCAATTGAAAAGTCACCGGCCTACCATAGTAAAAGACATTCTTTTGGCAAAATTAGATTTTTTATTCAACATAATTCCCTTTAAGGGCGTTACACTGTTTAGAACAACCTTCAACTTTTCGATACCATTTTTGTAGTACGATTTGTCCTTTGCTTCAAAATAGGCCTCAGTTTCGGCGATAACCTCTTCATTCGCCGAAATTTTTTTCCCAGCGGGCATTCTTGAATTCTTTCATTCGAGATCTGAGAACATGAAATAGTCGTTGGGGGCCAGATCTGGAGAATATGGTGGATGAGGAAACAATTTGAAGCCCAATTCATGGATTTTTGCCATCGTTTTCACTGACTTGTGACACGGTGCACTATCTTGGTGAAGCAGCACTTTTTTTCTGCGATTTCGTCCTGCGAACGGTCCAATAACGTTATGTAATAGTCTGTTGCGCTTTCCCACGCTTTGGAGCGGGTTCATCGTGTACAGTCCGCTCGGATAACTGTCTATTGGACTTCGAAGTGAAATGATGGAGCCATGTTTCATCCATTGTCACATATCGACGCAGAAACTCGGGTTTATTACGCTTGATCATCTTCAAATACTGGTTCGAATCATCGACTTGTTGTTTTTGGCCAAAAGTGAGCTCGCGCGGCACCCACTTTTCACAGAGCTTTCTCATACCCAAATATTCGTGAATGATATGATATACACGTTCAGTTGATATCTTTAGAGTGTCTACTATTTCATTTAATTTCAATTTAGGGTCATTCAAAATCATTTTGTGGATTTTTTTGTGGATGTTTTCGTCGGTAACAACCTCTTTTGGGTGTCCACTGCGTTCACCGTCTTGGGTCTTCATTTCACCACGTCTAAATTTAGCATACCAATCCTTGATGATTGATTTTCCTGGGTCAGTATCCGGAAATTCCCCATCAAGCCAACTTTTTGCTCCAACTGTATTTTTTTCTTTCAAAAAGCAATATTTTATCAACACGCGAAATTACTTTTTATCCCTTTTTTTTTCACAATAGCAAAAGCTGCTTCACTCAAAATGATATAATTCACAAACTAATGATCCGACAGCTGCCAAATTTATACACGCATCTTTTGAGGGTTAGGGCTAACTAAAAAACATATGGGTTTAATTCTAGTAGCTCCATCTATCTGTCAGGCCGGGGACTTTTCAATTGACCTGTTCAATAGTAGTATTTCTGTTCTCTCAATAATAATAGTAGTTAAATAGTAAAGTAAGTAATGCTAGTTCTATTACATAACCATTTATTTAACATTTATATAACCGAAAACCTTATTGTCAAACCTGTTAACCAGAAAAAGAAGAATTTTCATTCATGAACACTAGATTTTTAAATATACTAACAGCCTCTTGTTGGGGAACTAATAAAATGTGCTAAAGAAAACAATCTTTCTGCACATCCTGTTGAGCATCGATAAATAGTATAGATAAGATAAGTATACAAATTATAATATTTGAAAAGGTCCAGAAAACAAAAATTATTATTTTACTTGAAAATATTATTTTATTTAACGGAAACAAGAATTTCCCAGCTTTGGTGACTCCATATTTCAATAATATGTGGCTTAGAAATTGAACTGCTACAATTGGCATTTGGTGACCATTCACCCTGAACTGCAAGATTCTGTTAGAATTCCAGTAAATTATGTTAATTCACGGCAACTTCAGTCCGCCTTTGGTGGCCTTACACCCTGAACTGTGATGAATGTGTTTTTCAAAGCTTGAATATTTATTACTTGGAATATTTTATGGCTGGTCATCGTTGAGCACCTTCAATCCAGCTTTTGTGACCTTACAGCTTCATATGAGATACTTTTGCTCGAACTCCATTTAAACCATTAATTAACATGTGATTTTACAGCGTCATCTGCGATACTTTTGCCCGAACTTCACTTAACTATATCAAGAAACGCTTCGAGTAACTCTGGAACGATTACCAATTTAACTTCAACATGTCTTTCTTTCTTGATAATTGAAGGGGCTCTCCCAATTATAATATGTGATAAGGTTTAGAAAACAAAAACTATTAATTTACTTGAAAAATAATTTTAAAACGTAAAGAAGAGGCGAATGGTTGAACGGCCATATAAAACGGCACTGAGGGTAAAAACAGACCAATCCGTCTTACTCGCTTACCATTCAGGTAATCAAATATCAGATGGCCAGATAGTCTGGGCCGTATTACATAACACATATATTATAGCATATATTTAATTAGTGCCATCATTTCCCAACCTACAAATCCTACAATTACACAACAGAATTCATTTCGCAATTGCTTGTAAATTTAATCTGAAGTCACTTGTAGCCTTTAAATTATATATGATAGTAGATTTACATTTAACACAAGTTGCCATTATTATGGATGCCATGTGTTACTGTGAAATACTTTCCTCCAGTTGCAATTTGTGAATATGTCATAGCATTCACTTGATTTACTCCATCACCGCCAACGTCCGGCACCGTAGGCCTAAACGTGGAGTTAATTTGATCATCCATCCTGACATTCGTAGTACTAAACTTAATTAATATACCGAAGTTTCGAGAAAATAATCGTTTAAGAACGAAAGCGACAATTAACAAGATACTTGATAATTTTTTTTGTGTTTTGCTTACAAAAACTATCGAGCGTTTTATCGCTCAATGTACTTATGTTCAAAAATGAAATACTGACTATAAAGAACTTCAGCGTCAGGTATTTTTATTTAAATTCGGTATTTTAATTACAAGTAACTCAAATACTGCCCAACCGTGCCCAGTTTATTCGCTAGCTTTATCTTTTGAACACCTCAGGAAATCCTTTCTTGGAAAACGATTCCCATCAGGCGAAGTGGTAATAGCTGTGGGGGTTTTCTGGAAACTGGGCTTCTGGTTGGAGTGGATTTAATTAAAGTGTTATTGATACATAAAGTTCTTTCTATCAACTTTTCAATGATGGCTGTTTTTCAGTCCGTAATTTATGTTTAAATGATTTAACTTATGTTAAAATCTTATGTTTTTGGTTTGATTTGAGGAACCGACATTAACTTGCGAGCTATGTATAAATCCGGAACAAATTAGAAAGTTTCCTTTATTTAAATCTTAGCATAAATACTATTCTCTGAACTATGATTCTGATACCGTAATATTTTCCACTGGCTTGCTCAATTTGATCAAACTACGAAGTCGATCAAACGTCAGTTTCATGAAATTGTTGCCGGTACAATTTTGAACTATAGAATGAATATTTGTTCAAAGTTTGGGATTTTTAAAACTATTACCAGAAATAAATGGAGCCATATTGGCGTCACCCTTGTTATAAAATGAGTTGTTTGCCAAAAAGCATCAAATGAAAGGCAAATAATTAAAAAATTTGAAATTCACATTTAGAGGCAAATTACAAAAAAAAACATGAATTAATATCTGGAAGTCACAGTAGTAGCAGTACTAACAAAGATGATGGTTTTATTGTTTTTGCAAACAAGGACAGTGATCAACCTCAGACATCAAAAATGGAGTTGCTTCCTAAACGATAAAAGCAAAAAACTTGGTATCCTTGAAACCTCCTCAGGACCTGTAGAAAGATTGTTTAGAATATTTTATTCTTTTTGCAACAAGAGGTATATAATATATGTCTAATAGTATACTTAAACTGTCATTATTAGTCTGACCGTATTTTAAATACATGCTTTAAATCATGTATTTTACAGAGCTCTGAGTATATTTATTTCTCTACCTATATATCTAAGATATGATATATATCTAGGTAATACCATACCATACAGCTATAATATGTTAAATTTCTACCTTTATTCTTTAGAACAAGTAAAGTTATTGAGTAAATTTTCAATTACCAAATTTAGAGACGCAATTGATTTATTACTTAACATTCGCCCTTTGGACCTATACAAAAATATCGTTGTTTTCTTCATTTTTATCAGGGATATTTTTAAACTTGTACCCAAGGATGGTTGGATTACGAGGTCTTTTCAACAGAAAGAGATTTAGAATACCATAGTATAAGAAGATTTTCGTAAATTTTGCAAACAGTTTTCTGCTATTATTATATGTTTGTCGTAGCATCAGGAGTAATAAAGTAGTGATTACATTATAGATCGTAAGTTGTCTTACTCTATTTATTATGGGCACAAACATATTATTGTATCATTATTTGTCATTTCTATTTATACATAATCTGGATTTTGTGTTTATCTTTAATTAGACGGCATGTACAATTGAAAAAATGGATGTGTTACTGGTGATTGATTAAGATGGTCGATTTATGACCAAAGTGAAACTTGATGTGTTTGGGTTAACGAAAGTGACCTGGTCCATGTACAGATCCGGTGTTACGGAAATTGTAATATCCATAATTACTGAATAATACTTAGTAATAATTGAGATAGAAGAACACTGATTAAATTTTGTTTTTTTTCTCTCCTTTGTGAGCATTTAGCAGATGAGTGTCATGTAACAAATTTCATATCATATAAATCATATAAAACGGAATATATTTGTGACGTTTTTCCAATAATTAACGCTTTATATGAAAGAAAAAAAAACAAAAATATCATATAAGAAGAATATCGTCACTATTTTTTAACGATATTTGAATATGGAGGAAAATATTTTTCAAAATTTCTTCGTAAGTGGCTCAAACACTCTATGCTCAGGCAATCATAACAGTTAACTCTGGTGATTTTGTTCACTTTGAGTAGGTTACTGTAATTTGATCTCATGGGATACAGAGTAAAAGCTTTGACTAATAGATATTTGATTTAATTGATTTTAAAGCCGCCATTGTTTAGATTTAAGATTATTGTAGATTATCTAATTTAGATTTTGATAAATTTCTATATAGAAATAGACAGCTACCACCAGTTTTTAAACACAGGGTGGTAAAATCGCAGTTAATCTTTGAATGTCATAGTTGTGAATGGAGAACAATTTCTTGCTCTATTGTTATTTCGTTGTTGATCGACAAGGAGGCGAAAAATAGTCTTATATTTCCATTTATTCAGTCAATCAAATAAGAGAGCAGTATATTTGTAAAGTGGCTTGTTGTTCAGAACCAGTGGAAAACGGAAAGAACAGAAAAACTGAACAAACTAGCTCGAGTCGCTTTCTGTCTCTAGAATAATTATCTATGGAAAAAATGAGATATAACTTTTCAAGGGTAACACTGAGGCACTACTTCTGTCAGCGGAACAAAGCGCCGTATGTGTCTCGGGTCTAAATGGTATATTAGGTATATACATTGGTTTTAAAGGATTTTTTAAAGAATTTGAAGTTTTATTGTGAAAAATTGGTACAATGCATTTTATTCAAACTATGATCAATCGATAGTCGATAGCTTTTCCCATCTTTTAGGGAATTGACTGATTCAATCTCGAAAGAACGATGTATCTTTTGAGGCTATGCACGAATCAACCCAATTTTTTGTACCTTCTTAAGAATCGAAGCGCTGCCCACCACTATATATTTTGGAACAAGTAGTAATCAGAAGGAATAAGGTCTAGAGAAAACAGCGGGTGGGGCAGCATTTCCCATTTTAATGTTTCCAAGTATATTTTCACCGGTTTTGCAATATATGGTCGAGCGTTGTCATGCTGAGAATACACAGTGCAGCACACAGCACAGTGTTCGCTCAAACATATCAATTGTAGTCGATAGCCATCCCTATTTATGGTTTCATTAGGTTTTAGCAGTTTACCGTATATCACCTTAAGCTGATCACACTAAATACAGAGCATCAGCTTGGAGGAATTTCATCACCAATAACAGTACGATACATAATACTTTTCCGATTTTGCCGTAGAGTAGTTGAGTTTGTCGTCTTGGCTCTAACTCATACGGCACAAATTATACAAGCTTTTGGATCATTTCTATGTTCTTCAAGCAACTGAAGATGGTTTCTGTTGTTACTCCCAACAATTTTGCGTATTCTTCTTGCTTTTTACAGGGATCATCATCATGCCTTCACATCTTCGTCCTCAAATTGATTTGGTTGTCCAGAATGTCCTCTGTTTTCGGTGTCAAAATCACTATTTTTAGAACGATAAAACAGTATTTCCATTTTGAAATTGATGAAGCATGATTGTCATAAGTTTTCAAAGAGCATTTGATGACCTTCAGCCGGATTTTTCTTCAGAGTTTTTTTTAATTTCTCTTCGTGAGTCCACAATCTGCCCTATTGGCAATAAGTATTTCTTATGTCTACATTATATATACATGGCATGTAGAAAATCACTTCATTAAGCAATATTCTGTATAAAATATTATCTTAATTAATTAGTCTTATTTTAAAGCTTATTCTAAAGTCTACATATGTCCAGTAATCAGATCAGGTGGTGTTAAACGTTTTAGTCTACGCACTTCACTATCACGTCGCATATTTAGCTGATTAGCGAGTACATTGGGATGCACTGATACTCTTTCGAAGTACTTCACAGAAACACGTTGAATTACACTCGTTATAGGTTCTAGAGAAATATCGCGTTGTATCACTTTATTTGAAATATAGTACGGAGCATCAACAATGGCACGCAACACTTTATTTTGGAACCGTTGAATGATGGATATATTAGATTTGCTAACGGCACCCCATAGTTGGATTCCATATGCCCAAATGGGCTTGAGTATAGACTCATACAGCAATACCTTGTTATCTAATGATAACTTGGATTTGCGCCCGATGAGCCAATACATTTTATATAATTTTAGTCCCAGTTGTTTCCGTTTAGAGAGTATGTGGTTCCAGGTTCTTCTTCTAAGTTAGGCGTCGATCTAAGTGCATACCAAGATATTTAACATGCTCTGCTTGGGGGTAGTTGACGATGATTGCTATTCACTGGTGGACATGTTCTTCTACGCAGGGTAAACGTTATATGTGTGGATTCTGTTTCATTGGCTTTAATGCGCCATGTCTTCAACCATAATTGTATTTGCTCCAGGTGGGTTTGTAGGTTTATTGATGCTGTGGCTGGATCTTCATGGGATGCTAAGATTGCTCTATCGTCTGCATATATTGCCACAGTAGTTATTTTTGTGGTGGGCAGATCAGCCGTATACAGAAGATACAGTACTGGACCCAGTACACTACCTTGCGGAACTCCTGAATATATGGGATTTAATTCGGTATGTTCATCGCCTTGATTTACAATAAAATGTATATCAGTGGGATACGATTTTAGTAACTGATAGTCCGGATGAGGGGAAGTTTCTTTAGTTTAACCTGCAAGCCCGTATGCCAAACTTTGTCAAAAGCCTGAGATATGTCTAGAAAAGTAGCCGAACAATATCTTTTGGCATTTAGGTCAGCGTTTATTTTGTTTACAAGTCTATGCACTTGTTATATAGTTCCATGCTTATTGCAAAACCCAAACTGATGTTCTGGAATAATTTTTCTTTTTTCTATTATATCGTTTAGCTTTTTTATGTATAATTTCTCGAAAACTTTCGAGATTATCGGTAATAAACTTATGGTTTAAGAATCATTAATATTTTAGCTAGTTTCCAGATACTAGGGAAGTAATTAATTCGTAGCATAGCATTAAATATAAATGTTAATAGTTTTATAATCTTTTCTGATAGTTCTTTTAAAATTTTGCCAGTAATTAAGTCATAACCAGGAGCTTTTTTATTATTAATCTCTCTCATTATTGTTTGTTTAACTTTTTTGACCGTTAATTTCTCGTCCGGTAAATCCATTTGAAATGGCGAATCTAGAAAGCTAGTAATTTTATTTTCCTCATCTTTATGTAGCTGAGACTGGAAAGGTTTAAAAACATTTTTTAAGTGTTTTGAGAAAATGTCGGCCTTCTCTTTGTTGCTTCTCGTCCAATTATTTTCGTTTGTTTTAATAGGCGGGTTATGCTGCTGGGATCTCCTAAGCTTTTTTGTTGCTTTCCACAACGAATAGTTTGTAGCCTCAGTTAATGTCAAGTTTTCTAGGTATTCTTGAATGCCTTGGTTTTGTTCAATTTGGATTAGTTCTTTCAGCTCTTTTATTGCCCTATTAAATTTTCTTTTATTCTCTTCAGTCCTTTGCTGTTGCCAATTTCGTCGTAAATTTCTTTTTTCTGCTATCTTTTTCTGTATTGTACATGATATAGGTGTATTTTTTCTTGGAAATGTTTCACTGTTAGGAGATTTTCTTCAGAATGAAATAAAATCTCCAGCAAATCTGATTTACTCGATATAAATTAAGACATTTTCAACGCACTAAAAACATATTTTTGTTCACACTTCGACGAATATACTGAAAAGTGAAGTCTGTGAGTGAAGCTTTATCATGAAGTTGGTTACAAATATACCCGATGCAATTTAATACACACTATTAACATACCATCTTCTGTAAATTATTAAAAATTTATCTATATACTTAACAATAGGTATATCGTTGTCGGAGAAAAATATAGATATATCGTTTTTGATATCTTTTTATGAGACTTTTTTTTAACCATATCGTTATTTCACTTGTACTTAATTTTAAAAGTGTTGATATTTTTGTCAGTATCCCTAATCGACTAATAATAATTGTAAGTAATCGCTTCATTATTTTTTAATAGTTCATAAACCAGCGGTGATACGCTCTGATAATAATAATTGAGTTTAACCATCCCACGTATAATATAAGACTTTTTTGGGACATGTTGGTTTCCATCCATTGTTTTTATTGTCAATGATGATGGTTTATGGTGAAAATTATATCCACCACAAGACGATCTCATAACTCATGTCAGATTATTTATACTTTATTCAGGATATTTTATATATTATTTCTTAGACTTAACTTTAAAACATTACTTTTCGTTCTGTATACGTTAATTTAGTTTTATTTTATACTGCATAAAACATAGTCAGGTCGCCAGAGAGTCCGCCTCTTGTACCCATCAGTCGGCCACGTGATTGACACTTTATTATTTTTATAACTTCGATTACATTGTGCATTTTTCGAAAAATTATTCGTCAAAGCGATAATGCGGCTATTAATTGGACGCACTAATTAGTTCGACCGGCGTTTGTTTATGCACTGTTTACATTAAGAAAGATTGCATTAATTTCGGAAGGTCAGAGATGCCACGAACCAAGGGCATGGGGTTTTTTCACGATAAATGCATTCGTTCGCCAACAGCCATAAATAAACACTTATCGTTTAGGTCGACGGTTGCCTCATTCTCAACACATTATTACATTCAAAAAAACACCACCCGTTATATAATGAGCATTCTTTATTGGCTCGATTGTTCGTTTCCATTTATTTCTTCCTATAATCATAATTATCAACTGCATCCCCTGAAAATATTCCATATATTTCTAATTTAATCTATATTACATTACATAATATAGGAGAACTTATTATTGTTGTTACTAATGTTGCACGATTGCGTCTTTACAATACTCTAAAACTAGCGTTGGGTTCGATTGATTTTACTACTTTTTACCAGTGACTGTTTCAGTGACTGTTTCAGTCGTGTACTTTTAGTTACTATTTTTGGTTCTACTAGTTTCATTCGACTGATTTTTAACATTCTGGCTCTGTCGTCCTGGTTGCGACCCTGACAATAATGTACTCAATTTATGCTTACATAGACTTATATGTAATATATATAGTCTTGAATTTTTTTGGCAGTAAATAACAATATATTGTATATTAATATAGCAGCGTTTTGGAACGATATTTTTCAAGATTGTTAATGTAATAGAGTAAAAAATTAAAATTGTGAATGATAAATCATAAAATACTTTGACTGTTTTTACGGCAATAATAGTTATTATTTCGATTACTCTCTCGATATTTCCGTTCAATAATAAATAAGGCATTTACTTTATTTAAAAAAGTTCTAGTAGTTATTGTGCGATCACTTTTAATTATGTCCTGAATTAGTTTTTTTATGATTAGGTATATGTTTAATTTTTATTTACTATTTATGGTTATTACACATCTTTAGTTTTTAGGTTTTGTTTAAGTTTTATTGTATTGTCTATATTTATTATAGTATACTATTTAAAAATAGCAATTAACACATTAAAATACGATAAAACATTTGTGGGGTATTATTAATTGCATGTTAATAGTATTCAGTTTTTTTTCTTTTCTTGTTTAAAGTTATTACGTGAAAAATATGTACATCTCCGTCTCGCTTATACTACCGTTGGAAAATGTAAGCACATCAAATTAACTGCTCCAGGCAATTACCTCCGTCCTTTCCTTTTTCACAATTTATACAGGAAAGGGTTCGTACATCTTCGTCTGATATCACGAATTAAGCAAAACAGCCGAAACGTGCATTTGATTAAAAATAGTAATTACTATTTTCAGTCTCTAGTTTTTTGACTATCGACTGTTTCGACTGGTTTCAGTCGATAGTTCCAAATGCTATTTAACACCCATAAGTCCTAACTTAGTCTTTAGTCTAATACTGTTTATTAATCCTGCTGCTAGTCGGCTTGGTGGCGCAGTGGTAAAGGCGATGGGACGCTCTTCCTACTGTTGCGATAGCCGCGGGTTCGAATCTCGCTGGGGCATGGTTGTAAATTTATGTTTGTGATTGATTAAAATTTGTGAATGTTTTAGGCAAGAGTGTAAAATCTGAAAAGGAAAATGATCCCAGCCACGCCAGTAACCAGGCTGGGTAAGACCGGATGTCTTCTGGGATGATTTCTAAAATTGGTCACTCGCCAGTCGGTATGCTGAATGCTGAGGACCGTGGTTCGGAGTCCACGTTAAATTTAGTCCCAGTCCAGTCCAAGTAAAAGGAGACTTTAAATATATATATATATATATATATATATGCTGCTTTTATTTTTAAATGCATCTTACTATATACTTACACAATATCAAATGGTTTTCAAAAGGTTAAAACTTTTAACGCATTTAAAATATATTTTAATTATATTTTTGACCGATAAAGTGGGCGATAATTAAAATCATCAATAAACAACACCACCAATCTTAAAATTTGCTCTTTGGTAGTATAAACATCGTATCGGAATTAAATAATATGCTATAATGAAATTCAAAATTAAAAACCTACAAAAATGAGCAGAAACAAAAGACCAATAAGGGTCTTTTATAAAAAATATTAGAAACTAAATTTATTAAAAATATTGTTGCACTGAATAATCATATTTGTTACATAACGGGATTAATGAACACTAATTTTTAATGGTCTGTATTAATTTAATATGCACACTCGAATGATAATTGCGTTACAGGAAAAGAAACTGTTAACTAAAAACACCAATAAACATCAATACTTAAAATTCAATTTTTGAACATATAATTCATGGGTTGAAAACTCTCAGACGTTTCAGGCTTTCTCATAGTAAAATACTCATGCAATATAAAACCAACACGTTGTTTTGATACCTTTACGATGTTAGCTAACTCACGCAACTTCAATTTTCGATCATTCAAAATGATTTTGTGGATTTTATTTTACCGCCTCATATAGGCGTCCGCTGCGTTCTGCATCATCGGTGTTTCTACGACCCCGTTTGAAATTTGAAGTGAACAAACCGAATCCGAAGAGTGAAGTCCTTATAATACCTTTCAAGCAATTGCTTCCCTTGAACGGTATTTTTTCCCATCAAGAAGCAGTGCAAAATTAAAACACGAAATTGTTTTTGATCCATTGTTTTGAAAGTAACAAAAGTTGTGTTAGCACAATAACTCACAAACTTATGAGTAGAATTTCATGAAATTTTAACAGTTTTCTTTTGAAAGTTAGTACTAATTAAAATATCGGCGAATAAATGAAAACCAGCGCCATCGATGTTTATTCTTGGGAATTTTCAAACCAAATGTTATTTCATTTCTGATATGTGCGTTTTTAATCAATGGTTTCTTCTACTTTTATGGTAAATTATAATTCCGCCATTATAGATCCTAGTGATTTTCATAATAATCTTTTGAAACTATTGTAACTTGAAACCTTACAGCATTCAGAGAGTTTTTCAGATATCCACCGGAACAAACGGTAGTTGGACGGGGTAACATTCTGAACAAGATGGAAGCATCTACATTTTTCAGGTCCAGGTCTCCATAAAATAGACAGATATAGAATACGATTTCCCATGACCCCATGACTTTTCGATACGATATTTTCTTTTGCGGTGGGTGAAGGTAAATGATCTGTAATTATACACATATTTCAATTCATTTATTGATGTGGATTTTAATGAAATATTTACTATTAAAAATTATAGTTAAAAATATAGAAATTGTATCTTGGTTAAGCAATGATCTTCCACATTTGTGTCCATAATCATCTGGTTCGTTTGAAATGCAAATAATAAACTTTCCTGTTCGAAAACTTTATGTAGATCATAAGATGTTTCCTGACGTTTCTCATTGTTTATTTTAAAAAATCTTTTCTACATCAGAGCAAAGGATTGGAAAATAATTAACTTTATTTGAAGCTTCACATCCTGAAAAACAACACTCTTATTATGTTTTTACATTAAACAAATAATATTTACTTTAAATGCCAAAACATTCACTACTATTTTTGTGGAAGAAATTCGCACGAGAACAGAAAACACAGGCTGAATAAAAATTTGTTTATTTCGATCTTAAATGATACATGTGTTCGACGGGAGAATGGACAGGATATTAGGTCAGGTTAAGGAAGTACGGAAGCGCTATGGAAGTGGTACTGTTACAAAGGGTAGAGAAAAAAAGAGAGAGGCATCGTCATGAAGGACTTTTATAGCCGTGAACCGCATGGTACCAATCCGCCAGCATTAACAACCTTTGAATATAGTGTAGATGTAATAGTGGTGTCCAAAAGGGTTGTAGCGGCCGTTACACGTATTACGTAAGAGTCTAATAGAAATAAAATAGACATTTGGTTTGTTTTAATTTTTATTTTTCAAATAAACAATTTACTCAAATAAATAAACTCTTACAAGTACAACTATTATTCCTACAAAATAATTATTTAGGCCTATACATTAATTTTAAAGGATTTGTAACAGATGATATGCATTAAATCACCTCGGGTAACTTGTAACCAACTTCATGTTGAAACCTCACTAGCAGTTGCAGGTGGTAACTGTAGGTGATACACTTTTCAATATCTATCATTCCGTCGTCATGTGAACAAAAAAATGTTTCAATGTTTTGAATAAACCGTCTTTGAGTAAGTTTTGCTTTTTACTTTAATGTAAAATGAAGGCGGCTGAAGGTTATCGAATGCTGTGTGAAGCTTATGACTATCATGCTTCATCGATTTCAACACGTAAATACTAGTTCCGACGTTTTAAAAGTGGTGATTTTCGCACCGAGGTCAAAGAGCGTCCTGGACAGGCAAAAAATATGAAAACAAGGATTTGCAGGCATTACTCGATGATGATCCCTGTAAAACGTAATAAGAATATACGAAATTGTTGAGACACTACAATATAATCCTTCAGTATGACAACGCTCGGGCATGTTGCAAAATCGGCACAAATATACTTAGAAATATTAAAATGGGAAGTGTTACACCACTTGTTGAATTTTTCAGACCTTGCTCCTTTTGACTATTACTTGTTCTGAAATATGTTCCGATAAAAATGGGTCGATTTGTGGATAGCCTCAAAGGTTACATCGTTCTTTTGAGATAGAAGCCGTAAATTTCTTGAAAGATCAGAAAAACTAGCAGCCATCGATGAATACTTTAAATAAAATACATTGTATCGTTTTTTCATAATAATGCTTCAAATTTTTAAAAAATCCTTAATTTAGACATCAGTAGTAATTGTTATTTTTTGGTAATAATCAACTTTGGTTTTATTTTAAAGTTTGTCTTTATCATTCATCTTTACATAAGGTTTTCTACATAAGTTCAGGTGTTCAAAATCTATTGGGAAAGTGGATTTGCCACTGGAATACCTCTAATAATAGGGGTCGCTTCTAGTGCGTATTTACCAGGTGTCTTTTGGTGCTAAAAAGGTTAAACAGATCTCCTTAACGTCTGTAGTGTTTTGGTGATTGATACAAATTACACTTTTATTTTTATTTTAGTTTATGTCGGCGAATGTTTGGAGAAATCAAGATTTATACCTTAAACATCCTACAGCTTATTCTCTCCATTACGTTATATCTTCATGGTCCAGGTCTGTTTTGAATCTTGGTTCCAAATATGACGAACGTTTGAAAGTTTGAAATTAGGTTAAACATTACTCAAACATCAAGGGCGTACACTTAAAGAATGTTATTCTGTGTCTTTGGTGAGACATAAAATCGATGTTTTATTATGAACACTTAGAAGCAAGCAACACTAGATACTTGTAACAGAAAATATTGGCCTACTGCGATACAAAAATTATCGATGTATCGGGTAAAAATTATATTTAAACCCATATAAAAAAATATCGATATATCGAATATCAAAGACATCGGAATCCCTACCTCAATATTAAATACATGTCTTTGATCATATTGATTCTTGCGTTTATTATCGTCGATTCGAAATTGCATCGAAAACGAAAATACGTTTATAAACATACACATTTGGGCCTGATATGAAGTTTTAAATTAGCTTAATATCGATACCGAAAAGGGATACTATAAATCCGAACTCATTAAATTCCCCCGCGAATGCAACGAACCAACAACTAGCTGACGACGAATTCGTGAATAGCAAATATAAAGTTCGCTTTTATCATTAGGATAAATCTGCGTTCGATATGTGTGCCACATCCCCGAAAGGCTTTTCAGTGCCGCTCGTGCCAGTTACAAATAATTTCGCTTCCTGGATATTATAAACCGATTTTTGTGCCGGTCCCTTTAACCCCTGGTGACATATGCGTATCTTGTCCTATATTTTTACCTAAAATAATATCAGTATCGACATCATTCATATGATATACGATTTGTGCAAGTATAGACTCACAATCAATTTTTCAAAAAAATAATAAATGTTAGTTCCTCCACATTAATTTATATTCAGAGAATTGATAGTGTAGAATTTCAAACAATAGTAGAAAAGCAACCAAATCGCAGCAACAATTTCAAATATTTTCAAACGAGATGGTTTTTTTACTAGGTTAATAGGAATGTTACTTCCAACTGTGTCCAAATTTTATGACGATAGTGTTAGTTAACAAGATTCGTTTGCATTCGATCAATAGATTGAAATCGGATTGTCACTTCCGAATAGCGGCGATGAATATTCAGATTTGAAACCCATCTATGGAGGTGTACCACAAACTATTGTCCTGGGATCAATATTGTACTTATTTTATACCAGTGATAGCCCTAAATGTGAAGAAGTAACTATGACCACATATGCAGATGGTAATGTCTTTCTTGCAACAAATACATAACATTACTGAGTGGACTAGGAAATGGCAAATAAATAAATAAATGCTACGAAGTATACGCATGTAAACTTTACACATAAAAAACAAATTAACTGAGACGGTTCTACAGTAGAAGCTTGTATGAGGCTTAAAAATGTGGTGGTTGCTTGGAGAACCATGTGAATTATCACTTCACAACAAATTGTTATTATATAAACAAACTAGCGACCCGCCCCGGCTTCGCACGGGTGCAATGCTGATATTAAATTAAATACACTACAGAAAAAATATGAACGTTGTATATAAAAACATAGCGGCCCGCTCCGACTTTGCACGGGCATAAAATATATATGCCTATGTCACTCAATGAAAACATGATTAAAATCGATCCAGTATTTTTGGTTCATTCATTACTGCCCTTGGCCTGCACGCATTAAATTTGGAGTAAAACAATTCCTCTTCCCCTATACGTACTATGAAGATTTCCTGCTATCTTTGGAATATCTAAATTCATACAATTTTTATTACATTACACATTTTTAAACGCAAATTTTAAATTTGTAATATCTCCGAAAATATTTGTTTAATTTACATGCTGTAAGGAACCATATTGATCTATATTAATTGCACACTGTATTTAAGGTACTTAATTCGATAAGGATTAATGCCGTATTGCTTAAAATAGCTTCGTAAATAAACCATTTTCTCACGTAAAAAGTAAACAATAAAAATGGTTAATGTGGGTTATCCCTAAAAGATAAACATATACCATCGCGGACTTTTTTGTAGACCTTTTTATGGTGTACAATACTGTAGTACATTAATTTGATCTAACTCGTATGGTTAGGCAGCGTTTTTGCTAATTGCTAAATAAACCTAAAAAAATAGGTTAATTTACGACATCACGATAGAAACCTCTAAAATTAGCAATGTTGCCTTAGTATATTATGCATGTATTATACATATAAACCTTCCTCTTGAATCACTCTATGTATTGAAAAAAACCGCATCAAAATCCGTTGCGTAGTTTTAAAGAATTAAGCGCACATAGGGATATAGGGACAGAAAAGGCGACTTTGTTTTATACTATGTAGTGATGCCTATGAAGGTAAAAAGGTATGCTCAGCTATATTCTTAGATTTAGCACAAGCCAATAATGTATCGCATTACGGCCTTGTTGAACTATTAAAATCTTATATTAAAGCTAGCATTTTTACAGTCAAACAAGAGGACCTATTCTAGAATAAAAAAAGCTAAAGCAGGTGTGCTACAAGGAAGTGTACTAGTGCCAATTCTTTACCTACTCTACACATGCTAGTGATATACTACAAATAGAAAATATCACATGCTAGTGATATACTACAAATAGAAAATATCACAATGGCGAGATTTGCTGATGACACTGAAATTCTTGCTGTTGGAGACAATAGCGAAGAGGCCGCATGAATAATTACAACAGGCAAGTGACAATATAAATAATTGTACCCAAACCTGGAAAATTAAAATTAACGAAAGTATATCTGTGCATGTGCAATTCACCTATAATCAGATCGCACAAGTACCAATAACAATAAATAATACTACTATTTCATATAGAAACAACGCTAAGTATCTCGGAATGGACCTTGATGTAAAACTTCGTTGGAAGGAATATGTAAAAGAGAAAAGGAAAGAACTGGAATTAAAATATAGGAAATTATTAAAAATTAAAAATCAAAATGTCTGAATATGTATACAGATATTAGGACATACAGAATTTAATTATGGGGATGTTCCGGAAAAAGTAATATTAATATAATACAAGTTTTCCAGAACAAACTCCTGAGAAATATTGTAGGTGTACCAAGATACTACAGAACTGATTATTTACACTGATACTTTCTGATACAGACCCGATAGAATTGCAAGGAGAGATAAAGGCAGATTCCATTCTCATGTCAGTATTGAAGAAAAAACAATCTTGAATTGCACTAGAACAGGACACAAACACAAAACAATCAAAGCGTTAGATCTTGTGTAGTCTAATTAAATGAATTTAATAGAAAAACAGCAGGGTTAATATATAAACATTATATAATAAATAATATATATACACTAAATACTAAGGTATATAATATATAGATTTAAGTTATTATAAAGACAAATTGTATGCTGTATTGAAAAGACGTCAACTGGTGCATCATTAGGCAGACTAAATCATTACCATCATTAGACCAAACGGCAGTGAACTCAATGAAAAAATTCAGGAATCCCCTGATAAGGATTTTTTCAAAGCTTCGATATTTTCAGATTTAAATATTTTACTGTCACGGTACTATGAGCTCCATATTGTGCTCAATTCTCACACATTATTGGTTCCTCGCTATTTTCTCATTGAACATTTCGCTTTATGGACATCGTTTAGAATTATTTGAGGAATTTAAAACAAAATCGAAAAATGTTTCAAGGGTCATTCCAAAAGTTGAATGGCATGACTATTTTCGAAAATAGAAAAAAATGGAATAATTAATTTTAAAATTAATTGGAAATAATAAATAAATCTGTCATCACTACACCATAAAGCACGCCAAACTGTCAATTGCTCTGGATGTTACTTTATCTCAAGTCTAAAGTCAAATATCTTATGTATCCGTTCTCCAAATGTGAGTATTTTAGTTATTAATGAGTCATTTATCGAAGAATAAGTTCCATTGCTAAATAATAAATGTCTCGATTCATTCAACAAATTTGCGCTTTTCTGGGTGATCATATGACTTCAATTCCAACATTTTTCTCAAAATATCTGATAATGTGATCTTCGTCCTCTCCATTCTGGTCTTGATTGTAACATTTTGGCTTTATTGATTTTTAATGATTCTTTCTATTAATCCTTTTTCATCTATAGAGGTGACTGCTGAAAAGAAGTTTGCATTTCATGTAGTAAATAAAAGAGGTAAATAAATATTAGATCTAAGGTTACATTTAGAGTTTAGAGAGTAAATTATTGCCAGATCTGAAGACTGAAGTTTTTGTGGAAGCGATTAGGAAATAAAACATCAGTTCGGCTGTTAACAGTCACCGTCGATACCACTTATTTCCATTCAAACTGATTTAAGATTTGCATTGCATAGCTGCCATTTTTGCAAATATTATTGCATTTTTATGATGAATAATATCTTCACAGGTTATAGTTTTTTTCTCTACATGCGATTAGATTTCTCTACTATATGACGGAGGGCTATTATGTTATATAAAACCCATTTTTAATATAAAATATGAGATTGGCTTAAAGATACCCATTTCAGTCGAAACTAATATAATTATTTTGTTTTGAGTTGCTTTTAACTACACCCAGCTAATTCCACGAAGGGATATTTAATTATTACTTTTAACTGTATATACGCCGCGAACTACACGTATACATTACTGATAGTGTTATTTGTTAGAAAATAATAGGTTTAAATCATTCGCGTCAGTAATTTTCAATATGAATTGAAATGTAATAAGACATAGTTCGTCTGGAAGTAATAATACAATGCAATTACTGGAGAAAATTCGTTGAGGCTATGAAGGTAATATCAACAACTTACACTAGGTTAATGATATGTCAATTTTGGAAGCTTGATCTTTGAATTTTTGGAACTTGACTTTAGTCAAGATTAAATAAACTGTCATCATAGAACTAGAAATGTAATCAAGTGATTTGAATCCATGAAAACTTGCACGGAAACCCCTATCCTACCCGCTGTATTCATTAAAAATTTCTTATTTTGACTAACACTTGTTCCATGGTGATAACTCATGGCTTAGTGAAGCACCAATCCTACGCGGAAACCAAAATTAGGTCAATTTGTGAGTAACGTAAAAGAATTCATTATTCTTCTGATGTGGTATCCATATTTTTATGACAACCATGTTCCATCAATTTGTGAATGCATATGAATGGTGGTGTCGATGTTTTAAAAGTGCTGATTTTAAATCGACGTTTAAATCGATGTTGAATTGTTTTAAATCTTCGTTCTAAATGATTTTTTAAAAATTGACGAAAGGATTCGAAGGCATTACTCAATGACGATCCGTGTAAAACGCAAGAAGAATATGCAGAATTGTTGGGAGTTATTGGAAATTGTTTCTTGTATTAAACAATTTCCAATCGCTTGAAGAACATGCATCGTACTGTTATTGCTGATGAAAAGTAAGTCCATTATGATAATCCATTAGAAATCAACGGTAAAGCCGAATATCCAGAGCTCTACGCTAATACTCTGTATTTGATGGAACACAATGTAGGAATGTTCGTCGGGTCGGTCAGTCGGTCGAGATGTGTGGCTGCCGCTGCGATTATTTGTCAGAACACTCACTACTATATTTGGAAGGAATTTGCACGAGAACTGAAAACACTGGTTGAAGAAATACTGTTTATTTTAATATTAAATTATACATGTGGTCGACGGGAGAATTACAAGGGGATGGAGAAAAGAAAAGAGAACGAGACGTCGTCGTGATGGTCTTTTATCGCCTGGAACTGCATGATACTAATCCGCCGGCGTTGCCAACCTTTGTACTTGCTGGTGGTGAATTCATGGTGGCCTAAAGGGTCGTGGCGGTCGCCACAACAACAATAATATTCTTCAGCATGACAATGCTCGACCACTTGTTACAAAACCGATGAAAACATACTTGGAAACATTAAAAAGCAAAATGCTAATCTACCCGCCGTTTTTTCCAGGCCCTGCTTCTTCTGATTACTACTTGTGCCGACATATGAGTCGTAACTTGTTTTAGCAGCACTTCACTTCTTATATAGATTTAAAAAAATTAGTCGATTCGTGGATAGCCTCAAAAGATACATCGTTCTTTCGAGATGAAGTCCTTAAAGATGCCTTAACTGCGTAAAACTTAAACTGCCTTAAAGATGAAAAAAGTAGCGGCTATAAAATATATTTAAATATACATAATTCAAATCATAAATAAAAGAAAAAGTATAAATTAGTCTATACGAAAAATAATATTTTTAGTAACAAATGAATTGAGTAACAAAGATTTAATCCGATGTCCGAGTAACAGTTAATATCGCTCGTTACTTTCCTCGTTTATAGAAAACGAAATGAGATTTTCGGCGGAAGTTTTATCGATAATAGACGGTCAGAAGACCGGAGAAATATGAGCCCATAACAGCCCGATAACTTTCTTTCGACTTGCGTGCTTCCCAATAGAGTTGTTATATATTGGGTAAAATTGTAATTGAAAAACAATCTGGATCAGAGAAAATCTGCTAATTCTTTTGGTTCCAAATTAACGCCAGGTTGGCGGAAGTGCACCGATCCACCCCCTTACTCCGGGTCGATACTCGTAAACAATGCCCTTTTGTTGTACCGGAAAACTCCAAAAAGCCATGTGTAAAATGCCTCGTTGAGTCTCCGGTAGTTCATCGTATCGAGTGGTGGAAAACTCTGTCCGTTTTTCTTCATTCTGACCGATTTCTCGTGTTTTTTTCGTCACGTTTAACTGACTAGGTCGAAGCTCAATGTTTACGTAATGGTTATTTTGTTTAGCTGTGGCGTGTCGGAGAGAAATCGGCCAAAAATGAACGCTGGCCTCTGAGATAAGACGGTTTATTTGTTTTGATTGGAAAACAATCGAGGTAAAAGGTAAATAGTGCTGTTGGAGAGGTCATCAAGCGACCTTAGTACGATTACAAGTACGTCAAAATAAGTTTTGTGGGGGAAATAACGATTAATTATTGCAGACAGAGCAGTAGTGACTGATGAGTTGTGTCTATGTTATTACAGTATCAAGAACCTACTGTTTTCATCTCTCATTCTTCGAAAAGCATTACATAATAATTCAATAATTTTGCGAAGCGCGAATTAAGATCTATTCGTTAACCGTAGAACCGAAAATTCGTCATTTCAAAAAAAAATTCAAAATATAACATATTTTATAAGAACATTACTAAAATTCGGCAGGCGGCATCATTCACTAACAATGGAATAACAATACTTCCGAGTATGACTTTAAACATGACTAAAAGGATATTAAGATCTTGGATTAAAATCAGAGGCTAAGGAGTGTTAAGTATTAAGCCATTTTATGAGTTCCGAACCAAATTTTTGTGAAGAAATTGACCAAGAAATTATTCTTGGCATGGAAAATAAATAACAAATTTAATAATAACAATTACAGAAAATAAAACTTACAACAGTAGTAATTTAATATGATGTAACATATTATCATCATTTTTTCATTTTAAAAGACTCTCTTGGACTAATTGATCACTTTTTGAGCTTGAGCTTATCATAACTACGATGCGTCCCATGTTGAACGTTTCGAAATGGCAATTTTAGTCAATTAGTGTTATACCACTGGCAACAAAATCACCACTTTTAAATCGTTAAAACCAAAAACGGCAATTGGCATACAATGACAGTAGACAGTAAAAATATACATTGATAATTCAACAATATTTAATGGAAAACTGTTATTTTATGTAGAGAAATGTCAAACAGTTGACAGTTGTTTATACTAATACTTCACATATACCTATTAATATAAAATTTAATTTGAATAATAAAAAATGTTGAGACTTTCGTAAGACACCGTAAATGGGTTATTTAGTTTCTAATTTTTAATTTCGTCCCGTTGAAAAAATGTTTAGGCCATAAAAGTTTAAAAGAACCGAATCAATTTTTTGGAATGACCTTTGAAGTCTTCTTCAATTAGGTTTTATTCTCGTCACTTGGTTCAAAATGATGTCTTTAGAGTAATTTTAGGAAATATGAGCTGGATTAGTTGAATCAGGCGGTGAATATCTTAGATTAGTTTTAATAAAACGGCTGTAAGGAACCAACATTGTCAGGTAAGGTCTATTATTGTAACATAAAATAGTTATCCAGCCATAATTATATCCCCTTAAAACTTATAGGTTTACCCAAACGACACGCTCTAACAAAACAAACTAGAACATAATTCATGGGTTTCCTAAGAAAAAAACCTTTTTTTGAATGAAATATACTAATAATTCTAAAAAGTGATATAACATTTCGCTACAGTTCAATTAATTTCTATAACTTTTTCATTTGAATTGTTTTCTAAATTTTAACTTGACGTTCAACGAATGAACGTTCTGTAACATATGGAAAATTTTGTGTACAACATGGAATGTCATATCATCATTATAATATATTTTAAATACATGGTTTAGTTTCGTTGAAATATGTAATTCGTTGTCGAGCCAGCTTGGTTGGCGCAGTGGTAAAAGCGACAGGACGGTCCAACTACTGTTGCGATAGTCACGATAGTTGAAATCTTGCTGGGGCATGGTCGTAAATTTATGTTTGTGATTGTTTAACATTTGTGTGTGTCCTTAGGCAAGAGTGTAAAATGCGATAAGGAAAATGATCTCAGTCACGCCAGTAACCAGGCTGGGTAAGACCGGATATTTTCTGGGATGATTCCTAAGTTGGTTACTCGCCAGACGGTAGGCTTAATTTTAAGGGTGTCTTTATCCATTATCTAAGAGAAAATAAAATTAACTATTGATTGTATAAAAAAAAATTTTTTTTCGTGTAAAATCAAAAATAAAAAACTTGAGAACTTTATTTCAACCATTTCAAATTAAATACTGACTGACTACTCCGGCTTGACTGGTTTAATTGTTGCGTCATTGCAATAGGGAAAACTGATTGAGTGTTTTTTTAAAAATGCTAGACTTTGAATGCTAGAATTACTTAAATGTTATGTTAACTAATTCCATGATATAAAATCATATGTGTCATATAATTGAAGTAATAATATTCATTTATGTTTTTATTATAGTGTTAATTTTAAAACATCTATATTTGTTTTGAAAAACATACTTATGCGATAAATCTATGTTAAACAAATAACAATTTTGTTTTTTTTGCTTAAGCGCTCATCGGCGTTAGATCATCAACTAATTTCAATGATTTAGATTAAAGAACTATATTTAGTAGTTTCAGGAGTATTCTTCGTGATTCCATTAGTATGATTAGCAAATTTAAATCATTTTAAATTATTTTTAATCATCAAGAAACACCACAGAATATGTATTTTCTTTAATTTAATTTGAAAAATATTTTACTAGAATTCAAAATGTGACTAGGAAATGAAATAGTTTATCGAGATAATTTTAAACATATTTACTCTCTAAAACATTTTTCAATTTTATTTTTGAATGTACATTTTTTAAAATGCTAGAGACAGGAAAATCAATTTTCACAATTGATATAACATTTGAAGTAAGTTTTTTAAAGCAAAAATATACAAAATATTATGCTAGTAACGTTGCAAAAAGTAATCTTGAGAAAACTAATTTTAAAATTACAGTTATAAATAGTTGGGCATTCTCAGATTTATTTTGTCAGATTCAGTAACTGATGATTGCGTCACTAATTATATTATTGAATGTTTAGTCTTTAAATGCATCAATATAATTAGTGTTTTTAAAAATTATTATTACATATAAGCATCTGTTTGGTTTATCAACAGAAAAAAACCTTATAAATTGGTATTTATTACTTATTATTTGAATAAAAAATTATGTCATTTACTAAGAGTCCTAAAAATATATTACAGTAATACAGTTCTTATCTATAGATATGCATTATTTGATATTTTATCGAACATTTTCGGAAATTATACTAGTAATCATTAATTTTCAATTTTATATAAGGACACATTTTAAGAATTCTGAAATACAGAATAATTAGTGACAATCATCATGTAACTTTATGCAATACGTTTTTTCCTGTTATCAAGATAATAAAAATATGTGAGTCGTTTTATGACTATAGATGAGACTAGGGTTATCATCATGATTCTAGTTCACTAACTTCGTGTTTAAGAATGAGTTAGGGTTAGTTTATTGTTTATTGTAATTGTAATTGAGAGTAATCTCCTATAAATCATCCACTATTAAACCATTAAAACGAATGACTGTATTTATTATATTAATTTATTCATATCTGCAGCAGTTAGAATTGAGTTGAAAATGTTAAACTTTTAGAAGCTCGTTTTTTGTTTTAACAGTTCGGTAAAATAAAGGGTGAAGCTGAATAGTAGAGCTTATAGTGTTACATATATACTATGTAACCTTAAAATTATGTCATAATAAATTTAATAACATTAAGACACAACACGCTGTGACAATAATATTCGTATCGTACTGTTGTCCATTGTGAATTACGCGTGAGATTTATATACTTATAATTAATTAGATCTTCATCGTGATTCCTTAATTACGAATATTAAAATGTTTTGAATACTAAAAAAGACGTTGACACAAATGATATTTGATACAATATTAACAATATTACGTGTTTCAATGTATTTTGCTCAGCGATATATTAATACAATTGATAAGTATCAATGCAACCAATTCGATGCTTTTACAAATAGAAGTTTTCGCATTTCTAATTTTCACATTCTTTCACAATTTTTTTTATAACATCTTTATTAGATACGCTTAGTACAATCATAATTTACAATTAATTTATTACTACTTTTCCTATGTACTTGGATTAACAAGCAAGACGGGTGCGAGAATATACATCAGTATGTATTCCTCAATTATAAAATTATAATTATTTATTAATTATTAACTTATAGCTATAGTTTACACTAAATGTATACACTTTATATAAGTTCGTATGGTTTTGTTCGTTTCAATCTCCTGACATCCTGCTCGCTGTCCAGCAGTTGTATTGCTTCCACGTTAGTATGATTTAGTAATCTTCTTTCGTGTTTCAAGGCGAAATCTTGGACAACTTCGCAAATCCATTTGATTTCCAGATCATCGTGCAATTCTTCATTAGTTACATAACGATAGACATTGGTAATCAATCGAAGAACCTTGTTTTGACAGCGTTGTATGACTAGTTGATTTGAAATTTTAGTGCAACCCCATATTTGCACCCCATAGGTCCAAATTGGCTTTATAATTGTATTATAGATAAACCTCTTTGATTTTAGATCAAGTTGAGAGTATATTCCAACTAACCAGTATAGTTGTTTTATTTTGGTTCTAATGTGTTTTGCTTTTTGTCTAACGTGATGCATTCTTTCACAATGTATATAGATACTAATCATGGAACGGTCAAAATTTCCTTTTCAACATTCGTTATTTCTATTGTTTGATTAGAAGACATCGGCTATCAAAGCCCATCAAACTTAGTACAACATATGCTATACAATTGGTATATAACTCCGTTATATTATTCAAGAATTTTCAGACAGTTGAGTCGATGAAAGGTTTCCAGATATATTTACATGATGGGAAAGATTCAAAAGGATGAAAAATATCTAACATATTGACTGAATGTGCCGTGTTGAATCGTTTAACCATCGCGGTTTAATTACTTGCCAGGCAAAAAGGGGCGATATTTCTGTGAGGAATTATAACCAGAAATGAAAAGTAGGTATGTTACAACAATACCAAGTACAAAAATTTAATGATTAGTCCAGGACCGCGGTATATATGCTGAGATCAATATTTCCACATGAGTAGCAGATCGATTATTGGATCGATGTCAAACTAATATCATTCTTTCGACACGGTATCACCATGTTACGAGAAATATGGGAAGGAACTCTAGAAAAATGTGGAAAATATTTTGATTAATATCTTTTGTGTCAACTTTTCTTAATAATTTTTTTTTAAGTGAAAAAATAATTAGAGTACATACAAGCACCTATTAAATAGACAGTTTGCATATTATTATGAGTACTACCATATTTTGATCATAGTAATATCTCTCGGTTCTTACGGCAAAACTTGATAACATGAAATTTGAATTGCTTGACCTTTTTAATAGCTAAAAAAAAGTCGTAGAGCTTCAAGAGTAATGTATATGAAAATTTATGAAAATTAAAGAAATTTGGCTCAAATAAAGAAAATTAATTAAATACATATATAATTTTATCGACTGTATAATTAATTGTATCGACGAAGAACTGAAATTATCGTATGTCAATAAATAGATGAGGTGAACTTCGTATCACTTATATCTATCTCCCAATTCTTTTCCGAAAATTACAGTACATCATCAATTGCCGGTGAATTAAACCTTCTGGCGTGATCACTACCAACTGTTTTGTCAAGTTTCATGGCGGTATTATGGCTTTCAAACGGCATCCGCTCCAATACTTTTTAAAATATTTTGACGAAATAGTTGTTCTGATCAAGAAACATTTGTAGTTTTTGGACAAAAGTTTTCTACACTGTTGTGAACACAATGCCGAATAAATTTCTGCATTCGGATTGCCCATAAAATACATTTGTAAGAATTAATGATCTACATCTTATAATAATAACAGCGCTCTTAGTATGTGATAAATCTGTCTCATATATATTTATGAATACTTTAATGGTGAGATGGTTTGAAAGTAAGTGTGAAATTCTCCTCTACAATATGCGTTGCGCCAAACGACTATTATATTTTCGAATGCCGACCGAGAAGTAGTGGAAGAAGAATCTTTTCCCATCCCAGAAAATAATAGGCGTAACGAATCTTGCGATGGAATCAATTGTGGAAATTTAACTTTTTCACCACCGCAACATAACCCAGTATATTCACCGGTTTATTTCATTTGAAATATATATTTCATGCCTTATAATATTGACAAACTGACTTATTTCTCAAATTATAACTGATTTGTTGGTACGAAAATTATCAGTAGTTGATTTCCGGGCCGTAGTAGAATGCTGCTTGCTCTTGTATCACAGGAGCATAGTGTATGAGGAATCGCTTAATTTTATTGTGTCGTGCTCGCAGTTGTTGTGTTTGATGTGCATAGACCAGCTGCATTCTAAATCTATCCACTTCATTTCCAGGTGCTCTCGAACGTAGTAGACCAATACGACTAATTTCTCTCTCTTATTATCAATGCAGTTAGCACGTGAGGTAAATCGTTTCTTCGTAAATGTTTACTTGACCGCAATTAGAATACGATTCGAAATTACGTGGGCACATATTTGTTATTATTTTTTACTTGATTTTCATATTATCGAATTCATACTACCTACAAATCTATCAAAAACTACCTACATTATGAAATATAAATCACAGTAAAGGATTAAGCGGTTAGTGCGAAGAAATTATCTTCAATGTTTAATAACAGGTCAATTGAAAAGTGTCCGGCCTACCATAGTAAAACACATATTTTCGGCAAAATTAGTTTTTTTATTCAACATAATTCCCTTCACACACTGATACACTGATTATAGCGACCCTCCAACTTTTCGATACCATTTTTGTAGTACGATTGTCCTCTGCTTCAAAATAGGCCTTAATTTCGTCAATCACCTCTTCATTCGACGAAACTTTCTTCCCAGCGAGCATTCTTTTGAGATCTGAGAACAGGAAATAGTCGCTAGGTTCCAAATAAGAATATATATGCTATAATAAAGAATAGCCAGATGGTGAATACGGTGGATGAGGAAGCAAATCGAAGCCCAATTCTTGGATTTTTGACACAGTGCATTGCTTGGTGAAGTAGCACTTTCCTTTTTCAAATGCTAATCCATATACCAATAATTGCTGTTGATGGTCCTTCGTTTTTCAAGGTAGTCAATGAAAATTATTCCATGCGCATCCCAAAATACAAACGCCATAACATTGTCAGCTGACTGTTGCGTTTCCCACACTATGGAGCGGGTTCATCGTGTGCAATCCACTTGGATGACTGTCGATTGGACTTCGGAGTGAAATGAGGCAGCCATGTTTCATCCATTGTCACATATCGACGCAAAAACCCTGGTTTATTACGCTTGATCATCTTCAAACACTGCTTCGAATCATCAACTCGTCGTTGTTTTTGCTCAAAAGTGAGCTCGCGCGGCACCCACTTTGCACAGAGCTTTCTCATACCTAAATATTCGTGAATGATGTGATGTACACGTTCAGTTGATGTGAGAGTGTCTGCTGTTTATTCAGTTTCAATTTGTGGTCATTCAAAATCATTTTGTGGATTTTTAAAATTTTTTCGTCGGTAACAACCTCTTTTGGGCGTCCACTGCGTTCACCGTCGCTGCTCATTTCACTACGTCTAAATTTAGCATACCAATCCTTGATGGTTGATTTTCCTGGGGCAGTGTCTGAAAACTAGACATCAAGCCAAATTTTTGCTTCAACTGTATTTTTTCTCTTCAAGAAGCAATATTTTATCAACCCTCGAAATTCCTTTTTATCAATTTTTTTCACAATAACAAAAGTTGCTTCACTCAAAATACTATAATTCACAAACTAATGATCCGACAGCTGTCAAATTTATACACGCATTTTTTGAGGGTTAGGGCTAACTAAAAAACAAATGGATTTAATTTTAGTAGCGCCACCTATGTGTCAGGCCTGGGACATTTCATTTGATCTGTTAAATTACATATTCTAATTGCGGTTTTAAGCCAGTATTATAAAATAATTGACAACTAACAGCAATATCGATTTTTGTGACAGTGAAACTATTGATAACAGTCAAAACAAAACTGTTGTTTTTACCTTTTTTTCAATTATTCTATATTTTAGAAATTAGTGAAAAACTGTTCTCGAGTTTTAGCGGGTCTAAGGAACAGCAATTAATTTTTGTATATATAGAAGAAGCGTATATACATTAAATTTGATTTAGTGGTGAACGTGTAAATTAACTAAAAGCAAAACGCAGAACTAAATGTTTTGTTTATTTTGAGTCATAAACAATCGGGGAAAGAGGTAAACAGTATTATTAGAAAGGTCATCGGGCGACCCCGGTATTAAAGTAAAGCAAACAAACGATAGTTCGTTCCGCATAACCGTAAAAGAATGAGAGATGAGAAACGGGGTTGTTTGTTTATTCGGAGGCCGTAAATAACATCCCCTGCCCCCCAATTGAACACCGATGAACGTGCATAAATCATCCCCCATCGACGCCGAAGAGCTCGTGTTGCGCCTCCTACCGGCGGGGTCGCGACGTCCCGTGTACCTGTACGAACCGACGCTGCCGACGCTCATTCCGCCGCGGAGCGAAGCTCGTCACGACGCCGAACCAGTTGTACCGCCGCCGCGTCCGCCTCCGCCCGCCTCTGTGATGATCCGAGTAAGTTCAATCACATCCATACAGTACTATAGAGTGTTAACTTAATACAGAATATCAAGGAATTGTTTTGTGTAGTCTTACCAGAGAAAGCGCTGAGATCGCCATTTCGTTGTATTTGATTGGTTAGTTTAAATTACTCTTACAGGCATCTGTGAAGAAGATATTTTATCGTGTAAATATTTCATTGGTTCTGGATGTTATTCAGTATCACTTGATATACAAATAGATCTACTTGTATATCACGTGACTAATACCTGCCGTAATATTTTACCCAATGAAATTTAGAAAAAATCCAAGTATAATTCATGATAACATTTATTAAAGCAATATTATATAGATATATAAACTATAAAATATAAATCTATTTAAGATATAACGAATATAAATAAAATATCACACGCTTTTGGAACTGAGCAACCAAAAGCTGTTTGTAAGGTAAATTGTGTGAGGCTGAATCCATGTCAGCAGCCGGTTTTCTAGAATTTCTTCTAGCTTTCGAAATATTTAATAAATTTGTTATTTTACTATTTTCACTTATTAAGTTAATTAAGTCATTTATTAAGTTAAAAAGTATAAAACAGAAATGAACAAAGATTAAAATTAGTCTTTTATACTTCTTGGGATCTGTTTGACGCATTAGGGTCCAACAGTAATCGCTTTCATGCCTTCGGTCCAAGATCTTCGGTATCGCCTTTCGATTTTTGCTATATCTTGGTATAGCCGCTTTCCTTGCTCATCGCTCGTGTCGCTCAAGTTTTCAAAAAAGTACAATAATAAAATTGAAATACTTTGAAACAATCCCCGTGCTGCTGCTTCATCAGACGATAGATATTAGTTTTCGAATATCATGTCCATTATTCTTTTCTTCCATAACGGAATATATTTCATTGCTCGTCTGTGATGAAGACGAAGTCCTTAAGTCAATTTTTGTACTTTTACCTGGATAAATTGGCAATGGATCACAGTTCGTGTGTAATAGTGGAACTGGCTTCTACACGGATGATACGTCAGGGTATTTTGTGTGAATTTATACCGACGAAATTCATCGAGCAAATCATCAACATAATTTTTCTGTTCTCGTCATAATGTTGGCACAGACAATGAAAGGTATACATTTTCACCAAGTGACCACTTGTAACTTCATTCTGTACGCGTTACAAAACAATTTCAGTATCCATAGCTTGTCGGGGTTTACTACAGCAAAACCAAAGTACTGTAAATACACATCTTTGAGTGCATTTTTCATGATTTTTTTACGTTTACCGAGCATATAACATCCAGAAACGTAACAAAAATACTTTGAATTGACTTCTGCAACGTTGTTTCTGCATTTTCCGAACCACAGCACAAGTACAAATTCCAAATGATGTTTAATGCAACCTCATAAGCTAACAGCTATTATAAGTGCGCAGTGCGCTAACTCGAAATCTAGAACCAATCTTGACACATAGTTTGAAGATTCGGGTCATCAAATAACGTTAAGAATCGTTTTCATCTGCTTGGGTCCAAAAATTGACCTCAATTTGTGTAATAATATATAAAATGATAGCAAAGCAAATGTAATCAAACGTTTTATAATGCCTTTACCTTTTTTTCATATTTCTTTAATCATATGAATTCAAATAAGATATATTAAAGTTCCTATATTTTATTCCCTTATGGTAAAAACAGACTTTAAGTTTGGACCTGTTTATCTTATTTACATGTTTAAGACAAAAATGTATTGACGCAAGTTATAATTATTTTTTAAATTTAATGCTGAAAATTATGGATTGCAGATTTAAAACAAAAAATGTATGATCGTTAAAATGTATGATATCTCAAAATTACTGTTGTGCTTTTATCAATTAAATGAAAGAAACACCTTAAAGATCTATTAACATTATAATAAAACTAAAATGAGATACTATCCTGTCTATAAAGTCAGTCTCAACTGGGTTTATGAGAACAAAAAAAGCATTCGGTTTCTTTTTTTAAACATACTTGTTGGAGAACAAATATTTCTGTCTTGATCTGTGTGTCTCTGTGGTAGGTAGTCTCAAGCCAAAATATTGATTCAGTATCTCAACCAAAGTGGATTTATTTGCAAATCAACGTCCTCAAAATAATAAAGTTTTTAATTGAAGGCACTTTACAAACATCTTGTGAAAGAGCAATACAATTTGGCACTATATTGAATGACTGCACTAAAACTATGTAGTGTATTAACATTTAACTTCAATGTAATTTTACTATCATTCCATTTAGACACATTTGAGTTTAAACTGTGCAAAAAACCATTGTAAAAAAATGTGTGTTAAAAATATTTTCGCGATTTTTGTTGTTGTTTTGTGTGTTATGTAAAAAACAATATATATGAACACAAATGCTCTATATAAATAATTCTATACATGCCAGGTAAAACAATGCTAAGTACACTAAACTTATAATAATAATAACTAATAATAACAAATTTGGCCTTGTGACTTGATCGATTAAAATTTTGAAATAGAATTTAATTTTTTCCAAAGAAAAGTTTAAACATTAATGTTATCTAGTAATAGTGATAATAATTAAATCACAATACTCAGAAAAATGTTAAACGTATTCGTTACGTTCGATAGAAACTAAATTAACCAACCAAATGCCTTTGTGGTGATAATTCAAACAAATTAAAAAAATTATTTCAGTGCCTGCAATGGTAGGACCATCCAAAACAGTTTTCCGGCTTCGCTTATTTAAGTTAATGCTATATATGTTGTTACTCTATAATAACATTTACTAAGTTTATCCACTAATTATAACAGCATTAAATAATTTTAAAGTCGCATCTATTTTTATTTTGTTGATAAATTTTGCGATGAGTATTGCGTAAATAGTTGTTTGCAATCGAGAAAGCACTTAAGCAAAACTATTAGTTTGTCGTCTCCCGGGGTCATATTTATGATAGATTACATAATAATAATTAACCGCAGGATGTTGAAAATGGTATTTTTAAAAGTTTGTAATCGATGATTATGTTGTTATGTCGGTGAGTGTCGATGGAATCTAGACTAAACTGGACAGTCGGCTTCTCGTTTGGTCATTCATCATCCCTCAGTATAAATATCGTCATCATTAACACATTTCGTCAGCATGATTAAAACTAATGCGGTTCGATGTGATTTTTTGGTCTAATGACATCGTCATAAAATCCTTGCTTTTCAATTTATGTGATTAGCATAGACGCCATAACTTAAACTTAGACTAACTACATTTTTGTTTATCAGGTGTTTGCTCTTTTATTCCTCTTTGATCAAGTTCAGGGTCACTTCCTAATTGTAGAAGTATACATAACACTGAGAATAAACAAAAACCGCTTATAATATAATTTATCTGATAATTTGAGCTATCCCATTTTCGCGTAATATAGTTCAAGTGGTTATGATTATTGGTATTATTTACTATATCAGGTGATGCATGTATTTTGATCAGCGATATCTATTGTGAATATACAGTGAGTATTAATGTAAACAAATTTTAAACAATCTAACCTTACTATTAAGTTCTAAATAACAATTATCAATTAAATTTATTATATACGGACGCTAATCATGGTACGTTCAAAATTGCATTCTCGGCATATATTACTTTTAATATCTTATTAGAAATAATCTACCACCGAAATCCATCAAGCGATTTTAGAAATTGATGATGAGGGTCCGTCATATCCCAATCGTCGGTTCTGCTCTCGATTTATTCGATTTATTGGACGAACATCCAGCTCAAACTCTCAAAAAAATTTCAGATCGGTGTTTTCAAACGTATCGTACGGTTTCGAAAGGCCGAAAAAGTTCGAAAATGGATCGATGATTGGATCTCTGCAAAATTAACACTTTCAAAATGGTATCGCAATTTTAAGAAAAATAATTTTTAAAGAAATTTTTTAAATAATAATATCAAAATATATTAAAACATATTGTATCAATTTTTCTTAATTAATAATACCTAATTAATTTAATTAATAAAAAAAATAATGAATACATTCTCTAAAAAAATTGAATTATTATTCAAATTTTAGTTATTATTTAATTATTACATTGTTACTAGTCGTTTCCGACTAACCTACAATTTGTCTTTATGATAACGTAAATCTAGGTAAATAACTAGGAGGACCCATCGGCCCTATCTCAGTCTCTGGTGAAATAATGTTTATACATGTCATACCTCACTACACAATACTACACAAGATCAGATGGTTTGATTCTTTTAAGTCTGTGTCCTGTTCTGGTGGTATCCAAAAGTTGCAATACTTCAATATTCTCATGAGAATTGAGTCTTTCCGCATGCCCCTATTCTCTTGATTTCTTGACTGACTGTGGGTATTTGAAGGTCTCGATGTTGGTAGGCTCTTGCTCTGAAAACTTTGTATTTTGTTTATAGTACTCTTTGCAGAACATCCCCATAATTGAACTCCGTATGTCCATATAGGTTTCAGTATTTGCTTATATAATAGCAATTTATTATGTAGTGATAATTGTGATATTCTTCCAATTAGCCAATACATTGTCCTATATTTCAATTCCAGTTCTTTTCTTTTCTCCTTTATATGTTCCTTCCAACGAAGTTATGCATCAAGATTCATTCCGAGATATTTAGCGTTGTTGCTATATAATGATAGTATTATTTAATGTTATTGGTGCTTGTACGGTCTGATTGTAGGTGAACTGCACATGGACAGATTTACTTTCGTTAATTTTTATTTTTCAAGCTTGTGTCCAATTATTTATATTGTCACTTGCCTGTTGTAATTTTCGTGAGGCTTCTTCAGTATTGTCTCCGCCAGCTATAATCGCAGTATCATCAACAAATGTAACCATCGTAATATTCTGTATTTGTGGTATATCATAAGTGTAGAGTAGATAAAGCATTGGCCCCAGTACACCTCTTTGTGGTACACCTACTTTAACTTCTTTTATTGTAGAGTAAGCTTCTTCTTGTTTAACTCTAAATATTCTGGCTGTTGTATACGATTTTAGTAGTTCGGAGTGTTGTTTTGGTAACATTTGTTGTATTTTATGAACAAGGCCTTCATGTTAAACTTTATCGAAGACTTGTACTACATCTAAGAATATAGCTGAGCATACTTTTTTACTTTCGTAGGCTTTTTCAATAAGATCTGTTATTCTGTGGAGGGTACTTTTAATAAAAATAAGATTTACCTATAACATACAAAATGTTTATTATTTATTATTACGTCTATTTTTCGACACACTAAGTAAAATTAAGCATATCCTCCAGAATCGGCTTCAATGATTTTTTTTTATTAATTACACCTTACACTAGGTATGCTTAGTATAATCTTAATTTACGAATGAATTTATTACTACCGTTCTATTGTACTTGCATTAATACACATGCGAGTTGAGTACGGAGTTAATACATCAGTATGTATTTCCGAAATTAAAATAAAACTAAACTACTTAAGCTAAAGTTTAGCATATATTTCTGATTTCCTGTGTGTCGTGAAGTAGGTGTATCGCTTCCACGTTGCTGTGATATAGCAACCTTATTTAATGTCTTACGATTTATTGTTAATTTGTAATGATTGTGTTAAGATAGGTGTTGTGATTGATTGTTAAGTGTTGATGATTTAATCGTTACATAACAAGTTCTTCGTTGGTTACGTAACGATAAGCATTGGTAATTATTCATAGAATTTTGTTTTGGCTGCGTTGGATTGCTTGGTTTGATGTTTTAGAGCAACTCCACATTTGCACCCCCAAAGTCCAAATTGGCTTTATGGTTGAGTGATAGCTGCAAATTATTTTTATGCTTTTCATAAACCGAAAACGGGTGTCTCGAAGATTTGAATAATTTGATTACTCATTAATGATAATCATAAGATGAATATGGTTTAGGGTAAATGATGTGGCTCGGTGAATGGAGGTAAAACGAAATGAAACAGTGGTGTTTACATTATGTGACCGTTATTTATTGGCTATATAAAAAAATTTGAAAAATACAAATCATAAAACGGATGGCAGCGGAGTTACCTGTTGACGAGGCTTGGGCAGTCGATGGTGGTACGCCTAAACCAAACGATAGTCGAACACTGAATGACTCGAAATACTCTTCAATAACATCCCAGATAAACGTCTCGGGGTTGCTAGCTATTTGTTATCGGGTTCTAGTTGTCGCTGCTGGCACCCCGCCCGTGTTCAACATCTGGGATTATATTTCTGGGTATTTTGTAGACCGTTATTCCACGATGTAAAATTCGACATGCCTCAAGGTCGCTATAATGGTATTTATTAAAATTTTCGTTAAAAATTTAATTTCAGTGATGGGCTTGTGAGATGATGCGCCATAGTGATGCAAAATCCAAAGGTTTACTTTCCTCAAATTTGTTTTTGCCATGAATTTTTTTTCAGTCCCAATTTGTTCAGCTTCAGTTGAAAACATTGATGGCCAACCAGAGCAAGGCAAATCTTGCATCAATCAAGTTTCTTTGTTAGATGTTTTCATCCACTGTAAAAATCGCAAGACACATTTCAGATCAATAAAACCATGCATTACAAACAAACTAAACTAAACCCCAGAGTATAATTATAACAATTTAGCAAGAAAACATTTTGACTATCATTTTCAAGTGAGTCCGGGTCCTTTTTGATAGAATTTATATCTTGTCCAATCCAACAATCATTTTATAACGTATAATATTAATATATAGTTAAATTATGTTAAAAGCACCTAACGATTTCAATTTAAATGAAGAAATCAGAAAAGAATAAGTAAAGGAAAAGTAAAATGGTTGGTGAAGAATTATCATATATTAAGGTAAGTCAACGAAAAACTTACAAATGCCTGTACAAAATGTGTACAAAAACAGTCATTCGACACATTTATCACGTACACAATATACCGAAAACATTGTTATCTCACCGAAAAATCAGAATTTAATCTAAGATTACCAATAAAAACAAACATTTTTCGCTGGCGTGCCATCGCTATCTCGATTTTCGCCGTCCCAGTTTGTGTTGATGTTTGTTCTCGTTTTTTTCATCCGAAAATCGACTATGTGTGGATTTTTACCGAATCCCGAGCTTCGTAAATATTTATGTTTACGTGAAAACATGGTCACATGGAGCTTCCAACCCTGGACTTTAGCCGTCTAGCCGGGAGTGATTCCTAGTATCTCGACGAGAAGATTGTTTTCGTGACAAAACGAGACGAAATCGTAAGAATCGAGGACAATTCTAGTGTCTTGATATTACACTTGTTTTAAATTCCAGTTTTATGAGAATTCCTGTCGGTTATTTACAAAACAGAATGCAAACTCGTGTCCGGCGTTGCCAGTTTTATAGTTTTTATATAAGGCACGATGACAGTTCTAGTATATTTTTGCTAATTTAAAAAGAAATACAAATAATGACAAGATATAATAAGAATAAAAGACGAGCACAATTTTACGGTGTTAATATTAATGTTCTAGATTCCGATTTTATAAAAAAAATATTTCAATTGTTTGCCAAATAGAGTAAATGCAAAGTGTTAATCGGTGTCGCCAGATTTATTATTTTAACTCGAAAAATATTATATAGAATTTTAATTTAAAATATTTTTACTGGTTTTATAACAATTATCGAAAGTATAAATAATCAACACATTACTATCGAATACGTAATAATATATTATTATACGAATAGATAATAATATATTACTAAATAGAATTGATAGATTAATTTTTTGTTAAATCGTAAGTACATAGAATGTAAATAGATTATGGCATATATTTAGTTGAATTTGCTTGATGCAACAGTTCATAATGGCATTTTCAGTCAATTCGTGTGGCAGCTATATTCTTCAACTCAACATGTTCATCAGCTTCTAAGTTATCTAAAAGTTCTTTGAAAGTTTGAGCAATTGAAAAAAAATTATTTTGTGTAGATAACTATCAAAGCCATCGAATTTAACAGTTAGGTTAGGTTGTTTAACAGTTTTTTACAATGATATTTCGCATACTTACCAATACATATGCTTTCGAAACTATAAAAAATATAGGACAATAGGCATTGTGTAAAGTCCTCTCGGATTACTGTCGATTGGACTTCGGAGTGAAAGGATGAAGCCATGTTTCATCCATTGTTACATATCGACGGAAAAACTCGGGTTTATTATGCTTGATCATCTTCAAACACTTCTCCGAATCATCAATTCGTCGTTGTTTTTGGTAAAAAAGTGAGCTCGTGCGGCACCCATTTTGCACCACAGGGCTTTCTCATACCCAAATATACGTGAATGATATGACGTACACGTTCAGTTGATATCTTTAGAGTGTCCTCTATTTCAGTCAATTTCAATTTACGGTCATTCAAAATCATTTTGTGGATTTTTTAAAATGTTTTCTTCGATAACAACCTCTTTTGAGCGCCCACTGCTTTCACCGTCTTCAGTGCTCATTTCATCAGGTTTAAACTTAGCATACCAATACTTGATGGTTGATTTTCCTAGGGATGTGTCCAGAAACTCGACATCAAGCCAAGTTTTTGCTTCAACTGTATTTTAACTGTATTATTTTCGAATTCGAGAAATTCCTTTTTATCCATTTTTTTCACAACAGAAAAGTTGCTTCACTCAAAATGCTATAATTCACAAAGCAATGATCCGACAGCTGTCAGTTTTATACACGCATCTTTTGAGGGTTAGGGCTAACTAAAAAACATATGGATTTAATTCTACTAGCGCTATCTATGTGCCAGGCCGGGGACTTTTCAATTAACATGTTAACGTTTTGCTAGTTTAGCTGCTAGTTTTACTTTATTTGATTTCAGTGACAACATTTGGGTTCACATATTGTCTATATGTAAATATTGTTTGAATTGCTTGAAATTTTTGCTTGCCATCACACACACATACCAGGTTGTAAAAACTTGATAAAATCACATTGTTCAAGCAAATATGTATCAATGATGGGATTTGATTAGCACTTATTGAAAGTTTGAATTTAATTAATATTGTTCTTTGTATTTTAAAAATATGGTCGTTCAGTTGTGAACATCAGTGAATGTTCAGCGTATTCATTTACAAGCTCATTTGCTATATACTGACTTTATGCACTCTTGTACGACTAAACCCATGCCATTGTATTAAATATAATTTTCTATATTATTTGGTTGGTTAACTAAGAAAGAACAAAATTATCAAGTACTCTTATACACAATAAATAAAATAAATGAGGCCTAACCTCAAATCTTATTAACATTACTATTTACATCGATATTACGTTAATTACATTTTAAACATAATTAAAAGCACTTAAAATAGGCAATAGTTACATTATGTTAGTCTTATTTTTTTGAATAAATTACCGACGTTTAAACTATACCGACTGGTTCGCGCCTTGCAAGATATAACCAAGTTTTTCTGCCTTGGAACGAAAATACACAATTTGTTTTTTTTTTGGAGTTTTTATCGATGTATAATTATATTAAGGATCCCCATACCATCGATTCAGTTTAGACTGTCTAATTATAATACAACACTATTGAAATAAAACACAAACAAGGCCTGCACCCATACAAGCCGTCCAGAGAAGACAAAACAACTACGTCACTACGTTTTAGCGCGCATTTAAAATTATGTTATTTCAAACGTCAATTTTACCTTCAAATACATTTTTTTTGCAGAAATATCTTTTATTCCGGGTAAAGTCACAATTCACCAAGTAGTTTTTCAAAAATAGTCCTCGAGTCATTGTACATTGCCTTGATATTGTATTTAGTTTTGATTCAAATTTCACGACAATTTCTCAAAACAAATGGAAATTCTCATATAGCCTTACGGATTTTACACTTTTCTTTGAAATTTATTATAGAAAATTATTTTCATGGCCATGTAAGCTTCAACAATTCCACACGTATGTTTGCTGTCATAGTAATACTGCTTCTATTATAAAAAACAACAGGCAACATAAATGTATCTACACACTATACCTTTGATATTATTTTATAAATATAAATTTAAACATATTTTTCATTTATATTACTCTACTTGGCAGTTCATTTCGTATATCGCACTTACCGAAACTATGCCATATTGCTCAGTGTTTTCATATAATTTAACATAAATATACTTTTATTTCTTAACAATCTATAAAATTAGTGTTACTAAATGTTACCATTTTACCTATAATTCATACTTTCCACGCGTATATCAGTATTGTCCCCTGCTAATTTTCTCTGTTAAGTAATAAACTAATCCAAGAGTGTAAACACAAAATCCAAGAGTGTAAACACAAAATTAACAAAAATATCACCTAACCACTACTCTCATAAGCAACAACGTGTGGACCTAGGTACTGAAATATGGATGCAGAAAAAATTTCGATATTTTCTGAAAAAAATATCGATATTTTTGGCCGATATATTGATATTATTTTAGCAGATATTTTTCGTTATTTTAAAAGTATAAGTTTATTTATTAAAATTAGTACTTAATTTTAAAGGTTTGGTGTTTTAAAGTTTAGGCTAATATTTCACTAATTTTTATTTTTTCTTAAAAGTATCGATATTTTTTTATACTTGTTGCAGAAAATATATCAATATTATTTTTCCTCCGATATATAGAAATATAGATATTTTTTTCGGTGACCAACACTCCTACACTGAAATGATAGGCAGGGATACAAGAAATTTGGAAATATTTGAGAATGCGCAAAAGTATGGAATTGGTGAAGATTACTGTACGTTATTTACCCAAACCATCCAAAAATAAACCACATAAATGAACAAGGAGAAGTGATTTAGAAACAATGGAAAAATCGCATCGAGATCTGGGTCATTATGGTCGGCGACGGTCCAGAACCGCATCTAGCCGCCTACGTACGTGCAACGGGTCTCGCTGAGTGTCCGGTGACGACCTTTAAGCGCCAAGCGATTCCACTAGGACACCAATTAACGAGCACGCATGAACGCGTGCTTGCCTTCGCAACTGATAAAGACCCGGCGGAAATTTTACAGTCCTCGGGGGATTCGTTGCAATCGATCACGGATTGCGGATACGCGGCGATGTTCGTGCCCCCCTTAGGGAGTCCCGGACCGGGGCGAAGCCGTGGGGAGAATGCTCGATTGTGTCACGCGAATGGTCCGTTCTCCTGGCACGTGGTGGCGGTTACGGTGCTACAATTCTTCGCCGATATTTTATTGAGACACGGGCTCGCGTTCTTTTTTGCCCTGCTTTATTTCTAAGACAAGCGGCAATTATTTCCACGTTAGTCATTCCAACTGTCTTTTCTTTATAACTATAGCTTAATTTTGTTATTTTTAACGTTTAAATGGAAATAATGTTTCAGCCTATTTTATGCTATAAAAAACTATTTTATGCTATAAAAAACTAGTTTATGATTTAATATGACTATAAAATAACAAAAAGAAAAGTATAGCTACAGGGAATAGAGAAAATATTATGGATACTATGCAAAATAATACATCTTGTTGCATCTTGACAAAACTCGTATATGAATTGCTTAGTTAATATGCTAACTGTTGTAGATTATATTTCGGCTATACTCTTTGTTCTGTGATGGTTAAAACAAGCGATCGGTGAAATGAGTGATCTCTCTGACTTCGAAAAAGGGCAAATAATTGATGTTCGGTTATTAGGAGCAACTGTGATGAAAACAGCTAAATATGCTAGATGACGGTAACAAAAAATCACAAAAAAATAATAATATACTATAGAGAAATTATTAAATATTATTAAATATAATATTTATTTTAAAATTAAAAGTGGGATTACTAAGATTTTAGCAGAAATAAAAACGCAAAGGTTCAAAAGTCGCCATTTTAAGTCAAAGACCTATCAGAAGTATTACGAAACATTGACGTCGCTTACCGTTTCATAACCATTATTTCCGCTAAATTTGCCCAAAATAGATTCGTCGATAATGACTGTACTCTATGACTGTAATTGTAATAATAATTTTAAAAAGAATACTAGAACTTTTATAGAATTGAAATGAGTGGGTATTCCAGACATACTAACCATGAAATATGTTACAATTATTAAGAACATTAAGTAAAAATATTATCAGTAAAACAGTTGGCAAGAAAATTTATAAATTCAGATAATAACTCTAAAGAGCAGACAATCGTCACTTGGGTACTTTGAGAATAGTACTATTGAAATCTACATTTGTTAAGACAAATCAACTTTATTTTGATTGAAAACCTATTGAAAAATTGTATGATGACAATTTGAAGATACAGATGCAAATGTATTTGACAAGGTCACCATATGAATAAAACAAATGAGGGCTAACCTCAAATGTCATCAACAGTGTTATTTACCTCGATATTACGTTAATTACAGTTTAGACAGAATTAAAGTTACTTAAAATAGTAAATACTTACATTAGAATAATTTTATTGCTATAAATTATATAATTACATTAAGGGCTCTGATACCATCGGCACACGTTGGAATATCTAATTATAACACGAAATTATTAAAATATGTATAAATAAGACCTGTAAACCCCTACAAATCATCCAATGAGAGAAAACAACTACGTCACGCGCAGATTTGGAGCGCTTTATTTCAAACGTCAATCTTTTTTTAAATCGTTTTTTACAGAAATAATAGCATTGTCATGAAGTGGTTTTTTAAAAATAGTCATCTAGCCTGTTGATAACGTTTCACGAGTGATAGTAAAGAGCTTTGGTCTGATGAATCATCATTTACATCGTTTCATACAAATGACCGACTTTATTTATTGAGAACTTTAAAATAAACCTACGATATGGACTTTTTACAGTCAAGCATGGGGAAGGTTTCGTTATGATTTAGGTGGAAATGTTGTGGTATTTAGCAGGTCCTCTCATTCACATCACTCGGCGGAATTATTGCGAATGAATATCTCGACATTGTTAATGATGTTCTTACTATGTCTAGCATATCGCTGCCAAACATTGCCGTATTTCGAGATAATAAATAATCCCGCCAAAAAGGTTCAGTTTTGGTTTAAAGAGCATCAGAATATTATCAAACATCTCATCTGCCCAACACAATCGCCAGACCTCAACGTAATTGAACCGTTATGAGAAGTTTTAGGGTAGAGTGTGAGGAGTAGATTCCCATCTCCAATATCACAATTGTCGGATGTTTTGGTACAAGAATGGGACAAATTCCGTTGAAAACTATTCACTCTACAAATTTATTTCACGAAGAATTCTAAAAGCTGTTCTAAAAGCTCAACAAAATTGTAACTAAATTTGTACTCGGCCCTAAATAACCCAACAGGCTGATGGGCAACTTTTGTTATTGTGAAAAAAATGGATAAAAAGAATTTCGTATGTTTATAAGATATTGCTTTTGAAGGAATTTTTTTCCAATGAAGGAATTTTTTTCCTTCAATACAGTTGAAGCAAACACTTGGCTTGATGCCGAGTTTCCGGGTACTGCCTCAGGAAAATCAACCATCAACGATTGGTATGCTAAGTTTAGACGTGGTGAAATGAGCACCGAAGACGGTGAACGCAGTGGACACCCAAAAGAGGTTGTTACCGACGAAAACATTTAAAAAATTCACAAAATGATTTTGAATGACCGTACATTGAAATAGAATAAAATAACAGACACTCTAAAGATATCAACTGAACGTGTATATCATATTATTCACGAATATTTGGGTATGAGAAAGCTCTGTGCAAAGTGGGTGCCGTGCGAGCTCATTTTTTACCAAAAACAACGACGAGTTGATGATTCGGAGCAGTGTTTGAAGATTATCAAGCGTAATAAACCCGTAAACCCGAGTTTTTGCGTCGGTACGTGACAATGGATGAAACAGGGCTCCATCATTTTACTCCGAAGTCCAATCGACAGTCATCCGAGTAGACTGCTGACCAAGTCGGCTGGCAAGGTTATGGCGTCTGTATTTTGGGACGCGCATGGAATAATTTTCATTGACTACCTTGAAAAAGGAAGGACCATCAACAGCGACTATTACATAGCGTTATTGGACCGTCTGAAAGACGAAGTTGCCGAAAAACGGCCGCATATGAAGAAATAGAAAGTGCTGCTTCACCAAGACAATGCACCGTGTCACAAGTCAGTGAAAACGATGACAAAAATTCATGAATTGGGCTTCGAATTGTTTCCTCATCCACCGTATTTTCCAGATCTGGCCCTCAGCGACTATTTTCTGTTCTCAAATCTCAAAAGAATGCTCGCTGGGAAGAAATTTTCGTCGAATGAAGAGGTGATCGCCGAAACTGAGGTCTATTTTGAAGCAAAGGACAAATCGTACTAAAAAATGGTATCGATAAGTTGGAGGGTCGCTATAATCAGTGTATCCCCCTTGAAGCGAATTATGTTGAATAAAACAATTTGCCAAAAAAATGTATTTTACTATGGTAGGCCGGGGACTTTTCAATTGATCTGTTACATTAATATACAAATAAGTTTAGAGAGTTTGGTCTGTACCTTTAAAGCTTTATTTAGATATTTTTTCTTAATTTCCGTGGGGTGTAGTATAAAATACACGTGCAGTTGTCTTTATATTCTGGGAGACAATAGCAGTATTAGTTTCTTACAATCTCTCCAGTAGATTACAAGATGTATGAGGCACAAAAAACGTTGCACACGACAGATTTGTTCCCTGAATTTTTTTAACGGTTTGATGAAAATGACATGCATATGCATAATAGATTTGGGGAAAATATTTTTAAAATGATCTGAGTTTCATCGATGTTCAAAAAAGGCCAAAAACGCAAATCACTTTGTTTTACCGTAATCTGTTAATTTCTAATAATCTGGATATATTTAATTATAGAACTCCTCAAAATCTACACTCATCAAACGCTGTAGATGTAGCCGAATTAATACTTTAAGAATGGTTTACATCTCTAGTGCTCAATGCATAAATTGCTAGGCATATTTTATGTTGTTATAAATTATTTCATTCAATAATTGTACCAGTAACCAGATGGTGCAATAATATATGTTGAAGTTCCTACAGATATTCAGCATGATCCAATTTGTCATCAATTTATGTCATCAGACTCTACAGTCCTATTTATATCTTCACAATATTATTGTATGCATTATTTTTATAATATATCCACATCTAAACCAGTAACCGCTGCTTCATATGGACATGATGCAATGTTAACATAGAGTTATTAAGTGTTTACAGATGCTAAACATTATTTTTCGTCGATTTCTAAGATAAAGAACGGTCTGGGGATAAAAGAGTTTGAGGAATAAAAAACACCCAAACTACCAAATAACTATAGGAGTTAATAATAATAATTAGGAGTTGATGTGTGTTGTTGTTATCTGGAGTTAACTGTTATATATTTGTTTTAAATGAAAGGAAAAGCGGAAACTGGGAAATTGTTTGACGGACAAAAAAATAACAGTTTTGTAGCTAATTGTGATTTATACTACGACAGTTCCAAGAGCAAAAAATCATGGTTAACCCAGGAGACCCATCTACAGTGACAATAAAGCGGAATATTCAAGACCATATAATCTTGCTGTGTATATAGGAGTGTATATACCAGTAAGGTACCACTTTGTTAACTTAGTTGTTTGTTAAGGTAGTGTATTACGTGCTGCTAAAACACATGACAATTCTCTGCCATTGTAAGAGTTTTCCATGACACACTATTCACACATAAACTGTTCAAACACTGGAATGAGAAGTTTTGCCGAAACCACTCACAGACTCACCAAACATATACTTACGGATTACCACTGTTTCAATGTAGCTTGACTGGGACACGATTTCAAAATGTTGTAGAAGTGAGAAACTCGATTGATGAAACCAATATCGTTCTTGCGGCACTAGAAATATATTATATAGAAATATTTTGGATACAAACTTTTCAAATGTTGAAACTCAATTACAAAAATTATTGTCGTTATGGCCTTGTGTCTTCCTATATACTATTATTTGTTGACATGTAGAATTTTAAAAAGCACGAATCATTGTTTTTCTATTTGAAAAGCACTACTTTGGATTAAAACATGTATATCTCATTTTGAATGAGTCCAGGTAAATGAGCCAGTGCAATTGGATTATTTGCTATATATCATTCATGATAATACGAGGTAACAAAAATACACTTCATTTATCGTCATGAAATAAAAATAGAAATGAATTAATTTGTTGAATATAAAGAAAATAAACATAATAGAGTAAACAATTTGCAGAAGAAATCCCAGAAGGTGTTCGATCTTAACTATACTGTCTATTGATTGCTCCTGACGAATTTTAAATTCTTGTCTATAAACAATCACAAACCTAAATTAAGAAAAAAACACGACATGCTTTGAGTGTAGATCGAATCTAACTAATTAAATTTTATAGGAATTTAAAAAAGTATTTCTTATAAGTAAAGTTCAAAATCAAAACTATACTCCAATACTTTATTACTCTCATTAGCAATAACGAACTAAAATTAATGATAAATAATAACGGTAATCAACCAACGCGAAATCCAAGAGGTTGAGGGTGGGGATTTAGTTAATTTTTAAAAAGATAACACGAAGGTAAACAAGATTCCAAAATATATTAGGACATAATATCAAATACAAACAAATACTCATCGACGACCAAACATCTTAATCTTTTGACTGACATCGAAGCACGTGCTGTGCGTGTCAATTTTTATTGGAATCGTGTTATTTCAATATTAATATGTACTAATTAGTTATGAAATAAACAACCCGGATACAAGATTGAGTAATTGGTGGCGTTAGCAATTTTTTTTTCTCGGGAAAAAATAAATAAAATGTGCCACATAACTAATAAGCTTGTAACTCCTTATCGTTTAGACATAATAATGCAATAATTAAGTGCAAAGTCTCTAGGTCTTTCTTGGAACTCGCTAACGATGGAAAAACGCATAACAGAGACGTCCCGTCAGATTTGTCTTGTCTATTGTGAGAACGAAATGATTTTTAAAAACATTAATAAAATGTTACTGTAAACAATTGAAAGTCGAATGTATATACCAGACGTGTCTCTAATTCTGTTTTGCTCGCCAAAGAAAACAATTTATTTGCAATGAATAGTTAAGATATATTTATTGGCCATTTGATTTAATACATTTTGCCCGTCTCCCAGAAAATGTATGGATGTCATTTCAAAAGCACAGTCTCTCCTTTGTGCTAAACCTTTCATCGAGTCTTTTTTAACTTCTTCGAAATCATGGCATCGATGCGAAAGGTTGGTAGACCAAGGTAAATTAAGTGAGGTTTGGAAAGACGACGTTTTATATTATTGTGAACGTTTTTCGATCAATACTCAGTTCAAATTGATTATTTCCTATCGGTAGCGATCAGTACCCAATGCAACTCTTGCAATTCCGGATTCTAAGCCTACTATTCCGGATTTTTCAGCCTACTAAGGCGTTCTTTGTCTTGAACGTTGAAATCACCACAATTGAATTGTCGAAATTAAGTTTCACCCGTTCTTATGGTTGGAGCATGTTCACCGTAAGTCTCTATCTGTAAACGATAGCTATTTTCTTTTAATGAAAAAAGAAATGTAATGCATGGAGACCCGATTTTAATTTCTGTTTGAACACATGTCCAGTGATATCATGGCAATACATTAAAACATTAAGCTGGCAACAACAAAATGTTAATTGCATCCTACTTTGAATTACACGTAAATGTGATGATGATGACGATGATGATCGCGGGTCGATCAGATACACGCAAAAAACTCATGGCGTCTTGAATATAGTCTTATATATGACGCAAACTACCAATACATGATGATGGAATAATATATATGGTATGTCTGCGTTGTAAACATATAGAAAATCTGAAGAAAATGAAGATTGTTGAATAAAAAGAGAGAGAATAAGAACTTGATGGATTAACAAGAAGTTATTTAAATTTTATAAAACTAATGCAATTTGTTATGCAATCTTGTTCGTTTTGTACAACGATTCTTCGATCTTTCATTAATGGTAGACGTTATTTCTTTAAATATAAAACTTAAAACAGAAACAAAAATTTTTTTAAAATTATTATTTAGGTAATTTAAAAAAATTCATCTCAAATTAAATATGCTTAGTACGATATTAATTTATTGCTATTGTTCTGTTGTACTTGCATCAATATACAAGCAGAATAAATCCGAGTGTAGGATAAATATACTAGTATGTATATCCCAATTTAAAATTATATTAAACTACTTAAGCTAAAGTTAAGATTAAACACCCGTACACTATAAAAGGTCATGTGGTTTGGTTCGCTTCAATCTTCTGATTTCCTGCGTGTTGTTCAATAGCTGTATTAGTTCTAAATTGCTGTGATTCAGTAACCCTATTTCATGTTTTAAGGCGAAATCTTGGATGCCTTCGTAAATCCATTTGATCTCAAGGTAGTTATTCGTTGATTACGTAGTGATAAGTAATGCTAATTAATCGAATAACTTCGTATAATAGACTGATAAACCAATTTCTTTGATTTTAGATCAACTTGGGAATATCTTATGAATAACCTATACAGTTCCTTGACTTTTTTTCTAATGTCATTTTATTTGGGTAATTAGTAAGAATTTTGCTATTCAAAATGTTTCGATATTAGAACATACATGGCTTATTTTCCAAATCTATTTTATTATTGGATATAATCATCCATAATTTATTTTTCAGTCTCCCTTTTAGTTTTTAAATCGATTTATGAAATAGTATTAGTTGATCATGGATCTCAAAATGGTATTTTTAAGTATAACGAATAACTAGAAATCCGACTGAGGTGCTTTTGAGTGGTTCCGTAAAGTTATGGGTTGAATAGCATGGAATTAATGCTTTATGCGGGAAAAAATACATTATCATGGTGAAAAATCGTTTGATATAAAGGGCATATAAAACACAAATAATACTCCTTGTTGATTGCTTGAATAATTTTACTTCTTACGTTTTGATATGTCATTACATAACACGTCACATGTAACGAAATCACTACTAAACCGGAAAATTAAATCGTTGTTGTCTTGTATCAAGCATATAAATTAATTTTAAAGAATTTACAGCAGATTGTGTTACTGTGTATTAAATAGCATCGGGTACATTTGTAATCAACTTCACGTTGTAGCCTCAGTGACAGGCTACACTTTTCAGTATGTGACATTTGGTTGAAATGAGAACAAACATATTTTTTACTTCAGTTTAAAGAAAACGGCGGCTGAATGTTATCGAATCTTATGTGAAGCTTATGACAACCATGCTTCATCAATTTCAACATGTGAACACTGACGTTTCGACGTTTCAAAAATGGTAATATTGACAGCGTAGACAAACAGCGTTTTGGACAGCCAAAAAAATTGAAGACGAGGATTTGAAGAAGTTACCCGATAATGATCTGTGTAAAACACAATAATATACAGAATTGTTGGGAGTAACACTATAAACTAGCGTTAGGTTAAACTAGCGTAACTATCTACTAAAAACAATCGAAACAGTCCATAGTCCAAAAAAATTGCGACTGAAAATAGTAATTACTATGACAATTTTTTTTATTAGACGACAGAGAGGAAAGGACGGAGATAATTGCTTGGAGCCGTTAATTTTATTGCTTATATTTTCAGACTGTAGTACAAGCGAGACGGAGATGTACATATACCTTCAGGTACTAACTTTAAAAAAGAAAAGGAAAAAAACATAAACGAAGTCGAATTACTTTTATATTTGAATGTTCTGTGGATCTATAAAAAGGAATGGGATTTTTCGATGGAATGGAATAATACTCCACAAATGTTTTATCGTATTTTAATATGTTAATTGCTATTTTCAAATAATATACTACAATAAATATAGACAAGAGTAATCGAAATATTAGTTATTATTGCCACAAAAACAGTGAAAAGTATTTTACTATTATCATTTACAATTCTAATCTGTTTACCCTATTACATAAACTATCTTGAAAAATATCGTCCCAAAATGCTGCTATATTAATATACAATACATTGTTATTTACAACAAAAATTACCTAACTAAATATATATATATATATATATATATATATATACCTTTCAACTATTTTCTTTTATTTCTGTCTTTCTCTTCTTTTATATTTTTTCACCTTACTTTTCCTTTTCAAGAACAGGTATAGCAAGTACGATCCTTTTCTAAATAGCTACGTTTTCAGGATTAATAGTATGCAATATTTTCCTGCACCTCTGCAATGCCTATAAACTGGACGATTAATTGAAATTACTTAAATATATAATTCCCTATTACATATTATCTATGTAAGCGTAAATTGGGTACATTTTTGTCAAGGTCACGGCTAGGATGACAGAGCCAGAATGTTAAAAATCAGTCGAATGAAACTAGTAGAACCAAAAATAGTAACTAAAATTACACGACTGAAACAGTCACTATTAAATAGTAGTCAATTACTAAACAATCGATTTCAGTCGATAGTTCCCAACACTACTATAAACCGTATCCAAAACCATATCGTATGAATTGAAGCCGAGAGAAATTAAAACACGATGTGGCTCTATTACGATACAATGCGAAAAGAATCATAGGAACCACCTGGTCGTGCATCAACATCAACGGCAAAACCGAATATCATCGAGTAAGATAACATGTCACTCGCAATATTCTACAGACTTTGCTCATTCTGATTAATACTTGTTCCGACATATGAGCTGTGACATGTTCGAGCAACGTTTCACTTCCTATGTCGATACCAAAAAATGGGTCTATTGGTGACTAGTCTGAAAAGATACATCGTTCTTTCGAGATGGAATTCATGAGTTGCCTGAAAGATGGGAAGATGTAGCGGCTATCGGTGGACAATACTAATATTAATATACTGTACCGATTTTTCATAATAAAGCTTCAAATTAAAAAAGAATCCTTTAAAACTAATTAAGTGTTAATTATTATTCATACGGATTAATTCATTATTATTCATTTATTCTGAATTCATAAATCGAGATTTCTATTGATTAATGCAGAAATCCCTCCTTTATGCCTTTGTTAACTAAATTATTTGTCTGCCCAATTATTTTTTAGGGTAAATGATGTGGCTCGGTGAATGGAGGTAAAACGAAATGAAACAGTGGTGTTTACATTATGGGACCGTTATTTATTGGCTATATAAAAATGTGAAAAATACAAATGATAAAACGGATGGCAGCAGTGTTACCTGGAGACGAGGCTTGGGCAGTCGATGGTGGCACGTCTAAACCAAACGATGTTGAGCACTGAATGAATCGAAATACCCTTCAATAACATCCCAGATAAACGTCTCGGGGTTGCCGCCAGCTATTCGTTAACGGGTACTAGTTGGCGCTGCTGGCACCCCGCCCATGTTCATCATCTGGGATTATATTTCTGGGTATTTTGTAGACCGTTATTCCACGATGTAAAATTCGACATGCCTCAAGGTCGCTACAATTTATTGTATTTATCGTCTTTTTTATAATTAGTTATTGGAGTTATACATTGTAATTAGATACTATAAATTAATAACGCGAGACACTGGATTATTCAGAGTATTGCATCGATATCGCGAATTGCTATATCCGATCAAAGTCCGATTAATTTCTCGGAAATCTGCTGCAACTTAGATATAATCGCGCCCTGCCTCGATCTCATCACCGCCGTTGACACTTGCGGCGAAAAATCACTTTAATCGATAAGTTCAATAACTGATCATTGATACATTTTTCACTGGCACACTCTCTCTCATTTTGTTTTGTTGTTTCAGCCTTCGATTAAAAAACCCGACCAGACAAAGATGGAGAGAAGGAGACCGCCCGTATACAGGCCAAAGTCTCGGACGGACGTGAGTAGAGTCATTCTTTACACTGTTGCGATGTAAATTTCCCTCTAATCTTCAGTAAATTTAATCAAAAAAGTTCTAAATATTTTTTTACGTATTAGGTCAAGGAAATTTCACTGCTTCTTTTACGTAACTTTATTTTATTTAAACCCTACCTCTTAATCACATTATTGCTCAACAAAAATATCTTATAAGTCTCTTAATAAAACGTCAAAAATGAATAATCAAGATGAAGAAAATCAAAACTAATATGAAGGAGAATTGCATAGAATAATATATGAATACTGAATAAGGATGAATTACGAGATAGTAAAAGGGACAGGAGTTATATACACAAAAGGAAAACAAAAGAGGGAAAAGCAGCTAGGATATATTTTATGATCTGATCAGTGTGAAATTACGCATAAAGACAGCAGGTGAATAACTTATTCACACTATTAGGATTTATATTAGAAGACATACAATAAGTTTTAAGGTTGTTTTGTAACTTCGAAACTTCTAAGATGATTCAGAAACCGACCAAATTTTCGGTTTCTTATAAGTACTCAGAAGGAGCAAAATGTGGTGAATACAGCAGGTGGGGTGATTTTTACAAATTTTACAAGATAAGCCATATTGCAATAGTCTTTAGGAAAGAGTTAATATTGATGATTGTTGATATTTATCGTAGGAAAAAGATTTTGATTGAGTGAAACATTAAGATGTTAACATCATCATAAATCTGTTACCGGCCCTCGAGGGAAGTGTCTACTTCTCAACCAGTACGTTGTTATTGTTGGTGCTTCAGAACTTGGAACATTCTTTACATTGTTGATGATACATACGTTGACGGATACATCTGTTCCGGCCTTATACAATGTTAGACTCCTAATTCTTAGATCGTTCTCTGTAATTTTGATGGATGGCTTTTTTGAAGCTACTTGTTTTTGCGTTCAAAAATTCAATTTCTACACCGAATACTTTGAAGAATTCGCTCTTCTTTCATCTGATTTATATTGATTATCTCATTTTCGTATCGTAATCGAAAGCTGAACGGAAATTAAAAATCGACTATCGCACTCTTTCCCACATCTAGTACGTCCCTGCATAAACTGGAGTAGTGCTAAATTATCTATACAACCGCAATTCGGACTAAATTCTGTTTAATCCTCTCGGTTTGTTTCTTCCATAATTCTTTGAAGTCTCATAAATACTTTTTTTGTTGATATACTTTTCTCTTTGATTGTCAAATATATAATCTTGTTTTGATTAATTCTCCTTTTGCAAAAATGGTACAAAAATGCTGGGAAGAATTGCAATTTCCCTTGATGGAAGCCCTGTTAAAAAGTAAACTAATACTATTTTATTATTCAAATCGGACACGTCCATGTACTAAATATATTCATGCAATATGGGATGTACGAATTTTGGGCCACAATATTGTGGCGTGTCGTTGTCATGATGACGAAAAAACAACGTCTTTTTATTGATCAATTTTGCTCGTTGACTCCTTAATCACTAGGTTTAATCGAGTTAGTTGTTGACAGTAGTGATTTCAATCGATAATTATGGTAAGCACTTCTCATGAAAGACCCAACTTTCTTTGTACAATTATATATTTCCATCGATATTATCCTATTTTCCTCATGTTTCTGTTCTAATTTATTTGTTTTCCATTCAATGTTTCTGTTGCGATGCGGGAGAGAAAACAAATTAAATGCAATTTATTTTCTCTCTTTAATACGTAAATTAATACCCAAAGACCAAAATAATAAGGAATACATATATATACATTTAAAAGATATTAATTAGTAAGTATATTAATGAAAAGTGTAGATTGGCTAATGTAGACAGGAATTCTATGCTTTCAATAATACTTCAATTAATACTATAATTTCTTCAAGGCGCTTTATTTTGGGGTATGAGAACCTTATGCGGCATGTAGAACCGCTTTTGGGGGGATAATCTTCGGGGTTACCTGATTGGGAACGCCTCTGACAGGGATCTGATGTGGGAATTGTTGGAAAGAGCTGAGGTTGCATGGAATTTCTTGTATAAGGAAAAAACGAACCGTCTTATTTCTGGTGTGTCAGTTTCCCGATGAATTTGGGTATTTCGGTATCTTTTTGCCTGTCTATATTTACCAGACTTTCAATATAATGCGAACGTTATGTTTCTTATCAGGTGATAATTCTTTTCCATATCATATATATTAAACACTTCAGTTAAAAGGTCTAATAAATTAAACCCTCTAACAATAGAACCGAAAGAATTCTAAAATTAGCTTAACTTACATTTTATAGGGCTGTCCCAACGATTCATAATAAATTTGCGTCGCAACGTTTCATCAAAGTAAATCAAGCTACTTGTATAGAGGGTCCAAATAATTCAAAACTGTTTTTCAAACAAAAATATATTAAACATAAAAGTGGAAGATAGGTAATATCAATTGTAAAGAAGAATTTTGGATTTTAAGAAACAAAATAGAGAACGGTCCAACAACGGAAGTTTATCAGGTATTTTTTTATACTAGGTCATTATATTTTACCAGTTTAAAATTAAACTAAAGTAGCTGAATAGATTTGCAACGCGGGAACAAGTATGCATATGATTAGTAAAAAATAATATTTTTCAACATTAGAGTTTTAGAAAAGAAGACCGACATAAAATTTGAAAGAGGGCAACTGAAATTCAAGCTTGTATTAAAGTTCACTGGATTTTTTCTTTGCCTGAACACAATGGTATTTTTTCAATAGCAGTGTCATTCGAAATATTCCTGAAGAACGTTAAGCTATCTATTCTAAAGGAATCTTGTGGCGGCTGGATGGTAATAAATAAATAAAATTCATTATTTTGAAGTAGAAGCACAGATGAATATGTATATGTGCGACATTCACTACTTCACTACTCGCAATTATATATATATATATATATATATATATATATATATATATATATATATATAATTTATTATACATATATACATATATTATTATACATATAATATTATAATATACGCAAATAAAATAAATAAATAAATACAATTCATTATTTTGAAGTAGAAGTACAGATGAATATGTAGAGTACAGATGTGGGACATTCACTACTTTTTCTCTTTACTCGCTACTGCTTGTCTTCTGTGTAGTGTTAGTCGCCATCTAAATCATATACATAATACATTATGATTTTTTTCTTTGTAAATTACATTCGTTATGCTTTTGAACTTATATTATATCGCAACAAATATTGGAACCACATTAGTTACTCAGATTCTCTATTTCAATATTAAAATAATGCAAAGATACAATCTGGGCAAAATATAATGTTTCTGCGCTGAAAATATTATGGTCTTATAAAAGTAACAAACACTGTCAACATTAGAAGAATATTTGTCATATATTTTATTGTTGCACATATAAAAAAAGTAATTAATTACTAATGGCTAGATCAGTATGTGACAAGTTATCATTTAATTGGTGTCGTCAACTTTTAAAGAATATTTTCTCAGGAAAAGAAACTTAGAAAACTGAAGTAATAATAGTAAAATTGTCCATAAACAAAATTCAACGAGGACAAGTTTGTAAACATACTTATTTTTATAATTGAAACATATTGATTTGTATTCATATATTATTTTTGATACGCAAAACTGTTAATTCTAATTGTTTTAACATTAATTTGAAATGAAATATGAAATTTAATACACATTTTCCACAAATAATTGGCTGGGTATATTTCTTACACCAAACCATCTTTGGTCTGTCAAATGGTGATAATTATATAATTAATTATATTAAGTATTAAGTGCAATACTTATAACAACAATTAATATATAATTAAGTATAATTATATTAAGTATATCAAGTTTAAAATTTGTTATGTTAACATTCAGATGGTATTGGGATAACCATTAACTTCTTTCTTGGATCTGCTACTGCTTTCTAATAATAATTGTTTTTACTTATGAAATATGTAAATGTGCAAAAAAAAACATAATTACAAATAATTTATAAATAAAATCAACTTATACGCATTACACAGATATGTAAAGAAATATTTATGCAAATATAACAATATAATAATTACTCCAAGACTCATTTGTAAAGAAACTAAATTTAAATTCGTCATTGAAATGTTTATTCGTCATTAAATTTTTATTCGAGAATATTTTATATACCTTCATTAAAAAATTGAACTTAAACTAACTTAAATAATATAAACATTATACTAAGAGACTAATTTCTTATGTACATATTATTTCAATCTTACAGCTCTATTTACTATTACTAAAATTACTTCTTAACATTAATATATCTAATCTTACATATAAAAATACCAAGAAAGATAGAATATCTTAACGAATAATAATAATCACAAAAATAGAGAATATATATAGCTAAATCAGAGATATTACATCCAACATAGGAAACGTGCGATAACAAAATAGTAACTAGAAAACAGAAATTCAAATGAATTAGTCAAATGCCTTCACGTGTGATAGCATAGCAACCAATAAAATGGCACATAAAGATCATTGTAGTGCCATCTAGTTAGTAGACGCAAGGAAAAATTCTCCAAAGTCACTTATACCATTCAATATCTATTTAGTATGTGTTTAAAATGACATTTAGTACAATTATTATACAAAATATTAACATGAGATCATAGAATAAACACATATAGAATGCGATCTCCCAGGTATAAAATTGTAGTCAAGTTTTCTTCGTCTAAACCACCTGAGGGCGCCAAGTGGATTTATTTGCCACTGGGGGAAATTAAAAAGTAGAACTTTAATAAAATATTTTATTTAAATACTAGTTAAAACCCTCGTTAGTAAAAAGGAGACTTTAAAATATATCAAAGTTTTTCTACTAGTTAATATTTGTATAAAACATTATAAAACATGTATTTGGATATTGTTAAATTAAATATTATAAAGTAAAAATATATAAATTAAAAAAATAATTTGTATAAAATATACTTGTCCGTCTTGTCTTAATTTGTCCGTAATATATTACAATATATACTTGGTCCCCGGCCTGACACATAGATGGCGCTACTATAATTAAATCCATATGTTTTTTAGTTAGCATTAACCCTCAAAAGATGCGAGTATAAATTTGACAGTTGTCGGAGCATTTTGAGCAACTTTTGTTATTGTGAAAAAAAATGGATCAAAAGGAATTTTTGCGTGTTGATAAAATATTGTTTTTTGAAGGGAAAAGTACACGTGGTGAAATGAACAGACAAGACGGTAAACTCAGTGGACGCCCCAAATGAGGTCGTTACGACGAAAACATTTAAAAAAACACAAAATGATTTTGAATGGCGTCTGTATTTTGGGATGCGCATGAAATAATTTTCGTTGACTACCTAGAAAAAGGAAGGACCATCAACAACTATTATTATATAGCACACATTACACAACATTATTGAACCGTTTGAAGGACGAAATCGCCGAAGAACGGCCGCATTTGAAAAAAGAGAATGTGCTGTTTCACAAAGACAATGCACCGTGTCACAAGTCAGTCGAAACGATGGCAAAAATCCATAAATTGGGCTTTGGATTACTTCCTCATCCACTGTATTCTCCAGATCTGGCTCCCAGCGACTATTTCCTATTCTCAGATCTCATAATAATGCTCGCTGGGAAGAAATTTTCGTCGAATTAAGAGGTGATCACCGAAACTGATGCCTATTTTGAAGCAAAGGACAAATCATACTACAAAAATGGTATCGAAAAGTTGGAGGGTCGCTATAATCAGTGTATCACCCTTGAAGGGAATTATGTTGAATATAAAAACTAATTTTGCCAAAACAATGTGTTTTACAATAGTAGGCAGGGGACACTATCCATATTACACGTAACCATACAAAATTTGCCATTTTTGCCCTTTGCAATCCTACTTATTTTTTGCAGAATGTTGTATACAATTAATCGTTTTAAAAAAAGATCGCCATTTGCTGACATAATATCTGAATGAGAATTTTCGTTAAATGTGTCTAGAAATAGTTTCGCATACGAATGAATTAATATAGATTCGTCTATTTCAAAAGCATCTGCGCAGAACAGAACCATATGTTATAATTTTTAGTTCTCTAATTTCTCAATTTACTCCTTTCAACTGATTCTTTTCGGGAGGCTCTAATGTGAGCTGAACAACTGCTGATTCCAATATTGAACTTATAACCACGTTTGCCTTTTGGCAGTTTAGGGAAATAATCTGTGAATATACAAATATTATGTATTCCAATTTGACTATCGATGTAGATTTTAATGAAAGACTTTAGAAATTTAATCTTAGTTAAGCAATGGTCATTCACATTTGGGTCCATAATCATCTGGTTGATATAAAGTTTATCATTGTTTACTTTTAAAACCCGTTTTTGCGCTAAAACAGAATTCTGGAAAACAACACTATTAATGTTTTTGCATTTAAACAAATAATATTTACCTTAAATGCTTCAAAAATAATATCATAACAACTAAAATTTTTTACTACATATCAAATCGAAAGAAAGAAAAGTAATCTGACATCTTTTAACCGCCCTCTAGTGACTTAGACGCATAGCAAAAACATTGTTACGGGTGTGCCCATTTAATTTCCCATTCTATACTTCTATGTTTTATGCTTGAGACAAATGTCAAAACTGTCACTAGGGCGTCTGTATACTGTTTATTAAAGATCGATCACTTTTTATTTCACCAACAGTCAAGCACAGCCAGTGGTAGTCGAGGTGACAGCAGTCGACTGAGAGGCGACGGTGGCGGTAGCAGCGACGAAGACCGGCAGCAGCAAGACTTACGTCAGCGTTTGCAGGATGAGGCGGCTCTCTATAGGCGACGATTGGATACCTATCGGCAGGCTCAACAAAACCAAGCCGCTCTCGTAAGCCGCCTCCAAGCGAAGGTAGGGTTACCCATTTATACAAAAAGGAAACAAATAAACGTATTATTTATTTTAGGTTTTGCAGTACAAGCAGCGATGCTCCGACCTGGAAGCTCAGATGGCTGAGTGTTCGGATCAACCAGCTTCGCTAAAATCCTATCCTTCCACAGCGACCACTGCCATGGGACCGACGACGGTCCAGCCAAGTTCTGCTCTGGAACAAGCTCAACAACACCTGCGAGAGACCCGAGAAGAACGTATCACCGATTTGGACAGCGCTCTTCAGCGTCTCTCTGAAGAACGTAAAAAGTGCGTAAGCACGGTAACAAGTCCTGTGTCAAATTTAAGAGGAATCGTTTCGTTATAGATCTGAAAAACTGATACAGCTCAATAAAATTTTACGTGAACAACTCGAAGAGTCGCACAGCACCAACGAAATGCTCACCGGCGACTTGCAGAAATTGACCAACGACTTCGAAACGCTCAGGGAAGAGATGTTGATTAAAGAAGACGAATGGAAGGACGAAGAGCAAGCCTTCAATGATTACTACAGGTATATCTAGTATATAAAAATGAAAGTTTGTTTGCTTGTCCTCTATGAATTTCTAAACCGTAAAAATTAAATTTGTAGCAGTATCCGGTATAAGTTATAATGCTCCGTAAAATAAAAAAGTCTTACATCTAAAAGACATCTTACATTAGACATGCTTAGTACAATCTCAATTTACAAATTAATTTATTACTACTGTTCTGTTGTACTTGTATCAATAACAAAAAGTCGAGTACGGGATTAATACATCAGTATGTATTTTCCAAATTAAAATTAAACTAAACTACTTAAGCTAAAGTTAAGAATAACACTTCGTATACACTCTACAAGTTCGTCTAGTTTGGTTCGTTTCGACGTTGTTGTGATTTAATAGTCTTATTTGATGTTTTAAGGTGAAATCTTGGATCACTTCGTAAATCCATTTGATTTCACTGTCATCGTACAGTTCTTCGTTACGTAGCGATAGGCAATGGTAATTAATCGTAGAGCTTCGTTTTGGCAGCGTTGGCTTACTAGTTGGTTGTATGTTTTAGTCCAACCCCATATCTGCATCTCATTGGTTCAAATTGGCTTTAAAATTAAACATTTGTATGTTTCCCTCTGCTGCATAAACGAATAAGTCAATAGAAATTAATTATACGGTCTGCTCTTTTCAATTTGTTTCTTCGAGAGTTCTTTGAAATCTCATTTATATAATTTTCATAAATACTTTTCCGACAATTCATCAGGTTTTACAATTTAAAATTTAATCTCCTATTTTTCAATTTCACAACAATTTATTTTTCATACTGACTGTATTCTCTCTGATAGTTAAAAAGTTATTGAAACTAAGATATAACTGAAACAAGAATGAATTCTCCTGAGAAATGTCCATTTATGAATGAGGTACAAAAATTCTGAGAAGAATTTATACTGAGTTGTGTGCGAAATGTTAAGAATTGTTAAATAAAAAATATATATATGTTGTATATAAATCTCTGGTAATACATATCCTAAGAAACACAAGAATGCTCACCATTATGTATTTTAATAATTACTGATACCCAGAAAGGCTCTAGATATTTCTGAAAACGTTGTAATAATGTTTCTGAAAACGTTGTAATAAAGATAATAAGTTGCTTCATATATTGTGTATGTGTGTGTTATATAGCTCATGAATGTAGTAACGATAAGGATTAACGATCTGACGTCACGCTCTTTCTCTTCTAAACGCCTTGGCTATTCACAATTGGTCTTCAATTAGACTTTCATGCAAATAAAATATGTACAGTATTTAACATATTTATTGAGTAAATATTTCTTACAACTCTTTCACCGAACAGAATGCGAAAGGTGAAATGCACCAACTAAACTACGTATTCGACTTCTAAAATATCCTAAAACACTTCATACGACGCTATCCGACTGCACCGTAATATGGGCTGTTGTTACAGTCCTGAAATGATCACAAAATATTCGATTGAAAATTTGGGGCCAAGCGGCGACAGTAAAAAATGTCCCAATAATAGATGCCCTATGTAATAGATAAATACAAACTTACAGAAAGTGATCAACAATAGTCATTGATCCATCTCATAGTTTCTAAATCATCCAATTTCAACCATTGTGAGATTTGCCGATTAGAGATATTTTTAGGGCATCTAAATAGAATTTAAATAATTAATTATAAATTAATTCAATTTAAAAAAAATCAAATAATATTGTTATTGCACAACCAATCAAAAACTTAAAAGAGGAGACACACAGATATTGGCTTTGAAATATACCATATGCAAAATAATTGTTGATAATTGGTATAAACTTCTTTAAAATCACAGAAACCATAGACGAATTCTTTCACAAGTGTTTCTGGCGATATCGGCGCTATTAATTACAGCATTCAAAACGTAATATCAAGAGACATGACAACATTGGTCCATCGATAATGTAATTAGTTTTTTATTAATTACATTATCGCTGTAAATTATACAACTAAAGTCTTGAATTCACTTGATTTGCCAGGTATATCGCCACATACATATCATAAATTGGTATGCATATCATTTTTCTAGAAATATCGTAAAAGTATCATCGCTATCAATGGTGCTAGACCATTCGAAACTACAATTTTAAGACAAAATTAACGAAGGTTAATGTACCACTACACATCAAATATGTCATTCGAGTTAAAAAAAAATTTTTTGTGGCACTCATATTTGCAATAACTATTAATAAAGTGAACTATTTTTGTTCTTACACATTGGGAAATTCTCTGACTTTTTCGTATAAGCACTAGACGAAAGAAAAAACAAAAAAAATGTGTATCTAAAAATTAAAAAAAAAATAATAAAATTTTTATTTTACGTGAAATTTTAACGCACGTCGAGTACAACTCATGCATTATACAAATCAATCAATCAACAACAAAACCATTTCAAAAATGAATGATAGATTCGATTTCATGGATGCCGACAAATAATTTAATATATCAATTACATATAATATTAATAAATTAAAGAACTGAGTTAAATAGTATAGGACATCTGATATTAGTATTATATTTTAAAAAAATCTACATTTTAACGTGTGCTCCGAATCACACACAGTCCTCGGCATTAACAACTTAGAACAACTTAGCAACTTAGAAATAATCCCAGAAGACATCCGGTCTTACCCAGATTGGTTACTGGCGTGACTGGGATTATTTTCCTTGTCGGATTTTGTACTCTTGCCTGGGACAATTATTTGTAATTGTCAATTCAACATAAATTGTAATATATAATAAACAAACAAAATCACAAACATAGATTTTACAACCATGCCCCAGCAGGATTAGAACCCGCGACTATCGCAACAGTAGATGGGCCGTCCTATCGCCTTTACCACTGCGCCAACCAAGCCGGCAAAAAATTATTTTTACACTTTTATATATTTAAAAATTTTTTTTCATACTATTGCTCGATCTCTCAAAACGAATTCACACTTTATTATTAGTATCTCATTTCGCGTATAATCAGTAGCCTAAAAAATTTAACGGCTATTTTGTCATCTCTGAATTTGGTTTAAGTTTTTATATAAAACTACAACTTAGATACTTTCAGCACGGAGCACAATAGACTATTAAACTTATGGAGAGACGTGGTGTCTGTAAAGCGACACTTCATGGACGTTCAAACCAGCACGGAAAGGGACTTGCACAAAATCCGCGCAGAAATATCCGAAGCCGGACGTGAAATGATCTTGGCCTGTTCTCGAATGGACACCAACATATTTGCTCAGAGCTTTGTCGATATCAAGGACAAGCAGTCGATTAACCAACAGGCTGCGAATCTCGAATCTGAATTGGAAGCTTTAAGAAATGACAATATCAAGTACGAAACGGAGCTCCAGCTCAAGGAGGATCGAATTCAACAGATGCTTCAGGACATACAGGCTTTGGTAAGTTCTATTATACAGGGGATAGACCAAATAATTTAAATACTGTGCAATCTATTACATCTTATAGGTTATATTTCAGTGTATTATACGTTTTGTTCTGTGACGGTTAAAACAAGCCTTCGGTGGAATGTGTGATCTCTCAAACTTTGAAAGAGCTTGGTTAGTGGAAGGATCTGTGACGAAAACAAGTGAATTATTTAGCGTTTCACAAACGATAACGAATCGGCATAATAAGCGAAACCCAAAGTTAATTCACAGACATTGACGATATGGAAAATTTTAGAGTAGAAGTTGACGAGTAAATTTCCACCTCCAACATCATTGAAACAATTGGAGGATGTTTTGGTACAAGAATTGGGTAACATTCAATTGTAAACTATTCCGCGAAGAACTGCCACTGTTTTAAAGTCAAATAATTTCTTAACACCTTATTAAGGAATAAATATTGTTTTTAATTAAGGAGAATGAATATCTTGACATCCTCAATGTTCCTCAAAGTTCTTACTATTAACAGGTCAATTGAAAAGTCCCCAACCTGACACATATATGGAGTTACTATAATTAAATCCATTTTTTTTAGTTAGCCCTAACCCTCAAAAGATGCGTGTATAAATTTGACAACTGTCGGATCATTAGTTTGTGAATTATATCATTTTGAGTGAAAAAGGAATTTTTCATGTTGATAAAATATTGCTGAAGGGAAAAAATACAGTTGAAGCAAAAACTTGGCTTGATGCCGAGTTTCCGGACACTGCCCAGGAAAATCAACATTCAAGGATTGGTATGCTAAGCTTAGACGTAGTGAAATGAGCAACGAAGACGGTGAACGCAATGGACGCCCAAGGGAGGTTGTTACCGATGACAAAATTTAAAAAATCCACAAAATGATTTTGAATGACCGAAAATTGAAACTGAATGAAATAGCAGACACTCTAAACTGATATCAACTGAACGTGTACATCATATCATTCACGAATATTTGGGTATGAGAAAGCTCTGTGCAAAGTGGGTGGGTTCCGCGCGAGCTCACATTTGACCAAAAACAACGACGAATTGATGATTCTGAGCAGTGTTTAAAGATGATCAAGCGTAATAAACCCGAGTTTTTGCGTCGATATCTGACTATGGATGAAACATGGCTCCATCATTTCACTCCGAAGTCCAATCGACAGTCATCTGAGTGGACTGCGACAATGAACCCGCTTCAAAGCATGGGAAAACGCAACAGTCGGCTGGGAAGGTTATGGCGTCTGTATTTTGGGATACGCATGGAATAATTTTCATTGACTACCTTGAAAAAGTAAGGACCATCAACAGCGACTATTACATAGCACACATTACATAGCATTATTGAACAGTTTGAAGGACGAAAATGCCGAAAAACGGCCGCATTTGAAGAAAAAGAAAGTGCACCAAGACAATACACCGTGTCACAAGCCAGTGAAAACAATGGCAAAAATCCATGAATTGGGCTTCGATTTGCTTCCTCATACACCGTATGCTCTAGATATGGCTACCAGCGACAATTTCCTGTTCTCAAATCTCAAAAGAATGCTCGCTGGGAGGAAATTTTCGTCGAATGAAGAGCGTTTATAATTGTGAATTTTTTTAAATGAGAATTGTTTATAATTGCGGAGAATGAATATCTTGACATCCTCAATGTTCCTTAAACTTAATGGTGGCTCAACATTTTTTTATATATGTTTACAAATATTGTTTATACGTCAGGTCTTCATATTATTTTGTCCACTCCCTGTATGTAACACGAGCGCAATAATCACATATTGTTAACATTTTAGGAGGATAAATGTGCGGAATCAGATCAAAATATCGCCCAGACCATGAAAATGCAAGACGACGTCGACATATTGCAAAACGCACTCAGAGATATAGCTGAGGCCCTAATCCAAGACGCAGATACCAAGGAGCTGGAGATATTACAAGCGACTCATCTCCATTTGAGCGCCTCGACGCCCATACCTCAAAAGTAAGTAACCGGTAGCTTGTCGTTGTTGACGCTGGCGTCATTTAAACTGTACATACGAAAACCATTATAGATCTCCCCGAAGAAGTGCGCGTGGTTTTACTTCACCTGCAGCATTCGCTGAGAGTACCATTTCGGCAGTTCAAGCTGCTCTTAATCGATATCAATCTTACATTCATGAACTACAGGTAAAGCGTGAGGCACCTGGCGCACCGTACTGGTTTTCTTTTTCTACCATCACCCGCACAATTTGTTTTATGTGATTTGTCAATCTTGATTTAATCTGATACCACGACCTTACTTGATGCTGATCGCTATCAAAATGTTGCAGGTTAAACTCCAGTCCAATAAGGAGCAACTATTGTTAGTTCGAAAACAACTGGAAAATTCAGAGGACACAGTGTCAGCCTTAGAAAATCGGACTAAGGAGCTTGTGGCACAACTAGATTGCTGCCGGACGAGAGGTTCTCAACTCTCTCAGGAACGTGATTCGCTACAGAAGTCCCTCGAAGCTTCAAAATCTGAGAAGATCCAATTGGAACGGTCCAAGGCCGATCTCAACTCTATGGTGGATGCTTTAAACCAAGATTACGATAAGCTATCTAAAGGAAATAACAAGCTACAGAAGGAACTCGACAGTCTCCATCAGGAGAAACTCTATTTGCAATCGGAAGTGGATCGGCTAAATCAGGAGGGCGAGCTTAGAGAGATTAGCCTGAGGGGTGAGGAAGATAGGTGTAGCAGAATGAGGGAAGAGCTGTTAAGCGTTCGCGAGGAGCTCAATAAAATGTATCTAACTAACGACATGCTCGAACAACAAAAAATGGAAGGAGAAAATATGATTTCCAATTTGGAGAAGATCAAAATGGATTATGAGCTTCAACTGGACAAACTGATGGGAGAAAGTTGCAATGTTCAGGACTCTTTAGTCAAAAAGGAGACCATCGCCAACAACTTGGAGCTTGATAAAAAGAAACTCCAGGACGATATGAAAAAGGTAAACATCCTTATTATTCATACATTTTATATATTAATTTACTTTTATCTCAGTTGGAGGATGAAAAACTAGCTCTACAAATGCAATGTAACGATCATCAAAATGATATTCAATCATTAAGAAAAGAATTATTACAAGCCGAACAGCAGAAACTTGATTTGGAATCAGATAAAGTTTCTCTATCGGAAAAATGTAAATTTTTAGATATTGAGAAAGGAAAGGTAAGAAACCTTAATTAAATAACGTGTTTACTTAATTTAATCAATTTTATTCGAATGTTTCTATTTTAGATTGAAATGGAATTAAATCAAGTAACAAGGGAAAGGAACGACCTTAGTAACCAGTTAACGGTGATGGGACGAAAAAGAGACTCACTCAACGAAGAATTAATGAGATGTCGTCAAAAATTGGAACAAACCAACGAGACTAACGCTAGGATCAATAGAAATCTTGAAGAATTGGTGAAGGAATGCGAAGAAAAACAGGTATAACAAAATTATTCATCTATATTAATTATATTTCCAGACATTTTTACCAATTTATAAAATTTCAGTGCACCATTGATTCTATGGATAAAGAAATTCAACGAGTCCAAGAACTATTAGCCGCCATTCGATCTGAAAAAGAAGCTCTGGAGGCAGTATTATTTGACACACAAACCAACCTTGAAGCCACTGAAGATAAAAAGCTTCAATTGGAAAAAGATGTACAAGAACTCCTGGTGAAACAGGAACAGTTCAAGTCTCAAGTGGCCAAACTAAGCAAAGACCTGGAAAGATCGGAGAAACGTTGTACCGAAATCAAAACAAGTATGGCCCACCAAGCTGGCAATAAAGACGTCGAGTTCAAACAGACAGTTGACAAGCTGAAACAACAGAACGAGGATAATGTTAAAAAACTCACCGAAGAGCGAGAGAAAATTCGTATTTCCCTGGAAAAACGCCTGCACCAGTCGATTCAACAACTCACCAACGAGAAAAATGGAGAAATTCAACAGCTAATGGATAGACTGGAAGCTTTACAAAATCATATCGACAACGTATGTCAGCAACATGAAGAATTAATGCTTAGAGCAGAAAATGATAAACAACAAGCTCTTTTAATAGGTAAGCAATTGTATAAGTATAGTACTAGTGTGCTAGAGAACGTATTAATGAATATTTTGCATAATAGCAATAATAAGTGTAAGAAATAATGCTTGCTCTATATAATGATCTTGACGTCTATCTCGAGTTAATATTTTCAGCTTGTGGGAAAGTAAATCCTAAAACAATATTTTAATAGTAATACAGTAATAATGATATAGTTATTAGAGTGTTCGTGAAGTTTATTTAAATTAGTATAGGTAGGTCAAACAATTAATTCCATTTAAATAGGTAATAATTATGAGAAATTAGATATTATCAGTTTATGGCCAGTAACAAATTGTTACATTTTGGCGGATGCGGAATAAACACAGACCGTGGAATATTAATTAACAATTTATTTTTTTATAATGAAAACTAATAACGGTAATATTATAACTCAAATTAAGATGATGTCATATATAATGAATAAGCTTAAATCTGTTATACATTTTCAACTTTATACGATGTACCATCTTTTTAATACTCCTATGGTTATCTGTCTATTGGTTAGCTGAAATTCCAACACAAAAACAATGCATAAAATGCCAATTAAAATATGCATAATTAGTAATTTGTATGATAAACCAGCTTAACAATCAGATATTATACGTCAGTGGTCATTATTAGTTAATTTGTGGGGTAGATTCCTATTTATGAGTTTTCGTCCAAAATTGCACATTTTCTTTTAATCTACAGTAGGTTGTGTAGATTTTCTGTTTAAATCATTGTCTTTGTTCGTTCTCTAATTATTCATTCATTAAATACTAGGTCGGCTAGAAATAATACGTTTTGAAGCTAAGTTTATGTCTAATAATAATTTCAGTTAGTTGTTTATATTCGATCTTGTTGCCTGTGTAAAGCACGCCAATGACATCAAAATATATCGTTACAAACAGTTGAATCCAAATTTAACAGCTAATATATGATAAAGCAGCATTATCATAAGCTTCTACAAATATTTATGCAATTTGAGTAATCTATTTTTGCACATAAACAATAAATTAAACACTGTTAACAAAGGTAAACGTTCACTTGTACTAATCGATCAGATCGCATTATTTCGACATATATTCAATATATTATTAAATATTTAAATCATTAAATTTGTTAAATTATATACTAAAACTATTAGTAATGCGTCATCCAATGTAATATTTCAATGCGCTCTCACAAAAATCTTAAATCCACACAGGGTAGTAGATAACCGTAAACAGAGCGGAAATTCTATTCAAATTCAACCGTCAACCAAATAACAGTAAAGAAACTGTTATTTGGTTGACGGTTGAAGAAGAGACGAAAAATTTTTTTATATTATGTTCATTTTATGCTACCGAATATAATGATAATCAGTTATAATATTCGAATCAGTCTATAAAATTCTATTTGTGTTGGTACTAGTTAACATTATTGTCAAATGTCTACAAAATTATTTAAAACATTAGTGATAATAATTAAAGGCTACAAACCGATTCTAACATTCTAAATCAAAATTCTAAGATAATACTGCAACATTGCGACTGGTTAACGTCATAAATTTTGATGACGTGTATTTGATGTTTTTTTACTGGATAGCTATCTTTAGCCGCAAAAAAACTGCTCGCATTATTAAATTAAATTTCTACTCAACTATATCTAAAATACAATATCTAAAATATTATCACTACGGACTGCATGGTGGATAATATAGTAAAAAAGATATATTAAAAAATATAGTAAAAAATAGTAAAAAAAGTATAGTCATAACGGAAAACAATTACTCATGTTAAACATTTGATTTAATAAAGTGGTTACATACAACACCGTGCATTTATTAATTAAATTTAATTTTAATTAATGGGTGATACCCCAACAAGGAAAAAAACACTATACTTGTTATATTTTGACTGAACTGATATAATAATAAATAATATTGCGACACAGTTTTTTTGAGATTAGAGAGTCTATCGGAAGAATATTTAACATATAATTTTTGGATTAAACTCATAAATCGGGTTTATCTTTTTGTGGTACTAGATATAATAGTATTAATAAAAATTCCACAAAACCCGACGAAGTTAAAATATTCGACTGCTGCTGAGGTTCAATTTAAAGTAAATTTGAGATTTTTTTTTATATTTTAAAGTCTTCTTTTTACCAACGAGGGTTTATCTGGACTGGACCTACAGTTTAACGTGGGCTCCGAACCACGGTCCTCGGCGTTAAGCCTACCGACTGGCGAGTGACCAACTTTACATAAATTGATTACAACCATGCCCCAGCAGGATTCGAACAGCAGGAGAGCCGTCCTGTCGCCTTAAACCACTGCGCCAACCAAGCCGGCTTGAAACATATTGTTAAGAACTTAAAGTATTTTTAGAGAGAACCACTGTGAATAAATCTGAATAAAAAAGTTTGTTTAAAGTCTTACATTAAATAAACATCTGGTGCAGATTTCTAATAAAACAATGTCTTACTTTTTGACACTTCGGTACTTCGGTATATTTTTCGCATTGACTTTTTTAAAATATATACAAAATGTTGGAAGGAAGTCGCAAACATAAATTTTAATACGTTTGATAAACATATGTAATTGAACTTTGTCAATTTACGTTACTGCGTTATATACAAATAATAATAATAATAATAGTCCGGTTAGAGAATATACACTCGTTTGAAATAAATTTTAAATACAAGAAATAATGGTATATTTAAAATAAAGGGCTTTAGAAATATATAATTTATTGTGTTTATTGACATTTTTGAATGTCAATGAAAAAAAATCCAAAAAAATGGTGTAATATTAACATCAGAGATCATCTGTTATCCCTAATTTTAACAATATATTCCATGAATCTCTAGAACATACTAAAATTATATTCTAACATTCATTACCTTTCTTCTGCCCATCAAGCACTTCTTGAAACTTATAGTGATGCTGATACACTGTATTTCCTGTCAGAAAGCATCTGTACTATCTAAAACTGTAGTGACTTTAGTATCAGTGGTAGAGAATACCCTGGATTGGCAAAAAATAGATAATAAAAATATATAAAAAAACTAGGAGTTTATAGCTTTAAAATGTTTTCATGAATTAGCAAATTTTCAAGATGTTAGAAACTCGCTGTTATATGAATTGACTGGAAAGGCCATTCTAAATTGGTTAACCATCGTGATTGATTTGCTTGCCAAGAATAAAATATTATTTTGTAGTACGCTTTAGCTAGCGATCAACAGTGGAGATGACAAAAATGAAAACATTCTTGAGTTAATACTGTTAGACCTTAATAAAATCATCATCGCTGAGGTCTATAGAAAAATTTTTAAAAAAATCTCGAAAGTTATATAGAAAAATACACAAGGCATTCTGTACAAACAAAATATTGTCAAAGAGTAAATATCTAACAAAAACATCTAATTAACGACAGGAGAGCTCAAAGCAACTGTTAAAAAATAAAAATAAAACAGGAACTAGACAGAAATTTATTCACTAAAAATTATCTATAGTCTGTTCAAAATAACAGTGAACCACGTCATCACAAGGTATAACATCACAACGTTGCAATGATGTCGCATCAACTTTGAAAATCAAATATAAGCACCGATTTCGAATTTATCAAAGCCGGTATTTATATGCCAGTTTATAAAATATATAGCGTTTTGAAGAATTTTGCAGACATTTGACAACCAAGCAAATTTAATAGGCTGATTCGGTTTCATGTTAGGACACATCAGACAGCATTTTATGATTGTACAAACTGCAATTGGTAATAAATCAGACGTCGATATGACGTGAATCCACTAATATAATTTTAAATAAAAGTATTTTTTACTTCAATTAAAAAATATCAACCTTTTTACTCATCTAACTAGAGGTAGAGTGGGCATTGACCTGAGCTTATGTTTCAGCTTCTAGAGAAAATATTTATGAATAAATTTGAATATGATGAAATGTATTAATTATTGTTTAAAAAATATAGACGACTGGTAGTGATTTCTAATACAACAGCGCCTTGATTTTTGACTCTTTGACCCAGACATCTCGGATTAAATAGGATCTATAAAAAGGAATCGACGAACATCTAAAACGTTTACTGAATAATTATTTAATTTAACTTACACATCCGCTTTTGTCTAACAAACAAACAATAGTAAAAAATGTACCTGTCAAAAATAGATAATTCGTTGATTTTGGAATATATTATAAATGAATAATTCTTATATTTAGATTTAACTTATAAATCCGCTATAATCTTGTTGTGACACGCGAAAATAACAGTAACGATAACAAAGAAAACATGCTGCCGTGTATCCAGCTGTGGTATTTGATGAAATATCCTTTAAAAGCGAAAGTTCTGATGATTTACTAACCCAGTTTGGTTCAGTGGGTTAAGGCAAGATCTTTTTTTCGCAATCGCAGTAGTATAACCCACGATATGAAGGTGCCTAACGCGCGTCCTATCTAATTGCGTTTTGATACGGATGGTAGGAATATCGATATATCGATATTTTTCAAAAAAATTGGTATTTTTGGGCAATATTTTTTTGACCGATATTTTTCCATATTTTTTCAAAAAAATAAAAAAAGTAATAAAATATATAAAAATATATTATATAATAAACTTTTAAAATTAAGCTTTTGGTACTTAATTGTGAAACAATTTCCAAAAAATATATGACTGTTTCAAAGAAAAATCAATATACTTAAAAATAAACAACCATATTTTTATTTCTCCGATATATTGATTTTTTTATTATCAAAGCCGTTATATCTATTTAGGGATAATTTTAAATACGGGGCGTAAAATAAAAAAATATATTTAAATAAAATAATATAAAATAATTTAACATCTTAAATAAATAAAAATAGAGATCAAGATAAATGATATAACAGCGACTTACACAATAAATGTTAAAATAAATAAAGCAAATTCTAAGCCCGTGAGATCTTTATGTCAGGTGGTAGTGTAACAGTTTTGAAAACCAAATGAAAACGTACCTGAACAACCAATTTTCAATGACAAGATTGAAATTAAAAATACTCTTGAAATATAACGAGTATTGGTTATTATTACAACAGATACTTCCATAATGCCAAGTAATAATGAAATAAAATAATACTGACAGTTAATATTACGGGCAGCCAATAGTATGGGTAATAATTATGCTGACAGATCACAGTATTGATAAATAAAATGTACCGACAAGTGATGGTACTGATAATGCATGGTATTGATAATATCAATAACAGACAATGACAATGGTAGTAATTAGCAATGATAGAATAACCATGATGGTTAACGTCAATCTTAGTCCATAATAGTCAGTAACAATGACGGACAATCATAACAGATAACAGTAATAGACAAATAAATATAAACTGATAATAACAATAACTGACAGCTATGATAAACTGTGCCAACTATATACAGGGTACGAAGGGAAGGTACTACACGACGTACCAGCTTCTACACTAAAACTAACAATAATTGACGTGCAATGAGATCGAGAGATAAAGCCAAAATCTCTAATAAATAAGAAACACTTTTGTTATTGTGCACCCTCTCCAGCTCCGATTATAATGAACGTACAATGGACACAAGGAAAAAAGCCAAAGGCAAACACGCTAGATGTCCTGCCAGCAGGAATTAGTTTCGGAGCCATTTATGTATGCTTATAATTATCAATAGATCATAACTACACATCAATAACTTTAGCCACTCTAGTATCATTTTATGGCTTAAGTTATAATTTATACTTTCAAGTTGTTATTATTTTTAATTTGCAGTAATTAAAAATTATGGGAAAGTTATTAATAGGTAATAAAATAGAAAATGATATAAATAAAGAAATGAATAAATAGAAAATAAAACTGTGAACAAACCTACAATCTGATGAGACTCAGGTTAGACAGCACAAAACACAGTAAAAACCAACTGAATAAAATGGTAGTGACTCTGAGCGTCGCATCTTCACAAATTACCTCTTATGAAGTTCTAACGTCCCTTGGGTGCATCAAGATATTACATCTGTTATTATAATGTTGCATTCATGGTAATTGTTGCAGATGCTGCGCGTCCGCAAAGTCAACATATCCGACAATTAAAAAGAAAATCCCGCCGTGTTCACTTTCCATTATCGTTTAAACCTTTAAAAAAACATAAATAGTCTAAAATTTAAGTCTAAAATATCGAATTATCCAGATGGGCGATCATAGATATTCGGAACGACGTATGATCTTGAATGGTACACGGTTTTATCTGTTGTAAGAAAAAACAAATATTGGGAAATCGAGTTTTAAAACCTTATTTTTCTTTCTCATTTTATTCTAGTTGAAGACAGATAAAATGCTGTCTGATGCGTCCTAACATGAAACCCAATCAGGCTATAAAATTGGCATGGTTGTCAAATATCTACAAAATTCTTCAAAAAATTAATAATCAATGTTAAAGGTTATAAACCGACAAAGTTTGTTTTGATAAATTTCTAACTGCTATTGAATATTTGTTATTACTTTGATTGAAAACGCCAAAAGCAATAAATATTCGGAGTCAGAAACAGGTTGTGTCTCTATTGAGTGAAAGGCCCCAAAGACAAAGATACGAGATAATTGTTAAAGTTGATGCGACGACATTGCAACGTTGTGATGTCATATATTATGATGGCGCGGGTTCGCTGTTATTTTGGACAGACCGATAATTTTTAATGAATAAGTCTCTGACTAGGTCCTGTTTTATTTTTATTATTTAAAACTTTCCTCTGCGCTCTCCTGTGGTTAATTGAAAGTTTTTGTTACATGTTTACTCTTCGACAATATTTTCTATATATCTTTTATCTTCTTTTCTAAACATTTAACATCTTCTATCTCTTGATATTCAATTTTTGGCCACACTGCATAACCATCAAAAATGGTCAAATTAACCATGTCCTCCAGATATGTAATACTTATGCTTCTGTGAAAATATATTCAACACAAGCCAAACTTAATCATACATTTTTCACCATTTTTATAGTATTTCATTTTCTGGTAATAGAGTAATGCCGGGTCAATATAAAAACAAATTCTTAGCTAATTCAATAAAACTTCTTTCAAAATTTTCTTTTGGCGTCGGTAGACCTCAGCGATTATGATTTCTAAGTTCTTAAGTTCTAGTAGCATTAACTCAAGGTTGTTTTCAGGCTTCATTGTTATCTCCACTTTTACTATCTAGCTGCGACGTGCTACAGAATAATCTTTTTTTCTTGATTAGTAGATAAATCGTTAATTATTAACAAATGGCATTTTCAGTTAGCGTTTGCTAATTCCCGAAGACGTTTTCAAGCTTAGGGGTGTAAGGCAAATATCCGATATTTTAAAAAATATTGAAATGGATATATGGATATTTCATAAAAGATATATCGATATTTTTAAGAAAAATAAAAATATTAATATATCAGCCAAAAAAATTTGGATATTCTCTAAACCTTCAAAAATAGTGATATTGTTAAGTGCCAATTTAAGAGGTATTGAACAAATATCGAATAATATCGGCTAACAAAAAATACCCATGTATTGGTCAAAAAAATATCGACCAAACATATCGATATATCGAGATATCGAAATTTTTTCGGCCTCCCTAAACTAACTGTTTGGAAATATTTTATTATATATTTTTTAATTAATGTAATTTTAAATGGTACATTTCTGTGTTTTAAGAGAAAAAATATGGAAAAAATATAAACAAATAAAACCTGCTTTTACATTTGATATATCGGCCAATATTGATATATTCTAAGTTTTAATATTTAAAAAAAATCAATATTTTTAATAAACATTTACAATTAAATAGTAATATCGTCCTGGCATAAATTTAAATTAAGCACTAAAAACTTAATTTTAAAGAATTACTATACATTATATTTTATTATTTCTATTATATTTTTGAAAATATCTTGAAAAATATCGATATTTTTCCGGCATCCCCACATCCAATTGCGTTTTAGGGTAACGCACGGCAAACGCCCGGTACCATTCACCGGCCACAACGATAATAGCAATAGTAAACAATAATAGTGGAGAGAACGTTAGAGTGTCAATGACAAACGGAAAGGCAACGACGCTATTAGATGATCTCATTTATTAAAATAGAATGAGAGACGGCGGCGCGCATGATATCATCATCATTTTGATATTGGGCAGAATGGACGCGGCCGGTTCCTAAATTTGCGGTCTCGGGTCGGATTTTGGCGGTGCGCGGCATAACGCTCGCACGCCCGCCCCGAATGGATCGTGACCCGCTGGCCGTCGCGCGATCCGCCATCCGCCACCGTCCGCACACACGCACACGTCACCGAGACGCCGCCGACGATTCCCTCCGCCCCGCGCCGTTGCACCGTCGTCAATCCTCCTTACCTACCGGGACCAGTTCCAGTGATCCAATTCGTTCTCCACTCAATCGTTCGACTCCGCACTCAGTACAGGTAAATAGTGGCGTTTTTTCCTTCCTCACGTCATTTGCTTGTTCGTTCGAAATGATCGCCGCCGCGATAACGGATCGTAAACATTTGCGTTGATAATTTTTTCGAAATTCTTATCGTTCACGTTAACGTGAAAGAGACAGAGAGAGAGCGGCTCGGACTACTAGAGATGTTTTTCGAAATTAAATTTAAATGTAAAAAAAACAGCATTACATTCCAGCTGAGCCACGAGCTTGTGATCCGATGCAATAAACTATTTTTAAATATTGTCTCAGTCGTTTAGATTTGAGCTTAAACAAAGCGTTATACAGGTAAATAAAATTTTCAATGCGTTACATGAAGATAGTTGAAGAAATTTCCTTAGTGGTTAACCGATTCACGATATCATAAATCTGTTATAACGAATATTTGCTTGCAATTTATTATAACAAGACTCATTGGGTGTGTAAGTTTGTGAAGCAAAATACCAGGTACAACTTTTCTTTTAATACTTTAACCACGTCGTAAGTATAAAATTTTAGCTGTTAACACATTAAACCTCTTCACGACAAAAAAATATTCCAACTCTGCATCCCATCAAAATAGTGATCAAATGCAATGTCCTATTTTTAAATATTGTCTCATACATAGATTTGAACTTTAGTATAATGTATAAGTAGATTTAATTTTTAAATAAACTAAAATGTATGTACGACACATAATTCCGCTTATAAGAATTTGTTTCTGCGCTCTGGAGTAAAAAATTAATTTAAGATAAATTATGGCTGTTACATGGGACTACCATTATTTTTATAAAGGGGTTTTCTGAAGCCGCAGCATCATCGCGCAAATTCAACCAAATCTATCCGGAATATGAAAATGGACTATTTGGATAATGTTATACGTAAAAAAGAGGCTTTTTAAATATAAAAAAGTTTTCATAATTTTATTTCAACGTCGATCCACCTTTATAAAACACCCTATATAGAACAGAAATTTCCGATGCGATAAGGCTAAATTCGTAAATAAATCCCTCAAATATAATGTATAATTCTAATTGTAAAATATAGTGACTTTTCTCGCTTAATATTCAAACTGTTATTAAATATTTCTAATGTGATTTGAGGGAACTGGTCAAATTTGTAACAATGATAAGCAATTCTAGCGCTTGAACAAAGAAACCGTAATATGTTTCTTATACGATTGTGGTAATCACTCCATAAGTTACATAAAGATTGTTCATCAGTGGATAACCGAGAATATATGGTTGGCAGTGAGAATTTACGTTTGTGCAACAAAGTATCAGGTACAACTTTTCTTTTAGTACTTTAACCGCGACGTAAGTATAAAGTTTTCACTGTTAACACATTGGACCTTTACGAAAAAAAAACATATTCCAACTCTGAATCGCATCAAAATAGTGATCAGATGCAATATCCTATTTTTAAATATTGTCTCATACATAGGTTTGAACTTTAGTATAATTTTGTAAGTAGATTTAATTTTTAAATAAACCAAACTTAAATATATGTACAACATTTGATTCAGCTTATAAGAATTTGATTTTGCGCTCTTGGGTAAAAAATAAATTAGGATAAATTAACGCTATTTTTACGAATATATTTAGATATTTTAATATTTACTTATATCCTAGAAAATGTGTCCCGTTTAGATCGATGATCTTTGGTCATTCTTTAATACTTTTAGTTTTATTTAAAAAATATTATGTTATATGGTGGACGCATTCGGATTTCTTAAATTTGTTCTCTTAAATGCTGTTTCTTAAATTGAATGAATTGTTTTTTGTTGATTTCGATATCAATATTCATCAAATATACCAGATTGTTCAATAAGTTTGCAGAAATGAAAATGCGATTATGTTAGTTGTAACATTTAATATACTTATTCTAACCATCCATGTATGGATCACGCTAGAGATGAAACAATGAAATATTTATTTGAGGTGTTAAAAGTCAGCAAGGCTGGGAGCACAGAAAATGATGGGCAAAAATGAAAAATTCTGTAAATTGGTTGATGTTAAAATCGTTTTCGATGTAACAAACATTTATTTGATGTGAAACAATCCGATTTAATTGATTGATTTTAACAATAAATTTTTGATCTGGGTAAAGGCAGGTCACGACTCATATATCGGAACAAGTAGTAATCTGCAGTAGCAAGATCTGGAGAATACGGCGGGTGCGAAATAGCACCTCTAATTTTAATGGTTCCAAATATGTTTTAATCAATTTTGCAACAAGTGATTGAGCGTCGTCATGCTGAACGTTATTGTATCTTTGCTCGTATTCCAGCTGCTTTTTTCGCGCAGTACTCAGCTCAAATACACTAATTGTAGTCCATAACCATCAGTCGCAGTTATCTTAAAATGAAAGTAAAAAAGTAAGACTCCCCGTGAATGCGATTTACTCGGTATAAATTTAGACATTTTTAATGCGGTGAAAAATGTTTTGTTCGCACTTCGACGAAGTGACACATACTGAAAAGTGAAACCTATCAGTGAGGCTTCAACATGAAATTGGTTACAAATGTAACTGATGCGATTAATACACAATAAACACCATCTGTTGCTTTAAAAAAATAATTTATAGGTATATAATAGAGATTACGTTTTGTCAGTTTGGAGCTAATTCGCGAACCTCGGAAAAATTACACCTCATTTGAGGTTATCCCACAATTGATTAGTTCTCGAATATCTGCATAAAATTTGAGATACAGCTCGGTCAACAGAAGGGAGGAAGATCTGATGTAGATATGGTGGGTTGATTATTTTTATACTTAAAATAATAATAATACTTTTATAGCGTTAATAAACTTATAATTATCTTTAATGTTTAAAGTTAATAGGTAATAAATTAGCTTTTATAAACTCTATTATATTTTTTGGTAAGGTGACATCTCAAATTGGCGCACTTCTGTTCGGCAATTGACTTTCCAAATTGGATAGTAATGAATTCCTACAATAAATTATTGTTTTCTTTGCAACTGAGGCAAGTTTTATCAACTCTATTTAAACAATCACATCAAAAAGATGAAAACCTATACGCATTTCATGGATGACGTATATTCCAACAGTACTTCAACAGCAGGACCTTCAACAGAGGATTCTTTATATTAGTTATTTCGGTTTATCATATTCTACTTTGGATCTATTTTACTATATAACAGGTCAACTGAAAAGTCCCCGTCCTACCATAGTAAAACACATTTTTTTTGCAAAATTCCCTTCCCTTCAAGGGTGATTAGCGACCCTCCAACTTTTCGATACCTTTTTTGTAGTACGATTTGTCCTTTGCTTCCAAGTAGGCCTCAGTTTCGGCGATCACCTCTTCATTCAACGAACATTTCTTCCCAGCGAGCATTCTTTTGAGATCTGAGAACAGTAAATAGTCGATAGGGACCAGATCTGGAGAATACGGTGGATGAGGAAGCAATTCGAAGCCCAATTCATAGATTTTTGCCATCGTTCTCACTGACTCGTAACACGATGCATTGTCTTGGTAAAGCAGCACTTTCTATTTCTTCAAATGCGGCCGTTTTTCGGCGATTTCGCCCTTCAAACGGTCCAATAACGCTATGTAATAGTTGCTGTTGATAGTTCTTTTTCAAGCTAGTAAATGAAAATTATTCCATGCGCATCCCAAAATACAGACGCCATAACCTTGCCAGCCGACTGTTACGTTTTCCCACGCTTTGGAGCGGGTTCATCGTGTGCAGTCGACTCGAATGACTATCAATTGGACTTCGGAGTAAAATTATGCTCCGAATCATCAACTCCTCCTTGTTTTTGGTCAAAAGTGAGCTCGGGCAACACCCACTTTGCACAGAGCTTACTCATACCCAAAATATTCGTGAATGATATGATGTACCCGTTCAGCTGATATCTTTAGAGTATCTGCTATTTCATTCAATTTCAATTTGCGGTCATTCAAAATCATTTTGTGTATTTTTTTAAACGTTTGCGTCGGTAACAACCTCTTTTGGGCATCCACGGCGTTCATCGTCTTCAGTGCTCATTTCACCACGTCTAAACTTTCATCTGTTATATATACAGACTGACGAGTGATCTGGCCTGGTGACAGTTATTGGCGTAATTGGAAAGATTGTTTCTGGTCTAGTTTCGCAACCTAGCATATAGACAATCGCAAACATAAATTCGAACAAATTGCATATAGCATATAGCATCAGTAGGGTGACAGTTTCGTAGTAGTAATAGTAGATCTACCAAATCAGCACTTTTCATGTATATATATATATATATATATATATATATATATATATATATATATATATATATATATATATGTATTTATTTATAAGGCTCTTCATTTGGAACGAATAGCATGTAGAGGTCATATTCTTTTGACGATGACCAAATCTAGAGAACCAGCTCAGTAAACAATCAGTCTACATCTGTATGCCGGACGAGAGTATTGCTATTGATGCCAAATTGATTAATTTCGCAGCAGGTAATCACTGTCGACATGGAGATTTGGCCTTGGAGTCGATAGGCCGGCTTCGCCACCATGATGTTTTGCGCTTAGGGACTTCAAAATAAATCCATATTTCATCGTCCGTCACTATTCGATGCAGATATGAATTCCGATAATACCTTTGATGCAACATTTCAGACGATTTTCGATTGATGGCACACATCTTTTGGATTTTCCGTATTGCTCGTAATCGGTCGCCAATCGTTTCTTTGGCCACATTTAACGCTTTTGCTAATTGATTTTGTATTTGGATTGAGTCTTCATTCAATAACTCTTGCAGTTTCGCATCTTCAAACTTTTTCAGTCTACCAGAAGGTTTTTGGTCTTGCACATCAAAATTAATCACTTTTAAATTTTCGAAACACGCCTCGCGTGTTTTTAAGGATAGAGCATGCTCACCGTATTTTTCTAACAGCTAATAATGACTTTCAGCGGCCTTTTTCTTTTTATTAAATAAGAAAAGTAATGCGCACTGCAAATGCACGTTTTTCGGCACGAACCTTCACATTTTCAAAGAGGTATAAAATCTATGACGGCGTCCCTTTCACGAAATATAACATGTACAGCTTTAAGGCTTGATGTTGGCAGAATAAAGCGACATCTATTAGAAAATCCGGTAATTAATTTTTGGTATACCTGTTAAACACTATACTAATCGGTCCACCTTTATGAAACACCTTATACAGAATATAAATGTCCGGTTAAATCTATTAGAAATCCCTCAAAAATAATGTATAATTCTAATTGTAAAATATAGTGAATTTTCTCACTTAATATTCAAACTGTTATTAAATATTTCTAATGACATTTGAAGAATACTAAATCAAATTTCTATCAAAAATAAGTAATCCTGGCGCTTAAATAAAGAAACCGTAATACTTTTCCTATATATTTTTTTATAATATATTCCAGATCTGCAATTCGTGCGAGTGATCGAATGCAATACCCTATTTTTAAATATTTTCTCAACTGTTTAGATTAGAGCTTTAGCCAAACAATACATTAGAAAATCAATACTGAACACTCACAAAACTGTCCGATTTCTTGGATGGAAAAAACGCGGAAACTACAAAGCACCAGCAGTTACATCCCGCGCCTGATTAAGTGTAAACGGTGATATATCTAACGGTATAGCCGTAAAACACCGATTCAAAGGTTAAGAGTTAAAAATATTTATGCAAAATGCGACGTAAATCATCTGGTCTTCAATCGTCGCTTTCCAATTTTTTTCTTAGCGCCCATTCCTCTTCTCGTTGACGCTCGCGCAAACATCGCGAATCGGAAAGAGAAACCATCAGTATGCAAATAGCTTTTTGCGGTTTATTTTTGTTTATAATCGGTTGATTACATCATACACTTTTTCATGTAATAACGTTAAATTTTAGCGCACCACGATCAGAAAGCCCTCCACGACAAACTGGAGACCGCGCGGCGTGAGCTCGAGGAGGAGCGTGACAATTTTGAACGGTTAAAGCGCGAAGCAAACAGCAGGTTTGATCAAGATCGAGTGAGCATTAACCAGCTCAAGGATGAACTGAATAAATTCAAGGTAAGGTAACGGATATTAGTTTCGCTCTTTGTTTCGATGTCTAACGCTTGTTCCAGGCCAGGCTGGAAGAAGCCAGGTCCAAAAACGAGGAAGATAAAATAATTTTGCAGCAAAAATTAGACGAGATTAAAGTGGAAAGGGATCATGCCCAGAATGAAGTTGAGAATCTGAAGGTCCAGCTGCATTTGTGCGAAGATAAGAGCGAAGGCATCAACAGTTCCTTACATGAAACCACCAGGAAACTTAAAGAGGGTAATGATATAAAATTCCTTTTCGCAGCATTGTTTTTACTAGTAACTATTTTTATATAGCTGAAAATAACTCTGAGTGCCTGAGAAAAGAACTAACTGACGTACGACGATTGTTAGCCGACAGTAACTTCGAAAAGGAAAAGTATCACAATAGTAATAAAGAGTTGAGGGATCACATCAAGAGAGCAGAGAGTGAAAAGAGAGAACAGGGAAGACAAATTGAAGACTCATACCAAAAAATATCTAGTAAGTATAGCATAACAATAAAGTGATATTTTTACAAGTTTTCAGTGTCCTATTCGTTAACGACGATATAAAGCGTCAATTTGATCATCAGGGAAGATAATTTAAATATAGTTGGTATAAATGGAAAATGATGGTACAACTCCTCCATTAATTTAAAAACTTTTTATAATTTTTGATAAATCTACAGAATGGAGTGTCCCAAACTAAGAATTACTTGTGTTAATACTGTGATTAATGGTCTCACTTTATCTTGAAATGAATTGACTGTTAAAAGTAAAAATCACAACATTTGCACAAAACACAACACTGAGTTCAACTATATTTAATTTATTAAAAATCTAACGTACTCAAATATTGTACTATCCAACCGCAATGCTGATAAAAATATATAAAGAAAACACCACTAAAAATATTAGCAAAAATATTTAATTAATTTGAGATCACAGATAATTATAACAATACGAGTTTAAATCTATCACTAGTTTTTATCCCAATCTTCTTCTGCGAAGTCCAAAGCCTTTATTTTATTCAGATGAACAGAGGATATTTGATTACTATCTTGATATCTATTAACCCTCTCATAATCAAACAGAAATCTGTCAGCTGCCGCCTTAGAAGGACAAGTGGACAGATGACGACTAAGCACGTCCTTATTAGGAAATCTGTGCATTGCGTTATAAGGACATAACACCCAGGTAGGGTAGTTTCTCGAGCATTTGATCAAGTGACGCTGTAAACTATCTTCGTACATTACATGTTTGTCATTGAATGGACATGTTACCAAAGGCGTCGCCATTGATAGAGCTAAAACAATAAAAACATATTCAAACAATAATCCAAATAAACCGCAATGTATACGTAATTGTTTAATATACTATACTCGAGATATGACACAATATGTGAAACCTTAGCAATGTTAAACTGCGCACTCACAAAGGACACGCGAAATTTAAAAAACATAAACATAACCGACGTATTCATTTACTTTTATATATGTAGAGATGAGTAAACAATAAATAATTATCTAATCTTTCTAATAATCACATAGGAAACTGTAAATACAAATGGTAGTATCAACTAGTTCTTAACACGCAACAAATTTATTCAGTGAGTAAAAAATAATGTCAAATCAAGTTTGTTATTAATATTAAACACTATTAGTACAAAAACTATTCCAAAAACGTATCTTACGAAAATATATCTATATTTATCCATTGAAATTTGTGTATTTACTATTAATATATACTAATATATTAACGGAAAATATCTTTAGGTTTGGAGGAAATCAAATCATCCCTTGAAAACGAACGTTGTCGGCTCCAGAATCAAATTCGAGACCTGGAAAAGGAACAGCTTCAGTCTGAACACCGCGCGCAAAGTCTGCAAGACGAACTGCAGAAAGCGCAAACCGCGGGCAGCCAACAACAACAAGAAGAAAAAGAACTTCAAGCCAGGCTGCTCAATGAGGTTGAAGAACGGGAGAGATCTCATCAGGAAGTCCATCAGCTAAGGAAACAGGTTAAATTATTGAAGGTCGCTTAAAGTCCTATTTTACCAAATTATTATTTATAGATGTCAGAACTAGAAAGAAACCTAGAACACACCAGACAGGAACTGAGCAGGACTAGGTCGCACACAGGCCAGCTGGAAGAGCAATGGCATGCGCGAGAACAAGACCTCCTCATCCACCTAGAAGATTACAGGGTGAAAGAAAAGCGATTGGAAGATCAAAAACATAATTTGGAAGTGTGTTTAGTTGATGCTACTCAACAGATCCAAGAACTTAAAGCTAAACTTGGCGGGGCAGAAGGCAGAGTTAGATCGTTAGAAACTCAATTAGCTCAATTAGAATCATCAAAAAGGGACGTTGAGCAAAAATTATTCAGTGTAATGTCTACATTACGAAGAATCGCTGGTATCCAGTTAGACGGATCTGTTTCAATGCCGTACAGGCTTCTAAGCCCTTCCAGAAGATGGAGCCCAGCTAGAGGTAATTTTATTTTAATGCAAATCTTTTTTTCTACTTTAATTTATATTTTATTTAATTCTATTTTTAGGTCACGACGATAAAGATGGAGCAGTTGACGTTGACCCAGAAGTAGTTCGAAAAGGAGTTCGAAATCTTATGCAACAAGTGGCTCAAATTGAAAGAGAACGGGTACAAACATAATGTCTCATAATAGAAATACATAATATAGTTAATATTTATAGGATGACTACAAAACACAAGTAATAACGGTAAAGAAACAGTTGCAAGAGGCTCAAGACAGTCAAAATAAAGGTGACCACAAATTAACCAAAGTAATGCAAAGCTTAAGAACATTACAGGAGGAAAAAGGCAGCTTAGAGGCACGTTTAGGTCAAAAGAATGTCGAGTTACAATCACAAACGGAAGCTTTGCAAAAGAAAAGCGAGGAAGCTAAACAAATGAGAGAAAAAGTTGTCTCCTTGGAGTTGTCATTAAGCGGAGAAAGTGATCAAAAGCTTCAATACGAGGTGATTGAACTATCTTTAGCCACTAAACATATCATAAAAATTATAATCGCTTAATCACTTTTCAGGAAAAACTGGAGAAATTAAAAGCTGCTCTAAATCGGTCGGAAGTAGAAAAACGAAATTTGCACGAAGAGTTATCTAGGACAGAAAATAGATCCACTAAATTAGAGTTACAGAGGATGTCTGTTGAAGGAGACTTGCAGAGACTTCAAATGATGCTACAGGAAAAGGAAGGAACGATACAGGTAATATCATTTGTGATAAAATGCTGAACACATGTAATTATTTATTTCGTTTCTCAAGAAATTACAAGAAAAATGCGAATTACAAAGTCGATCAGTGGCAAGTCTCGAAGAACGTTGTGTTTCCTTAAAATCAACCATAGATCAATTAAATTGTTCATTGGAAAAGGCATCAAATTGCGAAAGTGATTTGAAAGCTGAAGTTCAGAGATTACAAAGGAATTTATTGGAGACGGTGTCTGCGCAACATACAGAAACAGAAAGACTTAAACAAGTAGGTTATATTTAACACCTATTTGATAAAGAGGGCTATATTTGATTTTATATTTGATAAAGAGGGCTAAAATAACATTTCAATTAATTATAATAATAATTAATTAATAGATGCAGAAGACTATTTCCAATTGTGAAAATGAGCGCAGGGTCCTCGCAGAACGCTTAGAAACTGCTCAAAATAATCTAGCGGAAATGAGAAGAAACAACCAAATCTTACAGGATCAAGTAACAAGACTGAACAACGAATTAGCCAATAATGAAGTACAAAAATCCGCATTAGAATCTCAACTTAGATTAGCGCAATGGCCCTCCGATAATCAGTTAGGGTCGAAACACGACGATGAACTCAGAATGCAACTGCACTCAGTACAGAAAGAAAGAAACGAAATGCGAGGAAAGATCGAATCAATGAATAGTAAGGTAATAGCAGCTACAATTAAGTAAGTACCAATTTACAAATTAGAAATAAAAACTGTTATAGCTGCGTCAACTAGAGACTGAAAATAGAAATTTGGAACGTCTTGCATCAAAAACTCCTTCTAGAAGCAAGGCGTATGACAGACCAGAAAAAACATATGATCGTCCAGAAAAGAATTATGAACGACCGGAAAAATATGAATCAGAACTTTCTGCAAATGAATTGGAAATATGTGAAAAGGAGAACAGAGATCTTAGATTAAAAATTTCACGATTAGAATCAGGTAACATAAAATTACTGCACAACATAAATACATTTATAAAAAAAGTAAACAACCTGTCCTAGAATTAGTAGAAAAAGAGGCTGAATTAGCGAGAGTAAGATCTCAAAGACCTAGCCTCGATTCAAAATTTGATCGTGCTGAAATCGAGAGATACAGAGCAGCCCAATTACAAGCAGAAAGATTACTAGAAGCTCGAGAACAAAGCCATAGACAACAAATATCAAGATTAGAAAGTCAAGTAAATATAATAAACATTGCAAAATAGCATTATAACATTGATTACATGTTTCAGGTAAAATTACTAAGAGAACAGTTAAATGAAGAGATAAAACGTCGTCAACAATATGTACTTAGAAGTACCAAGGCAGGAAGAGAAATGCAGCAGCTGAGACAAGCATTAGGTGACTCACTAAGAACTGTATCTCAGGATCCATCAGTAGATGCTCTGTTATTAGAACATGAAGCTAGAAAATTAGGTACACTCACATTCAATTATTTCATCTATAGTTTTGTTTATATGTTTATTCCAGATACCACTCTATCTACAACATCCAGTTTACCGCCATCATTGGGGTTGCCATCAGCATCTTACAGAAGATCAATGACCCCACAACCTAAATAAAATTATCTTATAGGGTATTAAACATATATTTTATTAACCTACATGACATTACTAATCAAACTAAATGTGTGGCTCACATGAAAGTGTTCTGCCACAATTTAACATTACTCATAACTCACTTAAATTGCCATCAACCAAAGAATAATTATTAGACCAATACTAGATTAGGTTAAATTTAATTTAATTTTCAAAAATAATTTATATTTTACTCAAAACTCACTCATAATAAATAATATCATTTATGTAATAAATTAAAGTTATGTACAAGACTGTCTCAAAAACAGTGTAGTTAAGAGCTTGCACAAGGAACAGTACACATTAGTTTACACAAACATAAACTCACAAAAAAATCAGTTGTACACGCTCTTAATAACACAAATTTTCAAAACAATTCTCAACCTTGCCAAAAGAATGGTGAATGTATTTTAGAAATTCAATTACTACTGGTTTGTGAAGAGTACTTAAACATATCCGTCCATTTTTATATGTTTGAAAATTTGCTTTAATATATTGACACTGCAAAAATCTATCAACTTTTTTGTATTTAACACCCATTTAAGGTAAATATTGAAACTCTCGGGAATAATTTAAAAAATTGTCTATATTCACGTAGTACTTACAATTGATATTAAAGGCACTTTGTTTATCCTACTATTTCCCAAAATATAGAAAGACTCCTATATCTCCTACATATATATAATGGTTAAATATTCAATCTTCCTCTTACATTATTTTCTACATTTTGTCATTTAACACATGACATCATATAATTATCATTGATATCACATTATTATATATGATACCATCATATGTAATTATTTCATGTATTAATTTCAGTTTTGGTCTCCAGCTTCACATCGTTTTCATCATACAGTACTATTACGTAAGAGGAAAAGAAAAATATTTAAATTGCGGAACATTTAATGCATGATTACTCAATTCTACATTTTATTCAGACATCTACTTACATTTTCCAATTGAAGTTACTTTTAAGAAAAATTTATATCTTAAATTTAATACGCAAATAATAACTCTTTCTTATGACCCAATTTTTCTAAATTTGGTATACAGGCATAGTTAATCATTGGAGGTGGACCACACATTAACGTTATAGTATCAGCAGATGATGGAAACAAATGATCTCGAAGCATATCTTCATTGATAAAACCTGTACTATATGTCCAATCTAAAATTAATAAATACGAAGTTTATGCATTTTTTAAATTATAAACTAAAAAATACTTGGTTGAGGTCTATCCAGGGTGTACCATAATTTAAATTGTTCTGGGTGCTTATTACTAACTTCTTCCAATTCATCCCTTAGTAAAATATCATCTTCAGTTTGATTAGCAAACAAAATTGCTGCCTCAGTGTTATCATTAGGATCTTTGGCTATTTGCCTTATCAATTGTAAGATTGGTGTAATACCTGTTGCAAAATGTCAAATGTATAGTTATTTGAAATGTGTAAATACACCTAAATTCTTACCAACACCACCAGCTATTAAGTTGACTTTTTTCACTTTAAATGTTACTGCTGGATCTTTTCTCAATTTTTTAACTGAAAAAGTACCTGGACTAACATACTGAAGTCTTCCTGATGGACCTCTGATATCAATTGTATCACCAATTTTTAAGGATTCCAAATATTGAGTCAACTGTCCACCATTGGGAAATTTAGGATGAACATTTTTAAAGTATACCTTTAAAAATCACATTAATAACAAACCAAAATTATATTAAGTTAAATTAACCTTAATAACAAGATCAACATAGCCATGATCATCATCTGATGAAACTGGAGTATATGATCTTATCACAAGATCATCATTAATTTTAGCAGAGATATGAATGTGTTGACCAACAGGCAATCCTAAAACAACATTAATTAACAGTCAAATCATATTATATTAAAATAAACAAAACTTACCTAAGACATAATCTTTTGATGGTAAGGCAAATCTGAAATTTCTTGTATCATGACTAATGATAGTTTTTTCAATTAGAGGAAGCTTATATTTAATTTGAGGATCCCTCAACAAAACCTTGCGCCCTTTGCCTATGTGGAAATTATTTGATGAAAAGATAAAATAAAGCAACACATAATTAGAATGTATGTTATACCTGTGGAGCTTAAAGAATGGGAGGAATAATATTTGTATAATACATAAGAAGTTATAACAATTCCAACTCCTAATGCTATAGGAAGAATCTGAAAAAAAAAGAAACAGACATCTTAAGAACAAGTAAGAAACAAATTCTTACTAAGACAAAAAATAAACTGGTCTAAATTGATGGAGTAAAAGAAACAAAAGAAAATGTTAACACACTCAGTAATACATTTACCATGAAAAATGATGATACTGAACCAGTTCACATTTCACCTTATAATATTTTATATTCAAACCTTAAAATAGAAGAAGTGTATATAAAATACAAGTGACCATTTATTAAAATCCTAAAATAAGTATGGAATGTGCTCTAAATATAATTAAATTTCACTAGTGACACAATTATTAATAATGATTTAAGAAACTTACAATATTACACATATAAAGATTATATATGTAACTTAGAATAAACAATTATTACCAGATAATTTTCTTCATCTGACATCGTACTTAAATATAATATAACTAACTGAAATATACAAAACTAACAATATATTATATTTTGTTGTAATTTGACCTTTGTTATAAGATAAACTCATTCAACCTCATATGATTATTTAATCTATATATTTTAACAATGTGACATTGAATTTAGTGTTTAATTTTCAAACCAATTTACTACTTACCCCACCAACTGAGTTAAACATTACTTAAATCAATTTATACCAAAAACAGTAATACTTAATCTATGATAATACTCTATAGGCCGATTTCTATATCGTTAAAACAGGTTAACTTGTAATGCAATGGTACAATTTTTGGTTAATTTCATAATATCATAACATTTAAGTATTAATTTTTTATTGTTCTTTTTGTCTTGGAGTTGGAATCAGAAATTCAATACATTTATATAAAATTAGTATTCTCTTAACATGAAATATATTATCGAAATATATCGATTATAGTGATCTAAATATTTTAAGATATCATATCTATAATAGAATTTATTAAGATTTTTTGTCGTCCGTAGAAAAATATTCGCTAATTCCCACGCGCTGATATTATTTTGTGTTAAAATTTCTTCTTATATCCGTTTGTTGGATATGGTATAACCTTAAGTTATAAACTTCAATATAATATTCTATGTGAAACCCCTCTGTTCTTGGCACAATAAGTTTCACTTAGAATAAATTCAAATTCATAAGTTGACTGTAAGGCTGTATACCATATATCGAGTGTTTATAGTTTAATAGATACGTTATTGAACAAGAATGGAAAAAACCCCCATATCTATTTTACAAGAATTAATGACAGAGAAAAGGCTAGCACCTCCAATCTATGAAATACATTATAGTGGTCCCGATCATAGCAGGCAATTTCATTGCACCGTTACTGCTAATGGAAGGAGTGTTAATGCAAATGGTACAACCAAAAAGGAATCTAAACATAATGCTGCCAAAAATATGTTGGCCACAATAGGAGTCACAGCTGTGGTATTAGACAGTAAATTTCAGATTTGCAGGAAATTAATAAATATTATCTTCTAGATTCCTGCACAGAGTGGATTACTATGTAAAGTAGCTTCACCGACTCATTTTATCAATCATGTAGGCATATTAAATGAGTTTGCGTCTGTTAATGGGTGTGCAAATCCAGTTTATGAAGATAATGTATGTATACAGAATAGTGGATTTGAAACAATATGTCATTTTCTGGATTTCAAATCAGAAGGTTATAGTTCTAATAAAAAAGATGCCAAACAGCAGTCAGCTAAAAATATGATCATAAAGTAAGGCAAAATTATGAAAAATTGACCCAATTCACTAATTTATATTTCTAGATTAAAAGAGTTGGGCATGTTTGACAAGAAGCTAGATAACAGAAGTAACAATAAAACCCATCCAAGTAAAGAATATACAAATGAAAATTCTTTGAAAAGTGCAATGGAGAAATATACACAAGCAATAAAAAACATAAATATTTCTGAAAGAAAACTTCCAGTACATTATTCAACTATCGTTAATGTAAGGGAATATTCTATAGGCTTTATATAAAATAATTAAAAAGTTCATTATTTAGGAAAATAACCAATATTCAACCTGGCAAGATATAGAAAATTATTTGAATGCAAGAGGATATAGATATGAAATATCACTATTGCAACAAAAACCTATTATGCTTATGTTAAGAATACAGGAAGCAGTTTTATTGGCTACTGGAAATAGTGTTGACGAAATCAAACAAAATTTAGCTTTTAAAATAAGCAAAATGATAGAAATTAATATGAAATTTACTTCTTTTGAAACATCTTAATGGAATAATGTCTTGTTAGCTGTTTAAATACAAGGCAATAGATAATTGACAATGATAATAAACAAACGTATAATAACAGATATGATCAATACATATATCAAATATAATTATTAATTTTAATATGTCTGTTATACAGGATGTCTTTTAAGGTAATAAAAGATTCAGTAGTATTGACTGAACATTTGAATCTACTTTTAATATCTTTTGGTCAGTAAATATTGACAAATTTTCATTGGAAAATAAAGTAAGGAGATATATCTTTGCATTTTATGATTGACAATGCCACATTTACAAATTACAGAAATGCATTTCCTTGACTGACCTATTCGTAAAATGTATAAGGCAACTTGCTAATGTTATTACTTTTTCACGCCTTTTGTTCTCACTTCAATTTACTTTTTGGGCACTTTCCTAAAAATATATTATGTGTAGTATTTATCTGCTTGAATCATTCTTTCTTTCAAAATGTAGGTATAAATTAGAAGTTCCAAAACTTTAGAAAACATCCTTTCATTTAATATTTTTAATATATATTATTTATTTTGTAAGTTGTAGTTTGGTTATAATTCCTAAAGTTTTAGTTATATATATTTATGATACTTCTTTTATGAGAACTTTTTGTATCGCCTCAGCATTATTTGCAATTCCAAATCCTGCTTTTCTAATCTAGCATATCGCATTCATTTCTAAAATTGGGAGTCTTTTATTTTACGAATCACTTATGATTCGGGACGGAACGGAATTAATACACCGCTTATGGCCTTGGAACAAAAGAGAAACTTCATTTTGGTATGGATCCTTGGTAATTTATACTCGATACAAGTCACAGCGCCCTCTACTAACTTTTCTTCCTCCTTTCTATATGGGCTCTTGTATCGAGACGAGTCATATATTTTCCATTTTATTGATGACATCTAATAGACAATTTTAAAATCAAATTTGGAATATTGCAGTCCTCTTATTAACAATTGTATAAAAATATTATTCAATTAGTTTTTGATTTAAATATTTAGTTTATTTTTACTATATGCACTTTTTTTCTATATAGCTTTGTTTTATATTACAATATTAATAGAATTGTATAATTAAATAGGTAAATCAAATTGCTATGGAAGGATAAAGCATGAAACAAGATATATACACATTGCCCAGCTACTATTAAATTAATATAAAGAGGTGAAGAATCTGAAGTAGAATTCACCAAAATACATTTTGGACATGAAAATACCTTAAAACTCTACATCTATTAAAAAAATATATAGAAGCTAAAATACAATTTAATGTGATATCGGATGATTGATATAAGAGGCAATGTAGATATTACTAATGTAAGTAGGATAGATTTAGTGACTAAAAGATTTAGAAAACATGCAAGCAGTTCATAATCTTAAATTCACAGCTATTGGCGATGAAAATGATGCCATAAGTGTTGAAGCATGGGTAAATGAGATAAAAGATACAGGATGTATACTGTTATATAAGCCACAAGATGAATATTTGGACATCTACCCCAATTTGAAAGAAAATGGTACATTTGCAGTTATTAACCAATGTTACTACAATCTCAATGATGTTCATATAACTTAGACCCTTAACGAATAGCCCAGAGAAAATCGATAAAAAGGATGTAACTAGCGTAGGGAACTATCGACTGAAAACAGTCGATAGTCGCAAAACAGTCGAAATAGTCGATAGTCAAAAAAATAGCGACTGAAAATAGTAATTACTATTTTCAGTCAAATGCACGGTTGGACTGTTTTTTTCCATTCGTGATGTCAGACGAAGATGTACGAATTCTTGTCTGTATAAAATATGAGATAGCAAAGGACGGATGTAAAATGCTTGGAGCTGTTAAATGTCTTTATATTCTCCAATGATAGTATAAGCGAGACAGAGATGTATATATATTAATTCCCCTGATAACATAAAAAAATTATATTATCATATAATAAATTCTATTATCACATAATAAATATAATTTTAAAGGAAGTAGGATTACTTTTCTATTGAATGTTCTGTGGATGTGTGAAAAGGAATGGAATAATAACAGCACAAATGTTTTATCCTGTTTCAATATATTAATTGCTATTTTTAAATAACATAGCATAATAAATATAAATAGTACAATACAACTTAAATAAAACCTAAAACTAAAGATTTTCAATACCCATAACTACTAAATAAAATAAAAAATCTATTCCATGATGAACCTAAAAATGATCGTATAATAACTACCAAACCCTTTTTAAATAAAAGTTTTTTATATTAAAATCTTCTGGATCTATGCAATTTCTGAAACCTTTGGAACCTAATTTTAGTTTTAGAAAAAAGATTTTAGGAAAAAAGTTTCGACAAACAAGAGGCTTGGACAAAAATCGTGAAAGTTTATCAAAAAAGTATTACCCATTAAACAGTCCAAAGTATTACCTATTATGCCAGTCAAAAGTGTCTTACTATTTATCATTTACAATTTAATTTTTTGCCCTCGAAAACTAGCGTTCCAAAATGCTGTTATATTAATTTACAATATATAGTTATTCACAAGCAAACTACAAAAAAAAACATAAAACCACATATATTACATATAAATCTATATAAGCATCATTTCGGCGCATTACTTTCAAGGTCGCGGCTGGGACGGAAGGCCAAAATGTTAAAAATCTGTCGAATGAACTAGTAGAACCGAAAATAGTAACTAAAAGTAAACGACTGAAATGGTCGATAGTAAATAGTAATAAAATCAGTGTAACCAAAAATAGCGATTGAAATAATCGATAGTAAAAAGTAGGCAATTACTGAACAGTCGATTGTTTCCAACACTAGATGTAACCATATAACAAAGTAAGTACAAAAAGTGAATATAATCATGACTATGAAAGTAACAACGTATTGTTGTCTGATTCATTTGCAGTTATTGACCATTGTTACCCAAGTAAACGCCCATAGTGGTGGATTAGACCTACAAAGGGGATACCCCGTTAAGAAAATGCGCCTAGAACTCTACCTCATAGGTAGTGTGGAAGAGAGATAATTTAAATATTATAATTTATTATGAATTAAACATTCATAGTAACATTCTATTATTGTCCTTTTTATTTAAATAAATTATGTTTATTGTAATATTGTTGTTTTGTATTTTCCCTAATTTAATAAGTAAATAGTAGAAATTTTGAAAACAATATGTATTAATATTAGTGTATTTAAAAATGATAATAATTGTTATTTTATTAAAATAATATTTAGTCATCGCAGATGTGTCAGTTTCATTTATGAAGTCCAGTTAAATAAAAATCCCAAATGTATTTTAAAGTGGTTGTTGAAATAGTATTAGATAAGGGTACGCTTTTGGCCATAATATTGAATTTATTTTATCAGTGTCATTTTAATACCAAATTGACCTTACAATATTTATATTACAAATAAATCAAGAGTTTTGAAGGTGTCGTTATGCAGATACTAAATATTTCTTATACTTTTGAAATGGATACACAGTTTGAACTTAGAGGTAAATATCATTTCGTTATAACATCAGCATTACTGATTGTATGCCACCCAAACGTATTCTTTCCGTGGCGGTGATGATCAAAGCATCAAAAGAAGGTTATAAAATAAACTTATATATAGGTGCTGACGGTGCAGACTTTCCCTAAACTGGTCCACAAACAAGGAACCATTCAGAGCGTAATCTTGAAATGGACATGCGGCTCCGTCAGACAGACGGATCAGGTGTCGTTCCCTACATATATAGGAATAATTAATCACCGGCAGGCTTTTGTCGGATCTGATATATTGATTGTTTTGACTAAATCGTTGTTCTGACGAAGAAACGTTTGCAGGTCTTGGACAAAAGGTGGATTGTGAATTGAAAATAAATGTGTATTTAAATAAACTATTAAAATAAAATTAGACAACTATCTATCAAACTATCTTCATACCGAAGATCTATCCGTCAAACTATCGACAGAAGGGTGTAAACTTAACCAACTAAAATTTACCCCACCTAGCACCCTATCCCGTACCAGAGCCTCTTGAAAAATGTTCACACTGATATAACTGATCGCATATCTAGGATGAAATATGACCGCCCGCCGCGGGAAACGCAACATATCTCTACTACGAATTTAATTTTAAGTTAACAAAACACTTTTTTTGTATAGCACCTTAAAAGTGGCCACGAAATTTCCCTGCATAATATGAGTACACCAAGCAACGTTTTTACAAAGTAACTATTATGATTTTCACTATTGGCCAAGAGTTATTTCGCACTCCAGAGACTAATAAGAGTAATGGACTTAATGGTGAAAACAATCAGGTCGTCTCGTCCTTACAAAAACTAAAAACAAAAGCCAAGAAAGCTCTCGTGCCCTAAATTTGTGGCTAAGTAATAATAAATGTGAAATAAGTTTAAGAAGGGTGTATTATAAAAAAAGGCACCACATATTCAATGTTTATTCTTGGTAAATCCTACTCGATCTTAATTACGATACGATTCGATATTATCGTTAACACATATTTTACATCATATTTTAAAAAATATATAAAATATATATAATATAATTTAAGATAGAACAGTAAAATTTCTTTCTAATGGAATTGTGACGAAAAAGATAGTATCGTTCACACCAGTGTCAATCCTAGTCTATTTACAATTTTTAAATAAAATTCATTTGTTGAAATAAAGCTATGTTTTTATGTTTACGTAAACCAAAACGAGTGAAATCTCTAGAATTCTGAAAAGATCACGAGGCTATTTTCTTTTGAATTTAGTTACTTTACCAGAACCGAACAATTATTGAGAACAGAAGATGGATCAAAATTGGAATGTCAGCTCTTCCGAGATTGATTAAAGTGCCGCTAACTTGCTCATAATTGGAATTTGGAAAATATAAGAAATTTGAAACCAACGAAACTTTGGAAAACATCTCTAGATTATATACCATCGGAATGTGGGCAAAAGCATAACAGTTCAAAAGCTCTACATATAGTAGAGTTGGATTGACAAATGAAGCTGTGATCAATCCCCACAAAGAGAGAGTTTTTTGGTAAGTTAAATTCCATATGAAACTCAATTTTATTTTTAGGACTTTTATATTATCTTGATTCATTTATCAAATTCTATTATTAAATAAAAGTGAATAATAAATTAAATTAGTAAAATAATATGAATATTATTTAATTATATATATATATTTTAAAGTCTCCTTTTACCAACTATGAGTTTATCTGGACAGTACCTACAGTTTAACGTGGGCTCCGAACCACGGTCCACAGCATTAAAGCCTAGCGACTGGCGAGTGACCAACTTTAGAAATCATCCCAGAAAACATCCGGTCTCATCCAGCCTGGTTACTGGCGTAACTGAGATCATTTTCCTTGTCTATTATTTAATTAAATCAATACAAACTGGTCATACTTTATATTTTGATAAATGAGTTAGTGTATTTAACATTTTTATTCCTAGTACATACATATTTATAAGTACATCTTCGTCTGACATCACGAATGAAAAAAACAGTCGAACGTGCATTTGACATTTTTTCGCTATTTGCTCTTTTTTGACTATCTACTGTTTTCAGTCGACAGTTCCCAATATCCAATCCAAATAGGATAAGAAGATTAAAATTGCGAATGATAAATAGTGAAATACTTTTAACTGTTTTTATGGCAATAATGAGTAATATTTCGATTACTCTCTCGATTTTTGTTAAAACATATTTCCGTTCAATAATAAATAAAGCATTTACTTTATTTAAAAAAGTTCTAATAGTTATTGTGGGATCATTTTTATTTATATCATGATTTTTTTTCTATTATTAGGTATATGTTGTGTTCTCAATATTTTGTGCTTACGTGTTTGGTTTTTAAAAGAACCTTTAATATACCGAAGACTTTTCGGTGGAATTTCATCTGAATCGGAATGCCATCTTCAAGTCTATAGATATTTGTGGGCAGGGAAAAGGTTACCAAGATGAGAAAACGGATTATTTAATGAATTTTTTAAAAAATGGTAATAGTTACCAGAAAAATCTGATATGAGAAAGTTTTCTTTTAATGTGTATATTATATTATTTTATATTATTACATTATAAAAAAACTATGATGTATATCATTTTATTTTATTTATGTATGACACAATACAAACATTTTCCAGAGTTGTATCCTTGGTAACATAGTTATGTAAAAAACTTGATAGTCCTTGAGACTCCAAATAGTTAAGTCTACCCCAATTTATAATATTCTTACATTTTCTTCCAATCTCCTCACGCTCTTGTCGTGTCAACCCATATTCAAAAGTACTACAAAATAATGCTCAATTATTGTAGAAAAACGTATACTCTTTTATACTTTTCTTTTTGCACCAGCTCTTCTTTATTTTGATTAAATTTTGCTTTATACTCTGAGCTAAGTCCAATTCCACAGGTTGCCCAACTAGATAATCCACACATGATATTAAATTCTTCTTTGGTTAACCCCACATTCTAAAAAGTGCTACAACATTAAATCATCAAAATTAAAACTATTCCTATTAACTACCATGAAAAATGACTTTCCAACATAAGATGTCCAACTACACCTATGATGACAACAAAATGTTAACAAACAGCCACAAAGTTTGCCTCTATTTAAATTTAAATTGGTCATGCACCTGATAGCAAAGTCTTAAACAGCAAACATTAGTTAAAATTAAATTACACCACAAACAATACACACCGGTTGCTTCACCACATAAGTGTTTTGTGACTCCAACAATACCATTTGTTTCATTAATTACTGATATGTGATCTAATACCAAGTCTTTAATATCAGCTCGTATTCTATGCATTTTGTTTGTTGTTTTGGCTAGTTTGTTATCCTTTTTGTGTTTTGGAGATGCTCGTTCGATAAGCAAACTTTTACTGTTACTAAATGACTTTGTTACTTCAGCTATCCAACAACTTAATTGGCCTAAATATATAAATACAGCTTCCTAATACAAATAAAAAATTCCCTACAAACCTCTTCCAGCACCAAATTCAATATAACATGTATTATCATTTAATAATTTATAGTTTTCCAGTAAGCCTATTATGGCAGATGCTTGTTTTAAGTGTTTTTTGGTTTTCATCCCATATTCTGATTTTTTAATTTCTGATTCAACAATCTCATTGCTCAGAAGCTTGTTAGATAATTTCACATGATCTAAAAATGAGAAAGATACTAATTATATTTCTACCAAAGTATATTTCACCTTGGTATATTAAATTGACCCTTTCAATTACTGATAATATTTTCTCTTTATTGAATGATGATAACATTTGGTATGATTCGTTAGAATCATTTTCCTGTCCCTTTGATTTGCCTGAGTTAATATCTGTACTTATGTACTGTTCATTATTTTTTTTTCCAGCATTACATATTTTTAAATGTTTTTTTAGATTGCAGGTATAAACAGTGCTTAAACGACAATATACTATTAAATATTCATGAATAATAAAAGGGTAAACTTACTGTTTTCTATCTAAAGGACAGACTATTCGCATTTTGGTATCTTCAGTCTTTTTTTCTGATGGATCCACGGGCATTTGATGTTCTCCACAAAAATCTTCACCTGACTTAACCAACATTTTACAATATCGTTTTTTACGCTGTACAAAATATTTGCATCTATTAGAAATAATAACTGCAGACATACTTCTCTAAAATTAATATAAAATAATATAAATTTGGTCAAGTAAAAATTAGGCTACTTCAAATATCTACTTCCCTAACCTTAAAAAATATTGTCAGAAGTATATAATAGACATTAACTTCTCCAACGTTTTTTTTGTAAAAAAAGTATGCGAAATATTGAAACAGAAAGGTGTTTCACCGATTAATAATTACTAGCTTATATCGAAAGCTGACAAAAATGGCAGTAACATTAAGATACATTTATAAACTTTCAAATTATGTAAATATTACTAAACCTTTCACACACATTCAACAAAAGTTTTTATCTAACCAATGCGAACAGGTGAATATAATTAAAGAGATATTTTGTAATTCTTTTGTGCTTTGAAGAGTATATTTATTCTTTTCTTAATTTATAAAAGAATATTTTTACCCTTGGTATGTTTCAGTATTTTCGAATAGTGCAAACACACTATAGACCAGTAGATACAAAAAAAGAGTCAAGAGGTGTAGCAGACTATAGAGATTCGATGACAGATGTAATAACAACAGTTAATATTTGTAAAATATATGATTCAAGTCATTTACGGTAAATTAAAAGAGTGGAGGTTCATTGAACAACATTTATTTAAAAATATATCTTTAATTAGATATACAAAAGAAACCGACAGTAGAATAAATGCTGCCCATTCACAGGGATCATCTGAAGGTCGTCCAGCAGCTGACAAACTACAAAAGGTTTATAATAGTTTAGCAGATAGTTTACCCAACCTTTTTACACAGCCTATGGATTATTCATTATACCATGAAAAAATTATTTTTGAGGATCACATTAGGAACATTAAAACAGAGTATGTATTGATAAATATGATACTTTAATTACATATATATTTTGTTTTAGTGGTCTAATGAATTATGTGAAACAAGTAGCATTATTAAGAACTGTAGGACATATTAAATTTGCTTATGTCAAATTTGAAGTACTGAAAATAACTCAACATCCCGAAGAAGGTACTGTAAAAGTTAGATGGAGAATAAGGGGTATTTCAGCCTTAAAAATTATGTTTCAATTCTGGAGGTACAAATTATGGGAATGGAAACAATTATTTGAAAAGAGTGATAGGTATGTTGTATGAATATATGACAATATTTAAAGTATTTTATAAATATGTGTTTGTAGTTGGTATGATGGATTTTCAACTTTCTATGTAAACTCAGATGGTTTAATTGTAAAACATGTGGCAGATAAAGTGGGTTAATTCAGAGTGTTATTAATTATTGAACCAAGAGTATGCTTTTTTTTAGATGATGCCAGATTCTGATAGAGTAGCAACTACAGGACCTTCAAATTTAGACACTGCCAAATTGGCTTATATCATCGGCATTATTCCAGAATGTTCAGAATATGGATTATTTATATAGGCTAATTAGGCGTTGAATTTTACATTTTGAAATATTTGACAGCAGGTATATCAGGAGACCTTCACATATTTTACCTAGAAGTACTGCAAAGAAAATATGCTGTTATTTTTGAAAAAGTGTATTTATATATTGTAGATGAATTTTAAAATTGTTTTGTGATTTTGTCATTTAATTTATGCTAAAAACAGTTTACCACACTTATAAATGTTTAATAAAATTATGCTTCTTGTTACATTTATTGTTTTTTAATACATTTTTGAACACTATATTCAAGACCTGCTCCTGAGATAGTATATATATATATATATATATATATATATATATATATATATATATTATATAGTTGGAATCTTGAATATATCTGGAGATGTTTGAAGATTTTGAATTAAACCTACAATATTTTACATACATTACAAAACTATTTAAATTCTGAAGCAGTTTTACCTTCTTTACGCAGTAATATTTTCTCTAGACAGTGTATCGGGGATTCAAAACATATGCATAAAATAAAGGCTAGACCGAAAGTAAGTCCTAAATGTCCCAAGAGTCGACAAGTCTGAAGAATATATAGTAAATAATGAACATTATAAGAGAGATTGTATATTACCAAGTCGAATTTCGTTAATGTTAATTCCTGTTTTATTGTACCTTTATGATATATTTCTATTATTCCGTTGGTTAAATAGGCACAATATGTTAACCTACTTAAGGGGACAAAAGCCTTCCAACTTAAAAATTTGTTAATAAAAGCTAAAATAGTTAGAACTTCCTTTAATTGGTAATAAACATTTTATTATTGCTATTTTTAACTTACGTGAGTTTTCAGTAACGCACACTGTGATAACCCAGCTAATGAAAAGGTTCCAAGCAATTCTGTGACATCCGGTATAAATGCTTGACTCAATCTTGTCAAATTCGTAATTTTTTTGATAAAAGACAATGATGGAAAACATACTGGCAGTTCCCAATATCGTTGTTATTATCCATCCAAGAATCCGTATATTTGTAGAAATCTTGTTCCTGTAACAATCATTATTAATCTTAAAATATTGTCTGGACTTATCTATTCATACCCGTTGATTTGTAGGCGATGTATAACATAGCCAAGAAGAATGCCACAAAAATATGAAATAGCTCTTATGTGGGTTTTAATGTACGTGGAGTTAAAATAAACGTTTGTGGAAATATCTTCTATTTCACTAAAACACCAAGTAGTTGTAAACGGTTGAAAATATGGAATTGTGTTAATTACGAAGGGAAAACAAGTAAAGTAGGGTCCAAATTGTTTTTTATGGTAAAGTATGAAGGTAGCAGCATCAAGGTTAATATTAATATAGTAAAAAGAGCTTTGCCCCAAATTTTCCACTTCCATATGGATAATATAATCAATGGTGCAATAATAAACAACTGATAATCAACTGCAAGGTACCACGCTTGAAATATGCACTAAAACATCACAATATAGGTAACTTTTTTAAACTTTTCTTTGTTTGCTTACCAAATAGTCTGTGTTTACGTAGTTATTAATATACAGCAAGTTCGTCCACCAGGATTTCAAGCATCGTTCAGTTTCAACTTCAACGGTTTGTCGCCATAGAGGTCCTGAACCGATTTTTGGAAACCAGGTCATATAGAAACCTATCACCGTCAGGTAAGCGGGCGTCAAACTTAAATGGTAAACGGCAGTAATGTTAAGATTGAAATAAAAAACACTGTTTGTTACTTACCGTATATATCTAGCCAGATAAATAAACCAAATATTTAATTGTCCATGTCTCTTTTGCAATTCAATCAACATTAAATAGCATGTTAGGAATCCACTGATCAACAAGAAACTATCGACCAATAATGGATTGTTCAGGAATATACTATTTTGAAGTTGATAAGAATTCTGCAATCAAATGTTTCAATATATCTTATGAATCAGATAATTGGTAAATAACACGGTTTCCATGATTTATCTTTGTCCAATTCTTATAATACTTCTTATAATACTAGAATTTTGATTTATTGTCGGGGCCATTGTGGGTTCCCGTTCTTAAGTGAATGTCAGACCGGTCATTTTATAAGCTGATTTTTTTACAGTACAGTTACAAGTCAAGAGTTGATCGCAGTGGCTTTGGGAAATAAGGGATAGCAAATATCAAACAAAACAACAGATATGTATGATAATTCAACTGTCAAAAGCTTTGTATGATAGAAAAGCTTCACCAGAGACCTTAAAGTTTATCCAATTGTAATCACAATTATGTGGTTATATTAAATCTTAATTTTACATATTTTATTTCAGCTGTTTCAAGATGATTTCCATGCAAACAAGCAATTTTGACGAATCAATTTAAGATAACTGGCTGCAACTAACTTTGAGTAATTAGTCGATGTTTTCTTATGTAGTTGATCCTTAATGTATGAACATTCTATACGGTATATCCCCTATAAAACGTAGATTTAAAGTACTTATCTTGCGGACCTGATAGATCTAATTTCTTTAACGTGTTATATCATGTATTATTATTACTTTAATTGATTATTTTTTTTTATTATAACGTTTATTATATTTCTGTATTGAAATTATTAATAATACGTCATCTATTGTTATCTTCAAATACTTACATAGAATTTTTTTTGTTAGAAACGTCAAATTATTTCATTAAATTCACACGGATCAGATTTGGTTTCATCCGGAATACGTATATATAGTGTATTCAAAACAGCAGTGAAACTACGTCATATGTGTGTTGTTATCCATAATACTTATTCATTTTGACGTATAGGACGGATGAAATGATTTTAGTTACATAAAGCACACGTCATAGAAAAAATAGAAATGTCACGGTATAGGCGACCTTGGGGAAATGTTTTGTTTAGTTCAATCAACGGTAGCGCTGCGATCGCAAATTGTGATTGGCTAGTTTAAATTCTTGGTGCCGCCACTAACGTGATTGGTCGATCAAATTGTGTGAAGTCAGCGTTTTCTATGGGCGTCCATTTTAAAGTTTGTTGTCTGAAGGTTTTGGGTTTTGTTTAGATCAAGAAATCTTCGTTTTACGTTGTGCATATTTTCTGTTTTACATTAATTGTTATGGAGTAATAATATAAAAATTGATGACAATGCGTCAGTGTAGTAAAAGATGTAGTGTACCGGGGTAAAAATCTACTACGGAAATTAGACAACGTTTCCCAAAGAATGATCTCGCTCCTTTCCAAAAATGGGTTGATCAAGTAAATAGTAGTAAGTTACCTGGATAAACCACAATGCAAATATATCAGCGTCATGTTGTCTGTCACGGATATTTTAGTGAAAAATTTAGAATTACCCTTCCTTCACGAACAGGTATTAGGGTAAATGCATATCCAACATTGTTTTTATCAGGTACATATAAATTATCTATTTACTACATGTCTGTTTATGTATTGTTTGTTTACAGAAAATTAAAACCTAGTTATGAAGATGTTAGTAGTAATAAAATTCAATTAATCTACCAAGTTCGTATGCAGTCAGTGTGATGTATCTACATAAAGAAGTCTAACAAGAAGCTAATAATTAAGATAACTGGATAATTATTAGTAATAAATACTACTTTTAATTGTTAAATATCCCTAAAATATTTGCAATACTTTAACTTTTTAGATCAATCAGGGTTCAATAATTTTATAGTAGAGCTATTGTATATTTAAATTTGATTGCCTTGTTAAGAAAATATTTGTTACGGAGCCATTAATTAAACATTTAATTGCTACTTTTAGGGGATTTATTACCTTAAAGAAATCTATTTTGTCTAAATTTACAAATAACTACATTTGTTTAACAAATTGTAACCAAGATTGCTTAAAGAATTTTGTTGGATCTATTAGAGGTCATGGAGGTAGAAACAGCATCCTTCACCTAGCATATTAGAGAAATCTTTAAAAGGGCACATCATCATTTCAATTTTTTCACATCATTCTCCCGGAGAAAATTGTGAAGAAGATGTACATGTTAGATAACTTATATTTTTTTAACGGGATATCTAGTACCATTTGAGGTTGTTAAATCACCAATTGAGTCTATATTTTCAGTTCCAGAGAACTTTGCTCTGAAAAAAACAAGAGCCTAATATTATTATATTAGTATTTTAGTCTTATTTCAGGCTATTTAACAAAACTTCTGAAAAAGAGACAACCTGCAATATTTGTCTATATTCTATATTAAGTAGTTCCACAGATTAATTACTCTAAAATCTAAATATCTTTAAAAAAACACATAAATTTTTACTGTTTCAACTGTCCAAACAATAATGTTTTCAAGACCAAATTTTAAAAGTGATTATGAGGTGTGATTGTATTTTTGGTTTAATGAAGTTAACGCAATATCAACAGGGAAGGATTTAAAGTTTACCGTCAATATATCAAGAAGAGTTATAACTCTAATAGATCCCATAAAATTGATGGAACTAAACAAATATGGGAAGGCGTTATAGAAGAATTATAGATATTTTAATTTTGCCTAGAATGGGGTTCATAATTGTTTTTTTTTGCTTTTTGTTTATATATATATATATATATATATATATATATATATATATATATTTATATTATTTATACTTATGTATATTTGTATAGGATTTTATTTTAATAAATTAATTTTAAAAATTAAATTTGATTTTCGTTTAAATACTATTGGCCAATAAATGTGACGTCACAAAGTAATCAGGCGAATTGGCAGACCAATCAAAGCAAAGTATTTTCCTTACAGGTTTCTACATAACAATTTTAATCTAACCAATCAAATTCACGTTGTCAGCGCCGCCAATGATTGAACTAAGCAAAATTTTGCCCCACTGCTTACCATTGGAGTTGCACACCCCTGGCACACGTATGCATATCGGGTGAATCAAGGTCAAATTTTTAGTTTTGCTATTGCTAAATAGGTGGTGCTCCACAAAACTAGTTTATAGCAATTATTAATTTGTACGTGACAGATAAAATGTTTCTTATGATCAAAAATAATATTATAGCATAAACTTTAAAATAAGAAATGCGAAGGGCATATCCTCACAATCCTCACAAGACATGATAATAAGCGTCACATTGGAAAGGTCTCATGTAGAATAAGCTTCGGCTGCAATAAATTGATTCCTTCCTTTAGTCTTAATCATCTTAGATTTGTTTGTTAAAGCATATGTCTGTGCTGTTTTAAGGGTAAAGTATTAACTGGTTTCAAAAGTTTAATAACATTGTATTTGATGTTGAAGATAAAGAACATGATGAAATGAATAATGGAAACGTGCAAAGATGTGGAATAGGAAACTTAAACTGAAAGAAGCAGCCATAGCACATTGAAAATATCGAAAAAATATGGTTGTAGGTGCAGAAAGAAGAAAGAAAATATAAAATTTTAGATTTATTCATGGATAGCTTTAAAAAATAATTGAATTGAGAAACGTTGGTACAATATATATAAACAATAGCAATGGTCTTTTTTGGATGTTTTTCAGTTTATGCAACTGACGCAGAAATCTGCAGTAACAGTTTCATTTAGTTTTAGCAGCGTGTATTACAGTACACCCTGCTGATATCTCACCAAATACACAGGAAAGTTTATGGCCATGGATATTCCGTTATTATGTTGATATGTATGGCCCTCCAATACTACCCCATACATTTTTGCGCTTGGGATTGTCATAGTGGATCCATTTTTCACCGCTAGTCCAGAATATGCCACAGAAAACTCTTCTTTTTTGCTTGGCAAGCAATGAAGTCAAGATGTTGAAACGGTTTCATATTTTCACTCAATTCGTGTAGTAGCCATTTTCTTTCTGAATGTTGTTTGAGGGTCCTTTAATTCTGTTGGTTCTTCAAACCGTTCATTGATATAAAAATCACGACTCATAAATGGTTTAAACCAAAACCGATCAAAAATGGTGATCTGTAAGTGCTTAAAATTGATGCGAAAAGTTGATAGTTCGTAATGCGCCACGCCACTCTGATTCTATCACATACAGAGCATTATCTTGCGACCAAAACGATTTGGTCTTGCAATCAATCGACGGGCTTAGCCAGGTAATAGCCAGATATTTTGCTCTTAGGGATTTCAAAATAAATCCACTCTTCATGACTCGTAACTATTCGTTGCAGAAATGACTTCCGATCATACCTTTGAAGCAGCATTTCAGAGATTCCCATCTTTCGTTTTTCGGATTTGAGTTTGGTTTGGGTCTTCATCCAATAACTCTTATAGTTTCGCATTTTAAAACTTTTTCGGTCTATCAAAACGTTCTTTGATTTGCACTTCGAAATAACCACTTTTAAATTTTCAAAACTACGCCTCACATTTTTTTAACATTAGAGCAAGTAGACCTTAAGATTCTATCAGAAAATGATGGCTATCAGCGGTTTTATTCTTCTGATTAAATAATAAAAGTAATGCAAATGCCCATTTTCTGACACGCAACTTAACATTTTCAAAGGGGTATAAATCTATGACGGCGTTAGTTTGTCAAAAATAACATGTGTAGCTTTGAAGCTTGATGTCAGTAGAATGAAATTACATATGTGTCAAATTATAACATTCCACACTTAAGCCTAGCGACATCTGTTAGGAAAACCGGTAAAGATTTTCCGGTACACCTGGTATAATTAAAGCAATGTTTTATAGAAAACTGTAGAGACCGTTTGTTATTTCAATAATATAAGTTAAACTGAAAGCAATATGTAATGCGACCGCAAAAACATTGGTTCTTATTTATTATTTTTAACTAAAATGAATAATATTTTGTAGTGCATCTGTGAACATTACTGAAAAAACTCTAATAAAAATAAATACTTTATCCTTACCTGTTGAAAAAACTCTATATTAGACACAGGACCGCTGAAAACAAAAATTAAAGAATGCCCCGCAATAATAAGCACCATGGTCAATAGTTTGATGCCACAAATGCATTCCAAGTTTAGTTCACTCGGTTTTGTATGCAGCAACTTCATGACTGTATGGACCACTGAAAATGAGATAACAATCTCATATTTTGTAGATACATTTTGTCTCCTGATCGTGTCCACGTTGTATATCACTTTTTTCAATCTTCGTTTTAAGTGAATGACATGAAGAACTGTACATAATGTTATAAGTGTTACGAAGAAGGCTATGATGGATCTAAAATTTAATGCTGCAAAGTTTCAAGGCACATGCGCTAGTCATATATGGAGAAACTCATAATATTATCTATAGGGGTTTTCAATAGACAATAAAAAAATATCGTTTTGTCCGCTGTTGCAAGAAGTAAAATTTATGAATTTTAATTTCTCTTAGATGAAGTACATAGAAAACGTATAGAAATAATGAAATAAAGTCATGAATATGAGGATCAAATGGTGCTTTGTCACATCCCAATTATTGGTTTTGAGTTCGACAATTTCAATGTGGCGATATTGATGTCAATGATAAAGAACTAAATGAAAACTCTTATTTTTGTAGAGAAGTCTCAAAACCATCGAATTAAACTGTTTAACTGTACACTGAAAACGTGTTTTCGAATCGTTTCAACATATAAAATGGTGATGGAAAGGGGATCTGCTACGACAATTCCAAGTGCAAAAAGCTGCGGGTTAATTTAGGTCGGACCAGCAAGATGTAGTCTATTATGAGTTAGTAAAACCGAATGAAACTGTTACTGCAGATGTCTACCGACGCCAATTGAACAAATTGAACGAAGTATTGTTTCAAAAAATACCAGCAATAACGAAAAACAGAGGCAATATCACCTTTTACACGACAGCGCAAGGCCACCTGTTACAGAAGTGGTGAAAAAGCAGCTCGGATGATAAGTTCCCTCGGATTCAGGGTATTCTCCAAACATAGCGTCTTTTGATTTTTATTTGTCCAGATTGATGTCGTATAGTTTGGTTAGTACCCGGTTTTGAAATGCTGAAGGAATGCTAAAATGAAGGATGATTGGATTTTTACCAAATCAACATCGTTCTGTCGATAAAATAATTTATTCAAAAAAGTTGTAGAAAATGATCAATTTAATGTATAAATTTTACTCAATAAATGCCTTTTTAAAGACAATAAACATTTTTACATTGTTATTTATTGTTACTAATTATTTTATACACTTGAAACTGAAAGGTAATCTAAGTAAAACTGATAATATAAATTTATATTATTCAAGTTTCTCCATTTGTGGCCGGTACATTATAAAAAATAAGTTCTTACCCATAAATTATATCTCCTGTTGATATTTTATCACTTTTATGATAATAACAACTTTTTTCATTAATGACAACATCAGCTTGATGAGATAGAATTGTAGATAACACATTGTTTATGTCTTGTCGAGAACAACTCGCAGGAAAACAAAGTCCCCAATGAACTTTATCTTTAAACTTGTTCCTTTCTTTCTGAAAACAATGTTCCATCCTGAATCTATAGTAGGTGGCCAAATTATTAGGGACACTAGTATTTATGTAATCTGCAGAGTATTTTATTTGTTTGACTAAATGATGTTGTTTTTAAAGAGTTATTTTATCTTAAATAGGTACTGGTAACATTATTTTTGTGAGGTGGTGTGGAACATATAGTCCATCCAAAGTTTTTTTGTACATACGCCATCAAGATGTTTAGTGCATTGCCTGCCGCAATTTGTAAATTCGTTTTAGAATAAGATAATATTTTCCTTCTCATTTTATTCTAATTAAAAAGAGACACAATGCTGTCTGAAAAAGTTTGAACGTCTAAACGAATTAGTCCGCCAAAGTCGTCCGGTTGTCAAACGTATGCAAAATTCTTCAAAAGAACGATAATAAGAGGTTATAAACCGGCAAACGTTATTTTAATGATTTGCTTGTTTTGATAAATTTCAAGTCGCTGCTTATTATTACTCTGAATAAAAATTCGGAAGCTAAATAGAAAGATTACGTCTCTAATTAGTTACTTTGAACAGGAATGAGATAATGGAGGACTCTCTTGCCAGTAAAATTCGTTAGAGAGGTAAGCACTTTTACTGTTCAATATAAATTTGCTGCGATTTTTATTGAAAATAGTTTTTTGCGTGTTGCAGCTGCACTGAATATTAATTAATTTATTTATTTATTTAAACCCGTCAGCCTCTTGGGCTATTTAGGGTGAATTACAATACATTATATGAACACTAATAGCTTAAAATACTACACAGTAGATTATAAACAGTAGAATATATATTGAGTCGCGATGGTAACATAAGTTTGTTTAACAGCATTGGCAAAATTCATTTGAGTATTCCCGAAATGCTGTTTAGCTAATTTCCTAGCCACGAAGTATGACAGCATTTCATGAGTTTTAACTTTCTGTATTAAAAGTTCCTCCTTGAATACAAGGCATCCCCTGTATCTTGGGGAGTGCTCCTGTCCGCAGTTAACACAGTGGGGCGGAGGGGAGCATTCTACTTCTCCATGTGTGTCCCACAAGAGGGACAGGTAGGAGCATATGCACAATTCATGAACATGTAACCGAATCTCTGGCATTGAAAACACCTCATGGGGTTTGGGATATATTGTCTGACTTTCAGACTTAGGTAACCTGCCTTGATTTTTTCAGGGATGTAATGCTTTCTAAATATTAGGACGTAGCTATTGGTTGCAACGATCTCTCCATTTTTCTCCGAGACGATGCGCTTTACCGATGTTACTCGCTGTGATGCTAAATTCTCCAGTATCTCCTCGTCTGTACATACAGATAGCTCCCTGCTCGATATAACTCCTTTGCATAAATTTAGTGTATTATGTGGGGCAACTGTTATCTGTATACTGTGAAATTTCTTTATTTTCAGCACTCTCTCTGACTGTCGAAAATTTGACACTGCAACTAGTATTGTACCATTTCTAAGTTTTTTAAATGACTGTACTTCTCCCACCGCTGACAGTAATTCTTTATGTATAATAAATGGTGATAAACTTGTCAGTAGATCACCCTCGGATGATATGATAAAATATTTGTCGTATTCATCTTGCGTATGCCTATTCTGTAATTCATTCTCTTTCCTGGGCCTCTTTAGACCATTATTTTGGGTGCCAGTAGTTATTACCTGCATCCCACCTGCACCCACGGCCTCGACCAGTACTGGGGTTCCGAATCCCTGCACCGTAATTTTGTTCTCCAAATTATGTAAATCCATAGTTTATGAGAAAGACATAGAACACATAGGGGACGCTACTAGACGGCACACAACTGCCCTCCCAACTGGAATGCTAATGGAATCCAGCAACATCACACTACCCTACAATTATTCCTAGATGTGCAAAAAACTGATATTTGCCTAATATCAGATACCCATTAAAAAAGGAATACTTTATAAAATTTAGAGCATATACATTTTATCATACCATACATCCAGCTAACACCGCAAGAGGAGGAAGTGAAATAATAATTAGAAAAAACATTTCCCACCATCAGGAACCCGGGCTCAGTACAGCATAAAATCAGGTAACTATTAAACAGCAGTAACTATTAAATCAAGCAGATACAAGGTTACAATAGTCGAAATTTACTGGAAAACCAACTTATTGGCCGATTGATCAAGAGAAAACCTCAGACCTGTTAGATTTCTTCATAATAAGACTGGGGAAGGATTTGCTGAAGAATTGAACAAACCAATTCAACTAAATGTACCCCTCAAAACAACTGAAGATAAAAATAGTTTAAACAATATAACCCAAAGTATAAAAAGAGAAATACTGGAAATTAAAAACAAAACCATAAATGACTATCTGAGAAATTTAACAGATGATAAAGAAACTGATTACTCACTCTGAAAAGCCACAAAATATCTAAATCGCTCATGTTTACACAGTCCACCTAGAAGAGACCTATGTGGGAATTGGACACGTGACAATCGCCAAAAAGCAGAAGCATTTGCTGAAGATCTAGAGAAAACTTTCAAATCAAACGAAATTAATATTAAATATAATTTGCCGGACATAGAAGCTGAACATTCGATGATTGAATTAGTCGCGCCGAAAGAGTTAACCAAATTTACTAAAACTGACATTAACCCCAGGAAATCACCAGGCTACTATTAACAGGAGAATTACTGTAAAAACTACCAAGAAAGGGAATTATAAAACTCACCAACGCGATCAATATAGTATTTAGATTAAAACATGTCCCAGACATTTGGAAGATGGCGGAAATTATAATGATCCCAAAACCTGGGAAGTCACCAAACGAAATAAAAGCCTGTAGACCTATATCACTGCTGCCAGTAATATTTAAGGTTTTTGAAAAACTCCTGTTGAAAAGAATAAAACCGATCATAGAGAGGAAAAACCTAATACCAACACACCAGTTAGGGTTTATTAACAAGTACTCAACAATTGATCAGGCCCACAGAATAACAGATGTTATTGAAAAAGCCTACGAAAGTAAAAAAGTATGCTCAGCTGTATTTTTAGATGTAGTACAAGCCTTCGATAAGGTTTGGCATGAAGGCCTTGTTCCAAATGAAAGATGAAATGCTACCAAAACAACACACCGAACTATTAAAATCATACATTACAACCAGAATGTTTAGAATCAAACAAGAAGAAGCTTAATCTACAATAAAAGAAGCTAAAGCAAGTGTACCACAAGGAAGTGTACTGGGACCAATGCTTTAACTACACTTGTGATACAAACCACTTTATCTACTCTACACTTGTGACCACAAACGGAAAATATTACGATGGCTACATTTGCTGATAATACTGCGATTATAGCTGTCGGAGACAATAGTGAAGAAGCCTCACGAAAATTACAACAGGCAAGTGACAATATAAATAATTGGACACAAGCTTGGAAAATAAGAATTAATGAAAGTAAATCTGTACATGTGCAGTTCACCTATAAACAGATCGTACAAGCACCCATAACATTAAATAATACTATCATTCCATATAGCAACAACGCTAAATATCTCGAAATGAATCTCGATGCAAAACTTCGCTGGAAGTAACATATAAAGAAGAAAAGAAAAGAATCGAAAATGTACTGGCTAATTGGAAGAAAATCACAATTATCACTATATATTAAATTGCTATTATATAAGCAAATACTGAAACCTATATGGACATACGGAGTTCAATTATGGGGATGTTCTGCAAAGAGTAACATAAATAAAATACTAATTTTTCAGAACAAAGTCCTGACAGGTATTGTGGGTCAAACAAAAAAATTGTGGGTCATTAGCACTCAAATACTATAGGACTGATTATCTACATCGAGACCTTCAGGTACCTACAGTCAGTCAAGAAATCAAGAGACTTGCAAGGGGGCATGAGGAAAGACTCCATTCTCAAACGAATAATGAAATATTGCAACTATTGGATACCACCAGAACAGGACAGAGACTCAAAAGAATCAAACCATCTGATCTTGTGTAGTGATTTTCACTAGTGACACGTATAAACATTATTTCACCAGAGACTGAGATAGGGCCGATGGGTCCTCCTCGTTATATACCTAGATTTAAGTTATCATAAAAACAAACTGTAGGTTAGACGGAAACGACTAGTAACAATATATTAATTAAATAATAATAAAAATAATTTCAAAGTAAACTGTTAGTCTAAAAATATCGAATAGGTCTAATGGAATTTCCAGATACTGCTTTTATAATAATACAATTTATAAAAGCATATAATAAAATGAAGGGAGAATTATTTCAATTTATGTATCTGGATGAGACCTAAATATTTCAGAATCGGGCCTATTTGCCCAATGGTCACTGATGGCAAAACGATAATAAAAATAGTATTATGACAACAAAAGTTGATGGAAAAAGGTAAACGTTGGAACAACAATTGACTAGGTTTTATTAGTAATTTATTCAACATTTATTAATAATTCATTGCAGATATATTGTACTTCATGCTGGAAATAGGAATGGTTAATAACAGCTTCGATTTGGATGAACTCGATCACATACATTGAAGAAGAAATTGACAAATGATGGAATTGTGAATAAATGTTATTCACTTTAGTGAAACTTTCTGAATATGGAATTATGATTCAATGCTGACAATACCAAGACAAAGTGATGAAAGTGAAAACAACTGAAGGCGACTATATAATATAATTATTATATGATAACTGTAGGAAATTTCACTGTAGGGTGTAAAAGATTTATGTGCATAGATATATGAGTAATTGTTCAGAATATACATGAGCATTTGGTTAAAATGTATCAGGAGCGAAAGAATAGTAACTGTTTTGCAGATTGGCAAATGCATTAAGGATAATGCAGTGATTAAATCTAGTTTTTTCAAGAAATATGCATACAGGTATTAACAGAACAAACGAAGGAGAAATAAAGTGATATCAAAATGTCTTTATAAGGAAACACTGTACCGAAGGACATAAGAACTAAGTTTAAAGGTAAGTATGCTCTCTAACTAAAGTAAAATAGTTACTTGGATATATAAATGTTAATTAGGTGGATTAGGCCTTCAGGGGATACAACTACATAAAAAAACGCTAACTCATAGGTGATATGGAAAATAGTTCAATGTAAATATAATCAAACAGAACCCCAATCTATAAACTATTATAACTGTGTACTTTTTTGTAATTTTAAGTCCTACGACAATATATGCATTAGATATTCTATAATGTTAGAATAAGTTATAATTGGTAACAGTATTTTTGTTTATTTTACTTAGATTAAAATTTTGTTGTATGCCAAAGCCAAACTGAACTAAAACTCAGTGTTGATACGGTAACATTGTGACATTCTAAAGTTACAAATTTAGGTGACGTATGTACAAAATAACTTTGGATAGACGATAGTATACGCACGTCGTTTGTCACTTGTGTAAATTGTGTGTTCTTTCCATTCAGTCATTGTCAGTTAAAATGCTCGCTTTGCAGTAATGTTGTTGTATTGTTTATTTATTAACATTACTTTTAACTAATCTGTGTCAAAACAATCAGAAGATAAGTAATGCTTCGTGTAATAACACTTTTGCTATGTTTTGTTTACGAATTTATATTTTATTAATGATTCGATACGATTACTTCAAATTTTTAACTTTTCAGGATGGGTAACGTCTCCAAGAAAATGAAGAGAGATACAAACGTTGTTACTGTTAAATATATGATATATGTCAATATAAGAGCCATTGTAGAAAAGAAGATCAACTAGTAGACGGCGCTGTAATTTGTATCGAGGCTGTTCAAAAATGGATAAAGACCAACGATGTAAATAAAGTTCTCTTTTGTTCCAAAAGTCATAACTGTTGTTATTAATTCCGTCCCGTCCCGAATCGTTGAATGACGATGACAACTACATTTTTGTGAAAGATTCGACACTGTATTACAAAGCCAGAAGTGTTACTGCATATTTGGCGGAAATCACTGTTTTGCATTGGCCATAGAAATTCACCAGAGATAGAAATAGACCGTAGAAAACATATTGGAACTCAGCAAACAGGCAAATGCAAAAAAGTGATTACCATCAAGCATCAGTTAATTGAAATTCTCATTAGAGAATAGTACCACAACTCTAAAAGTCCAGGAAGATGCGAAAACATGTAGTTAGAGCATGCCCTGGCGTATAGAAGCTCATATTGTAACATAACGTCATGCTAGACAAAAAGCAAAACATATTAGAACCAAAATAAAACAACTATACTGGTTAGTCGGAAGATACTCTCAACTTGATCTAAAATCAAAGAGGTTGATCTATAATACAATTATAAAGCCAATTTGGACCTATGGGGTGCAAATATGGGGTTGCACTAAAAATTAAAATCAACTAGTCATCCAACGCTGTCAAAACAAAACTCTTCGATTAATTACCATTGCCTGTCGCTACGTAACCAACGAAGAACTGCACGATGACCTGGAAATCAAATGGATTTGCGAAGTTATCCGAGATTTCGCCCTGAAATACGAAAGAATTACTAAATCTAGATTACTAAATCATACTAACGTGGAAGCAATACAACTACAGGACAACGCGCAGGATATCAGAAGATTGAATGGTTCACTTCAACCATACGAACTTATATAAAGTGTATACCTTTAGTGTAAACTATAGCTTAAATTATTATAATTTTATAATTGAGGAATACATAATGATGTATTTATCGCGCACTCGTCTTGCTTGTGAATTAATCCAAGTACAAATGAAATTTAGTAAAAATTAATTTATAATTAAGATTTTACTAAGCTTAACTAATAAAGACGTTATAAAAAAAATACGAAATATTAAAATTAATTCTATTAATTTTTAATAATATTAAAATTATTAGAACAAAAATTAGAAAGCTGTTTTGTATATTTTTTTGTAGTTGTTATGTACTCAATAGATTACAGATACAAATAAAAAATAGATAAGGGACCCCCAACTAGTCATTTGTTACAGAAATCCAATTAAACTAAAAAATTATTTGCGATATTGTCGCTAATAATTTGGCCGTTCCACTGTATATTATTGGAATATCGAATGCGTTGGTTCTTATACTTACTGGGGTGTTAATCGGATCCATGATATTTATTTCATACTTAAAATTTAAGTCTGCCAAACAATATTGTCCGAGTATCATTCCATTCTCGTATTGATATTTTAAATCGACGCAATCATCAAATTTTCCTAACCGATAGTAATCTTTATGCAATGATTCTAAGGATGTCGTTAAAGTAGCTTCGAAAACGTAAAATTCCGATATTTTTTCGGTCAGTAATGAGTGCTGAATAAGATTAAGATCCCTCGAACAACTTTTATTTACAATTTTTGTTAAAATTGAACTGTTTATTACAGATCCTACACTGTTATAGTTTGCTAAAAATGTGTTTGGCTAAATTACTTACGGTGTACTATTTGTGTACTTACTGTTTAAAGAAGACCGAGTCATGGCGAAAGATAGCACTATGAAAGCCCAAAACAACAGAAACATCGCTAATATGCGACAGTACTGCGACTATTTTCTCGAATCTATTGAATCAGCAGAAACATTTTTAAAATATATAAACATATCGGGTGGAAAATATAACGGAAGTGGGAGAAACATATAACAGGTCAATTGAAAAGTCCTCGGTCCGTTAAATAGTAAAACACATTTTTTTGGCAAAATCAGTTTTTTTTTTATTCAACATAATTCCCTTCAACGGTGATACACTGATTACAACGACCCTCCAACTTTTCGATAGTACGATTTGTCCTTTGCTTCAAAATAGCCCTCAGTTTCGGCTATCGCCTCTTCATTCGACAAAAATTTCTTCCCAGTGAGCATTATTTTGAGATCTGAGAACAGGAAATAGTCTCTGAGGACGAGATCTGGAGAATAGGGTGAATGAGGAAGCAATTCGAAGAATACTTGCTCTTGATGGGCCTTCTTTTTTCAAGGTAGTCAATAAAAATTATTCCATGCGCACCCCAAAATACAGACGTCATAACCTTGCCAGCCGATTGTTGAGTTTTCCCACACTTTGAAGCGGGTTCATCGTATGCAGTCCACTCGGATGACTGTCGATTGGACTTCGAAGTGAAATGATGTAGCCATGTTTCATCCATTGTTACATATCGACGCAAAAACTTGGGTTTATTACGCTTGATCATCTTCAAACACTGCTCCGAATCATCAACTATATATTCGTCAATCATATGATGTACACGTCCTGATGATATCTTTATCAATTTCTATTTCATTCAATGTCAATTTACGGTCATTCAAAATCATTTTGTGGATTTTTTAATGTTCTCGTCGGTAACAATCTCTTTTGGGCGTCCACTGCGCTCACCGTCTTTGGTGCTCATTTCACCACGTCTAAACTTAGCATACCAATCCTTGATGGTTGATTTTCCTGGGGCAGTGTCCGGAAACTTGGCGTTAAACCAATTTTTTGCTTCAATTGTACTTTTTCCCTTCAAAAAGTAACATTTTATCAACACGCGAAATTTCTTTTGATCCATTTTTTTCACAATAATAAAAGTTGCTTCACTCAAAATGTTATAATTCACAAACTAATGATCCGACAGCTGTCAAATTTATGCACGTCTCTTTTGAGGCTTAGTGCTAATTAAAAAACATATGGATTTAATTCTAGTAGCGCCATCCATGTGTCAGACCGGGGCCTTTGCAATTGACCTATTAATAATTATTTCAATTCAAGTCAATGCAGAACCATGAATACAAATCGTTCTTTATTGCCTTAATTTCATTTTTAAACTATTGGCGGATTTTTTACACTGGGACCAAATAAAATTTTTAATACAAAAGTTATTGGGTGATCCGACATTTAAAAAAAAATTGCACATGCATAGAAGTTTAAAATACATGACTGCGAAACGCCCTTGGTATATTCGATAGGCAAACAATGCTGATACTAGAAAAACTGTATTTGTTATCACTTTAAACATTCATTTGTAATACACGCAATAATTACCCAATTCAAACGTTTCAATATATAATTCCAAGTAAATGTGAAAAAGTAAATACGGAAAATTAATTAATATAGACAGAAAATAAGTTTTACATAAAGGTAAACACAAATTACGGTATACATTAATAAATACGTACAAAATACGAAACGTATATGATTGATTTCTAATTTACGTCGTATATTTTAAATATAAAATTGCATAATAGAACATTTTAATAATTAAATTATACATGCATAGGTTCCATGGTTTAAGTGCTTGTATGTATTTTGATAATTTTTTTGAATTTAAAAATACATTTGTTGAGAAAAACTAGCATGATATATATATTGATCAAAATATTTTCCATCATTTTCTACAACTTTTTCCATCCTTTTGGTATCGACAGAACGATGTTGGCAGCGATCCAATTATATATCCCCTTTGCACTTCAGCAATTTAAAATCGTATGTCAGCCAAGCTAAGCCTGTACCTTGCATCTGATCCGTACAAGATAATATCGATATATCGACTTTTTAGGGAGGTAAACCTCAAAACAAAAGTTCGATATTCTCCTTCAAAAGCTCTAGGATTTTAATATCAATATTTTAATAATTTAATCAATTTTTTGTTCGAGGTAGAAGGCGTTGTAGTTAATCTTGAGCGTATGTAATTCGTAACAGACACTATATGTGGTAAGCACGCTGAGTACTGTGTAAGCTGAACAATTTCCTATTCAAACTGCAATAATGTATTCTTCACAACTCTTGCAATGTATGACCGAAAGTTATCATGCAAGACTTTGCATTTCAAAACCGTGTGTCAAGTCACGCTAAGGATGTCGGCAGATATCTATAGTAATAGCAGCTTCATTCGGTTTTAGCAGCTTGTAATACCTTGCTGATCCCACCACATGCTCAGATTAAGATTTTAAGCCATCAGTATTCCACTTTTTGACTTTTCTGAACTAACCCTCGGTATTTTGCGCTTTGGATTGTCGAAGTCGATCCACCTTTCGTCGCCAGTTAATATGTCAAACATCATGTTAGACAAAAAGCAATACATATTAGAACCAAATTAAAACAACTATACGGGTTAGTCGCAAGATACTCTCAACTTGATCTAAAATCAAAGAGATTGATTTATCAGACAATCATAAAGCCCATTTGGACCTATGGAGTGCAAATATGGGGCTGCACTAAAAATTCAAATCAACTAGTCATCAAACGCAAACCAAATTCTTTGATTAATTACCAATGCCTATCGCTACGTAACCAACGCATAATGACCTGGAAATCAAATGGATTTGCGAAGTTATCCAAGATTTCGCCTTAAAACACGAAAGATTACTAAATCGTACTAACGTGGAAGCAATACAACTACCGGACAACGCGCAGGATATCAGAAGATTGAAGCGAACCAAACCATACATACTTATATAAAGTGTATATCTTTAGTGTAAAGTATAGCTTAAGTTATTATAATTTTATAATTGAGGAATACGTATTGATGTATTTATCTCGCACTCGTTTTGCTTGTGAATTAATCCAAGTACAAATGAAATGTTATAATAAATTAATTTATATTTAAAATTGTATTAATCATATCTAATAAAGATCTTATCAAAAAAATGTTAATATGCCGCAAAATTCTTTTTTTTTGTCTTTTTTTCTAGCTGAGTTTTCATCCAATAAATCTTAGAATTCATTGTATTTCAACATTTTCATTTTTCGTCCTCCAGGCCGTTCTTTACCATTGACATAACCATTTTAAAATCTTTCAAACCGAAACCGGTAATTGGGGTATGAAGCAACATCGTAAGATTATGAAAGTGTTTGATGAGCTTTGAACGAAAATGAAATTTTGATCATTCGATGATTAGCAAAACATTGAAATATGAATTGAAAGTATGTATATTTTGTTATGGAAAACTGACATTTTACGCAGAGAATTATCAAAAACATGGAATTAACAATTAGGTTAGGTCCTTCAACAGTTGTTTACATTGATACTTCGCATTTCCATCAATCGATATCAGTGATCAAAATACATGCAAGCACCTAATATTTTCGAATATTTAATAAATTGGAGGAAATTTTTGAAAACGAAAATGAAAAAATGGTTTTATAGTTGTAAAAACGAAATCAATTTTCAGTATGATTTTCATTGATTTCAGTACACTTATTCCAACGTTTCTCTAATTTATTGTCATTTTAAGTGGTTTCCCTAAAGGTCTCTTCACTACTATTTCTTCATTTAGTAAATGGTTTTCCAAGAAATAATGATGTCACCGGTGACCGGAAAGCTCTGAATTTTTTAAATTTAACTTAATAACAAAATAAATTATTAAACCGACGTCGAATTTTTAATTTTGTTGTTGACGAAAATATGATGTTCCTATAATTTATTGAACAACCTAAGATATTACTGGTTGCTCTACTACCAAATGAATAAAATTTATTGTTTTATAAACGCATGCTGCACCTGATTACATTACAAGGTAAACGGTCGTTTGTGATATTTGTACATTATATTTACACTATTCGAATTACTAGACAGATAGGACGAAGCTCGAAGAAAAGTTAATTTAAAATATAGGGAATAATTATTTTTGCTTATTTCGCCCACTTGATACATTGGCATTAAAATTACATCTACAGACAATTAAATCCGATGCATCTGGATAACATCACTCGCAAATTAAATAATTTTGACGTTCTTGTCAAATTGGTTTTAATATTTTTTTGAGTACGCATTTAAAGATTACAGTGGGTAATGAATTTTTAATAATTTTAGCACAGAAACTTTTATATTTATAATTAACAATATTATATAATGAATATAAGATATTAAAAAACTGCCAGCGCTGTATTAAAAGTGCGCATTTACCATAATTGCAATTTGTTAAAATAAAAATTTTGTCTAAAGAATAATATGTAATTTACAATTTTTTAGAATGAAAAAAATATACACCAGAATAGTTTTTTTCAAGTGATATTTGTTAGCTTTACAAACAAACCATGTGAAAGTTATAATGTCACCAGATATTAGTTGCTTTAGTTAAAAGTGATAGTAAAAACTAGGAAGATAAGTCATGTTTGTAATTATCATTTTTAATTATAAATAAAAAAAATAACTTTATACATATCATTATTAAGATAATCGGCATATTATGTATATTATTATTGTAAAACTATCAAAAACTGTTTAATTGGTTGCCTGTATTTCCTATGGGTATACGATAACACAAATAAAACAGTAAAACTAAAGGTCATACGTTCTTTTATTAATATTGATAATTTTGTTACAAATCAATTTTTTCTATACATGTAAAACAACTAAATTAACAATGAGATCGACGTTCTCCGTTAACAACAATTATTAAAAATATTTTTCTTAAAACCTAATATATCACATTTTGCTGCGTATTTACGAAAAAAATGTATGAAAATCTTTGTACTATGCCTAGATGAATAAATATGTTCTCAGGGAAGTATGATTTCGGTCTTTTTTTCTATAAAAAAACTGTTAGTTAAAAAAGTAAATGCTAACTTCTAGGTTTGAAACGAGACATATAAAATTCACAGTCCGTACAATATAAATTCGAGACGGCCACATTCTTTTTCCGACACAAATTGCACTTAGTTCTGTCGGTCGGGACACTATTGTTCGAATTGTTCACAATAATTGGCGTCACTACAGCTTTTGGCGTCGGAGACTCGCATCCTTTCGTTCCTGGTTCGAAACTGACGGACTTTTTCAAGATCTGCTTCGGGGGAGGCACTTGCTGATACGCTGGATATTTTGTTGCTTGAGTATAAGTGGGATCATCACCGTGAGGGGCGGGAACTCTTTGGTAAAGGTCCGGAACTCCTCGTTGCAGTTGCTCTACTTCTCCATACCCGTATTGTTGAGGATAATCATTTTGTTGTACACGATATGCCTGATTGATGTTGTTTCCATTGGTGTTTACCGGTGAATTACGATGAACAGCTGAATGATACATGTATGATGAACTTACTGATGAGGGAGCGGGAGATGGAGGGTGATTGTAAGGATAGCCCATCGGGCTTGGCGTATTCTGTCGAATTTGGTTGTGGTAAGGAGTTCTGGGTGCTGATGAATATGTTTGGGTTTGATTATTGTATTCTTGATTGTTTCGCATCTGACGATATCCAGGGTGAACTGGCGGATTTTGAGGTAAGCCTTGATAGGGTGATTGTCTATATGGTGTAGCTTGTTCAGGGAAAGGTCCATTTTGTTGTACAGTACCGTAATGGCCGTGCTGATGATTCAGCTGCACTGGTTCTTGGAATTGTTGTCCATTTTGTATAGCCCCATATTGAGGACTATGATATGCTTTAAATTGTTGCACCTCATTGGATCTGATATATTGCCCGGGTTGTTGATTTTCCCGACAATAAGGGTCAATATTGTTTTGATTGTTCATATAATACATAGTTTGTGGTTGACCGTTATGAACTTGGGGTTGAGTATTATACTGATACTCATTTGTACTATGTTGAGGATGAAACTGATAATTATTATGCGCCGCTGAACCATTTGTAACATAATTGTACTGTTGGTCAGCCATGACGTGAGCTTCGTTAGTATTGTTATAATTGGGGTACTTATAAGTCTCCGTATTGTTTATTGGATTTTGAACACTAAGCAGATTATCTAGAGAATTCCTTCTACCGTAAACAGAAGGTACGTCATTTAAGGGAACTGAAGTGGTGGACACTTGTTTGTTCGATTCCTGGTTACTATCACCTCCTTGTTCTCTCAATGCCATGATTTCCTGTCTAATCGCTGCAGCTTCAGGATTATTCATGGCAGATCGTAAAACTCTTTCCAAGATGGGATTGGGTATATAACTATCGTCTTCCTGTTCTTCTGCGGTTGCTACTAGAATAACCTGGTCACAAAAAGACACGCTCTTCTTCTTTCCTAACTTCAGTTTCTTCGCATCTTCGCTCAGCTCTTGATTAGCACTAAATACTTTATTCATTGCGGAAGAAAGCATCTCAACTTCACGGATTTCTTCTGCTATTTGCTCGGGCGCAATGGTGATGGCGTCGGATTCTCTAGGCTTAACACCAGTCATCATCTGTGGTTTCATAGGCGGTACTGGTTTACTTGGAACAACAACGGATTCTGTATTCTCGAACTTAAAGGCAAGATCTCTGACGGAATTCTGTTTAGCCTCCCCAGAATGAAACTTCTGGGTATTAACCTCATCCACGCCGTTTTGATAATCCGTGTCTGTGGGTTTTTTACTTCTTAGCGCAGCTTGTTTCGCTTGTAATTCTTTTAACCATGTGTCGCCGCTTGACCTAGGTAAATTGTTAGGTAATTGCAATGGCTTCGCCTTTGGAGTTTCGTTCTCATTCGAGAGGATCTCTTGACGTTTATTTTGTAGTTGTGCCAGCAAGCTATTAGGTTCAGGCAATGCTTCGCAGATAGTTTCAATCGGTGTAGGTTTAGGGAGATATTCTTCCAATGCTGATAAATCTAATGGCGGAGGAGGTGGTGGGAAATCTTCACTGGCTTGTCTAGAATGTATGACGGATCCCATTGGACTAGGATATGGGGGAAGTTCAAGCATGGGCACCCCATGAGACGGGAGGCAATCGACCTCGTCCACTCCGCTGTCCGCGTTGCTCATCGGTGAAATCAAAGGACTTTGCTCGTGGTGAACATCAGCTTGAGTCACAACAGTTCTAGATGAAGTGTTAAGGTACGAATCGTCGTCATAGGAACTATTATTATTATGATAATAGGGCAACGACATGGAGGATTGTTCTTCATATGATCTGCTATAAGGACTGAGATTGTGATAATGACTAAGGTCGCTTGGCATAGCGAATCCATCTTCCACTACTTCTCCGGGTCCATTCAACTTAGACGTGCTAAGCTGGGAAGTAGTGCGTAATGGTGGAGGTGGAGGAACTTTAGCTACGGTTAGAATTTTTCCTGCACTGCCATGGAAGCTTTTCCTCATCAACTTGCTACGCTCCAAGTTGGGGTTGCCGCTTGTACCCGCAAATTCTAAGTGTCCTTCTGAGAGATACCCTGTCATTCCTTTAGTCGCGTCCGTTGTCCCTTTTATACCAACGTTGCTGTCGTCTGTCACTGTACAAACTGTTGACTTTGGTGCCGGTATTTCGTCACCGTTAGCATCAGTCAAATCAGGCATGCTCCTATTCTTTCTTTTGATTAGTCCGCCCATCAGGAGTTTCCTCCTGATTTTGTGTTGTTTCTTCGTTTTACCGTCTTTCTCTTTCTTCTCTTCTTTCTCCTTGTTATCTTTGGCCTTTTTCAGGGTATCTTTACCAGTGAGTATTTCCGGAGCGATCGAGAAATCACTTCTGCTGATTTTATGTCGGTCCTCGCTTCGCGATCGTTTCTCCTTACCCTTCGCGTCCTTATTTTTAGTTCGGGAGAATATCGATCGTGATTCCCTCTCGGGAGGTTTGTCGTACATCGCAAATTCCTCGTCCCCGATACTAATTTCGTTCATTTTCGCTTTGAGCGCGTCCTTTTTCTTCGGCAACGTCGCGTATATCTCGATATTTTTCGTGGCTTTCGGTTTGGCGTCTTTCTCTTGCTGCGCGAGCAGTTCTCTGCTGTTCTGTCTCGAATGGGATCCTTTATCTCGGGAATTCTGACGGGAGTGGCGTCCGCTGCCGCTGCTGCCTTCTCTCGTGTGTCTTATTTCAGGCATATTCTCTTTGTTTGAATTTTGGGTTTGAGTCATACGCCTGTGCAGACTTCTCGCTCTCATGATGCACGTGTTGTGTTTCATCCTTGCCAAGGTGAGGGTTTGTGGATTGTTATAAGGCGCGTTCATGGCGGCGCGTGCTTTCGTAGCCGCTGCGTTGCAAAGAGCTAGGGCCAGGACCAAGTCGTGTTCATCCTCGAGCTGGCGAGATTTCACCAATAACTCATCCGCTTCATCGCAGAGTACGTCACAACTCTGTGATGGTTGGTTTGTACTGACGTTACTGTAATCTTCAGGGATCTTCGCCAGATGTCCCATTTTCATCAGATGCTGTAAAGTAGTCATGCTGGAACTATCATTCGAAGATAACGAATAAGAATCATAACCAGCATCGTACACGCCACTACTGCCACTTGACGAATCACTCTTGATGCGCGTAGGACTACCAGGAACGCTGCCGCCCCCATGAGGTACTTTCCCCACCAAGTAGAGGTAAGGATTCTCCATGGTTGTGGATGAAGCGGAAGAAGCACTGTTCCTATCACCGCTCCAGTTACCGCTATCTCTTCTCCTAGGAAGGTTCATATGATCCGACATTCCTTCGACTCCAGAAGAGGATCCATTACTTAATGTTCGATGTACGTTCACGTGCGGTTTTACAAATTCTATGTTCTTCCTCATACCATAATCAGACTCTTTCTTGTTTATACATCCATCAACTTGATCGAAATCCTGTCCATCCTTTGGGGGATATATATTTTTCTGAATAATGGAAAGGTTCTGGTACTCATTATATGCCCTGGGCAGAGGCGGTTTTTGACTTAATGTCGTACTGTCAGGATTAGGTGTAATGGCACGTCTGGTATTGCCGATTGTTGGTTTCTCAGGACTTGGAGTGATCGACCTTCTAAGTAACTGCTGGTTAACGTTAACGACATTATGTTTCGATTTATTTTTGTCGGAGTAGAATGGCGTGATTTGTTTCGGAGCGCTTTCTGTATTCACTGGAGTGCCGTCGGGAGAAGCATATAAAAGAAGCAGAGGTTGGTATCGACCCTTGCGACATTTCTCTACTACTTGGTCCCATCGAGGCCCCACTTCTCTAACGGTGGCGTCGTCAAAGTATATCCATACCCGCAACTTCGTATGGAAAAAGAACGTAGAGTAATGCTTCCCGTAGTAGGTCACGACTCCCACCAAATTATGAATACAGTTATCAGCCCATCTAGAGTCAACTACGGTGTTGAACACATCCCCCAACCTCAGGGTGGTACCGATAGAGGCAAACACTTCCATGATGTGCTCCAAGGTGGGACGTTCGGAATTCCACACCAAACCAATCGATACTATTTCGGGATGGTTCATCAAGCTGCGTCCGATTTGTATCACCGATCCACAGGCACTCTGTAAATTTCATTAGAGATTTAGTGATGGTTCTGCATACGATTCTGAATAGAAAACTTACCGGACATTGTCTGACATCACCCATGCTACCCGCTTTCTGTAACAGTTTCCCGAATGCATCGGGTGGATTCTGACGTCCTGCATTTGTCCGGACCTGGTACACCAACGTAGACGTTGATACATAATGAACCATCTGAAACAAAATGTTAACCATTTAGGATGATATTTATGTGGTTTTTTGTTGATGTCCCTAATGCAGCACGCATCCATATTACCATTAAAGTATGTAAACACCGTAAGTTTTACACTTATGTAATAACAATTAGCCTCGCCTTTCCGATTATCATATTTAGCACATTCTTAACAGTGTCCCATGGAATAATAATGTAAAATAGAGAGACGGCGTATAAGGCGTGATGCTTTTTTTCTATTAGTTTCTACAAGGGTTGATTCAAAAGAACATATAGTCTATTCAAAGTATTTGTATATTTATCATCAATATTGCCTGCCGCAATTTGTAAATTTGTTTTAGAATCAAGACAATATTTCCCTTTTCATTTTATTCTAGTTAAAAAGAGATACAATGCTGTCTGATAAGTTCGAACGTGAAACCGAACTAGTCTGTCAAAGTCCCCCGGTTGTTAAACGTACGCAAAATTATTCAAAATATAATTACGGGTTATAAACCGGCAAACGTAGTTTTAAGGCTTTGTTTTAATAAATTTCAAATCGCCGCCGTTTATATTGAAAATATTTTTAACGTGTTGCAGCTGCACTGAATATTAGTACGGGCACGGTCTCTAAAATATCTCAAAAAATAAAAAACAATATAACATTAAACAAAAAGAAACCGTTTTCATGCGAAACGGTGGATGAATGAAGATCAGCTTGATGTTAGCGGTATCAGAGTTCAAATATACAAAATGTATAAAAACAGTAAGTAGTTTTTTCAATCGAAACATATTTAATACCATTATTTCTAAGAACATTGTTAGTTTGGAAAGTATCCATAAAAAGCTGAAAGCTATGCAGCTATTTGAGGGATGGTGAACATCCCTTTATACATTGTTGGGTAATATATGATTTCAGTGATGTAAAGATAACCAACGAAGGGGTTTAATGGAATTTCGAGACATTGCTTTTAAAAGAAAACAATTTTTAAAAACATACAACAAAATCAAGGAAGAATTATTATATCATATTGTATATTTAGATGAGACATGGATATTTCAGAATGATATATTGGGTCATTCATGGCAAGATAATAATAAATGTAGTGTGAAGGCAACAAAAGTTTATGGAAAAAGGTAAACGTGGGAATAACTATCGATTAGGTTTTGTTAATCACAACATTTATTAATAATTTATTGCAGACATATATGTCGTGAAGAACTACTTCATGCTGGAAACAGGAATATAAATGAAATATTTTTATACCTCGTGCAGAATAAGAGTGACTACCATGGAGAAATGTGCCATAACTTGTTTTTGCAGTAGTTTGAAAATCAACTTTTAAAGAACTTGAGAAACCATGAGTTATTGTTATGGACAATTCTCCATGTCTTAGTACACTGGTGAAGATCCCAATAAGTGCATCAACAAAGGCTACAATTAAGGAATGACTTAAAGTACATAAAATAAGTTTTGAAGAAACCAGATAAAAGAATGAACTATTTGAAATTGTTACTAGGTAAATATAAATGAAATGTTTCATTGCGTTTCTTACAATTTACTTTTTCAGAAATAAGGCTGAAAAAATATATACAGTAGATCTGATGGCTGAACAATATGGTATTCCTTGTTGTTATACCACATAGTATTACGATTTATCACTGTATATTCAATCCAATCGAGTTGCTGGTTGAGAAGGATATTCCATCAAGAACTGTTTGGATATGTGGAAGGAAGCATTGTCGACCATAACAACTTTGATTTGGATGAACGCGATAAGACATACAGAGGAAGTAATTGATAAATGGTCGAACCGTGAACATGTGCAATGCTGGAAATTCCTGAGACAGAGTGATTACAAGGAAAACAACTAAAGGTATGCACATAATTGATACAGATATGATTATAATTGTTTAGAATTAAACATAAGCATTAGATTAAAATGCATGAGGTATAATGAATACTAACAGGTTTGTAAATATGGTAAATGCATTAGGCAGAATTCAGTGATTAATTTTATCAAGAATGGTGTACACCGGTAGTAGTAGAAGAAATAAGAAATGCAGTGATATTAAGATGACTTAACGTAACACACCATCGAAGGAAACAAGAACCAAACCTAAAAAGGTAAATATGCTCTTGAATGAAAGTAAAATACATTACTTTGATACATAATTGTTAATTAGGTGGATCAGGCCTCCAGAAGGATATCATTACATAAAAAACGCGCCTAGAACTCTACCTCATAGGTGGTGTGAAAAAGAGTTTAATGTAAGTATAATCAAACACAACCCTATAAAAACATAAGTAACCCTATAAAACAAGTCCGATAACATAACATATGCATTTAATTATAAATTTAGTGTAATTACAAATTATCAATCTACGGTGATATGGAATCGAGTAATGATTGTATGGGTGGTGTGTAATTGAGTAAATTCTTATTTTGGATCTAGGAATTATAATACCAATGTAATCATTTCATCTGGCCATTTTTCTTCCATAAGATTCCATATGAGTCGAGTGAGTGAGCAAGTGAGGTGCGAAATTTCAACTTTCTCTGTAGACTATCAACATCTAGCTTTATCTGGTATTTCACCATTATAGTGCAAAATAATTACCTTTATGAAAGATTCATTATTATAATAATATTTTACATTTCCTCTCACAATTCGATAAAATTTATTTCTTTTTATTTATTGAGTCTAAACCACGAACGTCATTGAACGTCTTTCATAGTACTTCATAAATTATGATCATATATAGATTTGGAGTAATCAAGCCGTATTTGCCAGTCACTAGTCCATTTGTGGATCTTGTCGATTGCCTTTTGTACTACTTCTAAAGCGAAAGACATGTCTTGCCATAACGTTTCGTCGGCAAATGTTCTAAGTATTGCTTCTTTTGTTGTTGGGATCTGCGGAATAATTTAATCGAAAACTTACTTTTGGTACACAGTTACGTTCAGATTTGTCAATTATCCGTCTCCGTTATACTGTTTTTTATAGTGTTATAATTCGAAATGTTTATATTAATGGGATATTTTAGTTTGAACATTTGAAAAAAATCGATTTTTTATGCGTCACTAAAACATCTGTGTTTACAATAATTTAAATTTTGAAAAATCCTCTTCTTGAAAAAAGAGCATATTCCCAAAGGGTTAGACTTAAAAAAAACAATTTATGAAAAATCTAGATTAAAATACTCCCTTAATGTAAAGTGTATAACAATATTTGTCACAACATAATATATATTTCAAAATAATCAAATGATACTTAGAAATAATTAAAATACATCGATTATGCCTAACACTAGTGCTAAAACTTGACAAAACAAAATCATATGGAATTCAGTTTCATCCTTTCTATATATTTCCTATCAGTTTTAACAAGCAAATAATGACTATACCGAAACCTTTCTTTTATTAAATACTACCTAACTTGACCTAATTGTTGACGTTTTGAAATAACAATTGCATATGTTTAAAGCAATAAAAATCTTCTTTACGAAAGAAGAACAAATTTAAAATATTTTTAACTACTAATCAGAAAGCCCATAAGATATCATAACGGCTTCAAACTAAAACAAACATGATTTCATAGTCAGATGTACTGCAGTTAACGCACAAGAAAAATTTATAGCAGGGTAAAAGAAAATTATTCCTATTTTCAGATAATTGTTTAATATATAATCTATTTAAAATAACAGTGAACTCACGTCATCACGATGTTGAATGTATTGCCTATCGCAATTTGTAAATGCGTTTTAAAATCAGACATTATGCTTCTTCTCATTTAACTCTAGCTAAAAAGAGCTACATTGCTGTCTGTACGTTCCAACATGTAACCAAATCAGCTTACAAAATTCGCCTTGTGAAAATTTTTCAAAATATTAGTGATAGTGATAATAATTACAGGTTATAAATTAGAGTTCATTATTCTGATGCATTTGATGTATTATAATGTTAAAGTAAATTATGTTTGATTATGTTATAACATTTTCTTCTTATTATTTTATATATAGTAGAATTTTGTTATATTCCAAAGTCAAAATGATCTAAAACTCAAAGTTGATGCGGCAACATTGTGACATTTTGATGTAATAAATTTAAATGACGTGAGTTCATTATTTTATTTAATTTTATTTATATTTAATTTGGAAACATATTTAAAATGTACCGTTTGTGCAAGCCAAACTTAAAATTGATTTTTTTTATTACCTGAGTATAGCTCAATGGTTCCGATGTAGCACCGCAGTTTCCGCATACTGCTTGCTCTACAAGAGTCATGGCAAATTTTTGATGAGGCACGCAGTGAGGAGCCGCGCAAGCATCTTCAGCTTGTCCATGCGCGACGTGTTGATGAATGCGCAAAAGCATATTTTCAAAGCACTCGGCTGCAACGATAAAATATCCATAATCCTTAATAAAAATAATAAAAGTCAGTTATCTTACCTGCATCGTCCATAAAGCCCAACTGGAATCGTTGCTGATCGAAGAAGGATTCGGCCAAGGCTCGGCGCAAAGCATCGGGAGGAAGAGCCGTCTCCGGACTGAACTGCAACTGCGAGAAAAGCTCCTGGAACGAAACGTAAACAATGAAGATAAGGGTTCATTTACTTTTAATTGAATCGTTTTTCAAAGTACCAATCGCGTGCAATGGGAAAGAAAATTTCCATTGTATCATAATGACAAAAAGTCTTGTAACCTCGAGTTGTTTTCATAATCGTGATTTCACGCCGTGTCTATTGAACCTTCGTTCATTGTTTCTGTTGCCCTGTACGTATATATATATATATATATATATATATATATATATATATATATATATATATGAGATTGATGATATGCCATCATTATTACTTGGAGACGAATATAATGATTTTAGAATAAATTTGTCTGGTCCAAATATTGTAAGTATATGTAAAATAGAAACTGATTTATAATATGGATTATGATAGTTATGATATAAGTATCGCATTTAAAGGTTTTGCTGGTATACTTTATTTCAAGATTCATGTCTATATTATCAATGGTTAACATTAATAACATAACTCCATTAATAATATACGAATACTAGCTTCGATAGACGGCAGTATCTTCACCTATTTTAGTTACACGTTGAATTATTGAAACAAAAATTATCGTTATACAAGCAGAAACGTGATAAAGTGATTCTTCGGCATAAAAAATATTTTTAACAAAAAAAATTGAAAAAAATAAATAAGGAACTTACTAAAAATTACAAAATAATCAAACTTAGACTTTTATCACAAAAGAAAAACGTTTTAAAATAAAATATGTATATAATAGTCGTTGTAATAACTAATTTATACTACTGTTTATATTCTACTATATACACACAATTTAGCTTAATACCTACCTAAACTTATTTATGTATTTACAATATTATTTTAACTACTACCAATTTATTTGTTCGGGATTTCAGTTTGTGTATATGTCACAAATTTATATTATTATTTTGTATTGTTTGGACTTCAAACTTAAAAAAAAAGATATATACAACCGAACATAGAACCTCCTCCTTTTCAAAGGTCGGTTAAAAACACTTAATTACGTGTTAAAAAATCCTGAAAGTTTAAATGAAAATATGTAAGATGCTAATTCATTAAGCCTCATCACTTTCGGACAATGTTGTTTTGATTAATAATATTCTGTGGCAGTCTGTGGCTAAGTTGTATTTGGACATGTTGTCAAAAAACAAAAAAATTAAAATAAAAAAATCGTGGCTATCCAACTGTGTTTTGAAAAATAATAGCCTACGTGACCTTATTATTTCGTTTGAATCCACACTTTTTATAAAGTCCATATTCCAACCATAACCCAGGTAGTAATCCCCAAAATGTCGCAAGTGAATACCTAACAATAAAGATGTAAAAGATAAGATATATTCTTGGGGAACAGAGACAGGACCGTAGTTCGTCGTTGCCCACTACTATATGACGAGACGAGACGCTAGATGATGAATAATTTGTTCAATATTAAAAATTATTAAACTAAAATAAACAAATATACAAGGAACAGATTATCAAATTATTCTGCTGTTGATTTATGAATTGAGAATAATTAAATTTACGGGGTAAGACAGGAGGGAACAACAAAATCTTACTTTCCAAGAAGTTATCAGATGAAAGTGTTAACATTATATGATCTACTTAATATAACTGAATATTAAGTTTTAAAAACAAAAATGGAATTAATTTAATTAACAAAGAATCCTACACCTAGTATGATCTTTGACATCAAACTGATAATCTCAATTAAGAACAAAAGAATATAAAAAAAATGAAAACGAATAGGTTTCTCGAAAATAGGGGAGAACATAAGAATCTGGCTTCTATAGAAATGATGTGATGAAAGTGTCAATATATCGTTTAGTGCTGTATAACATTTTTATTTTATAGATAAATTATTGTCTTGATGGCAGAACAATGATCTTACTGCAGTGTGTGTAATAATGTTGAAATTTAGTACTGCAATCGATCTAGAATCTTGAAAAGGGGAAATATGAAATTTTTGATGTATACGGACCCCCAAATACAACGGAATACAGAGTTTTATTAAGAAATTAAGGCGTTAACATAAATAACAAAGAATCCTACAATTGGCATAATCTTAGGCATTAAAATAATAATCTCACTTAAAAATAATTGAATATTAAATTAAACGTATAGTTTCCTCGGATGTAATTTTTAACTATAAATGTATGATAATAAATATCTTGTTTAAAAACAAATTGGCTTTAAAACTTGTACGATGAGATCAGAAGTTCTGCTGCCTTACAGATTGAAATACTAATAGCAAAGATTGAAATAAAAAATGAGTTGAAAGTTTGATTAAAAATAAATATAATTTCCCTTCAATTTTTAAAGCCTTTATGGTGGGACTTTAAAAAGATGTGCCTGACAAAACTAACTTTTTTATGAATCATTTCTTGCGGTATTTAGAGAATGTGGAAATGGGTTTAACCACCTAGAAAAATGACCAAATATCATTTTCTAAGAATCCAAAATCAAACTTGACTCATTTGTGAAACGTTCGAAATACACCCGGTTTGAATTTATTTTTTGATTGTTGCCGTTGCGAGCCTGTGCAGTTAGTTGCAGATTTAGCTTGGAACGGTGTTACGTAAGATGCCTTTTTTATCGCTATCTGCAGTCAAAGGCGTAATTTCCTACCATATGCCGCTCGTGATCGTTTATATATCGGAATAACTGTAATCCATGTGCGAATCAACGAAACACTCATTTCCTGGTCGATTGTAATCCGGCCGTACAAAGAAATGGTGTTCGATGCGAGTACTTTAAAGGTGTTTTTATTAATTAAGGTATGGTTTTCTTCGAAATCAACCTTGACAGCTTTTCGATACCGCGACGACACCGTATCGAAAGTTCGAGGAAACCACAAAGAAACTGACTCGACGCGCCACAGGTCAGTACTCAGGGACCTAATACCAATCGAGACGCGGCGATCAAATCAGATTATGTCATTCATTGTGTCCGCTTTTGAGAACCGCCGTAAAGTTGTTCGCGTTGAACTTTTACCACACAACCATAATGGACGTTTAATGGCCTGGACCCATAGGGTCGAGCATTCCTCGAGAATGACTCATTAAAACCCTTGTCACAACTTTGGAATGTTTCTAGACCCGGGTTTGGATAAAGGCTTAATGGACGAAGATGGGATATCTCGGCAAAAATGCTACTAGAAAAAATCGGTTGTCCTTGGTTTTCGAATATTAGGACAAACATTAAGGTTTCTTTCTTCGTTCTGGTAGACGAGAATTTTCATTCTCCACACTTCTCACGACCTTATTTCTTTTGAAAAGGACGATTTTACCTGATTCCTTTCAAAAAAAGGTACTAGCCCTCAGGTAAATATTTCCGAACATCGACTCTGTTGTCACGTTCTACTCTTTGTTGCATGTACCGTTTCTATTTCTTTTGTGATTAATTAAGCATAATGTTCATACAATTATTAGTGGGTATCGACTGAATTCTCGCATTCAAGGTGATCAAGATCATAGTAATCGCGATTTTCAAGTATTTCGATCTCGTTTCATGTACGCTACTTTCGATTTTCACCAGTAGGTGTCTCCGATGACCTCCTTGGAATGGCAAACTAAGAAAAAAACTTTTTTCCTCAGGTAGATCTTTTTAAGATGAACCGTTAGATGACGGATACGAGCAATTACCAGAAATCGACCAGTTTTTTTGCTGGTTAAGATGGCGATAGGTCATGATATCCGGGGAACTGTAAAGATATGAGATAATTTTGTTACACCAAACAGAGATACGACAAATAAATATTTGACTTTCCATTGGGAGGCTGACGACTTAAACGTAACGTTAAAAGGTCGAGATTGATACAATACGTTGTTGGTGAAAGAATATTGTAAAACATTCGCATATTCAAATCGTGAAAGAAAGAGATTAAAAGTTCAGCTCAATAAAAACCAAAAGTAGGTTTGTTAACGGTCCGTAGCGATTATATAAATTCGTAAATCGATTTGCAAATCGATCTACGAGGGATGTCCGGATGATACTGAAGTTCATCATTATATTTTCATCGATGGATTCTTTCTTATTGTGATTTGGAGTGTTCTACTCGAGATCCACGGAAAATCCGTGGGTTTACCGAGGCTGCCTGACAAATATAACCCAAAAATGTTTGGTACTGGTTAAAAATGTGAAGGTTAAAGCACTCCTACTTCTAATTCGGAGCACGGCGCTAATGTCAAGGCGCTGAAAAATACAGAATAAATCGAGGAAAACTCACTTTGATCCTCGTGCATTGGTCTGCGTCCAGCGCGTCCGAAAACACCACACCATTGTCCTTCACTTTCAGCTTGGTGCCCTTCGGTTTCCGGGTGAGGGTGCCTTCTCTGCTGTCGCAGCGTCCCTCCCCCTCGCCCGTCGACGGTTTCCGGTACCGGAACTTGTTGATCATCGCGAAAATGATACGTTTATCGGCGGGAAATTCGAAAAGCGCGCTCCCATAACGCGCTCGCCACTACACACGGCGCACACTGTACGTTCGTCAACGCTGAAAGCAGGAGACTGTGGTCGTACGGCACGAAGAAGCACTCGAAGAGGAGGAGAGGTAGGAGGTACGATTCTGTCGGTGCGATAGAGACGGAGAGCGTAGGTGAACGAGCACGAAAGACCGATCTACGAAGTGTTTCGCTTCGAAAACAGAATGCAGGTATATCGATAGTGCATAGAAACGGATAAACTCTACCCTCGGGGGGGTGAAGGTAGGTGGGAAGTTGACTCGCAATCGACAGGTAGGCCGAGGGTGGTTGCCTGAGGTTTTTTCAGTAGCGGTACTTTCAACTATTTCTCAGCAAAATATAATTTAGCATCATTTTAAATCATATAATACACATCTCAAATAAAATAATGATATAAATTATTTTTAATTATATGCATACTTAATTTAGATATACTTAGTTCTATCTTAATTTACAACTTAATTTATTACTACTGTTCTGTTATACTTACATCAATATAAAAGCAATGCAAGTAAGTGTAACAAGTAAGTAAAACTACTTAAGTTAAAGTTAAGGGTAACACTTTACTTAATACTATACAAGTTTATTTGGTTTGGTTCACTTCAATCTTCTAGTTTCCTATCCGTTGTCCAGTAGCTATGTACTGCTTCCACGTTGCAGTGATTTAGAAACCTTAAGTAATGTTTTAAGTCCAAATCTTGGATAATTTCATAAATCCATTTGAAATCGAGGCTACTCATTGGTGATGTAATGATAAACATTGGTAATTAATCGTAGAACTTTGGCAGCGGTGGATTACTAGTTCGTTTGATTTTTTTGGTGCAATCCCACATTTGCACCCCATAGATCCAAATTGATCATCTATTTGATTTTAGGCCAAGTTGAGTGTATCATCTTCCGTCTAACCAGTACAGTTGCTTGATTTTAAATCCGATCTGCACTATTTTTTGTTTAACATGATGTTTCCAATTTAATCTACCATCGAAATGGATGCCGATGTATTTCACTGATTCTGTTTGAAGAATCGGGCATCAAATTTGTCAACTAATATAATGATTTTTTTTATATCTCTGCAATGCAAAATTAACATGGACAGATTTGGAGCTGTTAGGCTGTATCCTTTTGATTTCAAATTGTGCTTTTTTCATAGCCTTAGGCGGCAATATAACAATGTCTTCTGCGTGATAAGTATGTCATCGATAAATGTTCCAAGTACTGTTTCTTTTATCTGTGTAGAACAGATACAGGAGTAGTCCCATGAAACTATCTTAAAACTCCAGTTGAAATAGGTTTAAGTGTTGAAATTCACCATCATACGAGACAAACACTTTCTTTCGAAAAGATATGACTTAATTAATTACTTAATTATGACTACAATAATTTCGCGGCAGCAAGCTACTCATCTTGAAAATTAGTCCTAAATAACATACCCGGTCAAAACCATATCAAAGCTAATAAATACTGTAACATATTTATAAATAAGCATTGTCTTCATGGATTTTTAAAAACTATTTAACTATTTAAACGTGTTTTAAAATATACATTAAGTAATGATCTATAAATAACTATTTAATTGACTTGTTACATGTCTTAAATAATATAAAACTACATAAAGCTACATAACATTGCTGTACACCAATAATAAAATATAAAAATCAATAAAATTAGTAAATAAAATTAAATTAATAATACCTTATATTATAAAATAATATATAATAAAATATAATTAATTACTATAATTAAAATTTTAGTTTTAATTTATTTTTAGTTCTTACAAATGTTTCTCAGAAGGTATTTAAATGTTTTATTGTATGAGTAAATCTACAATAAATATTATTTCAAAATCAATCAGATCCAAAATCAAAGAATTTGATCTGTACCGGTCAGGATACATAATCAAATTAACTGATTGATTAATTATCAATTCTAATGGCAACTTAAGCAATGAAGAGCAGCACTATGATCTCGAAATCGTGGATGTTTATCATATAGATATATATAGTTTGTGAATTATTAACATTTTGAGTAAAGCAACTTTCGTTATTTCGAAAAAAATTAATAAAAAGTAATTTTGCGTGTTGATAAAATATTGATTTTTGAAGAGAAAACATACGGTTGAAGCAAAAACTTGGCTTGATGCCAAGTTTCCGGACTGCCCCAGGAAAATCAACCATCAAGGATTGGTACGCTAAGTTTAGACGTGGTTAAATGAGAACCGAAGACGATGAACGTAGTGGACGCCCAAAAGAAATTGTAACCGACGAAAACATTTAAAAAATCCCCAAAATGATTTTGAATTACTATACATTTAAATTGAATGAAATAGCAGACATTCTAAAGATATCAATTGAACGTGTACATCATATTTGGGTTTGAGAAAGCTCTGTGCAAATTGGGTGCCGCGCGAGCTTACTTACGTTGCTCAAAAACAACGACGAATTGATGATTCGGAGCAGTGTTTGAATATGATCAAGCGTAATAAACCCGAGTTTCTGCGTCTATATGTAACAGTGGCTCCATCATTTCACTCCGAAGTCCAATCAACAGTCATCCGAGTGGACTGCACACGATGAACCCGCTTCAAAGCGTGGGAGAACACAGCAGTCGGCTGGTAAGGTATTTTGGGATGCATATGGAATAATTTTCATTGAGTACCTTGAAAAAGGAAGCACCATCAACAGCGACTATTACATAGCGTTATTGGACCGTTTGAAGGACGAAATAGCTGAAAAACTGCCGCATTTGAAGAAAAAGAAAGTGCTGCTTTACCAAGATAATGCACCATGTCACAAGTCAGTGAAAACGATGGCAAAAATCCATGAATTGGGCTTCGAATTGTTTCCTCATCCACCGTCCATCTCCAGATCTGCCCCCCAGCGACTATTTTCTGTTCTCAGATCTCAAAAGAACGGTCACTGGGAAGACATTTTCGTCGAATAAAGAGGTGATCGCCGAAACTGAGGCCTATTTTTAAGCAAAGGACGAATCGTACTACAAAATGGTATCGAAAAGTTGGAGGGTCGCTATAATCAATGTATCGCCCTTGAAGAGAATTATGTTGAATAAAAAAACTAATTTTGGAAAAAAATGTGTGTGATATAAAAAAATGATAAAAACAATTGTATTTAAAAAAAATTATAAATAATATAATTGTAAGTTATTATTTCATTTTAAATCGGTAAGTATCTCAAGAAAAGTGAAATTTTGTAACTATTAATACAAAACTATTACTTTTAAAAATTATATGATCCGTTTTATTTGGGTTTAGAAACATTTATTTTAAAATTTGTATATAATACCCGAAAATAATTAAATTGGTACTACTTTCTTTCAAAACAAAATAAAATAAAAAGTATTTGTTTCCTGAGCAGTGTTAACAGTTTAAACATTTCGTTTACTAATATACGTCACATGTTCAATGTCATTTGTTCTATATTTTATTCGATTGTTAATAGCTTTTAGCCTCTTATCGGTTAACAGTACTATAGTTTTCAGGAAATATTATATTAACGATTTTCTTTTCTTAGTGTTAATACCTTTAATAAATAACAATACAATACAAAAATGTTTATAAAGAAATAATGTAAAAAAAATTAAATTAAAATGTCGAACGAAATTGAATAAACGAGCCACCCATGGTTAGTTTTAAGTCATCAGTACCGAGAATTAGTTGACGATTCAACGGTTAAATGAATCTCACAAAATAGGGAAAGTTCCTTCTTGAGTTTAGATAAAATGCGTTCCAAAATTATTTTGCGTTGGGACGGTTTAAAATGTCCGAAAAGCGATAGTGTTTGGTTCCCCTATATGGCGACCATTATGAACAAGGATCGGACAGTTTGATTGGAGTTTGTCACAAAATACCACGCATTTTGTGGTCCATTTTTTTTATTGCTTTAGACGCCATACCCATGCAAATCGGGTTTTGTGTGGAAGCTACCTACTTTTTGGTCGACCCACACATTAAAGGCCGGTAAAAAACGAAATGGTTTACATATTTGGAATTTATTGATGTATAATGATATAGTAAGACAAAGTTGGACACATATTGCTTGATGTCTTTGTATTGCTTCAGATATAGAAGACTCATTAATATTATTATTCGTGAAGTTAGGCGCAGATTCGCAATATCCTTTTCTTTCTTGGTTCGGAAGGAATGTCTAATATCAATAGTATATTAATTATTAACAAGAAAAGATGAAAAGATAAATAATACGTGTTTTGTGGCGTAAAATATATATTCTTCGAATTAGTTGATAATGTTCGTAATTTGTCAAGAATAGTTTTCAAAATATTTGGGAACCAAAACTGCAGGTTACAAAAACCAACAAAATGATCTTTTATATAGTATAGTTAATTCTTAAAATTTCCATTCGAAAACAATTAAAATATTTTATGACTTGTTAGTTACTACATTTTAATTTTTCAATACACTATGATGTGGCAGGTAATATTTAACGACAGCTTGGCTATATTATATTTTATTATATTCATATTACCTATTTTCTCATATTCAAGTGTAAATGCATCACATTTTTGTGTGAACTCTAAATTTCGCCCACTATTTCGGCACAATCTTATAAAGTAATATAAATAATATATTCTGAATCCTTGTCATATCTCATATAAAAGGAAAAACAAAATCATAAAAATATCAATAAAAGCTCAGTTAAAAATCAAATTTGACATCAAAAGATTTAATTCAAAGTAACATTTTTATTGAAAAATTAAATCCATTTGTGTAATTTATAGTTACAGAGTGCAATTTTAATAGAGTAACTGCAATAACACTTTAGAAATTGTTAGTGCTACTAGTGAAATAAAAAAGTTGAAATTATATTGGAATAAAAAATATCAATATAGTATTATAACTCAATTTAAAATCACTTCGTATTTTGTCTTTGAAGGAAAATACCACAAGCTGATATGATATTTCCATCATGCGGTATCCATTTTCCTTATATATGAATCACTATCACGACGGTTAGATATCATTGATTTAATTTTAAGTTATTCTTTTGAATGAGTTCAAAAATCGTCTTATAACTCATTTATAAATATTCTGCGGTCTTCTTCACTGCTATTTTCAACAAGCAGATTACTTTTAGCAGTGCTGTTGTTTTAAAATATAATAGCCTATAAAAAAGCAACACGTTGCTTGTGAGATGTAACTGGAGAAATCATAAAGTTTAAAAAATAATGTCATATAACAGACAATATTTACGATCCCACAAAATTGTTTTATGAAACTTGTGTCATTTCATAAAAATAATTAGTTAATATCAAAACGATATCTTATTGTTGCCTAACAGTATAATCCAACATTAGTACAATATTAGATATCATCAACTATTACAGCATCATCCGGTAGCATCATTTACATCCCACAATTCTTGAGAACAAAAAACGACCAACCGAACGTAAAATATGTTGTTATCGCGGACCCAACCTTAAACTTTATCCAAAACATAAAAGATAATTGACTTGCAAATATGCACTCCTACAAAGCCGTTAAAAACAGGATCTAGATAATGATTGCATAAATGGATTCGTTGAAAAAGGAAACATTTAAATTCCAAACATCCTTTTAGATGATTCTCTTAAAAACTGTCGATTCCGAATAGGCCAAAGTCGTATCGTTTTCTTACAAATTTTTTTATCGGACTAAAATGACTACGTCACAGTTCTGCAACCGTAAAAGTCAATTAAGTATTCTTCGATTTATCGATTCGGCTTTGTCGTACGTGCTCTGCAGTAATCGCCAGTCACGTTAAAGATGAGCTTTCTTGGAACCTCACCAACATTACGGTCAGAGCACGGACTCACCAATTATTAGTTACAACACAGAGACTGTTTTTGTTTCTACTCGGTGGGTGTCCGATTCCTCATTTGCCCGCCTGTTGATGTCTCCCATAATTTGACCTCTTTAATTTAGATGCAAATATCATTTTACATTAAAAATCCCGACTTCTTTTAATATATTGTTATTAAATCATTTCCGATCAAGTCATTAATATTAACGATTTCCCAAAATTTAGCGAACTAGGATTTCTATTTAGAAAAGAACAAAGAATGAACTTATAATGCCAGAGACGTTTATACGTTAGATCATTTCTTAGATTTGATGGACCTTTAAATGAACAAGCCAAACAAATAATCGTACTACGTTACATTGTTTACAATCAGTAATCAGCTGTACGACTATAGGTACTTTACAGTGTTGCCGGTATGTTTTTATCTTAAAAAATTTCAAGTCTTATATAAAAAGAAGTGTATTAGGTGATGATAAGAGTTGAATTAATTGAATATTTCACCCCATTATAATTAAATTACACTTGATACACTATGTTATAATATATTTGAGGATCTTGTTGTGATTGATTTGGTGCTTCGGCAACAGTGCTGCTGTGAACGGCTATAAAAAATAGAGTCAAGCCGTACAGCGAGTCTTAAGTAATCTCCTCGACCAATAGCGAACGAGGTCAACCGGTCGCTGATGGCCCCGGGCCCTGCAGGAGAAAACCAACAAGCGAAGAGGTGAAGAAATGGTGACCCGAGCTGCAAACCGAGAGCTTCGAGAATTGGCCGGCGAGGGCGATACGTACAATGCCCGTAGCCCAGAGGCAAACTTTGAACTTCGCGAGCGACCGGTCCGTCAGAGTAAAAGAGTAAAAGCGGTCGACGAAGACGGACAACATAACTGGTTTTCGGTCGTTGTTTTGGTCTTTAACAACACGGCACACAAACGTTAGACGAAAACAACCGTTTTATTTTTAGTTATATGCTAATGCCTTTTGAAACAATCAAACTAATAGTTATGATATTTTACTATGTTTGTATATTGGTTTGCACTCTCCCTTGTACACGTTAGTCAGCCAAGGTTAACATCACTACAATGCTAATCTAACTAATTATTTGCATTCCAATTATTTAACATCGTCATTCAACTATTAATCGTTCTTGAAATGGTGTTAAAACTACCTTCCTGTCATTTACCGTATTAAATTAGTGTATCTTTACCTTAAGGGCGCAGAAGATACACGATTCAGCCATGCAGGCATGTCCGGATAGGTCTCGAAAACTCCTCCGAAATATGTCCAAGTGCCACAACACCTACAACAAAAAAAAAAATTATTATAAATTAGAGCCAACACCCTATCCATCTGTTTAAACATATTTGGACCACACAATAAAATATGAAAAGGGAAAACAACGATCAAAGGGCATAGGGACAGATGTTCGTTCACCTGTTAAATACAAGGGGCACGTGCTACATGAAAACACAGGTTGCAAGCAGCCCATTCTGACAAGAGATTGAGGTTTTCGGAAATTACCGATTTTGACTGACGGAATGACTCCCATTTTAAAGTAAATAATACAGTTGGTTAAATTTGGAATTGTAATTTTCTTGTTACACGGGTGTTAATATTACCGACCATTAAACTGACACGAATTCAAAATAACGTGTATGTTCGGTTGCCTACACATCGCCGTTATATATCATTTTATAAACAGTTCTTTCTCAATTATGCCGTCATTAACGAAACAAAGATAATAAGACGAAAAAACACCATAGTAAATTAACTGTACTTTATGTATTCCCACACTCTCAATATTTTGCAGAATTTCATGATTCACATCCAACTTTAATCGTTTACGTTTTATAGATATTAATGCTTACAGTTTCGTGACATTTCGTTGACGCCAATTTAAAAAAAAACGTATTTATTATATAATGTTTCCGATTCTGTATTCAAGTTCATTACCATTGTTGAAGATTATTAATGGAAATGAAAAAAATTAAAATATTAAACACCTAAAAGAAACAATTATTACAACGAATAGTAATATATAAATATTTAATATCATTGTATATGTAGACAGGTGTATATCTGGTTGCCTGTTGTACAGAGTTTTAAAACAATTTACAAAAGAAAATTAGTATTACGCATTCACTACAATTATTTCCTGTATATAATTTTCCGTTTCCCTTCACACGTGTTATTTAAAGAATATATAGGTTTTTAATCCATTCTCTTTTATTACTTTGATTTGAATTATATAAAATAAACGATTTTAAACATATTTATAGAAAATAAATAAATGATTAGAATTTAATTTAAATATGATATAAATGTTATTATCTTCAAATGAACTTATAAAATAATTTAATGTCGCAGCTTATAACAATTTCGCACCTGATTAAACAAGAAGCTGATAACATTTATTCTAAACAAATAAATATTTGCATATGTAGCTTGATTTTTAAGTAAGCTCTTTAAACGTCGTCGACTGGCGCCCTCTTTTACCGGTTCTCGTTTGCCGGAGCCCTACTTACATTTGACACTTGGAACAAAGCCCTGGGCCTGTGACTTTTCGTCCGCGTCATCGTTCACACACACATTATTTCAACAATAAGGAAGCCCGCTCAGTCAGTTTCCACCATTTTCGCCAAAACGTCAAAATAAAACAAACGATAAGAACCCGTTCGTGATGAGCAGCGCGAGCGGCACTCGCTCTCACCTATTATAGCTTTATTTTGGTCTGGGGTACCGCAGTACGCCGATGCACAGGTGCGTGCAACTGAAGCGGCAAGAGGGGGACTTGTTCGAGCGGCCATTTTGGATTCAACAGAAGCAAACGTAGAAGCGGAGGCAGAGGGACAGCGCGGTACCGTCGCGAAGACTTTAGGCTTGGACGGGTACTTTTGCAGGACACAAATTGAACCTACCTGGGACAGTAATCGCATTTCGACTCAGTTTATGATAGCAGTAAAACCCAGTATCAGTATTCATGTAGGCCTTTATTTGATTATTTTTGCCATTAAAATCATACTAATGTAATGTGTCAATATTCTTTGGGCTGTGTCAATATTCTTACTATACTCTATGTATGTATTGTATTACTTTTATTTCTTGAAATATTACATGTCAACTCTGCGAAGATAGAGTAACGTAACAAAGACTTACTTTATTACTTATTTTTATCTTCAAAATGTTTTTAAATTTCACTTATTGCCTATCTATTTAACATGATTTATAAAAATAATTGTTTACACCTCAATCTATTATTATACTGGTATATAAAAGACAGTATAGTTATTGGAAGATAATGTCAATTTTAATTGTGCTCAAAGAAATTATGTTCCTGGCTTCCAAACTAATTATACATGCTGGAGATTAGTCGGCATAATATATTTGTATGGTTCTTGGACTACACACCTTGGACCTTATGTTTTTATTGTGTTGCATATCTTCAATTCGTTACAGTGTTACAGAGAAAACGTATCGACAGATAAAAAAGACCTTTTTTCTACCGAAATAAAATTGGGCATGTAGTAAAATTATTAAAACAAAAGAAGTTTGCCATTCATGGCCTCCAAATATTCTCAAGTATGTAGAACTAGTTTGAGACGCTACCAGTGCTATGATTTGAAAAAAACTCAAAACCAATTCCATATATAAATATATGGCAATTGATAGAGTATTCGATGACGAGTAAAAAATAAGTAATTAAGTTCTATTAGTTCAAAAAAATCAATGAAATTGAATGCCCTAGTACGTAGTATTCATTCATTTGAATCGACATCCAAAAACTGACAAATCAAACTGACCGAAAGGTCAGAAAAAGATAGAGAAATATAGAAGATTACTAGAGAAGAATGGGATTGAGCTTTTTAAGTCTATTAAAAACCTTGCGTTAAAAATTACGCTAAAGAACTGGTCGTTTATGCAGAAATTTCAAAATATAGGGATTCTTGATCAAATAATTTCAAATGCAATTTTAAACAATTTTGATCATTTTTGAAACGCCTTTAACAGGAAATAAAGTAATAAATAATAGTTATAAATAAACGTCTACAATCAAGAGATTGTAGATTAGGCTATTTTTCCATTAGTGTTAATTTTTGAATTGTTGATCTTCTTTTGACCTTTGAAAAAGTACAATTAGTACCCCCTGTTCCCTTTCTATCATTTTGATAAAATACCTATATTTTATTAATGCGTAACAAGCATGTTAAACAGTCCCAGTTTTTTTGCGAAAATAATGATTTGGGTAAGAAGGAACACCGGTTTATGCTCGAAGTGTTATAAATGTCAAAAAATGCAATATGAAGTATTCGATGGGTTGTTACGTTTCAAACGAACTATAGCATGGCAAGTATGGTATAGGAGAAAACGAAATTACTATTATAAAGGAAATTATATATATATATATATATATATATATATATATATATATATATAAATATATATATATATATATATATATATATATATATATATATATATATATAAATATATATTTATATATATATATATATATATATATATATATATATATATATATATATATATATATATATAAAGATGCCATTTCAAAAAAACAGTTTCTCAGGAAACAAACAGGAAAAAATTGAATAAAAATTGTCAATTAATCAATTATAATTTTTGGAAGATATAGCACTAAAGCATGTTCATAAAACTTAAAAATTATATATAAGAGACAATATCTTAAAGACAGTTCACGAACGACTTTGATACACATTTCCCAACAACATGTGGATTATTTTAAAAATTACTAGCTACCCGCCCCGGCTTCGCTCGGGTGCAATGCTGATACTAAATTAAATACACTCCAGAAAAAATATGAACGTTGTATATAAAAACATAGCGGCCCGCTCCGACTTTGCACGGGCATAATATATATATGCCTATGTCACTCAATGAAAACATGATTAAAATCGATCCAGTTTTTTTGGTTCATTCATTACTGCCCTTGGCCTGCTCGCATTAAATTTGGAGTAAAACAATTCCTCTTCCCCTATACTTACTTTGAAGATTTCCTGCTATCTTTGGAATATCTAAATTCATACAATTTTTATTACATTACACATTTTTAAACGCAAATTTTAAATTTGTAATATCTCCGAAAATATTTGTTTAATTTACATGCTGTAAGGAACCATATTGATCTATATTAATTGCACACTGTATTTAAGGTACTTAATTCGATAAGGATTAATGCCGTATTGCTTAAAATAGCTTCGTAAATAAGCCATTTTCTCACGTAAAAAGTAAACAGTAAAAATGGTTAATGTGGGTTATCCCTAAAAGATAAACATATACCATCGGGGACTTTTTTGTAGACCTTTTTATGGTGTACAATACTGTAGTACATCAATTTGATCTAACTCGTAGGGTTAGGCAGCGTTTTTGCTAATTGCTAAATAAGCCTAAAAAATAGGTTAATTTACGACATCACGTTAGAAACCTCTAAAATTAGCAATGTTGCCTTAGTATATTATGCATGTACTATACATATAAACCTTCCTCTTGAATCACTCTATCTATTGAAAAAAACCGCATCAATATCCGTTGCGTAGTTTTAAAGATTTAAGCGCACATAGGGATATAGGGACAGAAAAGGCGACTTTCAACAACAAACTCAAGATATCATATAGCTCTTTTTATATAAAATAATGAGCTCTCAGGTTGCAAGAGGTTGTTTGACACCTGTCGTTAAATCTCATCTGTTGCAATCCCTCGACGACCATCTGCACAGATACCACCACAGACTGCCACCCCGGGCATGTGCCATCGTCGAATCGGATGACTCAACAGGGCAGGTGGCGTGTGAACTGTTTTAATCATCATTCGCATCTTTTTTTTTATATTTGCATCTAATTCGCGTGAACGACATCGGAAGGAAGTTGTTTCCAGGATCCGTAAAAGCTTTTACCGGGTGCTGAATTGTTACGTTGATTGGGTAACGGTAACCGGGGTTAAAATACATTTCTTCGATCATTATGGATGACGTGACCGTGTCGTGACTGACGGTACTCCCGCTAACAAGTTATAAGCTTCGATTGGCAAGAGAAACATAGAACTGGACTTAACTAATAATAAGTTTCGGTGACCCGTTCGTTCTGCTTTCTTTTTCACGAACCAGACCAGTTCTCTGATATCATTCCAACTGATACGGCGAAAGACAAAACGAAGGCGCCCGAGCGCAACTAAAAAATATATGAACGTACAATAGTAACGTATTGAGCAAGAATAAAATTCGTCGATGAATAAGAGAGGCCCCATTAAATGCTAGAACACTCCTTGGAAGGCGCTGTTGCGACAGTTTGTCTTTGTTGAATTTGCTCGGATAGATTGGTGGCGTAATAGGAAATGTCACCACTACCAGATCAGTGAAATTACCATTTAAAATGAGTGGAAATAGGAAAAAATCGTTCGTTCGCCAGAAGGCGATAGTTGGACGGTGTAGAGTAGACATTTAAAGCGATGTACTACATCATCTTTAGGCGGGAAGACACTTTACTATGAGTATCTAGACGTAAGCTTTTAAAACCAGTTTGACTAGGTAGTAAACGGACTCGATAAACGCTGGTTTAGCGACAACACATGTCACCTAAGTAAAAGCACAAAGTACCATTAAACCAGTCAAATTAGATATAACCACAGAATCAGAAGATCATTAGCTAATGATAGTACATTTAGAATCATCAAATGTTTTAATATAACTAGTAAATAATAACTTAAATCTGTTATTATATTATATATCATATTACCTTGTTAATATTTATGTTTGTATTTCAAATCTCATTAACCTCTCTTGGTTTGAATCCACCATTAAATAATATGGTATGAAAATCGCTCATTATTATCTTAATTACCTCAATTACTTCTATACATCTGTATCTAAGCAATACAATGTAATAGGGTACTTTATTTTTGATCACTAAAATTATTTAGAACATTATTTTTGCCTATCGTGCAAACTGTTTCCTATAAATATTCTTCGGATCAACAAGAATGGAATATTACTGTTTAAGTTATTAAGTTTGTCGTTCAAAGCTTCCGTCCAAGATGTAACAGTTCTTAAAAACATTATATACGAATATTCCTAGGCAATTATAATTCGCTAATAATATTTAGTAGTATAATGTGAGAAATTAAATAGTGTGATAATAGAGTATGCTATTATGGTCATAGAGAAATAGAGATTTAACTTAACAGGAAATTTTTGAGAAATGTTTCGCGACGTCCAACATGTAGATGTCGCTACTTTTAACTTATTACTTACTTTAATTTACACTATAAGCCGCGACGGAATCTGATTGGCTCACTTCGTTTCTATGGTACGTTTGTTATTTATTTATTTTGAGCGCCATTTTCAGTATGGCTGTCATAAGGAATAGTGCGTTTAGAGATTAAATTATTAGTTCATTAGTATATATAAGTCGGTAGTACAAAAAGTAAAGTGAATTATTGATCTATGAAGTGTTGTGTATCCGGATGCACAGATAGTAAATAACAATACAGAATCGTTTTCGTTCGAAGAAGTATTTGGATGTCATTAAACAATGGTTGATAATGTTAAAAATCCCAAACCGAATGAATTAAGTATCAAAGAAATGTATGATCAATACAACATGTTTTGTTCTTGTAAGTTTATTTATATATATTCAATAATCAAATATTGATTTTTTTAATTTTAGAAATTAATCCCCTTCCGAAAGAAACTATGCAAACGGGTATATACTTTTCTTCTGGGATCAATAGTTGCAGCTCCAATAAAATAAATAGTAGCCTGAATGCAAATTTATTAGGAGTAGGTCATCCGATACAATTCAATTCAATACACGAGGAAAATGTATTGCTCAAGTAAGAACAAATTTGATAATATATATATATATATATATATATATATATATATATATATATATATATATATATATATATATATATATATATTTATTTATTTATTGTTAACCGATTATATTTATATGTATTTACTTTTACATATATTTATATTTAATTGAATTTTCTTTAATAAATTTATTTTAGGAAAAAATTGTTTTTTATTTAAATTTCATTGGTCAATTAAACATAACCTCAAGGCTGTCACGTGACAAGCATTACTAATGAGTCAATCAAATGTCTTCACAGTAAAATATTTTTCTTACAGGTGCCTATAATGGAGATTTAAATTAACCAATCAAATTACTTGAATGGCCAATTATGCGACCTCTGAATGTTGGGTAAATCAAAAGTTTGCGCCAGGGTCCCCCATTGAGTTGCATATCTATTACTCTATGATTATAGTACTTTTTAACAAATAAAAATCTAAAAAAGTGTGACAATAGTACTATCAGTTTCGATCAATTATAATTTCTAGGAATATTAGTGAAAAAAAGTTTAGTTTGGTTTAGATTATTATGTAAAATTAATAATTATATAACACTGTTATATAATGTTATAGTTGATACTGTGATAATTTGGCGAAGTCGCTTGGTTGACAATTCTTCTGTGCTTTCACAATACGTACAATTTGCACTATAAACTATATGAATGTGTTTAGCAGTGTACCTAATATAAATAATTATTGTTATTATACTTATTATATGGTTTAAATTCTTTTTAGAACTATTAACAATAATCATAAATGCTTTCGTATAAAAACATGTAATTGTCATTCTACGAGAGTTTCACGGTAGTATTTTCTCCGACGATAATAATTACATGTCTCTGTAATGCTGCAAAATGACGGTGTCTGCTCTTGATCTTGGCTCGAGTTCGTGGTACTCTGAAGAATTAAAAATATTGCGCACGCGACTGATTATCGTCGCGAAGCTTATCCGGTTCTCAGTTTCGAAATGGCCGTGGATTGTCTGAATGCAGTATTTTCTCTTTCGGCTGAAAAAAAATCCCGCTTATTTAAAACGAGGATTACGACCGAAACGACCATCATTCGGTATCCTTTGTCACTGCACGCCGATGCCCTTCGTAATTTCTTCGGTTGGAACGACCTCTGGTCCAAGACCGGTTCTGGAAGGCCGTACCCGCTGATAACCGTGCTGTAAGATTCGGTTTATAAACCTCCGGGTTATTTTTTCGATTATTTATTCTGCGAATTAAATCTGTTCAAAAATCATGACTGATAACTGTCTGTTATCAGCTAATTGCTTCAAGGATGCCAATTAATTTCCGATACTTCAGCCGAAAACGTTAAACGCGTGCGTTTTTCTTAATAATGAGACAATTAAAAAAAACTAAAATAGTAAAAGTCTTGTGTGCTTCTTCCCACATTAACCACGAATGGTTACTCGCTGATCCATGTCCTTTTTCGATGGGAACTTCATATCACGTTGTTGTGGTTTCTTCGTCTCTTTTTATGGTAATCGTTAGTACTATTATTATACTAATATCACGATATAATGTTTAGCTGAAACATGATGTTATATTATCCGAAAAAAAAATTTAATGTAGGTAAGAGTTTTTTACTAAGCACTTACACATAGTCATTAACACTCTGATAAAAATTCTGGAGACCAATCACAATATATCAATATAAGTTGACAAAATGCATATTACTTCCGCTTCAAACGAATGGGTAATTTCAAAAATTTATTTCACTCAATGACAGACAAGATGCACTTGAACTTCATTAAAAACAAAGTATTTCAAGTGGTCTGGGACCGAGTCCCTACATAGGGTTGTCTGTTTCAGTCTGATGCGTTTTCTCACCATTCACTTCCAATGCAGGATGTTAATATGCTACACGAATACGAGATTATATCAATTTTATAACGTTAATAATAAATAAGGTTGATATTGTAGTTTAAAATAATAGTGTATTCTTGGTTACCTGACTAACACGCCCGAACTATGCTAAAACAAATATTTCAACGGACCGTATCGGTGAGTCATATTTTCGAGCCAGATTTAGTCGAAATTTTCGCGAAAGCCCAGGGTCTAACAATCACGACGCCTTCGTCTGACGTTGTTCCCCTCTTTCTAGAGCAAAAAACGGCTGAGGCTCCGGCGAGGTTTTTCTCCGTTGGTGTTCACGAGCGCGTTCGATTTTTTCGAAACAGGAAGAGGTTCAGGTGGGCGCACCACAGTTCGTTTAAATGGTAATTATAAAAGGTTTCCGTAGCAAGTGACCCGTGCGATGTCTTCGCCAACAAAAGACCCTCCGATAGTTTCCAGGAACAACCTGCCCGTGCGGTTCCTTAGATTAGTGCATATAACCTTGACGAGGGAGTTTTCGAATGCCCCTGGTACGTCGCTGTTTACATAATACAAATTTTACGATCGTAGATAGTTTATCACACATCTTCAAGTTATTGATATTTAAAAATTATAACCGAAACTATTTTTAACAAGTAAAATTGGCGTGACCAAATATAGGAACCAAAATTAAACAGTTTCTTTTTTCGAAAATATACAACGAACGCAACAAGGAACTTGGAAGGAGACGATTTTTTTGTTCCACGTATCGTTAATTTATCATTGTTTTCTTGTTTTGATTAGAATCACGATCATATATCAAAACAAATGACTTTCGGCGTATTCCCGACGACGCGTTTGATTTTGGGAACCGCCTAACTGTTACTTTAGGCGATCTGATTAGAAATCTAACGAAAACTCCTGCGTCGCCGTAGACCGTTTGCTATCAGCAGACAACGCTAGAGATTTCCCACAGGGCAGAGTTCAAACAATCGGAGGAAATGCGCCATTTGTCTTTTATTTTCGGTAGAGTGAAGATGGATTAGCGCGCCTTGAGAAAATCGGAAGAACTCGACTCTTTCTACTTATTTCCGTTTCCAAATGGATAATTAAATGACTGGATGACAACACCTGTTTATCGTATAAACAGTTAAAACATTAAGCTCTGACAACGATATCTTGTTCTGATACATACGGTCAATGTTTAACGAAGAGAAAAACATTTATTTTTATACATTATTTTGGTAATATTTTATTTTATGGTAACGAAAATATCTTTTTTTATATATTCTAAAGTTTCCTTTTTACCAACGAAGGTTTATCTGTACTGGACCTTCTGTTTAACGTGGGCTCTTAGAACTTAGAAATCATCCCAGAAGATATCCAGTCCTACTCAGCCTGGTTACTGGCGTGACTGGGATTATTTTCCTTGTTGGATTTCACAAACATAAATTTACGACCATGTCCCAGCAGGAATCGAACCTGCGATTAACGCAACAGTAGGTGGACCGTCCAGTCGCCTTCTAAGCGCCAACCAAGCCGTCAACGAGAGTATATTGAAATTTATGTTAGCACGTTTT